>NC_064923.1:706316483-706930733 GCF_023897955.1 Schistocerca gregaria | reverse complement strand
TTGCAGTACCTTGATAACTTGGGTCAGAAGGAAAGTGTGCCCAGATGGCCGCTAAAGGCAACCATTCTTTAGAAGGGGAGCATCCAAGTTCGACACCTGATCCGACACAAATTTTCAACTTTTGCCATTGCATTACACAATGACGTGTGCAGCTAGAAGTCACGAATACCCACACATCCTTTCCCTTTCTTACCCCACCTTCTATTTCATATAAATTCTGCAGTGGCACCGTAAGCTAACATTCATACAGAACACCATAAATTCTGCTGTGTAGTTGTGCAGTTTGCAAAACAGTGTTGTCAGTCTCAGCTGAGGTAATTCGGGCGGACGTTAATGTATTAGTGCAGACTGTGAAACTACAATTGAGCAAAGAGTTAACTGCAAAGAAAAGGAAGTGCAAATGGATACGAAAGTGGATATCATGCAGGAATGAAAAGGAGGGTACAGTTTGAAACTATGTAAACGTCTTGAGGCAGAGTAACTTACCACTTGCAAATACCCAGACTACATTCATGTAGGAGTTGAGAATGAGAGCACTTAGCAACCTCCAACAAACTTCATACATAATTTCAAACCTTTTCTAAAATTTTTCTCGCCTACATGATTAATGTCACTACTTAACACAGTAGCCCATCTGTAAAGTAATCGGAAGTCCGAAGTAGTTATATACATTAAAGATTGATTCTTTACGGAAAATGGGGATTACTAGGGAAACACAAAGAGAAAACAATGTATGACTACAACAGTAATAGCTCTTTTGTGCAACAGAGGGGATGGATTAGTTATTACAAAAATGCACGTTATTACCTGAGTCAACTGAAAAATATTTTCAAGGAGTACATATGTAGCTGAATGGCCTGCATCACACCACCTTCTGTGTGGAAGGATCCAGGTTCATGTCCCAAAGGGAGGCTGGGAACAGGTTCCACTCAGCCTTGAGAAGCCAAAAGAGAAGCTGCTAGAATAAAAAAGCAGCAATATCACCAGGATTTATTTACAGGCAAATGGCTGGAGGGATATTGGGAATATGCTGATAACATCACCCAAAATCGTACCATCTTGTCGACTGCAGATGGAAAAGGCCCAATCCCATGATAACAAGTATGTAATGTAAAAGCTAGGCCTCACAAGAATAGAAATCAGGGCTCCTACATTAGTGGGCAGTTGTAGCAACCACTAGCATAAAAATGCTGTTATTTGACAGTTGTTATCTCCCCTGTCATAATCAGTTGTTATCACACTTGAAGGAAATTGGTATTTTTTTCCTTTTTTTGTTGTGGTGCAATCCTGTAAACTTGTTAGTATACTATCCATTGGAAACTAAACAGCAAGCACTCAAAAGTTTCAAAGATGTTTTGTGTGAGCTATGTAACCATGTACAGAAAGCTCACACAAAACAACTTTGAAACTTATTTGCTTATATTCCCGAGATTCACAGAACTGAGTTACAAGACGATTCGATGACTAGCTTGGTAGTGTTGTATACCAATATAAAGGCTCAGTTTGCAATTTTCAGTTGGCCCTAGGACTATCTATCATGTATCACTTCATTCACCTCTGCCAATGATTTGTATTTGTTTAAAAATGTCTGTTTGAACCTTGGTTCAGAGTCTACATTAAGCTGTAGGTCCCCCTACAACTTTCTGAGGAATTCAGTTCACAAAAGGAGGAGGAACAAAAGGAGATATGCCTAGTAAAGCACTTCAGTATTCAAGCCAATCTTTGGATCACACATAGCTTAACTGTTATCACAGTTTGTGAGAAAAGCATAAAGTTCTGAAGACAAGCACTCACTCTTCCCATTCCTAACATCTAGAGCAATTAGCTTGTTATGGATCTATTGTGATGTGTAGTTGTAGAATATGTTTTTAGGACACTTGACCGGCAGGCCATATGCATTTTATTAATGACTGTTACACAACTTTAGAAGGGGTTCATTCTAGCTGCAAAAAGGAGTCACCACTGGTTCTTAATCCAAAACCAAACTCTAAATGCCGACCAACCACTATGTCAGCTATTCATTCTCCTATGGTGTCATATGGACATCCGCATGAAGGGGCCTCTGGCAAGCCCCGACCTCTCTAGGCTGTTAGTGCGGCTCCTCTAAGCTGCAGCCACTACCTCTTGTTCAAGTAGCTGCTCAGTTTTCCTCATGAGGCATTCTATCCTCATTCCAAGGAAAGACACTCTGAGGTACTGAGAATCAAAAACTTTTTAATTGTTCAGGTGAGTGGTGTTTCTGAAATGCAGTAGTTCTCAAACTGACCGAGTATTTGTATCGAGTAAGTGGTATCACAAGTTTACCAGTGCACACTGTTGTCATTTGTTAGTAGTCTGGAATCTTTCTTCGAGATATTTCACCCTGACAGAGGAATAGAACAGCAAAGGCACAGAGCACAAGCAAGATTTTATAGTACTTACTTTGTCCACAATTTCACTAAATATGAATGCAGAGCAACAGTTCCAAGACCACATTGTTTGACACTTCAAATCTTACGCTGTACCTACTTTGGCAGAAGCGGTATGCAGTACAGTGTCTCCCCTACCTCTAAAAAGTCATTTTGACATCCAAGTTGCTTCCATTTTAACTACTGTGGCAGGTGCGTATGACAGTTGCTCCTATTACTAGCAAGTGACCTTAATACTGAACCTTGGCAATGCACTGGGATGCTCTCAGCTCTGCGGTCCTTTGTCCCTTACTCTTTTATACTTCATTTCTGAGGAGGAAAATGGATTGTTAAGTTACTGGTTATGCTTATCATTCAATTTTTTAATTGTTTTGAGAACACAATAAGGTGCATCTACAAAGTACAAGAAGCCATAGTGTTATTCTCACTGACAGGCACACAATTTTCTTTGCAGGCACTGATCTGACTGTAAAGATTGCCTGGAATGTGACTGACAAAGGAAAGCATTTTAACACTTATCTTTGTAATGAATAACTTATCAGTATGGATAGGAAAATTTCGTGTAAAGAATAAAGCAAGAAATAACGTGAAATCTGAAGTTTTTAGTGACATAATGTGAAATCAGTAGTTTTTATGAATTTGCCATTTTTCCCATTCATGTGTGAAGACATAAGTCTGAGAATAGCAATTTATTAATGCTAAGTGATTGTTAAGTAACAGATTCTGTTATCTTCTGCACACTAAAGCTATGTACAATATCACTGTGCTACATAAATGTATTACAGATTTTATATTTAATGTAAACCTCTAAAATTGTAGCATTTGTTAGTGGCCTTCTATAAGAAATTGTCATATTGCTTTAATGTAAAATTATGCTACTTAACACCAGCAACATGCAGTGCTTACATGCATGTATATAGTGTCCACTGCTTTCCCTAATTTCCTTATCGCTTAAGCTTCCGTAGTGTTAAGCGGAAGTTTTTTCCTATACTGAGGTTGTTTTAGCTTATATTTGCTTTTCTTTTCCCACTGGATTTGTAACAGTGATCTTTTGTAAACAGAACTCCATCTTCTGCACACTGGGTTTATGTACATCACCATTCCGTCAGTAAATGTATTAATATTTTAAAAACAAAGATTCCAAGACTTACCAAGCAGGAAAGCGCCGGTAGACAGGCACAATAAATAAAACACACACACACACACACACACACACACACACACACACACACACACACACACACACACAGAATTTCTAGCTTTTGCAACCGACGGCTGCTTCTTCAGGAAAGAGGGAAGGAGAGGGAAAGACAAAAGGATGTGGGCGCAGTGTGTGTGTGTGTGTGTGTGTGTGTGTGTGTGTGTGTGTGTGTGTGTGTGTGTGGGCGCGCGCGAGCGCGAGTGTACACCTGTCCTTATTTTCCCCCTAAGGGAAGTCTTTCCGCACCCGGGATTGGAATGACTCCTTACCCTCTCCCTTAAAACCCACATCCTTTCGTCTTTCCCTCTCCTTCCCTCTTTCCTGAAGAAGCAGCCGCCGGTTGCGAAAGCTAGACATTCTTTGTGTGTGTTTGTGTGTTTTATTTATTGTGCCTGTCTACCGGCGCTTTCCCGCATGTTAAGTCTTGGAATCTTTGTTTTTAATATATTTTTCCCATGTGGAAGTTTCTTTCTATTTTATTTACATCATTAATTTGAACCCAACAATTACGTTTTTTATTGTCTCTGTTGCATTTTGAAATCTTTTCTGTCATCTTACTTTCCCTTTTTTTTGTGTGTACAAGTAGTTTCACTTTGTATTCATCTTCCCTTTTTCCGTAATCTACCATACATTTTATCCTGCCTAATTATACTCAATAATACGTAATTTACTTCCAAACCATAACATAAAAATTTTTAACGCTTTCAACATTACCGCAGCTATAAAATCCACTGTTCCAAGTTTACAAACATTTCGTATAAACTCGTGTATACTATTTCACAGCTTCAGTTCCTTTCACCCATTAAACAACCATCTCGGCTATTTCCAACAACTTTCGTTTTTAATTCCATTCCTGTTTTTCCCACATAACCGATAATTTTTTAGCAGCTTCCCACAGGTTTAAACGTTATTATTTCTTCGTCAGACAATTGTTAGCCTCATTTTCATAATCTGTCAGTACATAACCAATCCTTTGAATGCATTTACATGCAGTTTTTTCGAAATTTTCCTGTATTTCCCCACCCCTTAATGTGTTTTGGAGACAACACAACTACCTAACCTTTGCACCCATTGTTGTTCATCAACCTAAGTTCAGCACAGGATCAACGTAGCTCATCTCAAACCAACACTTTTTCGACTTTTTTCACACCTTTATCTCATAATTTTCGCTTTAACCTCATGTTACCCTTTCCACCCTCTAATACCATGTCAACCTCACAACATCCCCACAACGACCCCATTAAATTTTATTTACATTCCCTCCGCAAACATGCCTTCACCCTAGCCAGATTACGATCCCATATTTTATTTACTCAGGCTTGTCTGACATTTGGCATTACCCCCAAAGGCCTCACACTTAAAGTTCCCATCTCTGACTACAATCCTCCTTTCCATCAGTCCTTATACCAGTTCCAAACTGCACAATCCATAGCCCTCACCCGCCTAATCCTTCACCTATACATCGACTGGTGTATGTGCGGATGGATGGGTGTGTGTGTGTGTGTGTGTGTGTGTGTGTGTGGTGTGTGTGTGTGTGTGTGTGTGTGTGTGCGCGCGTGTGCAAGTGTACACCTGTCCTTTTTTCCCCCTAAGGTAAGTCTTTCCGCTCCCGGGATTGGAATGACTCCTTACCCTCTCCCTTAAAACCCACATCCTTTCGTCTTTCCCTCTCCTTCCCTCTTTCCTGAAGAAGCAGCCGTCGGTTGCAAAAGCTAGAAATTCTGTTTGTGTGTTTTATTTATTGTGCCTGTCTACCGGCGCTTTCCCACTTGGTAAGTCTTAGAATCTTTGTTTTTAATATATTTTTCCCCATGTTGAAGTTTCTTTCTATTTCATTTACATCAGTAAATGTATTAATAATTTTATATAGAATGTACAACTGTACATTTTATTATTTTTAATAGACTTGTAGACAGATTTCATACTGACTTTATTATAAAATGCTGTTGTTTAACACAACCAAGGTGCAGTTCTTACAAGCATGTATTTAGTATTTAGTGCCCTCTGTAGCCCAATTTTTCCTGGTAGCTTGAGTATGTATATTTGTAGCAGTTGGTCTTAGTCTCTAACATAAGGTATATGTAACTTACACAAATATTTCATCTTGTGATGCCTATTGCATCATGTGATGTAATAAGTGAATGTGTACACTTTACAAATATTTTTCTGTTCATATTTTATTATGTTTGTAAAAAAAATATTTTGGAACTTCTGAAGAAGATATTTTTACAAACATCAAAACCATGGTCAAGAGGTAGTAAACATTTATTTGCAACTGGTTAGCTGATTTTTCAATCTATTCTGAATTACACTATTGCTGTTTCACAGCCATGTTTAAGATTTTTAAAATGTTTCAACTGAACTGTGATTTGCAATATTGCAATACAAGACACAAAAAATAATCTCCATGTACATTCTGCATCCATATCTAGGTCTTAGAATCAAGTTTTGTTACTCAGATGCAAAAAATATTCAACAAGTTACAGCCTAACATAAAGCAAGAAACTGAGTATTCTTTCCAGTTTCAACGGAAATGAAAACACTTCAGTAGCTGCACCTTCTGTAACTTTTATCATTGTCTATATTGAAAGTTTGGAAATTTATATTAGCCACATTGCAGTGAGCAGTGTTCCATTGTAAAGCAGCATCCCGAGTAGCATTGGTGTCTTTTTCTTCATGTAGCAATGCAATCGAGCAAATATGAAGACATCCATAAAAGACAGCAGAAGCTATTTCTCAATATCAACTTTCCTTCTAATTTACTAGGTTAAATTTGGTTACTGGAAGCACAAATAGCATTTTGTAGTACAGTGACAGTTTATTTTTAACACACTTTACAGAACAAGTTTCTTGAAGTCGTATCTCTCCTGGTAATGCATATCTTAAATCATTTCACACCCCTGAAGGTAGAAGAAACAGAAGATGAGACACACTCTATGGTTCCATCTACCCACATGCTCTATCAGAGAAACGAGTATCTCCACCTAGGCAAAAAATAACTTCAAGCAGCATAGGATATTCAATAATATGCCACACGGTATATTATGTCTTTGACATAGATCCATTCAGCCTTATTAATAAAATATCAGGAAATATTTTTAGGACTTAATACTTTAAAATTCATATTTAAATTATCTCGGTTTTCACTTTAATATCACAGACAATGAACATATGAGACAGGCACATGTTATAAGAACTCTTTTAATAATTAAACAATACAAAATCACTTTCACTGTAACAACTATACATATCAAATAAATATAGTAGTAGTCCTCCTCACAAAAATTGACCAGTATGCATAATGCAAAATTAAGTAGGACATCTGTACTGAAAACTGCAGGCTTCAGCCATATTGTCACAACACACGACATCACTCAGACTTAATGCTGTTCTTCCTTGAATGGAAGATGTTGCCATAATCTTGACAGTCTTGGCTAACTGTAACAAACGAAAGGTATTATTACTTCTTGCACATATATTCTGCTTTTTCATTATAAAAGGCAAAGATATTCTATATTTTATTTGACAACTATATAAAAGCATCACTTTAATGACATTCTCTAGAAACAACAGCTGTCTCAAAAGTAGGTTTATTCTCAAACAACTCCATTTGTAGGTAAAGAGAGATCACATGTACAGAAAGAAAAGACTGTCTAGTTACTTAACTCTGTTCAAAACTACTCTAGAAATGATACTTTGGCAGGAGCATGTGGAGATGGGAAACAGAGTTGCCACTTCCTGCACAGAGTACATGCATAATATTACATTTAATTTAACTCACTCAAATGGCAAAAAATGGAACTGGAATTAGTGTGCTCTGGAAGAGCTGCACCATGTTTTTATTTTAGTTTTATTTACAGTAACAGATTGTTAATATGATATATGGAAAGTCTAAAAAAGGGTATTTCCTAATGAGGAAACTTTTCTACATGTAGGTAATAGAGTAAGGAAACTGAACTTTACAATGCACTGTATTTTCATCTGCTCCAAACTTGAACTCTATCTGCAATGCTTAATTTTTCAAAAACTAATCGGTCACCCATTTACTTATTTTTAACATTACAAAATTTATCCATGTTAACTGAGATGAGGATACTTATTTTATACATGTGGAAGAAAGACATTACAATACAAAATATGCCCTCCCAATATTTCAGCCATTATACAGGGTTATCAAAAAGAATCATCTGATTTTTTTAAAAATCATAACTATTATGTTATTTGAGATATGTGCGTGAACAACATGCTGTTGGAAAGAGAAAACTCGGGAGTTTTACATGGTTCCTACCAGGAAGCAGCAGTGTGTGTCCACTTCAGTTCTATTAGACGATGGCACAAACAATTCTGAGAAACTGAGACATCGTGTAACAGCAGCTGTGGAAGGTGTAACTCAAGACACGCTCACTGCATTGTGAGAACAATTTGAATACTGCACTGACATGTGCCATGCATCTCAAGAGAAGAATACTGAACACTTATGAAAAGGTATGAAAAAAAACTGAGTTTCCCATTCATCAAAAAACAGAATTCATTGTATATGTTTATTACTTTCAGAAACATAGATGTGTCAAATCAGATGGTCCCTTCTGATACTCTCTGTACTGCATAACTACTGAGAAATTTCTTGTACGTATAAGGATTGTGTCCCTGAGATGAACTTCATTCGGACTCTGTTGTTGATAACAGCCTTCGTATTAATATTTATAACTAATGAAATGTAATTGTGCTATGCAGTCAATTATCCTGACACTTTAAATATTCAGCCGAGTTCGCCCACGCATCATTTTCGTGCTGATGAGAGAAAAACTGTCATTAATATCTTCTCTATCGCAGATGCTTTAAATGGCACAGCCCTGTCGAGTTCTAATAAAGAGAATTTTCTCAACTGAATCTTCTGAAATATCTTCATTCTGCCTTGCTTTTCCCATTATGTGCTACATATGGTTAGCAGCTTTCTTCAAGTCTTCAAAGGTACCCATTGTAACACTTCTAACAGCTTTGCTGGCAAATGCTTAGATTGCAGAGAGCGTAGTTCTTACTATTTTTAGGGACATAATCCTTAATTTGGGCCCAATACGAATTTTATTAGCATCCTCTTTCAGCTATAGCTTCTCCCTCCAACAGCTTACGGTTACAGAAACATCCATGGTGAAAATCCATGTTACACATCAGTGTACATAGGGATAAGCAAATTCCTGGAAAACACCTCTTCCTTAGTGATCACCAATAATTTGCCGTGTGTCAGATGTTCATTTCTGTGATCCTTACCACAAACATGACAAAATATCATGTCCTCATCTATCATACCAATTCCCTTATGCACACTACTTTTTCCCCGATTTCCCATATTCCTCTTCTTTTCTGCACATTTTCTTATCAGTCTTCACAGCAGTGTTTTCATATACATTCAGACCTGCAGCAGTTACTTTTGATCAACACATTAAAAGAGAGAAGTTAGTCACCATAAAGTTCTCCTAACTCAAAAGACTGACCTCATACACTGACCCAAGAGTGCCAACAGCAAACGTTGCCAATGAATAACATTTGGTGAATTTGCTCATGACATTTTTCAATATCACGCAACACACAGCAATACTAACCATAAAGCTGTATGAAATGAAGAAATAATAGAGCACAACAAATGATCCCACAGAGCAGCAAGCATGAAAGGTTGTGCTACTGAGGGTTAAATTTTGGTAACTATGGATGGTTGCTGCTGCAACAGTTATTAGATGACTGGCTGAATGCTTGCTGTTCTTCCAATGTGCCTCCCCACTACTTCTGTCTTTGTTGTCAGCCTCCAACAAATTTTGAACAGTGTATAGGCATCACAACACAGAAACATGAAAAAAAAAAACAAAAAAAACACCACAAACTTTCAGGAAATGAATACAGGGGTATGCTGTTAGATTCACAAGAGGAAGGTATATCCCACACAGAGGTGGGAATCCTTGGAAGAAAGGCAACTAAGTTCTTGTGAAACCTTTCTGGGCAAATTTAGAAAGTTTATACTGAAGAAGAGTGCATGAAAATTATGCTGCCACCAATGTATATCTCTTATAGAGATCATGAGGAAAAGATTAGGATGCATTCAAAGGCACACCGTTCATTTTCTCGTCACTCAATAAGCAAATTGAACAGGAAAAGAAATTCATAATATTGGTACGATGTACTCTCCACCATGCATACAGTGGCTTGTGAACTACCAATGTAGATGGAGAACTTAATGGTACATGGACGATATGAACCTTTTGAAAGGCTCAGACAAGACTGTCATCCAGGATCTTCAATTAAGAGAGACATTTCTAGTTAGATAAGAAAGACATATAGTCCAGTGAAACTGTCGGAAAAGAAGCCTTTGCAAAAGGTGGGGTAGAAGATTTTATTTTTTTAACTCGGTCATATTGTTGGAAAGGTTACAAAAGCAAGTTTTGCCAACAAAATTTCTCTTGGAAAAACTTTCTGCAGTCAAAAAACTTCGAAACTTTCGGACTTTTTTCGGTTTTTAAAAATATCTCAGTTTCTTTTGCTCCTATCACTTTAACGTCTATTTTCTTTTTTAAAGAGCACAAAATTCTCTACAAATTTGATTCTTACCATTTTTTTCTACTCCCAGTATCTAAGGCACTACAGCACGTCAAAAAATACCAATTTTTCAAATTTCGAGCAAAGTGGCAAGTTACCTAATTTTTGAACACTGTTATTTCAGTTTCTATTTGTGTAGTATAAACATATTACTCATCATCTTATTCACTGGAATTTACTATCTCACTTTGCTGCAGGGCCAGGACAAACAGCATCATATTCAGTAACTATGAACACATGCACATCAGATTGCGCAAAGTATAATTATGTTACAACATGTAATACGATTGCATGCAGGTGCCATACATTTTGTACAGTTGATTGACGTTAATGATCAGTTATAAGAAAAATAATGTAGGAATTGTTCTTTAGTGGACCAAAGCGTATTTATTCTTGGTGGGCGGAAGGCGATTATCTCTGGTGATTGTACACAGCGCGCTGACAGCTATTAGCGCACAACAATATGGGTCCTACAGTTTGGGGTCGCTTCCATTCAGTATATCTTGTGATGCTGAAAATGAGTATGTCTGACATGAAATTGTGTTTTATTTGCGAAAAAAACTGTGGTGAGTGGTGGAAGCAATGTGGAAAAGAAGACGGCCGGTGTAGCCATGTGGTTCTAGGCGCTTCAGTCTGGAACAGCGTGACCGCTACGGTCGCAGGTTCGAATCCTGCCTCGGGCATGGATGTGTGTAATGTCCTTATGTTAGTTAGGTTTAGGTAGTTCTAAGTTCTAGGGGACTGATGACCATAGATGTTAAGTCCCATAGTGCTCAGAGCCATTTGAACCATTTGTGAAAAAGAAAGGACTGAGCACACTTATTGATTGTAGTGCTAAATGCAGGGAGTCTGCCTACACCTGTTTTTTGAAAACGCTCAGTGAAGTGATGTTGCATGAACATGCTACAGGAAGTACATTAATGAGAGAATGATAGCAGCTAGCCTTCGACATTCTCAGGAACCAACAGGCGTGCTACGTCGGTCGCGGAAAAAGGTCAGTTCAATTTCAAAGAGAAATGCTTCTTATTTGCAAAAGGGAATTCTGATGACTTTTTAACCAAGCAGTTATGATTGCCATATGCCAAACGAAATTTTGTTTACCAAGTAATGAAATTGGAAGTGCAATCGACAGTATTAGAACAGGCTAAACGACGTGGTGATGAATTTGGTCAAGTGATAGAGCAGATTCAAAATGTAAATGATTTGTTTGCTCCAGATGGGTGATACCACAGATTTTGCTACAGAAAGTTCTTTCACCCGGTTTCAGCTACTGGACAGAATCCAGGTTACTGACCTGCAACACAAGTAGATGAAGGCATGGAGGCTATATCTGCCTAGCGGGAAACCAATACGGAAGAATGTCAGTTTTCTATGGACGATCTGTTAGAGAAAATACCCACATCACCTTGTCCTAATATTCGAACTGTCAAGGCTCACCTTTTCCATAAATATGGTGACGATGTGGTGATAGCTGAAACAGCTTCAAAGCCAGGCACAAGAAGATGCTGACATTATGATTGTAACATCTGCCATTTCAAGAACCAAAGATTTTGGAAGTGTGTCATTGTAGGAGAAGATGTTGACCTGCTTTTGCTCATGACCGGTTTGGGGCTAGGCATTGAAAACTTATTTTTCTTAAAGCCAGGAAGAGGAAATGCAGAAGACAAATGGTTTTCCACTGCATCTTACAAGTTTGAAAGTGAATATATTCCGCTCACTCACGTCTTTAGCAGATGTGAAGAAACATCCGCTTTTTTTGGTCAAGGAAAAATTAAGTTCTGCAATATTGTCGCAAAAAATGAACACCTAACGTCAGCGCTTTGCACATTCAATAAACCACATGCTACCCGTGAAGAAATAATAACAGCAGGAGAACAGGTTACCATCGCATTGCACAGTGGAAGTGTCAGCAGTTCCCACACACTAGACCATTTGCGGTACCAGCTATTCGCCAAGTTTGCCACAAAAAGCAAACTGAATCTTGCACCGTTGCCACCTACACAAGATGCTGCACAACATCATTCGTTGCGGACTTACCAACAATTCCAAAGTTGGATGGGAAGCTGGAAACCACCTGAGAAATGGGTCTGGAATCACAGTGACCATGGTCCAATATTCGTTATAAGGAGCCAAGATCCAGCACCTGAGGCACTTCTTCACATTGTTTCATGCTCATGCAAGCTGAACTGTGGCGGAGCGTGCTCCTGCAGAAAAGCGGGTTTGAAATGTTCTTCAATTTGCAAGAAATGTATTGGGGTCAACTGCGAAAACGTGCCAAAATTTTTATATGGAGACAGTGAAGAAGATGTTATGGAGGATGTTGAGGAAACCACTGACGAAATCAACGAACTTTCTGAGACTGACTCGCTGTTTAAAGAAGAGGTCAATCTGGGATCAACTCTATGTACAGACCCTGAATCCGTAACTCAAGGTATTTCTGGTTACACTGAGGAACCTGGCCCATCAAAATGTTGGAAGTGATGCTCATACCTGTCTCAAGTGCGCTAAGTGCGATATTACGGCCTTTATACCTAATTAGGTTGCCTGTTGCACTAATAATAGTTCAGTTTACTGAGACAATTTATTTTGTGTGTGTGTGTGTGTGTGTGTGTGTGTGTGTGTGTGTGTGTGTGTGTGTGTGTGTGTTTTAATGATGTATTTTTATATGTACAGTTTTACAAATACGAGGGCTGAGGTGGCCCATAGTGAACGTCAGGTAGTGATGTAAGCATCACAATAGTTGGGTGCCCAGCAATCCTCATGTTGCATACTGAGACACTGAACACCTGAAAGTGAGGTGGTTAATTCCAACATATAGCATGATGTATATATAATGTATTTATACTACACAAACAGAAACTGAAAAAATAGTGTTCAAAAATAAGGTACCTTGCCGCTATGCTCAAAATTTGAAAAATTGGTATTTTTGACTTGCTGTAGCGCCTTAGATACTGGGAGTAGAAAAAAATGGTAAGAATCAAATTTGTAGAGAATTTTGTGCTCTTGAAAAAAGAAAATAGACGTTAAAGCGATAGGAGCAAATGAAACTGAGATATTTTGAAAAAACTGAAAAGTCCGAAATTTTCGAAGTTTTTTGACTGCAGAAAGTTTTCCCAAGAGAAATTTTGTTGGCAAAACTTGGTTTCGTAACCTTTCCAACAATATGAACGAGTTAAAAAAAATAAAATCTTCTACCCCCCCCCCCCCCCCTTGCAAGGTATATCTGCAATTTGACTGGACTAATAAGTAAATAACTGATTGCAAAACTTGGAATTTGAGGAACAAGGGGATGTAACTGGCAGGTTAGAATCTGTGTATGGTTGAGGGATGATGGACATGAGAGTGGTGGGGGAATGCAGTGTAATGGCATGTCTGGAAACCACAATATATTGCAAAAAAATGTATAACTGAGGAGAGAAAAATAATTGACCAGATGTGAGTAGGACTCCAAAGACAGTGAAGGTTCCACATCAACTTAATCATGTATATAGACAGTTCAGCCATTTCACGAATTGAGGATCTTAATGGTTTTTGCCTCTTATCAATACTGATACTGGGAAGGTATCAGTCCCAGGGTTTCCAAGGATTTCGAGAATGTTTTAACTTCAAATTTGAAGTTGCATAACAAATGAAAAAATAATTTTTTGTACAATATAACTACAAATTAACAATGTTCTGATTTTTTCCTTTACTTGTACTATGAATCCTTGCTTCTTGCCAAATTTAATGATTCTAGGCCAACAGGAAGAACTCTATCAGTTTTGACAATTGAGTTGCAAGTATCAAAATATGTAACATAAATGACCATGTCTTTTCACTGCATTGACGCAGAAGCTTCACTTTGTTTGCATCACCAAGGGGCTATAGACCTAAATATGTGACATAAATTTCTACTTGATACATTTGTGTGTTCTTCAGAAAGAGTGTTTTTAACAGTTGGACAGAAAGAAAGACAGACAGACAGACAGACAGACAGATCATCCCTTTAGGGTTCCGTTTCTTTCTGATTGTGATACAGAATTAAGAGTATGTCAGTGAACAATTTGTCCTGGTATCTTGCAGGATATTTTTTGTATGTGGAAGTAATGTTAATTTTAGGAATAAGTTACTAATGAAAATACTGAAAGTACACAGATAGAAAGTTTTAAAGCAAATGAGAACTGTTTAAGAAAACAAACTCTTTTGATTCTCTGTAAGAAAGTACATGACCAATAGCCACTCTAACAAATTACCAATCAATTGAACTTGTTAACATTGCACAGAAACCAAAAAGACAAATGTAACGATAAGCATGGCTACAGAGAGAGCATTGTCTCTGTAACAGTGATGTATTAAGATTTTGGAGGCAGAATTTTTACAGAAATGTAGTATTTTGCCAGTGGCCATGTGTGCAGATAACAGTATCACTGTGAGCTGTGGAATGATTGCTCAACTTCTAACTTCTGTCTGAGAAACTCTGCGCACAGATGGATGTGTCAAAAGACATAATATATTACACATGGACAAAAAGGGAAGTGTGTGTATATACTGAAGTGACAAACAAAAATTTGTAACAAGGGTGTGTTTCAAACCCGGGTCTACTGCTCACTAGGAAGATGTGCTAACCACTACAGCACCCTGGCACAGTAGCTTTATACAACTACATGGACTACCCTAGCATGTCTCTCTCCTCAGTCCAAATTCCCATTCGTGCCTCAGCTGACTTGGTATGGCCAATGAACTCTAACAGCATTACCGAAGTGCTCAAATTGTATTGGAGTAGCACCTCAACATCGAACAAAATGGGGGATCCTGCCTAACACCCAGCCTTAGGTGCTCTAATGAAATGAAATTATATGGTTCCTGAGACTTTTCATGTCTCAAACTTCTATGCAGACAAATGACAAATGAAAATTTGTAGCAAGGCTGGGATTCAAACCCAGGTCTTCTGCTCACAAGGCATATGTGCTAACCTCTAAACCACCTTGGCACAGTGGCTGTGCAAAACTGCACAGACTACCCTAGCATGCCTCTCTCCTCAATCCAAGTAGTGTGATAGATAAAATGTGATAGAGAAGCTTAATCTGTGTATGTTATCTATTTGAAGTTTTAGAGCTTGACCTCTACACACCTTTTATTTGAGCCTAAAGCAGGTCACAGAGTATACGGTGGGATTTTATCAGTGGGTTGACCTGCAACAGTTGGCTATGAATACGTTTTCCATTTTGGAGGACCCCTATGGAGTAGGCCCTATTATATAGTGAGTTCAGCAGCAGGCAGCATTCAGAAGTTCTTGAAATATACATTAATTGAAACTCTTCAAAATATAAAAATGAAATAACTTGTTTTCCCTTGGTGAATTTAAAAGTCACAAATATTACTAAAGCAAAATTTGTAAATAAAATAGAAAGAAACTTCCACATGGCAAAAATATATTAAAAACAAAGATTCCAAGACGTACCAAGCGGGAAAGCGCCGGTAGATAGGCACAATAAATAAAACACACAAACACACACACAGAATTTCGAGCTTTTGCAACCGGCGGCTGCTTCATCAGGAAAGAGGGAAGGAAAAGGAAAGATGAAAGGATGTGGGTTTTGAGGGAGAGGGTAAGGAGTCATTCAATCCCGGGAGCGGAAAGACTTACCTTAGGGGGAAAAAAGGATAGGTATATACTCGCGTGCGCGCATACACACACACACACACACACACACACACACACACACACACACACACACATCCATCCATCCATCCATCCATCCATCCATCCATCCATCCATGCAAAATTTGAGTATATTATTCAAAATTTATCGTGCAATGCACTATCAAATCCTACGGATTATAAGTTTCCGATTTTTTTGTTTAAGAAAAGGCACTTACTTCTATATGGCACAGTATCACGAAGGGTTATCTGGAACAGTGGAAGCAATCGGTGCCCTGCACATGGGGCACTCTGACAACTGCGTACAACAGCTGGAGCAGAAGCCCTGATGTCCACAAGGCTCCAAGCGCACAGAGGCACGTCTGTCAAAGCAGAGGGAGCACGAGTCCTCTCTCACTGACAGCTTTCTAAGCTCTTCCAAACGTACATGCCTGGGAACAGAAAATGAGAAATTTGAAAGCTTTTATAAATCTTAAAAAGTGACACTCCTGCACTAATGAATATTAATACACAGTAAAATCCAATGGAATTGGATAGGTAAAACAAAGTACCCACCAAGCGACAGCAGGAGAACAGAAATGTACAGATATTGTTGAGTAGATTTTTCTTGCCTATCCAATTAAATTATATTTTCAAAAATAGATAATTCTCATTGATATAGTAAAATCCAAGCTATTTTACCATTAGATAATGAAATCGGTAAGAAAAGGAGATTTTTTGAAGAACTACCGGTCACCAAAGCACAGTTTTTAAAAAAAGATGCCCACACATGCTTAACCTGCAATCTCTTCTAACAAGGAGATATCCACCAAAATGGTATATTAGCAAATTAATCAACCACTATATGATATCACATTGCCCATGTTACTCCAAATTATGATGCAAAGTTCCTTTGGAATTACATACTTGTCTGAAGGAACAGACACTGTGGGGACTATAGCTGTTACGAAATACATTAAATGTATTCACAATTGCAAACATGGACTACCATCAGCTCTATAATGAAATGACGACAACGAAAATTTGTGCAAGACCAGGACTCTGATGCAGATTTCTTGCTTATCGAGCAGTTGCCTTACCATTTAGCTACCAAACCATGACTCATGGCCAGACCCAAACTTCTATAAGTCATCAACCATCCTGTAGTCACAGGGTTGACGACATATGGAGGTTTGAGTTTAGCATTCCATCATACAACTTATGGTGGTAAATATTCACGATTGTGAATACCATTAAAAAAAAAAAAAAAAAAAAAAAAAAAAAAAAAAAAAAAAAAAAAAAAAGGAGAGAGAGAGAGAGAGAGAGAGAGCTTTGTCTTTGTTTAAATTGCTGCCTTTCTGAAACAATGTTGTCATTGAGATCATATCCCCCCCCCCCCCCCCCCCCCCCCGCAGCCCCCCCTCCCCCCCACACACACACAACTGATAATTTCCTTTACAAATAAGCTGCCAGGACTGCTAATTCTGCAAGGTTTACAGAAGAGCTTCTGTGAAGTTTGGAAGGAAGGAGACAAGGTAGTGGCAAAACTGAAGCTGTGAGTACAGGTTGTGAGTCGTGCTTGGGTAGCTCGGTCAGTAGAGCACTTGCTCGCAAAAGGCAAAGGTCCGAGTTAGAGTCTCAGTCTGGCACACAGTTTTAATCTGCCAGGAAGTTTCATATCAGTGCACACTCCGCTGCATAGTGAAAAATCTCATTCTGGAAAATGAACACAGTTTCATCAACATACGCGATCTGACAATGCACTCAGTGTGTTTCTAGCATGGCCAATATATGTGAAGACCACTATTTAGCATCTTCACTCCACTTTCAGTGTTCATAATTTTTCAAGTCAGTGTGCTTGTTCTACATACCATAGCAGTGAGCAGTCCACCATAACTATTAGTGACCTGTTGAGGTTTTTCATGAACAGGCAACATAGGCAACATCAACACTATGATGCCACCTAAGCATCAGAGATGTGATAATATTTATCACATGTTTGAGTCATCTGCTGTGCTGTGCTGTAGGGATTATAGATACTGGCCTGTGACACGCGTGTCACCAGTTTCATCCCCACCTCCTTCAGTTATTTATGATTGAACATGTGTGATTACTGGAAGGTTCTAGGATTGACTTATTTATTGGATACTGAACCTCCATACAGCATTATTTGTATCTATAAATAGAAGCAAACTTTGATAAGACAGGCAGTCCAGCTCTATGAGTACTTTCATCTACATTTACATCTACGAGGGTCGGTCAAAAAGTAATGCCTCCCATTTTTTTTCTACTTAAAAAAATTAAGTTAAGTGAAAAATTTGAATTTGGCGCCATTCCTCAAACCTTCTTCTGCAATCCACTGCAGTAGTAACTTTCTGTGTCAACAGGTGGCAGCACAGCAGAAGTTTGTAAGATGGCCGACATCGATGTTCGTTTGAGACAGCGTTGTGTGATTGAATTCTTGAATGCAGAAGGTGAAACGCCCATACGCATTCATGAAAGACTGAAGAAGGTGTATGGTGTTGTGACAGTGGATGTCAGCACTGTTAGACGATGGGTTCGTCGTTGTAAGGAAGCTGAAGGGCAAACACCGTTGACTGAGGAAAAGCGGAGCGGCAGGCCGGTGAGTGCAGTGACTCCACACAACATTCAGCAAGTTGATGACATCATTCGTGGTGACCGTCGGGTGACTGCAGATGAAGTGTGTCGCATTATTTCTCTTAGTAAAGGCAGTGTGATCACGATTACAATTGGGGTACTCAAAAGTTTGTGCACGGTGGGTTCCAAGAATGTTAACCGATCAGAATAAAGAGGCAAGGAAAACAATAGCCTCCCAACACTTGCAGCGCTTCCGTTTGGAGGGAGATGAGTTTCTGAAAAAAATTGTGACCGGGGACGAAACATGGGTGCATTTTTTTGAACCCGAATCAAAGAGGCAGTCAATGGAGTGGCGTCACACAAGCTCGCCGAGGAAGAAAAAATTCAAACCTGTGCGATCGGCAGGGAAAGTTATGGCAACAGTTATCTGGGATACAGAGGGTGTGATTCTGGTTGATTTTTTGGAGCAGGGATGCACAATAAATTCTGTTCAATACGTCACAACCCTCAAAAAACTTAAAGCACGTCTTCAGCGAGTTCGCCCAACAAAATCAATGGCAGATGTTCTTCTTTTGCATGACAATGCAAGACCACACACCAGTCGTCACACCTCTGACGAGATTGTCAAAATTGGATAGGAAGTTTTGCCTCATCCCCCATACAGCCCTGACCTGGCACCATCAGACTTCCATCTGTTCGGGCCACTAAAAGAAGCTCATCGTGGGATTCATTTTGAAGATGAGGAGGCCGTCAAAACATCCGTGCGTCAATGGCTTAGGAAGCAGAGCTGTGATTTTTACCGTGCTGGGATACATGCCCTTGTTCAAAGATGGACCAAAACTGTAGAGATGGGTGGAGATTACATTGAAAAATGACAAAATGATCCTCAATGTTGTGGTTTTCAACCTATGTAATTGCATTTAAATTTCCTGACAATTAAACGTAGAAAAAAAAAAAATAGGAGGCATTACTTTTTGACTGACCCTCGTACATGACTACTCTGCAATTCACTTTTAAGTGCTTGGCAGAGGATTCATCGAACCACTATCTCTCTACCATTCCACTCCCTAACAGCATACGGGAAAAACGAACACCTAAACCTTTCTGTTCGAGCTCTGATTTCTCGTATTTTATTTTGATGATCATTCCTACCTATGTAGGTTGAGCTCAACAAAATATTTTCGCATTCGGAAGAGAAAGTTGGTGACTGAAATTTCGTAAAAAGATCTCGCCGCGACGAAAAACGTCTTTGCTGTAATGACTTCCATCCCAATTCGCGTATCATATCTGCCACACTCTCTCCCCTATTATGTGATAATACAAAATGAGATGCCATTTTTTGCACCCTTTCGATGTCCTCCGTCAATCCCACCTGGTAAGGATCCCACACCGCGCAGCAATATTTTAACAGAGGACGAACGAGTGTAGTGTAAGCTGTCTCTTTAGTGGACTTGTTGCATCTTCTAAGTGTCCTGCCAATGAAACGCAACCTTTGTCTCGCCTTCCCGACAATATTATCTATGTGGTCCTTCCAACTGAAGTTGTTCGTAATTTTAACACCCAGGTACTTAAGTTGAATTGACAGCCTTGAGAATTGTACTATTTATAGAGCCATCGAATTCCAATGTCATTTCTGAGTAAAATGTTAGTTCTTGATGACATCCTTTCTCTCATGATTGGTGCTTGATACCAGATATTTCACGACAAAATTTGGTGGTGATGTTTGGTATCTCTGACATCAACAATGCCATGCCTCCAGTAAGACTACAAAAAGCTGTTATCTTCATGGGCAAGAATCGGAATACAAATAGTAAATTCCGTTTACAATCCACATTATCAAAGTGCCAATGGATTCAAAAGCATCAGTGGGTCAGATGCATATCATGCATCCACAGTATTTTTGAGAGATCCTGGCCAGGATCCCATGAAATGGCTAACGGGATTCAACTGTGTCACTAAATACAACAGGTGGGATGTTTTACCAACATCTACTTTCATTTGCACAGAACAACACAGCAGTGGTACTGATAACAATGAATAGCCCAACACCAGGAGGAGGCAACAGAGTCATATATACACAGTTTTATAGATTGTTGTGGTGCTATATCGCATAGTGAACCTGAACAGGACATCAGCTGATGAAGTGACTGGCAGAAGACATCTATCAAGCACTTCTTTAGAAAGATTGCCCAAAGCAATAGTTCATCAAATGGTACCAGAACACCGAGGCAGTGCATTAGAAAGAATATGCTGAAAGAATTTCAACAAACTTACGAGATGTAAATACACTGACGGTAAAGAAAATTACACTACCTAAAATTAATTAAAGTAGAGTAATGAACTTTTGGAAATAAATTTGTATAGGTAACATATTTATGTGACTAACATTGCGAGATCACAGATTAATGTAAGAGCGAGATATGCCAACGCAAATGTGAAATGCCGGTACATTAATAATGGGTGTAACCAAAAGAATGTTGAATGCAAGCATGAAAATGTGCATACATTGTGTTATACAGGTGCCAGTTGTCAGTTTGTGGGCTGGAGTTCCATGCCTGTTGCACTTGGTCAGTGAATATAGGGTCAGTTAATGCTGCTTGTGGATGGTGCTGGAGTTTTTGTCCGATGATTCCCATATGTACTTAACTGGAGACAGAACTGGTGACTGAGAAGACCAAGGCAACATGTCAACACTCCATAGAGCATGTTGGGTTACAACAGCTGTATGTGATAAACACCCCCCTGGAATGCTGTTCATGAGTGGCAGCACAATAGGTCAAATCACCAGACTGACATCCAAATTTGCACTCAGAGTGTGTGAGAAAAACACACGAGTGCTCCTGCTGTCATATGCAATCGCATCCCAGACCTTAACGTCAGAGGTAGACTGCAAGCCCTCAACTGGCTTCCTCCTAACCAAAACACAGCCATCACTGGCACTGAGGCAGAAGCAGCTTTCCTCGGAAAACACAGCAGACGTCCACACTGCTCTCACTTCACACCACTAAAGTCACACATGGTGGTGGTTGGGGTCAGTGGAATGCAGGCTGGCTCGGAGCTGTCCTTGGAGTAGGTGATTCGCAACACTTTGTTGTGGCATTCTAATACCAACTGCTGCTCTAATTGTTGCTGCAGATTCAGTAAGATGCATCAGACCCATACACCGAACATGATGGTCTTCCCTCTCAGCAGTGCGATGCTGTCCAGAGCCTGGTCTTCTTGCAACTGCATATTAGTGGTTACATTCCTGCCAAGTCTTTCTGCAATACTGCAAAAGGAACTTCCAGCTTCTCATTCCCCTATTAGAAAATTTTGTTCAAACTCACTGAGGTGTTGATAACGATGTCTTTGTCACCTTAAATACATTCTTGACTAACATCAGCTCACTACACCCAATCTCAAAGGTAACTAATGTTCATGGCCACTACATAATGTTAAAGCAAACCTGATTTGCATCCTCATAGTGGCACTATGTCGCACAACTCCTTGCTGGTGTTGTGGCATTTTCTTTTCTTTCCCCATCAGTGTATGTCATGACATATAAATGTCTTAGAAGACCATCAGGAACCTTCATCATGAATATGATGAATAATAATAAGAGAGAGATCAGGGTTTATTAATTCTCTGAATGTCAAACCCACATGGCTAGCAGTAGAAGTATTTAATGTCAAGCCAGTCAAGCAAAGTCAACTCAAGAAAAGTTTTGCTGATTAATGGCACTAGTCACCACAAGGCAGACCAACTCTGAGAAATTAAGTCAGAAAGCCCAGATTCTGGGGTGCCATTTTCTGTGATACCTATATATATATATGGCCATACTCCGCAGGCCATTAAGAAGTGCAAGCCAGAATGTAATTCCTATTGTATGAGTTCATTATGGCTTTTTCCTGCTTCTCTAAAGTATGGGGCACAGGCACAGAAATTGTTTAATACCTCTGTGCACGCTGTAATTAGTCTAAACCTGTTCTTGTGATCCCTATAGGAGCGACAAATAGGGGTTGTAAGTATATTCTCAGAACCATATCTTAATATACAGATTCTTTAACTCTGGAAGTAGGTTCTCTCAGAATAGTTTGTGTAGATCTTCAAACATCTATCAAACATCTCTATGACATTCTCATGGTTCAAACAAACCTGCACGTCTTCATTTTGTAACTGCACAATTTTACATTTCTGAATATTTAAAACAAGACAATCCTTGCACCACTTTGAAATCTTATCAAAATCCAAATAAGTATCTGTGCTGATTTTTCCAGACAATAATTTCTTATAGCTAATCACAACACACGCAAAAAGTCTGGGGTTGCTATTAATATTGTCAGCAAGATTATTAATATACAATATGAACAGCAGCGGTTGCAACACCCCTCACCTGGAGCAAACTTGAAGTTGCTTCTACAACTGTCGATAACTCACAATTTGAAATAACATGCTGTGCCCACCTTAACAAGAAATTCTCAATCCATCTAAATCTACATTGATACTCTGCAAATTACATTTAAGTGGCTGGCAGATCATTTCTCCCTATGTAGGACGGCGTCAACAAATTATTTTTGCATTCAGAAGAGAAAGTTGGTGATTGGAAATTCGTGACAAGATTCCTCCGCAATAAAAAACACCTCTGTTTAAATGATGTCCATCCGTCATCCTATATCATTTCAGTGATACTCTCTCCCATATTTCGCACTAATACAAACCATGGTGCCCTGCTTTGAAGTTTTTCGATGTACTCCATCAATCTCATCTGGTAAGGATCCCACACCACGCAGCAGTATTCTAAAGAGGATGGACAAGTGTAGAGCAGACGGTCTCCTTAGTAGATCTGTTATATTTGTTAAGTGTCCTGCCAATAAAATGCAGTCTTTGGTTAGCCTTCCCCCACAGCATTTTCTGCGTGTTCCTTCCAATTTAAGTTGTTAGTAATTGTAATTGTAATTCCTAGGTATTTAGTAGAATTTACAGCCTTCAGATTTGACTAATTTATCGGGTTATCGAAGTTTAACCAATCCCTTTTAGCACTCAAGTGGATGACCTCACACTTTTCGTTATTTGGATCAATTGCCAATTTTTGCACCACACATACAGGGTGCTACAAAAAGGTATGGCCAAAGTTTCAGGAAACATTCCTCACACACAAATAAAGAAAAGGTGTTATGTGGACATGTGTCCGGAAACGCTTAATTTTCATGTTAGAGCTCATTTTAGTTTCGTCCCCTACGCTTCCACCTATGCTCAATGGAGCACGTTATCATGATGTCATATGCGATACTCAACCTGTGCTGCTAGAACATGTGGTGCCTTTACAAGTACGACACAACATGTGGTTCATGCACGATGGAGCTCCTGCACATTTCAGTCGAAGTGTTCGTACGCTTCTCAACAACAGATTCGGTGACCGATGGATTGGTAGAGGCGGAACAATTCCATGGCCTCCACGCTCTCCTGGCCTCAATCCTCTTGACTTTCATTTATGGGGGCATTTGAAAGCTCTTGTCTACGCAACCCTGGTACCAAATGTAGAGACTCTTCGTGCTTGTATTGTGGACGGCTGTGATACAATATGCCATTCTCCAGGGCTGCATCAGGGATTCCATGCGACGGAGGGTGGATGCATGTATCCTCGCTAACGGAGGACATTTTGAACACTTCCTGTAACAAAATGTTTGAAGTCACGTTGGTACGTTCTGTTGCTGTGTGTGTCCATTCCATGATTAATGTGATTTGAAGAGAAGTAATAAAATGAGCTTTAACATGGAAAGTAAGTGTTTCCAGACACATGTCCACATAACAAATTTTTTTTCTTTGTGTGTGTGAGGAATGTTTCCTGAAAGTTTGGCCGTACCTTTTAGTAACACCCTGTACATCTTTTCTAAATTATTTTGGAATTAGTTTTGATCTTCTGATGTCTAATAGTCAATAAATAACAGCATCATTTGTGGGGAAAAAAAAAAAAAAAAAAGACGGCTGCTCAGATTGTCTCCCAAACATTTATATAGATAAGGAACAGCAGGGGTCCTATAACACTACCTTGGGGAGCACCAGAAATCACTTCTGTTTTACTCAATGACTTTCCATCCAATTACTACGAACTGTGACCTCTCTGACAAGAAATCATGAATCCAGTTACAAAACTGATACGATATTCCATAGGCACGCAATTTCGCTACAAGCCACTTGTTTAGTACAGTGTCAAGAGCCTTCTGGAAATCCAGAAACACGGAATCAGTTTGAAATCTCTTGCCAATAGCAGTCAACACTTCGTGCAGCCACAAATTTTGTTTTAAACCATGTGCAACCAAACTTTCAATAATAAGCATAGTTCTGGTACGTAACCAGATACTTTTCAAAAAGTTGAGTAATATTGCGTCACCCGACTGCCTTAATCCAACATTTCCAGGATGTCATGTGAGCAAAGTGCAAGTTGGGTTGCACACGATCGATGTTTTCGGAATCCATCCTAATCGGCATTGCTGAGGTCATTCTCTTTGTGATACCTCAGTATGTTTGAGCTCAGAATATGTCCAAAGATTCTACAAACCCCACTATCAGGCTCCTTTATCCTCCCATCTCTTTCATGAAGATTAACTGCCCAAATTTACAGTGACGGAACAAAATTGCCAAAAAAGATGTATGCCCATTGCCATGAACTGGTGACACTTTGGACTGTTTTGGAAGCATCAGTATTTCTCCACTATGGATACCCAGACTAGCTACAGAGTAAAGGCTGTTTTCATAATGCCTGGAGGCCTCTTACTTCAAAGTTATGTCATTTGGCTATAGTGCCGAGACACCTTTGAATGCATGATGGGCATAATGTTTCAGCATCTTAAATGGACAATTTGTCTTTGCTACCTAGGTGACATTGTCATTTTCTCAAAGACATTTCTAGAGCATCTAAGTCATGTGACAACTGTGCTGAAAGGCATTAATGATGCAGGTCTTCGCCTGAATCGAAGAAATTGCCTCATCAGAAAAAAATAATGTACTGTCCATGCAAATTAAGTGATTGCTTGATTTTATTATTTTTTGTATTTTGAGTCAAAGTGCCTCTTTGCTGTTCAAGAAATGAAAAGCCATAACATATTTTCCAACTATTTGGAACATTCATGATTGACAGGTTTCCTGGGAATGTACTCCTACTACAGATGTTTCATACAAGATTTCAGTTGGAAGCCACAGCCACTACAAGGCTTGGAAACAGACTAGGGGATGGTTTCCAGAACAACTCTTTCAACGATGTGGTGTGTGCTGATCTGAAACTTCCTGGGAAATTAAAAGATTCCGCATTCAAATCCTGCTTCAGCACACGATTTTAATCTGCCAGGAATTTTAAAACATTGCGCACTTCAATGCAGAATGAAAGCTTTATTATGGAATTGTTTGAATCAATTTAGGGAAACACTGAAAATTTAAATCAAGTTGACTGGATGGGGATTGGGAACACGATCTACCTGAGTTAAGGGCCCAGTATGGTAATCATCATGCCACCTCACTTACTAAAATCATGAAAACTTATGTACAAAATTTCATTTTTTAAGTTATTAATTAATGACCTGCAAATCAAGTTATTGATGTGGAGTTGTGTAATACTGATTTCTATCAAATTAGGAAATAAGCTGTTACTAATTAAACAAGTTTAATGTAATCTTCGTACATCCATATTTAAACTGGATGAAGGTGGGACACAGCTGGTATAATTTTTATTAAAATGAAATTCCTCCAGCTGTACTAAAGATTTTTTTTATTTACTTCACTACTAGTTTTGGCGTTGCATCAATACCATCTACAGGCCTGTACACTTTGATGGAATCATTTGTGTGTGGCTCAGTCTAAAGGTGAGATCAACACATGCTCCACATGGGTGGCGGGCCGTAATTCACCTTACTGCCCGCCATCCATGTGGAGCACATGTTGATCTCACCGTGGACCTCTAGACTGAGCCACACACAACTGATTTCATCAAAGTGTACAGGCCTGATGATGGTGTTGACGCAACGCCAAAACTAGTAGCAAAGTAAATAAAAAATCTTAAGCATATCTGGAGGAATTTCATTTTAATAGAAAAAAAGTTTAATGTAGGCTGACAGTTACCTTGGCTGCAGTTGCTACAGATAAGTTCAGGACTTTTATCAGTAATTTTTGTCTGTATAGATCAGCAAATATTACTGCAGCTCAAAAGATGTAACAAGTCTCACTTTTCATTTGTGTTTATCGAAAACAGGAATAAACAAGTGATAAACTTTGTAGGATGCAGCAACTGATTTTCCTGTGCTCATCCTGTAATGGCATATGTTACTTAGATCCTCCTATATAGAAATATAAGCTGTAGAAACATTTTTGTTGAACTTGTTTGTCCTCAAACACAAATGCTTTCATATGGCTTATCCATTCTTTTCAAGGTGCAACCTGATTAATACAACAAACTAGTATCAACAGAATTATTAACACAAACAGCAATAGAAACCGGATGACAGAACAGCACAGAGTGGATAGTGGGAAAGATAACACCTCAAGTTCCAAAGCATCTGCAGGATGATCATCTCCTCCCTTTTATTGTGCCAGTGCCAATCTCCCCCTGTGAGCGTACAGGATTTGTTCATAGCTTATAACTCACATTATATGTGCTCTGGTGTAACCAAAAGCACTGGAACGAAGAGAACAAACACAAGACCAAAGAAGGCGGTGAGGAAATGTCAGTCAATAGCCTGCTGAAAAGGACGGCGTCACACCAGGAGCGACCTCTGGAAGAAGTGAATATAAGCGCCGCTCCTGCAAGCCTCGGCCAGACATTAGTGCTCTGATTGGCTCAGTATATTGAGATTTCTTTTCTTTCTTTTCTTTTTGTCATCAGTCTTCTGACTGGTCTGATGCAGCCCACCACGAATTCCTCTTCTATGCTAACCTCTTCATCTCAGAGTAGCACTTGCAACCTACGTCCTCAATTATTTGCTGGATGTATTTCAATCTCTACAGTTTTAGCCCTCTACAGTTCCCTCTAGTATCATGGGTGTCATTCTCTGATATATTAACAAATGTCCTATCATCCCATCCCTTCTCCTTATCAGCGTTTATTCCTTTCCTCTCAGATTCTGTGCACAAACTCCTCATTCCTTACCTTATCAGTCCATCTAATTTTCAACATTTGTCTGTCACACCGTATCTCTAATGCTTCAATTCTCTTCTGTTCCGGTTTTACCACAGACCGTGTTTCACTCCCATACGATGCTGTACTCCAGATGTACATTCTCAGAAATTTCTTCCTTAAATTAAGGCCAATATTTGATACTAGTAGACTTATCTTGGCCAAGAATGCCCTGTTTGCCATTGATAGTCTGCTTTTGATGTTCTCCTTGCTCCATCTGTCATTGGTTATTTTACTGCCTACTTAGCAGAATTCCTTAACTTCATCTACTTTGTGACCATCAATCCTGATAAGTTTCTCACTGTCCTTATTTCTGCTACTCCTCATTACCTTTGTCTTTCTACGATTTACTCTCAAAGCATACTCTGTACTCATTGGATTTTTGATTCCATTCAGCATATCATGTAATTCTTCTTCACTTTCACTCAAGATAGCAATGTCATCCAGATCGTATCATTGATATCCTTTCATCTTGAATTTTAATTCCACTCCTGAAACTTTCTTTTATTTCCATCATGGGTTCCTTGATGTACAGATTGAACAGTAGGGGCAAAAGGCTAGATGCTTGTCTTGCACCCTGTTTAATATGAGCAATTCGTTCTTGGTCGTCCATTCTTATTATTCAAAAAAAAAAAAAAAAAAAAAAAAAAAAAAAATGGTTCAAATGGCTCTGAGCACTGTGGGACTCAACTGCTGTGGTCAGTAGTCCCCTAGAACTTAGAACTACTTAAACCTAACTAACCTAAGGACATCACACACATCCATGCCCGAGGCAGGATTCGAACCTGCGACCGTAGCAGTCGCACGGTTCCGGACTGCGCGCCTAGAACCACGAGACCACCGCGGCCGGCTATTATTCCCTCTTGGCTGTTGTACATATTGTATGTAACCCATCTCTCCCTATAGCTTACCCCCACTTTTTTTCAGAATTTCGAACATGAAACTTCCTGGTAGATTAAAACTGTGTGCCCGACCGCACACTCCACTGCAGAGTGAAAATCTCATTCTCGAATTTCGAACATCTTGCATCATTTTACATTGTTGAACTCTTTTTCTGGGTTGACAAATCGTATGAACGTGTTTTGATTTTTCTTTAGTCCTGCTTCCATTATTAACGGCAATGTCAGAATTACCTCTTTCATGCCTTTACCTTTCCTAAAGCCAAACTGATCGTTATCCAACACATACTCAATTTTATTTTCCATTCTCCTTTATCTTATTCTTGTGAGCAACTTGTATGCATGAGCTGTAAAGCTGATTGTGCGATAATTCTCGCTCTTGTCATCTTCGGAATTGTGTGGATGACGCTTTTCCGGATGTCAGATGGTATGCCGCCAGACTCATACATTCTACACACCAATGTGAATAGTCATTTTGTTGCCACTTCCCCAATTATTTTAGAAATTCTGATGTAACGTTATGCATCCCTTCTGCCTTATTTGATCTGAAGTCCTCCAAATATCTTTTAAATCTGATTCTAATACTGGATCCCGTCTCTTCTAAATCGACTCCTGTTTCTTCTTCTATCACATCAGACAAATCTTCCCCCTCATAGAGGCTTTCTATGTATGATTTCCACCTGTCCACTCTCTCCTTTGCATTTAACAGTGGGATTCCTGTTGCACTTTACATACTGTATTACCCTTTAAATATCCTCATACACTTTCTCCATCTCTTCATCTTCAGCTTGCAACGTCGGCATGCATACCTCAAATATTATCGTTGTCGTTGGTTTGCTGCTGATTCTGATAAGAACAACCCTATCACTGAACTGTTCACAGTAACACACATTGTGCCCTACCTTCCTATCCATAACAAAATATGGACATTAGCGGACTGGTATAGACCAGCACTCGCAGAACGGATTGTAGCAATCTGTATCAAGTGCTTACTTGAACTTTATCTATAGCGAAGATTGTTTTGCTCTTTGCATGTCGCCCATCATTTGGGACACTTGTTCTAAATCCGAAGTTATGTATTGTAAATCTGCTTTATAGAAATAAAACTATTAATGTTATTTGCTTGAACTGTTATATAGCATTCCAAGTAAGCTGCATTCCTTAGGCACCTTATAAACGACAAGTGGGCAAGATCCAACAATATATATAGTGCAATACATATCAACAATACCCTGGCATTAACATACAGAGTCAACCAGAAAAATGTATAGTATTACTTGTGTGTTTATTTTACATTCAATAATTGATCATACATGTTGTACAACCTTCAGTTTAGCACATGGTTACTTTAAATGTTCCAAATGGTCACTGTTGGCGGCTATACTCATAAGAGAACGACGAATGGTCGCCCCAACTACGCCCGTCAGTGATACAGTGGAGATCGCTGCACACGTCGCTGTGATCTCCTGGCAAAGTTCCTCCATCGTGTGTGGCTTACATCTGTAGACGTTATCTTTCACAGTTCCCCACAAGTAAAAGTCCATAGGTGTTAGATCTGGTGACCGCGGAGGGAACTGAATGGGCCCTCTTTGTCCAATCCAATACCACAGAAAACTGTCATCCGGGAAAGCTCTTATGGGTAGGTGGTAGTGTGGTGGCGCCCTGTCCTGTTGGTAGAAAACCTCTTCATCAGCTCCATAAAGCACATGTATACCAGGCAAAATTGATGTGCGTAACATTTCCAGGTACACTTATACAGTGACAGTAGCATCAAACAAAAAGGGTACTACTAAGCAAGTCCCTAGATGACAGTCCAAACAACATGTGAACCCATGGTAGCCAGACCACTTTATCCACATAAACATGTGGATTTTCAGGTGCCCAGTACACAATGTTATGCCAATTCCCAGTTCCATTAAGTTTAAATTGTGTCTTGTCACTCCACACACTACCTTCGTCACAAATTGTTCATAATCAGTCACCATTTGATGTTGTTGTTGTTGTTGTTGTTGTTGTCTTCAGTCCTGAGACTCGTTTGATGCAGCTCTCCATACTACCCTATCCTGTGCAAGCTGCTTCATCTCCTAGTACTTACTGAAACATACATCCTTCTGAATCTGCTTAGGATATTCATCTCTTGGTCCCCCTCTATGATTTTTATCCTCCGCGCTGCCCTACAATGCTAAATTTGTGATCCTTTGATGCCTCAGAACATGTCCTACTAACCGGTCCCTTCTTTTTCTCAAGTTGTGCCACAAACTCCTCTTCTCCCCAATTCTGTTCAATACTTCGTCATTACTTATGTGATCTACCCATCTAATCTCCAGCATTTTTCTGTAGCACCATATTTCGAAAGCATCATTCTCTTCTTGTCCAAACTATTTATCATCCGCGTTTCACTTCCATACATGGCTACACTCCATACAAATACTTTCAGAAATAACTTCCTGACACTTAAAGCTATACTCGATGTTAACAAATTCCTCTTCTTCAGAAATGCTTTCCTTACCCTTGCCAGTCTACATTTTATATCCTCTCTCCTTCGCCCATCATCACTTATTTTGTTCCCCAAATAGCAAAACTCCTTTACTACTTTAAGTGTCTCATTTCCTAATCTAATTCCCTCAGCATCACCCGAATTAATTTGACTACATTCCATTATCCTCGTTTTTGCTTTGGTTGATGTTCATCTTATATCCACCTTTCAAGATACTGTCCATTCAGTTCAACTGCTCTTCCAAGCCCTTTGCTGTCTGTGACAGTATTACAAGGTCATCGGCGAACCTCAAAGATTTTATTTCTTCTCCATGGATTTTAGTACCTACTCCGAATTTTTCTTGTGTTTCCTTTGCTGCTTGTTCAATATACAGATTAAACAACATCGGGGAGAGGCTACAAGCCTGTCTCACTCCCTTTCCAACCACTGCTTCCCTTTCATGTCCCTCGACTCTTATAACTGCCATCTGGTTTCTGTACAAATTGTAAATAACCTTTTGCTTCCTGTATTTTACCCTTGCCACCTTTAGAATTTGAAAGAGAGTATTCCAGTCAACATTGTCAAAAGCTTTCTCTAAGTCTACAAATGCTAGAAATATAGGTTTGCCCTTCCTTAACCTTTCTTCTAAGATAAGTCTTAAGGTCAGTATTTCCTCAAGTGTTCCAATATTTCTATGGAATCCAAACTGATCTTCCCCAAGGTAGGCATCTACCAGTTTTTCCATTCGTCTGTAAAGAATTCACTTAGTATTTTGCAGCTGTGACTTATTAAACTGATAGTTCAGTAATTTTCACATCGGTCAACACCTGCTTTCTTTGGGATTGGAATTATTATATTCTTCTTGAAGTCTGAGGGTATTTCGCCTGTCTCATACATCTTGCTCACCAAATGGTAGAGTTTTATCAGGACTGGCTCTCCCAAGGCCTTCAGTAGTTCTAACGGAATGTTGTCTACTCCAACGGCCTTGTTTCGACTCAGGTCTTTCAGTGCTCTGTCAAACTCTTCACGCAGTATCATATCTCACACTTCAACTTCATCTACATCCACTTCCATTTGCATAATGTTGTCCTCAAGTACATCGCCCTTGTAGAGACCCTCTATACACTCCTTCCACCTTTCTGCTTTCCCTTCTTTGCTTAGAACTGGGTTTCCATCTGAGCTCTTGATATTCATACAATTGGTTCTCTTTTCTCCAAAGGTCTCTCTAATTTTCCTGTAGGCAGTATCTATCTTACCCCCTAGTGAGATAAGCCTCTATATCCTTACATATGGCAAGGAAAGTGTTTCTGAAGAAGAGAAATTTGTTAACATCGAATATAGATTTATGTATCAGGAAGTCGATTCTGAAAGTATTTGTTTGGAGTGTAGCCATGTATGGAAGTGAAACATGGACGATAACTAGTTTGGACAAGAAGAGAATAGAAGCTTTCGTAATGTGGTGCTACAGAAGAATGCTGAAGATAAGGTGGATAGATCACGTAACTAATGAGGAGGTATTGAATAGGATTGGGGAGAAGAGAAGTTTGTGGCACAACTTGACTAGAAGAAGGGATCGGTTGGTAGGACATGTTTTGAGGCATCAAGGGATCACAAATTTAGCATTGGAGGGCAGCGTGGAGGGTAAAAATCGTAGAGGGAGACCAAGAGATGAATACACTAAGCAGATTCAGATGGATGTAGGTTGCAGTAGGTACTGGGAGATGAAAAAGCTTGCACAGGATAGAGTAGCATGGAGAGCTGCATCAAACCAGTCTCAGGACTGAAGACAACAACAACAACAACAACAACAACAACAACAACAACAACATCCTTACATCTGTCCTCTAGCCATCCCTGCTTAGCCATTTTGCACTTCCTGTCGATCTCATTTTTGAGACGTCTGTATTCCTTTTTCTCTGCTTCATTTACTGCATTTTTATATTTTCTCCTTTCATCAATTAAATTCAATATTTCTTCTGTAACCCAAGGATTTCTACTAGCCCTTGTCTTTTTACCTACTTGATCCTCTGCTGCCTTCACTACTTCATCCCTCAGAGCTATCCATTCTTCTTCTACTGCACTACTTTCCCCCATTCCTGTCAATTGTTCCCTTATGCTCTCCCTGAAACTCTGTACAACCTCTGGTTTAGTCAGTTTATTCAGGTCCCATCTCCTTAAATTCCCATCTTTTTCCAGTTTCTTCAGTTTTAATCTACAGTTCATAACCAATAGATTGTGGTCAGTGTCCACATCTGCCCCTGGAAATGTCTTACAATTTAAGACCTGGTTCCTAAATCTCTGTCTTACCATTATATAATCTATCTGATACCTTTTAGTATTTCCAGGATTCTTCCATGCGTACAACCTTCTTTCATGATTCTTGAACCAAGTGTTAGCTATGATTAAGTTGTGCTCTGTGCAAAATTCTACTAGGCGGCTTCCTCTTTCATTTCTTAGCCCCAATCCATATTCACCTACTATGTTTCCTTCTCTGCCCTTTCCTACTCTCGAATTCCAGTCACCCATGACTATTTGCTGATACCATTCACAAAATTGCATTCAGCGATCAGGATCATCATCATTAATCACGTGTAGTAATCATGGAATGTGAACTTTCCACTTTGCAGGTTTCAGAATTCTTTGTACACTTGTACTGCTAACCCCCACTTCATGTGCACATTGCATAGCAGACACCTGTGGAGAGTTAACAAACATTTCCAAAACGAGAGCTGACAAAGCACGACTTGTAGCTGTACGCTGTCTACCTGATCTTCCTTTTTTGATATCACAAATCATTTCATACAATTCAAACCTGTCAATGGTGCATGTAATTGTTAGGTGGGTTGCTGGTTCTGTTTCAAACTCCAGCCTCCAATGACGTTGCACTTCAACAGCATTACCAAAACCAATTCAAAATACATTTTCATTGCTTAAATGTCAAGTGTGCTCCAACCATCTTGTTCTTTCAATACCGAGATGAAAGTACTAACATCTGCTGAGTCAAAGACCATAATGCAACACATTTGTAAGTCAAATCGAACGACAATATCGGTATCTTGGCAGAGCCTCACAGAGGGTGTATAGATTTTTTTGGCGGACTCTGTGTAATGATAATGAAAATTAACATATAACAATGGAAAAAACAACAAAAATAAGGAAAAGCATCCATTCGCTGATTTCAGATTGATGAGAGGTGCACAGACATAAACAATAGCTTAGAAAATTTACTTACTTTTAAGCAAGTGAGCCCTCATTTTTTAGTTAGTTAGTTAGTTAGTTAGTTAGTGTGTGTGTGTGTGTGTGTGCTGGAAAAAACTTCATACATAAGCATAGGACTGTGTCAGTGCCTCTAAGTTGACTAGTAGCTAAAGCACAGTATGAAAAGTGTAACATCATTGTTTTCCATTCTCATGACTGACAAAACTGACTGCATAACACGAAACTTGCTTTGATGCCAAGCTCAGCAATGACAGACTGACAGTTCTTGCTTACATCAATGCCAGGGTGATGCACAAACTTTAGTTACTCGTCATCAATAAAGCTGCAAATCCCCATTGCTCAAGAACACTGGTAAACTTCCAAATGGGTATATTACTCAGCCATGAGCCTTGATAATAGGAGTAAAACTTGTTAGATCGATAAAACTGTTTGATCACAAAATTATCAAAGAAAATCACACTTCTTATACAATCTCCTCAATGTGAATTGTTTTAACAGTGTGAGGTGCTGTGGAACCACGAATCTTCAAAAATTCTTTTCAAAAAGGCCAGTTTTTAATGTGAGTTTATCAATATGTTGGAATTTTTGGGTAAATGTTTTTGTATTGCATGTAACTGACTGGACAAATTTGTGCTCATGGACATGAGAAGGGCAAATTTCAATATTCAAAGAAGGACGAATGTTTTGGGTTTGAGATGAGACCATCAGTGACAAAGTAGAAGTTCACATTGGGAAAGGATGGGGAAAGGTATCAGCCATGTCCTTTTAAAAGATATCATTCTGGCATCTGCCTTAAGAGATTTAAAAGAAACCACAGAAGACCTAAAGCTGTACGGACAGACAGAGATTCGAATCACTGCCCTATTACCATTGTGTCACCTTATTCAGTGGCAGGTAAGCCATGAAAAAGTTGGAGATGTGCATTATCCAGGCTATGTTTCAGTTAATATCAACATTACATCATCTCAGATTCTTGACGTACAAAGACAGTTGCTGATGATACAAAAGGTAATGGTGTCAAAAATGAAGCAGAGGTACACTGTGAACCATAATCTGTACCTTCAAAACACTGATTCACAGACACTGTCAGTCTGAAGCAACATAAGATTCATTGGATTTTCAAAAACTTGTAAGTTTTATGCTCACTAAAAGTAATTTATGTGCCACTACATTAATTAAATCTAAGTTAGAGTAGCATTTTTAGAACAAAGAACTAACATATTACCCCTGTGCAAGTTGGTTCTGGGAAGGTTCTTCGACATTAAGTGGAAATAAGGAATTCTGACTGTGGATGGGGGAAGCGGATCAGGCACTACATATTAGTTAACATTGTGTGTGGCTAACACTGCCATATGAGGCAGTGTAGTGAAAATCTTTACCGGGTTCCAACTTGATTTGGTGGATGTCTATTTTCACCTTATACGCTTTTTTAAATGAATTAAGGTAGAAACAAGAATTTGCCAATATAAGTGTGATGGTTGCCTTGTTGAGTGTGGCTAAAAAGCGAGACACAAAATTAACTCCCCATAAATCATTCAACAAGGCATATAAAAATGGTCCTTCCTCATTACCCAGTGAATTCCACAATTTTCTAAATACAAGCAGTCTGAACATTTCCAACATTCTTCATCCTCTGACAACCACTTTTAGTGTGAGCAGATGTCATGACATCTGCCTTTGACGAGGCAGCCAAGGAAACACTGTCCACTAATGTTCCTTTCTTGAAACATACCAATCCTCACAACTTTTTAAGGAGCCTGGGACAGTCTGATACATTACTTGGCCTTTTAAAACTGCATATGGCATGAAAGAATGTGAAGACACTAGGATGCCTTGGGATGCAATTCAACCCCAGCCTTCAACATAGCTCAAGTTTTATTTACCATATGATACATGACGTCTGAAAATCTCAGATCTTCTGATGAAATCTAGCAAACTGTTGGGGAAGTGCAGAATCACTAATAAACTGGAAGGAGGTAAGAAATTTGGATCAGAAATAAAAGTTTAGATCACTGGCATCACGAGGTCTCACTTTTGCACAAAGACTCAAAACTGTGCAAAACTGGTAAGAAAACTGTGGAAAACTGGTAAGACCAGGAGATACAGAAGATGGAGGCTCAAATAATTAAAAGAGACTGCCCACACAAGAAATAACCTGACACTGGCATTTATGCCCCATGTCGATACAACTGTATTAGATGTCATCATACAGTGCAGAAAGGCTTACACTGCTGTATGCCTGCAAGCAGTTAGGATTGATAACAATCCCCATTCCATAAAGTGACAGATAGTCTACAGAGCAAGAGAATGGAGGTTCCAGCAAGAGTCGTGTCGTATTGGAGCATAAAAAATACAGTGATTCCGAGACTTGGTGGCAAATGTATAACACTGTTTATTGATATTAACTGTTCACATGTTTATACACAAATCCCACTAAACTGTTGACAATATCCACACTGACAGCTTCTTAACCACTATTTCAGTAACTCCAAAACCACACGTACCTTTTAATTAGAATTGTATTTAATTCTGCCAGTCATTGAGTTACTAAACTGATTAATCAGAAACACACCCTGTGTAGCCAGGCACCAAACAATGAAGTTTGCCCACTATCAAAGGCACCACATATGTGCAGTGGACTGAATATGTTTTCACATAAAAGTGATTTAGTAAGTTGAAAGTGTCTCAGAGAATATTTATATGCAAATATGTGAGTGAGCAATATTAAAGTCAAGTAGAAATAATTTTACAAACTTGCAATAGTGCTCAGTAATTAAGATTAGACTTCATAAACTTATGTTCAAGCATTACCATTAGATGGGCTCTAAAGGTATTCCCCCCCCCCCCCCCCCCCCATTTATTTAATTAAAAAACAAGAAGGCCTCTTCTTATTTTGAGACTTTTATTTAAGTACTGTTGAGATTTGCCCACCTGCCATTTCATCATTCACATTCAATTGTATGCTCATTTTGAGCCATGGGGGGCAGAGAAGAAGACCCAATGGGGCAGCAAGACAACTTTACAATGCATGAAGTAAGTAAACCTCTTAACGGCGAATTGGGGAACCTGCAGATGCACTGGTCCTACTCTTTATGAGCTGGTCAGTGTAGACCTTCACATGCAACAATTTGCGAAGGAGAAAATGCACTGTTAGCATTCCTGACACAGCAATGCATCATGGCAGGAACATGTCTTATTTCATCCTAATTAATTAATTAACTAGGCAGTGGGGTCAAAATATAAGACAAGCTATTATGCGATGTCACTCACGGCTGATCTGCACATTGTCTGATACGGCTACATGCATCATCACCCACTGATGATCATTTGCTGACTGACTTTCACTGGGAGCGAAACCGATATAGCTGTTCAAAGAAATGTTTGTAGTGTGTGAAAATTGCATTTAGAGGCCCACATGGAATATTAATGTACAATAAACCTTCTGCCCCGAACAAGCAACCCTCTCAGTTCATGTTACAATAACATACTTTTATTTTTCCCTTGGGAGATACAAAGTAATAATTTACTTGTTTGTTGTCATGTAATTGTTTTCTATTTGTAGCTTTTCCTTAAAGTCACTTGCTTCGAGGTTAATGACTTCTTATTGATTAATCTTCAGCAATCTGCATTTACGTAAACACTCCACAAGCCACTATGTACAGTTTGGCTGAAGTTACATCTTACCAATATTATCTATTCTTTCCTACACCATTTGTGTATCAAGCAAGCAGAAAAAGACTATTTGGTCAAAAGTATCCTGATGCCTCTTAATGATATAAATATGGGGTGTGTTCACACTTCACCTTCATGATGGCTTAAACTTTGCTGGGGGCACTTCCAATTAGGTATCCAAGTATCTGTGGAGGAACAGTGGCCCATACTTCCTCAAAAGCTGAAACCAGGCAAAGTAGTCGTGTTGCACACAGGGGTCTGAGGTGAAATCAATATTCTGACTCATCCCACAGGTGTTCCATTGTGTTCAGGCTGTTACTCCGGTTAAGTTGGTCCCTTTCAGGAATGTTATTGCCCACAAACCAATGCATCATAGATGCTGCTTTATGACTGTCTGCACTGTCATGCTGATACAATCATGATGTCCAAACTGTTGCTCTCAAAAATGGCTCTGAGCACTATGGGACTTTAACATCTGAGATCAGTCCCCTAGAGCTTAGAACTACTTAAACCTAACTAATCTAAGGACATCACACACATCCATGCCCAAGGCAGGATTCAAACCTGTGACTGTAGCGGTCGCACAGTTTCAGACTGAAGCGCCTAGAACCGCTCGGCCACACCGGCCAGCAACTGTTGCTCTACTGAACACAATACACAATGGTGTAAAATGTCTTCATACCCTCCCACATTTAGCATTTTCTGAAATAAAATCAGGGGACCACATTCTAACCACAAAAAATACCGCAGCCAGTAGTAACACCTCCTCAGTACTTCACAGTTGGCAATCCACTTGATGACAGGTAATGTTCTCCAAGTGTTCTCCAAATCCAAACCCTTCCATTGGATTGCCACATGGTACAATGTGATTCATCACACCAACTCATTCATTTCCAGTCATTGATTTCCCAGGGGCATTGCTCTTTTCACCACTTTAAGTACTGCTTAGTACTGACTACACAAAGGTGTGGCTTATGAGGAGCTGTTCGACCACTGATCCTATTCTTTGCACAGTCATTGAGCTACATGGACTGCTGATAGCACTTTGGAACTCACAAGTGATTCCTTACGCTGGTTTGATAAAATTTTTACAACCATCTTCCACAATGCTACAAAGTCCCTGTATGTAAGTACATGAGGTCTGCCTGCTCTTTGTGTAGCTGTGATTTTTCTTTCACATTTCCATTTCCATTTCACAATCACATCAGTAGCATCCAACCTAGGCAGCTTTAGAAAGATTTAAATGTCCCTAATGTATCTGTTACTCAGGTGACATTCAGTGACTAATCAATGTTTATATTTAGTTCACATTCGTTGAAGATGCTGAGCTCTCATGGCAAACACATTGTGCATTAACTGTTTCTCTACTGGCAGCAAAATATGTACAATTAAATTTTTGCTCTACAGCTGAGTGTGCACTGATATGAAACTTCCTGTCAGACAAACTGTGTGACAAACCGAGAATCTAACTTAGAATCTTTGCCTTTCATGGGCAAGTGCACTGCCGACTGAGCTGCCCAGGCATGACTCACAACCCCTCCTCACAGCTTCAATTCTGCCAGTACCTTGTCTCCTACCTTCCAAGCTTCATAGAAGCTCTCCTGGAGAGTCGTGCTTGCGTATCTCAGTCAGTAGAGCATTTGCCCACAAAAGGCAAAGGTCCCAAGTTTCAGTCCTGGTCCACACACACTTTTAATTTGCCAGATAGTTTCACATCAGCGCACACTCCTCTGCTGAGTGAAAATTTCATTCTGTAAACATCCCCCACACTGTGGCTAAGCCATGTCTCTGCAATATCCTTTCTTCCGGGAGTGCTAGTTCTGCAAGGTTCACAGGAGAGCTCCTTCGAGGTTTGGAAGGTACAGGACGAAGTACTCGCAGAACTGAAACTGTGAGGACAGGTCATGAGTTGTGCTTGGGTATCTCAGTTGGTAGAGTACTTACCAGTGAAAGGTAAAGGTCCCGAGTTTGAGTCTCAGTCCAGCACACAGTTAAGCTGCCAGCAAGTTTCAAAAGGTGTACTCCTTCCCTCTTCCTTATAAAGGGCAGTCAAATGAAAACTCAATACCTGCCACAGCAGGACCATGGAATGAGTCCAGTAAATTGTAATCACCACACACATTAAGACATTTATCCCATTGAGAGACAAGATTTTCTATTCCTGTTTTTTAGAATGTGGTCAGTTACTGAGAGATCCATAACTGCACCGACTCTAGCACTTGTCTGACTGCGACCAATGTCGATACGTGTTTTTCTTCAGATCACAGAAGAAGTGAAAATCACATGATGAATTACTCGGGCTGTATGGAGGATGCTAAAGTGTATCCCAAATTGCTAAAGTGTAGCCTCTGTCCGATTGGCAGTGTGGAGAGGAGGACATTGTCATGCAACAGGATGATTCTGTCCGACAGCATTCCTTTGTATTCTGACTTTTTTGAGCCTGAGGGCAAACCGCAAACCCAAGAGTGGAAACATCATGCATCTCCTCCGCCAAAGAAATCCAAAACCGTGCACACAAATTCCAGTAAGGTCATGATGACCCCCAACTACAGGGGGACTCTGCTGATCGAGTTCTGTGACTATGGAACCACAATCAATATGCACCATTATGAAGACACTTTTCAGAAATTGTGATGCATCATCAAAACACCCTGGACTGTTGTCAGAAGGAATCATCCTGTAGCCAACAATTCCCGCGCCGACACTGCTTATTGGAGAAGACTATGCTTTGGCGATTTGGTCAGGAAACACTACAACATCCTCGTACACCCCGGATCTTTCACCAAGTGATTTTCACATTTTTTGGCAATATTCTGTGGTGGCAGCATAGTGTTTGCACAGCCTTCTTCAATTGCAGGTTATTTGAATCTGCCCAATAGGGTTCTGTGAGATACAATGAGTCCCACTTCCATTATACTTTCATATGGGCTACATCAAGCTGTTATGATCTAGTAGCATGGTTTTGAATTTTTTGTCATGTCTACTTGATAAGCACTCCAAGTGCTGGAACAATCAGTTGTACTAATGTCTTATATGCTATTTCCTCCTACAGATGAATGTTGGAAATGAAGTGGTCTGATAAGGGTGCTCGAGCGAACTGTAGAGGATAAAAACTGTAAAGGAAAACAGACACTGGAATACACCCAGAAAATAATTGAGGATGTAGGTTGCAAGTGCTACTCTGATATGGAGAGACTGGCACAGGAGAGGAATTCGTGGCGGGCTGCATCACACCAGTCAGAAGACTGTGATGACTCAAAAACATGCTATTTCCTTTAGAAATGCATTGCATTTTCTCAGAACCCTTCTAACAAATTTATGACTTCACTTTCTCCAATACTGAGTTCACATGATTGTCCCATTTTACACTGCTTCTTATTATTACCAATAAATACCTAAGCAATGTAACATGATTAGTATGTTCACCATTAATCTTGTAATAAAATACTATTGGTTGTTCCTTCTGGTTAGAAGTATTTTCTTACATTTATTCATATCTGAAAAAGCTGCCACTCATGACACCAAGTGGAAATTTTGTCCAAGCCTTTCTGCATTTTCTTACAGTCAACTGACAACAATACTTTCCTGTAAAAAATTGCATCATCAGCAAATGATTGTATAGCACTTCTAATCCAATTCAATAAATCATCTATGGTCACCAAGAACATTAGAGGACCTGTTGCACGTTTTAGGGGCACACCTGAAGTTATTTTCGTTTTTGTGGAACATCTGCTCTCCAGTATAACATATTGAGTTCTATTAATGAATTACTCTTCAGGGCAACCTATTTGCGAAGATACTCTGTAAGGCAGTAACTTGGTTGATGGTTGATTATGTGATACAGTTTTGAACACCTTTGGGAATCTACCTACCTGCTCATCTGCATCTATTGACTGCACAATGTCATGAATAAATGAACAGCAAGCTGTGTTTCACACGAGTTTTGTGTGTGTGAATCCATGCTGATTCTTTGAGAGAAGCTTGGTTTCCTCAGGAACACCATAATCGCTGAGCTTACAATAACCTCTGGGATTCTGAAATGGGCAGAATTTAGTGATATTGACCTCGCCGTTCGTAGGGAGGTCTGCGTGCCTCAGCGATACAGATAGCCATACCGTAGGTGCAACCACAATGGAGGGGTATTCTGTTGAGAGGCCCAACAAACGTGTGGTTCCTGAAGAGGGGCAGCAGCCTTTTCAGTAGTTGCAGGCGCAACAGTCTGGGTGACTGACTGATCTAGCCTTGTAACACTAACCAAAACAGCCTTGCTGTGTTGGTATTGCGAACGGCTAAAAGCAAGGGGAAACTACGACCGTAATTTTTCCCAAGGGCATGCAGCTTTACTGTATGGTTAATTGATGATGGCCTCCTCTTGAGTAAAATATTCCAGAGGTAAAATTGGATCTCCGGGGCGGGGCTAATGAGGACGATTTCGTCGTCGAAAGAAAGAAAACTGGCGTTCTACGGATCAGAGCGTGGAATGTCAGATCCCTAAATCGAGCAGGTATGTTAGAAAATTTAAAAAGGGAGATGTTTAGGTTACAGTTAGATATAGTAGGAATTAGTGAAGTTCGGTGGCAGGAGGAACAAGACTTCTGGTCAGGTGAATACACGGTTATAAATACAAAATCAAACAGGGGTAATGCAGGAGTAGGTTTAATAATGAATAAAAAAAATAGGAGAGTGGGTAAGCTACCACAAACAGCATAGTGAACGCATTATTGTGGCCAAGATAGACACGAAGCCCACGCCTGCCATTGTAGTACAAGTTTATATGCCCACTAGTTCTGCAGATGACCAAGAGACAGATGAAATGCATGGTGAGATAAAAGAAATTATTCAGATAGTGAAGGGAGACGAAAATTTAATAGTCATGGGTGATGAATTCGATAGTAAGAGAAGGAAATGTAGTAGGTTAATATGGAATGGAGGTAAGAAATAAAAGAGGAAGCCGCCTCGTAAAATTTTGCACAGACCATAACTTAATCATAGCTAACACTTGGTTCAAGAATTATGAAAGAGGCCTGGAGATACTGGAAGGTTTCAGATAGATTACATAACGGTAAGGCAGATTTAGAAACCAGGTCTCAAATTGTAAGACATTTCGAGGAGCAGATTTGGACACTGACCACAACCTATTGGTTAAGGACTCTAGATTAAAACTGAAGAAACTGCAGAAACTGCAAGAAGGTGGGAATTTAAGGAGATGGGACCTGGATAAACCGACAGAACCAGAGGTTGTAGAGAGTTTCAGGGAGAGCATGAGGGAACAATTGACACGAATGGGGGAAAGAAATACAGTCGAAGAAGAATGGGTAGCTTTGAGGGATGAAATAATGAAGGCAGCAGAGGATCATGTAGGTAAGAAGATGAGGGCTAGTAGAAATCCTTGGGTAACAGAAGATATACTGAATTTAACTTATTAAAGGAGAAAATATAAAAATGCAGTAAATGAAGCAGACAAAAAGAAAGACAAATTTCTCAAAAACGAAATCGACAGGAAGTGCAAAATGGCTAAGCAGGGATGGCTAGAGGACAAATGTAAGGATGCAGAGGCATATCTCACTAGGGGGTAAGATAGATACTGCTTACAGGAAAATTAAAGAGACCTTTGGAGAAAAGAGCACCACTTGTATGAATATCAAGAGCTGAGAGGGAAACCCAGTTCTAAGCAAAGAAGAGAAAGCAGAAAGGTGGAAGGAGTATATAGAGGGTCTATCGAAGGGTGATGTGATGTACTTGAGCGCAATATTATGGAAATGGAAGAGGATTTAGATGAAGATGAAATGGGAGATGATACTGTGTGAAGAGTTTGACAGAGCACTGAAAGACCTAACTAGAAATGAGGCCCCGGGAGTAGACAACATTCCATTAGAACTACTGACAGCCTTGGGAGAACCATCCCTGACAAAACTCTACCACCTGGCAAGCAAGATGTATGAGACAGGTGAAATATCCTCAGACTTCAAGAAGAATGTAGTAATTCCAATCCCAATGAAAGCAGGTGTTGACCGATGTGAAAATTACCGAACTAGCAGTTTAATAAGTCATGGCTGCAAAATACTAACGTGATTCTTTACAGAAGAAGAAGAATGGAAAAACTGGTAGGAGCCGACCTTGGGGAAGATCAGTTTGGATTCCGTAGAAATGCTGGAACACGTGAGGCAGTACAGACCCTACAACTTATCTTAGGAGATAGATTAAGGAAAGGCAAACCTACTCTTGTAGCATTTGTAGACTTAGAGAAAGCTTTCGACAATGCTGACTGGAAAACTCTCTTTCAAATTCTGAAGATGGCAAGGGTAAAATACAGGGAGCGAAAGGCTATTTACAATTTGTACAGAAACCAGATAGCAGTTATAAGAGTCAAGGGGCATGAAAGGGAAGCAGTGGTTGGGAAGGGAATGAGACAGGGTTGTAGCCTCTCCCCGATGTTATTCAATCTGTATATTGAACAAGCAGTAAAGGAAACACAAGAAAAATTCGGAGTAGGTACTAAAATCCATGGAGAAATAAAAACTTCAGTTTGCTGATGACATTGTAAATCTATCAGAGACAACAAAGGACCTGGAAGTGCTGTTGAATGGAATTGACAGTGTCTTGAAAGGAGGATATAAGATGAACATCAACAAAAGCAAAATGAGGATAATGGAATGTCGTTGAATTAAATTAGGTGATGCTGAGGGAATTAGATTAGGAAATGAGACACTTAAAGTAGTAGATGAGTTTTGCTATTTGGGGAGCAAAATAACTGATGATGGTCGAAGTAGAGAGGATATAAAATGTAGACTGGCAATGGCAAGGAAAGCGTTTCTGAAGAAGAGAAATTTGTTAACATCGTGTATAGATTTAAGTGTCAAAAAGTCTTTCCTGAAAGTACTTGTATGGAGTGTAGCCATGTGTGGAAGTGAAACGTGGACGATAAATAGTTCGGACAAGAAGAGAATAGACACTTTCAAAATGTGGTGCTACAGAAGAATGCTGAAGATTAGATGTGTAGATCACATAACTAATGAGGAGGTATTGAATAGAATTGGGGAGAAGAGGAGTTTGTGGAACAACTTGACAAGAAGAAGGGACCGGTTGGTAGGATATGTTCTGAGGCATCAAGGGATCACAAATTTAGCATTGGAGGGCAGCATGGAGGGTAAAAATCGTAGAGGGAGACCAAGAGGTGAATACACTAAGCAGAATCAGAAGGATGTAAGTTGCAGTAGGTACTGGGAAATGAAGAAGCTTGCACAGGATAGAATAGCATGGAGAGCTGCATCAAACCAGTCTCTGGACTGAAGACCACGACAACAACATGCTGTGCATCTAAACTATTACCCCTTTTGCTAAACAATAATGACCTGCACTTGCTTTTAGTCACATCGCACCATTCAACGTGTAAGCAATTCTCAATGAACATGTGCTAGAGAAGGAATTAATTCCATGACATATTCAATGTAAAGTTTAATTGGAAACTGTCAGGGTCTGGTGCCACGTTCACTTTAAGTACATTAATAGATTTTCAGTACTAGATGTGCTAACATTAGTGTATTTAATTTGTGGTTTAGTGCGGCTGTTGAACATTTGCACAGTAATATTCGTTCATGTAAATATATTTTTGCATGCGGAGTTTAAAAGTTCTGACAAATGTTTTGCCAAGACCTGACTGAAAATTATTCCAAGCTTCATCTATGGCCCTTCCTTACTGATGCGGGAGGTATCATTAACTACTGTCTATTAGTTATGTGTGCAATCTCTTCTGTACCAAGATTATGCTGGTCTCGATTTTTTTCAAAATATTCATAAATGGTGCCATTACACCAGCATGAATCTTTGTCATCTTTTGTTATTTTACTTGGAATGTACTTATCAGGACTGCAGCTTACATCATCTTTCTGACTTCACAATGCTCTCCCAGCTTTCTTGATTATCTTTATGCCATTGATGGCCATTTACTTGTACCAGCATTATGGTCACTAAGCCCTCTCTGACTGATCTGACTACATACAATCAATGAAATAGCTGATAGGACCGCAATGTTCCTCTATATAATCTGACACCCATTGTCGGGGCTGCTGAGGTAACCACTACATAATGACTACTTATCAATTGTGGAGACCAACTGTGGGGAAGGGGGGGGGGGGGGGGAGCATGATTGTACTCTTACCAGAAAAAGATCAAGAGTTCAAAAGCTAGAGTTAACTTTTTCTACTACATGTTTCTGTGCACCATCCAGCAATCCTAGCAAGTGATTGAGTAACAGATAGGCACAACAAAAAGACTGTCATCACTCGCACACCATGCAGCTGTATGATAATGCTTGGGCGAGGGCCTCTATAGCCCAGTCGGTGGAACATTTTTGGCCACCAAGGCCTTTGTCAAAAACAGACAACAGGCGCGCACACACACGCATGCATGCACGCACGCTGAAGCCACACTCATTTTTGTAGCAGTTTTTTGTTGCGCTTATCTGCGAATCAGCATTTCTGCTATATGGTGAGTAGCAACTATCCTTTTCGTAATATTGTTACATTCCATCCTGGATTTTCCATCGTTTTATAAAAGGTATAATGTTTAGTGCACTACTTCATTTAAAAATATGAACTAAAATAGAGAAACAATTGAAATCCCTCTGAATTATGCTCAAAATCATGTACTGCAAATAAGGGGCATCAAATGTTTCTTTAAACTACCTTATTTCTTACTTTCGGCACACCATTTCACAAAAATTTTTGTTTTGTTCAGATATCATGAAATATATTATACATAAAATATCTATTATAACAACAAAAATAATAAATTTTTTACAATATGATGTAATTGGATATATAAAAAAATCTTCTCACTAAGTGGCAGCAGGATAACAAACATAAAAAAAAAGGTTTTACATATGCAAGTTTTTGGAGTGGCTACTTCTTCCAGCAGAAGTGTTGAAGGGAAAGGAAGAGGGGTAAAGGATAAAGACTAGAGAAGTCTTCTAAAAGGGGTAAGTTTAGGAAATTTGCCCAGAACCTCAGTCAGGGGAAACTTACCGGATGGTAAGTCTTCCATGACCTGGGGTTCTGGGGGACTTTTAGGTTTTTGTAAAGCTATCTGTAGTCCTTTTCCTTCACCCCTCTTTCTTCCCCTTCAACCCTGGAGCCACTGGCTCCAAAAGCTTGTGTACGTAGAACATTTTTTATATGTATGTTTTCCTGCTGCCACTTAAAATATTATAGTTGGTCTTCTTCTTCTAATACTACTACTACTACTACTACTACTACTACTACTACTACTACTTACCACCACCACCACCACCACCACCACCACCACCACCACAGCCAATTTATAGCCTAACTAGCCTAACTATATACATAAATATATATACCCAGCAACCCCAAAGCTAGTGGACTTGCCATTTCTTTCAATCCACTGCTGACTTGCATGCTAACTTCTTTTCTCTTTATTTGGACATTATGAAAAAGAATCATAACTGAAATAAATTATTTACTTTCTATATAACACCATTAATGGCTTAATATACCTGGGCAGGACAACCTTGTCTGCAGGATCAAGAGTGGCATGCGTGTTAAAGCTCTGAAAGTTGCGATCCTTTGGTGGGAAGCGGTATGGAGTTGCACCAAAATTGAAACGGCATTGCTGGAATGACATGAAACTTGCTGCTGCAAAAAATCCTGACCTGTAAACATACAAATATATAAGGTTTACTGAAAAACAAAATGACTATGAGCAATATCTGATCACGCTGATCAATTGTGGCAACACTAGTTTATTGAGTACCACAGCACAGCATGTTAAGGCCCTTGACAATCAGTAAAATTTTCAATCAGAATAAATCAAAGTAAATGGATCCCTCACCTCTTAATTACCAAGATTTATGAAAACTAGTACAGGTATAAAGACTTAAAAGTGTAGAGAACCTGCTGATTGGCAGCAAGCAAAAAATTAATACCTAAAACATCTTCTTATCATGTAAAGAAAAAAAGGAGAAGGTAACATTGATATGACAATGAAAATTTCTGGGTGGATATAAACAATGGAATGAGTAAAGGTAATATACTTTTAGCTGTGTGGTGTCTCTTTTTTTGGATGTGTTCAAAAGAAAATACAAAGGTATGTATGTTGTTCATTCAAATACACAAAACCCAATGCTGTGGAAAAGGTCGGATAGTGCCCTAAGCAATCCACCATTGTCAGAAAACTTCGAGTTTTAAATTGGACCCAGTAACATATAACACATCCCTGTGCCAAAACTATCCAAGCTTTTGCATGTTATGATATGTAATTTTACTGGACTAGTTCTCAAGCCAAATTTACCTTCTTGCAGAAGCACTGATCTAACTAAATTAATGTTTCTCATAAAATGGGAAGCAAATGGCAGCAAGAACAAGACGCAGCACTGATGGCCACAATAACTGACAATTTTCAACAACTCTCAGAGATAGAGGACACTTGTTTTGACAGCCTATTGTACTATTAGACTGAAAATATTTGATTAAAAAAAACATGTGTCACATAATTGAAGAAATTGACTGTAAAGAGAAAGGGACTGTAAACTTGGAAGTGACAGACTACCTGTGTTTCTTTAACCCTTTCAGATCCTCTGGCTACAACTGTGTACATGCAGTTGCAATAGAAGTATTTTTTCCCAATGGGAACCTGAGGTACAAATCTGCAAACGTTCAACCTCTTCATCACGTGCCAACGCTGACAACTGTGGAGCATTATCATGAAAAAATCAGAAGTCAACGTGGCAGTAGGCAGCTGCTTGTAACCACCAGGATACGTGGTTTGCTGTATTCCACTGTATAACTGAAAATTGTCATTGTTCTTTTGCATGGTAATTGTTGAATGATCGTTTTACTATTTATTACAATAGACAATATTTTGTAATTAGTTATTTTAGTCAATAAAATGAAACAACATTTACAAAGTATGTTTTGAGAATGGTTACATATTTTTGTTTAAGTCTTGCATTAAAATCATAAAAAAATTACGTATGGGCATTCCCATATAAAGAAAAATTTTCCTTTCTTTAGAAAAAATTCAGGTCTGAAAGGGTCAATGACCAATATCTGGGCTTCACTGAACTGCAAGGCATATGTTGAGTAACTGGTCATTTCATTAACGGTAACTGATGCCTGAAAGCTTTAGCTCTTGAGACATACAGTTTCCCAGAAAAGCATACAGCTCTAATATTAGAGAGGCTTTAGACAAAGTGGTTTTAGGCGGAAAAGGATGATCACCATATAGCTTATTCAAAGTGGCAGACCAGGTGTCTTCTTTAGCCCACACTATCAATTTAATAGTGAGAAGTTCTTGTAACAGCAACAGTGATCCCTGTGTTACACAAAAAGATAAGAAAAATGGTCAGTTACTTTGATACAAGTTGCACTGATAATGAAGAACTCCACACAATCCTGGATCTAATGAAAAACTTTTAAATAAAGTAACTTAGGGAACACAAACCTGATGGGGAAACAGTCCATTTTATACACTACAACATGTAATAGAGAAAAAGGAATGCTTTGCAACCTCTGTATCGCCTTAGTGTTCAGGTGTTCACAACCTCACACTTGAGGAATGGCAAATTTTGAACAAATGTGTACTGGAGCCATTTGAATTGCCAACAATTAACATTTTAAAACTATATTTCTCTTTCAAAAGCTATTCCAGAACTCTGACAGCTATTCCTAACCCTATGCAAAGGAAAGGGAGCTACCTTAACAGCACAAAAGTTACAGAAATATCTGCACCACTCACTAACAACTACATTAGGATTAATAGAAACAAACTGAGTAAATGCAGTTACTACTGTACCCGACCTAAGAATCAAAATGTTATCATTTATGAATCCTACTCATTCAATAAATGCTGTTTTAAGCCTCATTCCAGAGCACACACACGACAGATACCTCAGGATCTACTCATTCGCCCATTAACGACACTAGGCACGACTAACATTTCCAATCAAATGCCAGAGCATCTTTCAATGAAGAAATTTTCAATAAAAACCTAATGAAAAGCAGTCACGGTAGTACTGACCTGGACATTCAACAATATTTGGAAGAACCATATCTACAACGTATGAAGAATCCTACACAATGCTGGATGAAAAATGAGAATTGTTACCCAGGTCTAGCTGTCATGGCAGAACAGTATCCGGCAATACCTGCAGCTTCTGCTCCCAGTGACAAGACCATTTATAAACAAAGAAGCAGCCTAAAGGGCCAAATGGTTAATAAAATCATATTTCTAAACAAAAATCAATGATAATGCAGTAAGGGGGAGTAAAAATGCATTCAGATATTTTTTTTTCTTTCTACAATAAGTAAATGTATGTAAGTAGTGACTGACAATGTTAATTGATGCAAGATGTTTGAAATTCTGAGAAAAATCTGAGTAAGTTATAAGGAAAGATATAACAGACAATATGTACAAGAACCAATAGAGAACAAAGAGATTAGAAGACAATAATGAACTGCTTGGATTACGAAGAGTACAAGATATGATTGTAGTCTTTAACCCCTACTGTTCAATTTATACTTTGAAGAAGCAATGATGAAAAGAAAAGAAGAGATCAACAGGGGAATTAAATTTTGCCGAGAAAGCTCATCAATGATACGTTTCGCTGATGTCATTGCTGTTCTCAGTGAAAATGAACAAGAGTTTCGGCACATCTCAGCTCATTCGACCAGTGAGTCACACCAGTTTCCTACTGAAAAGGAAATCTTAACATCACATCATTCCCGTTATTCACTGGATGTGTCTCCTCCTGACTAATTCCTCTTACCAAAACTGAAAATACTGTACAAGAGCTCAAGAGCAGACTCAACTAAGATGATCTAGAATGGCATCAATATTTAACAAAGAAAATTTCAGAAGGATATGTAAGTAAATGAAAACTTATGTCGAACAATGAATCTCATCAAATGGATCTTTTTGAAGCTGACTACAGAATGATTTTCTGCCATCAACATACATTCTGTGTAAGGATAATGAATAAGAGGGAAATTATGTCGAGTACAAAGGCATACAAACAGTCGTTTTTCTCTTGTTCTGTCTGCATGTGGGACACAGTGGCTTGTGGAGTACGTATATAGATATAGCTCTTATATTTGATTCAGTATTTGGAAGACTGATTCTGAAACTGCCTCAATCTGGGAACTTTTTGAATACATTTTTTATGAAGAGGCTACATATAAAATAGAATCCTTTGAAATGTGGGAAACAACTGGCAGACATGTGGAGGGGAGTGACGGATGGGAGGGGGGAATGTTGTTACGAGCAAATCTAGCACACTGTAATAACGTTTCAATTCATGAACAATGAATAACAACAAAAGAGGGATCTAAATATTTTATGAGTTATTGAATTAGCACTTTTCACAAGATGCTTGAAATGCAGAAGACTAATATCTCACTCTCACACTGCAGATGGCACAGGAGGGTACTCTTACCATTCCTTCATTTATTGTCCTCTCACAATATGTAAGAAATCTGTACCTGAAGAATCTATTCCACAGATCTACTCATTGTGTATGAATTAAATTTGAAAGAGGACTCATCACGTATTTGTCTGCTGCCATTTAAATTAAAATTTATTTATTAGATTTTGCAATATATTTCAACAACATACTTTAATAATAATAATAATAATAATAATAATAATAATAATATTTTATTATTATTGTTAGTAAGTGGCAATCTGGGATTGGAATAAGGAAATCAGATGTTAAAAAACAGCAATCAAGAGAGCAATTTCAAAAAGAGCCTTTAGGATTTCATGTGCAGATCCCACAACCATATGAAAATCATTAAATGCGACGTGAAACTTATAGAGGATGCTGAGACTACACGAGCCCATAACCCCACTATTAAAGACATTCCTTACTGGGATTTGCATCAATAGCTTACTGATAGGTGGAGGCGATCATGGTGTCATTTTTCACATACTAAAGTCAAGCATGTTATTTACTGTCATCTGACGATTCCCATTCTGAAGTGGGAGTTAAACGACCAAGATTTAGGACAGTTTCAGAAAATGAACTGTTTGAAGCTGACTGCCAAACGATTCTACTGCAGCTAACATACATTGTACATAAGGGCCACAAAGATAAACTATGAGTAATTAGGGCTCATACGGAGGCGTATAGACAGTCGTTTCTCCCTCATTCCATTTGTGAGTAGAACAGATCAGTAACTGACAAGTAATGGTACAGGGCTTGAGGAGTATCTATGTAGATGTAGATATCGCTTCTGGATCTGAAGTTTTAGTACCATTTTAGTTGTAAAATTAACAATACATGTTTTCTGATAAAGCACATCATACAGTGGAGCTTTTACAGCAACAATAATTCCACTTACTGTTTGCAATTAATAACAACATTTGCATCACACCTAACACATAAAAGTAAAATTCCCAGAGTTTGGTATCCTATTAGTGTCCCTTTAAAACAGGAAACAATAGGTGAGGACATAATTTTGAAGATTAATGTTTGTCAAAAACATTATAACATTCCAGTATTGTTTTTTTTTAGTTTAAAACAAAATGGAGAATCCAGGATGGCAGGGAAGGGAAGTTGCTACTCACCATAGAGCAGAGATGCTGAGTAATAGATACGTACAACAAAGAGATTGTCAAACAAGTAAGCTTTCCATCAAATAGGTCTTCATTGCGCGCGCGCACGCACACACACACACACACACACACACACATACACACATACACACACACACACACAACACAACACAACACAACACAGAGAGAGAGAGAGAGAGAGAGAGAGAGAGAGAGAGAGAGAGAGAGAGAGAGAGAGAGAGAGACAACAATCTCTGGCTGCCGAAGCCTTTTTGGCTGAAAGCTTATTTGTTTGACAGTCTTTTTGCTGTGCTCATCTGTCACTCAACATCTCCACTATATGGTTAGTAGCAATCTATCCTTTTCATAACATTTTCAATAGTTAATTTATTCAGGTAATAACAAATGTCACCAAAATTTGTGAAACCATGAAATTTTATTTAAGATGTTCTATACTACAATTTACCATTCATTCTTTAACTGTAAAATTTTTTTTTCATGTAAGAGAAAAATGTAAACTAATCCTCATAGGAATCCCATTTTGGGACATTGTATCTATAAACAGGGTGTATACCTGGACAAGAAGAAAAAATCCCAGATTTATCCCCCATTTTTCAGTTAAAAATACACTTTTTCTGCGTTGCCTGACAGTGTACTTTCCCTCAGAGCTGTTAATTTATCAATCCTTTCAATGGTAATGGTTTTATACACTGGCATAGAACTTCCCAGGAAATGAAACATGGCAAAAAAGCAATGTGTTTTGGAAAGATGTTTGATGCGCAGCAACATCCGCACCGTGTATTTCCTTATTACAGAAGTATAAATACAAGTTCCACCAAATACAGCATTAGTATCTGAACCACTGAAATAAAGACTGTGGCATGCTTTTGTCAGCCAATCACAGCTCATGATGTCGTGCAATCTTGCCAGCCAATGACAGCAGATATTCAAAGCATATGACAAGTGATGTAGTCAGTCAACAGCAACATCTCTGTTAAACAGCACAAACACACAAATCGGGAAAGTTAATTATTTAAATTAATATACATATAGTATGCCAACGGCCTTAGCGCAGTGGTAACACCGGTTCCCGTCAGTTCACAGAAGTTAAGCACTGTCGGGTGGGCAAGCACTTAGATGGGTGACCATCCGGTCTGCCTAGTGCAAGCGGGGTGCACTTGGCCCTTGTGAGGCAAACTGAGGAGCTACTTGATTGAGAAGTAGTGGTTCCGGTCTCATAAACTGACATATGGTCAGGAGAGTGGTGTGCTGACTGCATGCCCCTCCGTATCCACATCCATCCACATCCAGTGACGCCTCTAGGCTGAAGATGACACAGCAGCTGGTCAGTACTGCTGGGCCTTCATGGCCTGTCTGGATGGAGTTCAGTTTTTATTTTTTTACATATAGTGTTGCTACAAGTAAAGCTAAGCTTTCACAAATAATACTGGTCCTTTTCTTCATATGTACTCTTCAAATACATCAACAGAAAGTTTGCCAGTAAAATTTTAAATAATGACATAAATGGCTGGTCTTCAGGTCCAAAATTTTTGTAAATGGTGGTCCTCAAGTATTAAGTTCTGAATCAGAGTCAAACGCTCTGCGATTTAAGAAATTCACCACATATTCTCACATGAAACATAATTCATCTTGCATAAAATTAATTTTACTTTGAAAGTAATGCTTCTCAAACTATCATTTACAATATTTTCCCAAAGAGTGTCAGGAAGCAAGCATTACTGCACATGTGCAGTTATAATGACTGTGGAAGCCTGTTTTCGGTATTTGCTCTGCTCATATGGTTTCTGTAACCTGTCTGTCTGATTTCGTGTGTACTGGAGCATCATGTGCCTCTGTGCAGCTCAGCAACATGTTGTTCAGAGGGGAGAAGTGGAGTTATTATAATTACACATTTTAATTACAAAACTAGACTCTACAGCTTAAAGTACACAAATATTTTGCTCTATGGTGACTAACAAGGATTGTTTTTATTCATACTTTGCAATACTGTTATCTAACATTTCCACACAGCACTGCAAAAAATAGTAAGGAGGAATACAGAACTCTTACTAAAATTAAAAAAAAAAAAACAGTTCCTTGTATACTCCAAAACTAAGTACAATACGTTTCTCATGACCTTTTCAAATGGTATAAAAAATTAACAAGGTTATCTGTGAAGTCAAGAAATTGTATAACTGGCAATTTACATTCTACTCCAGGAACAAATATAAAGCCTCTTGGGGAGTTACACTGATAAAAACACTGTATGTTGCCAGTCTTTAATTAACCAAAGAATGGCATACTTTAAATTTAAGACATAAACAACACAAATTATGAAATATCATGAAGCCTAGAGGAGGTACAAGACAAATTATGAAACATGTCTTGTGATAAAAAAATATTGTTTCTCACGGAAAGCAGATTTGTAAAATTCTGCTTATGCTGTCAAGATATTTGAAACAAAACTCAATGTGGTTTGGACTCAAGTCGATGCACATCCTGTGCAGAAATACTGAGCCATGCTTTCTCTATAGCCGTCGATAACTACGAAAGTGTTGCCGGTGCAGGATTTTGCGCACGAACTGATCTCTCAATTACGTTCCATAAATGTTTGGTGGGATTCATGTCAAGTGATCTGGATGGCCATATCGTTCACTGGAATTGCACAGAATGTTCTTCAAACCAATCATGAACAATTGTGGCTTGGTGACATCACGCATTGTCATTCATAAAAATTCCGTCTTTCTTTGGGACCATGAAGTTCATGACTGGCTGAAAATGGTCTCCAAATAGCTAAACATAAACATTTCCAGTCAACAATTGGTTCAACTAGACCAGAGGACCCAGTCCATTCCATGTGAACACAGCCCACACCATTATGGAGCCACCATCAGCTTGCACAGTGACCTGTTGATATCTTGGGTCCATGGCTTTGTGGGGTCTGTGCCATACTAGAGCCCTACCATCAGCTCTTATCTGCTGAAACTGGGACTCATCCGACAAGGCCACAATTTTCCATTCATTTATAGTCCAACCAACATGGACATGAGCTCAGGAGACGCACTGCAGCTGATGTGTTGTTAGCAAACGCTGCCATAGCCCATGCCCATTAATGCCAAATTTTGCTGCACTCTCTAACAGATACATTCGTTGTATGTCCCACATGATTTCTGCCTTTATTTCACACAGTGTAGCTTGTCTGTTAGCACAGCAATCTCTACGCAAACACCACTGTTCTCAGTCATTAAGTGAAGGCCGTTGGCCACTGAATTGTCTATGATGAGAGATAATACCTGAAATTTGATATTATCGACATACTCTTGACACTGTGGATCTCAGAATACTGAATTCCCCATCGAATTCCGAAATGGAATGCCCATGCATCTAACTCCAACTACCATCCTGCATTCAAAGTACGTTAATTCTCCACATGCAGCTATATTCACATCAGAGACCTTTCCACATGAATCATCTGATTACAAATGGCAGCTCTGCCAATGAACTGCCCTTTTGTACCTCACACATGTCATGCTACCACTATCTGTACATGTGAATAACACTATCCCATGACTTTTTCCACCTTAGTGTAATGTGCGGTAAAAAGAGAATGACACTTCACTGACTAAAGCTCTACACTTTCATTTCTGGTCATCTCCTTTAATAGCTTTTCAGTGCATACTTGTATACTGGGAAATCAGAAAGCAAAACATCATAATTGAGTTACCATACTGATTCCAATACAAAACAAATATAGAAACAACTTTTGTTTGGCAGGTGGTAAAAAAAGCTGCTAAATTTTCTTTCAGAATCAATGATACCTTTATTTCACAACAACAGTATTACTCAAGCATAGGCAGGGAGGTTCTAGAACACTAGGTCAAGGGAAACAGGATGCAGGGTGAAGGAAGCAATAATCAGCAATGAAATGATGGCAACAGACAAGAAACACAAAATGTTGGATGTTACAAGTGGCAATGAGGGCATTAGGGATGTGTGACGTATATCAAGGAATAGATAAAATGTAGATGAAAGTAACAACAGTAAAAATAATGCAGAAATGAGCAGTACCAGGTCTCTTTCTCTAATGTACTACTCAGCTATTTCCACTTATCTTACTATATTCAAACTGAAGTGTGTTATCAGCTGAAGAGGAATGACAGAGCTCTATTACCTTGCAATGCCAAACACATCAGTACAGGGTGCGAGGGCCTCCCCATTGAGGTAGAAGATGGCCTCGGGCACAGTCAAATCAAGAAGGCACCCCAAGATGTCACCTGCTTTCCAAGCTGACTGGCCTTGAGCTCGATTGTGGGCATCATGCCATATAAGTCGTCGACATCCATCATATGCGACAGAAAAAGCATCGTCTCCAATTCCGTAACCTTCCTGAAAGTGCATAATAGAACGATTGAGATCTTGACATAATACTATTGTGCTGTGAGCAACACGAAAAGGTCTTGGCTACTTTTAGCTCATACAGAATAAATTCTGCCTGAATCATCATTCATAATTTGGTGGTCACGTTTAAAATTCACACAGTTGATTCATATCAGGACAAAGAAACTGTACTAGAGGACACTACACATTTTACCTCATCCAATCAACATTCAATGGTGTAAATTGCACTACATGCAGTTTTTTTTTATTTTTTATTTTATTTTTTTTATTTTCATATTATGTCAGAGAACTTGCAAAAGTATAAGAAAAGAGAGAACAAAACTCCCAACACCAAAAACAAGAACAACTTCAAAAAGTCACTGCATATGAATATCACTAAGATAACATTATACCTAAAACAAGGATCCATATTACTAAATGGCTAACCTCATTCATTGTTCATTGTGCACGGTGCCAGTTGGAGGTTGCCTATCTGATGGCTTCCAGGGGGCAACAAAAATGTGATTTTAAAAATTTCATATAATTACTGAGCGAATTTAAGAATTTCATATGCTGTTGTAATTTACTCATTAAGAGCTATAATCTTATGTCAAATGTTTAATACATTAAGATAAGTACCCTATATTACAGTTACAAATTGCATAAATGTCATGAGGCAGTATAACTCAACGCACACAAATTTCCCAAGCTATATTCGCCTAGTATTTGAGAGTGAAAGCACTTAGTAGCTTCCAGGAAATTTTAAAAATAATATCAAACCTTTTCCAAAGTTTTCTTGTGTACGTGTCTGACACCAAATGCTTAACACATTAACTCATCATTCTTAAAGTGATAAGAAGTTCAAAGATGTTTTATACTTGGGAGTTCATTTTCTTACACAACTGGATGTTTACCGCTAGATCACTGATTATACCATCATAGTGAAATTTGAGAAGAAGTAGGTACATAGGCATGTTGAAAAATGGAAAGTTTTGTGGTTTTTGGACAGAAACCTTCGTCAAAAATATTTGCTCCCCCCCCCCTTTTTTGCTGACACACACACACACACACACACACACACACACACACACACACACACACACACGTATCTACATCATATATCCCCTGTTGTCTATTCATGCTGCCACCAAACTTCAAAATAGTATGGCTTAAGAAAAAAGGAAAAATCATCTACGATTTCTGCTCACATCTGATGCACTGAGTCTCCTGGCTTGAAGTTCTAGATTGCTCCATACAAATACTTTCAGAAATGACTTCCTGACACTTAAATCTATACTCTATGTTAACAAATTTCTCTTCCTCAGAAACGCTTTCCTTGCCATTGCCAGTCAACATTTTATATCTTCCCTACTTCGACCATCGCCAGTTATTTTGCTCCCAAAATAGCAAAACTCCTTTACTACTTTCAGTGTCTCATTTCTTAATCTAATTGCTTTAGTATCACCTGATTTAGTTAGACTACATTGCAATATCCTTGTCTTGCTTTTGTTGATGTTCATCTTATATCCTCCTCTCAAGACACTGTCCATTCCGCTACACTGTTCTTCCAAGTCCTTTGCTGTCTGTGGCAGAATTACGATGTCATCGGCGAATCTCAAAGTTTTTATTTCTTATCCGTGGATTTTAATTCCTGCTCCAAATTTTTCTTTTGTTTCCTTTACTGCTTGCTCAATATACAGATTGAGTAATATCGGGGATATTCTACAACCCTGTCTCACTCCCTTCCCAACCACTGCTTCCCTTCCATGCCCCTCAACTCTTAGAACTGCCATCTGGTTTCTGTACAAAATGTAAATAGCCTTTCGCTCCCTGTATTTCACTCCTGCCACCTTCAGAATTTGAAAAAGAATATTCCAGTCTACACTGTCAAAAGCTTTCTCTGAGTTCACAAATACTAGAAACATAGGTTTGCCTTTCCTTAATCTATCTTCCAAGATAAGTTGTATGGTCAGTACTGCCTCATGTTTTCCAACATTTCTACGGAATCCAAACTGATCTTCCCCAAGATGGCTTCTACCAGTTTTTCCATTCGTCTGTAAAGAATTCGCGTCAGTATTTTGCAGCCATGACTTATTAAACTGATGGTTCAGTAATTTTCACATCTGCCAACACCTGCTTTCTTTGGGATTGGAATTATTATATTCTTCTTGAAGTCTGAGGGTATTCTGCATGTCTCGTACACCTTGCTCAACAGACGGTAGAGTTTTGTCAGGCCAAGGCTAACAGTAGTTCTAATGGAATGTTGTCTCCTCCTGGGGCCTTCTTCCAACTCAGGTCTTTCAATGCTCTATCGAATTCTTAACACAGTATAGTCCCCATTTCATCTTCACCTACTTCAGTATTTCATCTCTCAAATCTACTCAGTCTTTTCCTACTTTATTTCTTTCCCCTGTTCTTGTCAATCGTTCCCTAATGCTCTCTCTGAAACACTCTGCAACCTCTGGTTCTTTCAGTTTATCCAATTCCTATCTCCCATCTCCTAAAATTCCCACCTTTTTTCAGTTTCTTCTGTTTTAATCTACAGTTTTATATTACACATATTTTCAATTCTTTTGATAACTTCTACAGATATAATGAAACCTGTAATAATAATCAAAATAATAACTTAAAGCAACAAAAATAGTAATAATAATAATAATAATAATAATAGTAAAGAGCTTTAAGAATGATACAAATTAGTTTAGCAACATCAAGCTGCAGACAGGCACAATTAAAAGACACTCATATGTAGCTTTCAGCCTCAGCCTTTATCAGTAGAGACGGGGAGGGGGAAGGACACAACGCAAGCAAACCTCAAGCACGCGCATGCTGAGTTTATGATCTTGCCCGTCTGCAACCGGACATGTCTTCTTTACATTAAGTAGCAATCAATCTTGTTAAAATTTCTGCCTCGAATTTTCATTGTTTGACAGAAGAGTTTAGCACATATGAATGATCCTTTTTCTTCTTCCTGGCCCTACAGCCCTAGAAGGGCCTTGCCTGCTCTAGAACATCATTCCATTTGTCCCTGTCTTTTGTCTCTATCCACAGACACCAATAATTTTTAAACCTTTTTTTATGTCATCCAAGTACTTAAGTCTTTGTCTTCCCCTGCTTCTTTGGCCTTCGCAGTTTTGCAGCAGTGCTATTTTTGTTGGGTTCTAATGCTCCATGCAAAAAACATGGATGACCATTTCAGGCAGTTTATGATTTTAAGATCTTACATGCCATAGATTTTGTGCAACACTTTTTGTTCAAAACATTCTATTAGCTCTTCACATTGTTGCATCAGTGTCCAGGTTTCTGATCCATACATTAATACTGGATGTATTAAAGTTTTATACAGCTGATACTTTGTTCTTCTGGACTTTAGTTGCAGGGCCAGCCCATAATAGCATTTATTATCTATATGGTGTGCCACTTTATTTCCACACTAATATCATTCTGTGATGTTACCAATGTTCCAAGACAAACAAATTCACGAACAGATTCTATTTGCACCTTTGTCAGTTTCTAAAACTGTATTTAGTTCTGGTTGTTACTATTCACATGTACTTACCTTTATTGATGGTCACTTCCAGCCCCATTTTGTATTCCTCCTGCCAACAGTGCCCTATGTGTTTCTTCAGCAGCTAGTTCTGTTCTTGCAATAATATCCATATCACCTGCATAGGCCAGAACCTGCACCATTCTATTGTATACTGCACATGTTGTGTTGTTTGGCCTGTGCATATTACCTTCTATAGTATATTAAAAACAAAGATTCCAAGACTTACCAAGCGGGAAAGCGCCGGCAGACAGGTACATGAACAAAACACACAAACACACACACAGAATTACTAGCTTTCGCAACCGATGGTTGCTTCTTCAGGAAGGAGAGGGAAAGACGAAAGGATGTGGGTTTTAAGGGAGAGGGTAAGGAGTCATTCCAATCCCGGGAGCGGGAAGACTTCCCTTAGGGGAAAAAAAGGACAGGTGTACACTCACGCGCACACACACACACACACACACACACACACACACACACACACCCATCCGCACATACACAGACACAAGCAGACATATTTAAAGGCAAAGAGTAAGGGCAGAGATGTCAGTCGAGGCGGAAGTACAGAGGCATATGTCTGCTTGTGTCTGTGTATGTGCGGATGGATGTGTGTGTGTGTGTGTGTGTGTGTGTGTGTGTGTGTGTGTGTGTGTGTGCGCGAGTGTACACCTGTCTTTTTTTCCCCTAAGGGAAGTCTTTCCGCTCCCGGAATTGGAATGACTCCTTACCCTCTCCCTTAAAACCCACATCCTTTCGTCTTTCCCTCTCCTTCCTGAAGAAGCAACCATCGGTTGCGAAAGCTAGTAATTCTGTGTGTGTGTTTGTGTGTTTTGTTCATGTGCCTGTCTGCCGGCGCTTTCCCGCTTGGTAAGTCTTGGAATCTTTGTTTTTAATATATTTTTCCCATGTGGAAGTTTCTTTCTATTTTATTTACCTTCTATAGTGCTATGTTAAAAAGCACACATGAAAATGAACCTCCTTGCTTCAGGCCACAGTTAGTTTCAAAATTTGGTGTTAAATTTCTTTATATCCGTACTTTATATACTACTTTTCCCACAGGCAAACTTATGAGGTGTACTAAATGCTGTGGTATGCCCAGTTTATTCATGGCTTCAACAAGCTTATTTCTTTTTATGATGTCATATGCTGCTTTAAAGTCAACAAATATATGATGAGTTTCTATATTGTATTGTATATTTTAATTTTTGCTATGAAGAGGTAATGATAAGAGCCCGTATTAGCACCTCTGAAACTACAGCCGTCTAGTACATCAGAGCCATGCATCATCTCTATTAATATGTGATCAATTCAGTTCCTAGTATTGTTGTTTGTGACACACACATCATTTTATGTATAATCTTATTCTGGAACCATGTGCTAGAAACTGTCATGTTAAGTGATGCTGGAAAATTTATCAGGCTGTGTCCATTGTTATTACTCTCTTTGCGGAGGCTGTATTTACTGATGATAGGGGACAAGGCTGCTCCTGCCCTATCTTAGCATTCTTATCCCCCTATCACTATTTTCATGTCTCTTTTGAACACTTTTGATAAGCTTGCTCAATTTCCTCATAGAAGGTCTCCTTCACTTATGCTGTCTTCTCCTCAGTAGTAGCATGAGCATTTAGGAGACTGTAGTTAAAGAATTTCCCCTTTATTAACATGTATCATATCCTTGGACTTTTTGCTTTAAATAGTATCACTATTCATTCAGTGCTTTGATTGACTATTAATCCCATACCAAACATGTGTTCACTATAGTGGCCACAGTAGTACACAGTACAGTGCTGTTTCTGGACCATATCCTGTACAGTTCATCTTATCTCTTGCAGGGCCACGACGTCCACCTTGTACAATTTTCACTATTCCTATAATGCTTCCAAGGGCTCCAAGACTATATAACGTCTGTACATTCCACGATCCAGTTCTCATATTCTTTTTACTTTGCAATAATCTTTGCCTTAGGGTCCGTCTGGCTGTATTTTCTTCAGATTTTGTAATATGACTTTTTCACAGGTATGGATTGTCAGTCCATAAACCAACCTCCTATTCTTCAGAGGGCCACTTCTCTCACTCTTGCCCACCCTGGAGTTGGGTACCCTATCTTCCACATGGTTGCTCTGGTTCGCAGAATTTCTTACATCTATTAATTTCTTTTCATGCTATTCTTTCTGCACTCTTGCTAGAAAAAGGAGACACACTGTCAGAAATCTAACAATTTTACATGCTTTGTCCATTCCATTTGCTACTGATTGGTAAGTAGATTTTCTCCATTTGTATTACACATATTTTTAATTTCTGCAATAACTTTTGCGGGTGTAATGAAATCCACGTATATGTATGATATTTTAGTTTGGTTGCTGATACCAACTCCAGGCAATTTATTTACTGCTTATTAAGCCTGACCACATTAGGACCTTAAGGCCTTCTCTTACCTCTGACTGGAAGCAACACACACCAAAGATATTATAAAAACAATCACAGGAATACTACTACTACTACTACTACTACTACTAATAATAATAATAATAATAATAATAATAATAATAATAATAATGACACTTAGTACTAATAATATTAAAGAGTATTGAGAATGATACAGCTTAGTTTAGCACATTTGAATCCATGTTTAGTATTAAAGAAGTGGAAGGGATAAGAAAATGGAGAATACTGAAACAATAGTGACAGTGACTGTAAGGAAAGAATGGAATTTAACTAAAGGACTCTGACAACACAGAGGAGGTAAAAGTTATAGTGGAGGGGTGATTGACAAAAGTGATCTGTAAATTAGAATATGGGAAAGATGGTTATTGTGGTGGAAGGTACTCCATTAGCTGTCTTTTGAAGTTTGGAAGGAATTTATTTTCTGCAATATTTTGAGGAAGATTGTTCCAAAGTCAGGTTTAGAGAACATGGCAGTGTTATGTAACGGTACAGAGAGGATTTTACTTTGTTGAGAACAAGTATTTCTCCCATGCCATTCAGACAGTAGTGTAAAAGTTGAAGAAGAGTAAGAGGGAGCACAAAGATTGGGAAGACAATAGCGCAACATAAAATATGACAGTATCTATGCCTATAGGCAAGTAGCCCTGACAATTTTTCACAGGCAGGAGTGATATAGTCAAAATAGCATGTGTCATAAATGTATTGCATCGCACACAAGCATTCATTGCCAATCCCAGCCTGTGTGAGTGTACTAAAATCCTTGGAAAACAGAATCACCACAGTCCAGTATGGGGAGTATTAGTGACTCTACAAGCTTCTTTTTAAGCTTGAAAGGAAATACTGTTTTATATTTCTATAGTGAATGAAGTGACACTACACCTTCTTACAGACTGCAGTTGTGTGTTCAGTCCAGTCTAAGTGATGGTCTAGAATTATCCCCTAGTTCTTTGCAAAAAAAGAAAAGATAATTTCTGTGCTATTTAGGATTAAGAGTGAAAGAAATTCTGTGAACTGAAGGGTACTAAGGTTTCTGTGAATGACTTCCGATTGCTTGCATTAAAAGATAAGTCAACTTTCAAACCTATGTTCTGTGCCCACTTACCTAAGGCAACTAAATCACCATTTACATGATAGATGGCTGTGCCCAAGTTTGTAGGACATGCACTTAGATATAACTGAAAGTCGTCATCATATAGGTGATATTTGCAGTGGGATAGAGAAGTTGATATCATTAACACATAATGAGGTAAGTAATGGACCCAATACTCGTTCTTGTGGGACTTCTGGATTGTGACCTTTTAGTTACTATCATTAAACGATATTGTTGGGATGTAAGCTATGAGCAGAACTATTGTAAGGCACGCTAAGAAAAAAATTTATTTGTGAGTCAAGCAAGTAGAATTTCAAAGTCAACAGTGTCAAAAGCTTTGCTGAAATACGGAAAGCACATAATAGTCACCTGTTGATTGTCCATAGCAATTAGCACCCCAGCTGGTGAGCATTAAGATGCCGCCAGCATGTCTGTTTAAGCTGCCGAATATGAGAGAGCCAAGTCAACCGGGTATCAAAAACCATTCCCAAAAACTGATGTGGCTCCACCACAGCAAGAGGTTCACCATCGTGATAAAGCTGTGGCTCAGGGTGAACAGTGTGTCACCAGCAGAAATGCATAACACAGGTCTTGGCATCCGAAAACTGGAAGCCATGCACTACAGCCCAAGACTGCACCTTGCGGATAGTGCCCAGCAGCTGCAATGGCAGTGGAGCTAAAGTATAGGCAGAGGTCGTCAGCATACAAGGAAGCTGAGACCAACATTCCCACTGCTGCAGCGAGTCCATTAATTGCAATTAAAATGAGGCAGACACTTAAGATAGATCCTTGGGGTACCCCATTCCCCTGAACTTGGGAGGAGCTATGGGAGGCTGCAACTTGCAAGTGGAGGGAATGAAGCGACAGAAAATTTTGTATGAAAATCAGGAGCGGATCCTGAAGACCCCAACCATGAAATGCAGAGAGGGTGTGATGTCACCATGTCGTATTGTGTGCCTTCCGCATGTAAAAAAAAAACTGTGACCAGATGCTGACAGCGGGCAAAGGCCATACGGATGGCAGTCTCCAGGCACACCAGATTATTGGCAGCAGAGCAGTTCTTACGGAAACCAGCCCGAGATGGAGCCAGAAGGCCCCGAGACTCAAGCAGCCAACTCAACCTCCGGCTCACCATGTGTTCGAGCGACTTGCAAAGAACATTAGTGAGGCTAATGGGACGGTAGCTGTCCACCTCCAGTGGGTTCTTGCCAGGTTTCAACATGGGAATTACGATGCTTTCCCGCCATTCAATGGAAACTCACCCTCAACCCAGATACGGTTGAAAAGGTCTAGGAGGCATCGCTGGCAGTCCACCGAGAGGTGTTTGAGCATCTGACAGTGGATGCGACCTGGCCCGGGAGCCTTATCAGGGCAAGCGGCTAGGGCACTTCAGAATTCCCACTCACTGAACAGAGCATTGTACAATTCAGGGTGGCACGTGTGAAATGAAAGGCTCTGACATTCCAACTGCTCTTTCAGGGAGCGGAAGGCCAATCGGTAATTCGCAGAAGTGGAACTCTGAGCAAAATGCTCCGCTAAGTGGTTTTCAATTCTGTCGGAGTCAGTACAGACTGCTCCATTCAGTGAAAGCGCAGGTATGCTGACGGGGGTCTGATAGCCATAGAGTCACCTAATCTTGGCCCAAATCTGCGGTGGAGAGGTACGGAGGCCAATGGTGGAGACATCTTTCCCAGCACTCCTGCTTGCATTGGCGAATGAGGCGGCGGGCGCGTGCACGGAGCCGTTTAAAAGTGATGTGTGTCAATGAGGGATGCCGCTTGTGTCACTGGAGTGCCTGCCTGCAATCTTTAATTGCCTCAGCTATCTCTGGCAACCACCAAGGCACAGTCCTCCACCAAGGGGACCCAGAAGAACAGGGAATGGCAGATTCTGTGTCAGTAACGATGCCGGTGGTGACCAAGTGAACCACAACATCAATGGCATCATTGGAAAGAGGCTCAATAGTGGCAATGGAGGTGAACAAGTCCCAGTCAACTTTATTCATAGCCCACCAGCAGGGGCACCCAGGAGAATGACACTGTAGCAGTGACAGAAATATCGAAAAGTGGTCACTAACACACAAGTAGTCATGCACACTCCATTGGACAGATGGTAATAGGCTAGGGCTGCAGATCGAAAGGTCGATGGCTGAGCACATGCCATGCACCACACTGAAATGTGTGAAGACACCAGTATTTAAAAGAGAAAGGTCGAGCTGTGCCAATACTTGCTCAACGATGCTGCCTCGGCCTGTTGCCACTGATCCACCCCACAGAGGGTTATGGGAGGTGAAGCCACACAGTAACAGAAAAGGTGGTGGCAATTGGGCTATCAGCGCATGGCAATTGGGCTATCAGCTCAGCCAGGACATGCTGCGGGACATCACCATCTGGTGGAAGATAGAGACTGCAGACAGTAACAGCCTGAGGCGTCCACACCTGAATAGTGACAGCCTTTAAAGGTGTTTGTAGAGGGACAGACTCGCTGTAAAGAGAGTGGAGGACATAGATGCAGACAGATGAGATACCCTCTCATAAGCTGCCCGGTTCTTATAATAACCGCGATAGCCATGGAGGGCGGCGCATTGCCGGAAACCAAGTTTCCTGAAGAGCAATGCAGAGAAAAGGGTGAAGGCTGAGAAGTTGTTGGAGCTCAGCAAGATGATGGAAAAAACTGCTGCAGTTCCACTAGAGGATGACATTGTCCATTGCCAAGAAAGGCGGGAAGGGACCGAAGAGGCAGATTACATCGCTGGGTCACCTGCTGCCACCGATTGAGTACTGATGGGAGCGACATCCATCATGTCTAAGTGACCGGCGAGATCTAGGTCCTCAGAGGAAGCCAGAATATCCAACGCATCCTCAGACACAGAGCTTGTAGGTAGTGGTGGAGTGGGTGCAATTTCCTTGGTCTTAGGGGTCTTCGTTTTCGACTTCTCACACTGTTCCTTTGGTTGCCCTTACTGGGAGGGCTTCTTTGATTCAGTCTCCAGGACTGAAGAGGACTGCGAAGCCCTACGACCAGCTACCTGGGGCTTCTTCAGTCCCTGGTGGGTGTCTGGTTTGCCACTGGTAGGAACCTGGGCAGGGAGTGACCTAAGAGATCCCTTCCTAGTGAGAGAAGCTGAAAGACTTATGCTTCTCCGGCTTAGAAGTGCTGCTCTCGAGGTAGGTGGTGCAGGATCAACAGGGAGGGAAGTGCCCCCCCAGCATCAAGGGGGCAGGTGTGGTCCTTCCGCTCTGTGAGCAGACTGTATGTGATGCAATGGATGGAGCTGTAACAGGAGTGACAGTGGCAGCATAAGATGGCGTCATACACATGGGATGAAGCCATTCAGATTTCCATTTAGCCACAGTGTACGTCAGTCAGTCCAGGGTCTTGTATTCCATTATTTTCTGTTCCTTCTGTAGAATCTTACAGTCCGACAAGCAAGGGGGATGGTGCTCTCAGCAGTTGACACAGATGGGAGGCGGGGGACATGGAGTATTGGGATGGTATGGACGACCACAATTGCGACATATGAGGCTGGAAGCATAGTGGGAAGACATATAGCTGAACTTCCAACACTTGAAGCACCGCATCAGGGGAGGAATATATGGCTTGTCATCACAGGGGTAGACCATCACCTTCACCTCCTTGGGTAATGTGTCACCCTCGAAGGCCAAGATGAAGGCCCTGGTGGCAACCTGATTATCCCTTGGACCCTGGTGGATGCACTGGATGAAATGGACACCTTGTCACTCTACGTTGGTGCACAGCTCATCATCAGACTGTAAAAGAAGGTCCCTGTGGAAGACAATGCCCTGGACCAGATTTGAGCTTTCATGGGGCGTGATAGTAACAGAAATATCCCCCAGCTTCTTACAAGTGATTAATGCCCGTGACTGGGCAGAGGATGCTGTTTTTATGAAGACTGACCCGGACCACATTTTTAGACAAGCCCTCCACCTCCCCAAACTTGTCCTCTAAATGCTCTACGAAGAACTTAGGCTTCATGGACACACAGGATTCCCCATCAGCTCTCGTACAGACTAGATATTGTGGCCAATATGCCTCACTGTCATTCATAGCCTTTTGTTCCTCCCATGGTGTGGCCAGGGAAGGAACGATTTGGTGTCATACATGTTTGCATTAAAGTGAGCCCTCAAATGCTTAGAGACTGCTGGTGGGAGAAGATGTGCCACGCTTCATTGCATGTCATCCATCCTGATGCAACCTACTGTGACCAAGGGTCGTCCCCACGGGCGCCACCCAGCCACAGCAAGGGCCACTTGGCAGGATGGCCATTGCCGGGAGTCCCAATACCCCAAGGAGATAGGCATCTACTCCTTGGCATACATGGGGAGTTAAAGGCATCAGTAGAGCGATCCCTGTGTTGTCAGGGCCTACAATCAACAGGGTACATGGTTGCCCCACCACAATGGACTGGCTATCGTGCTGGATATTAGGTGGCAAGTGGTCCATGGTCGTCACCAGCGCAGAAAGCGACACTGCTGAGTGCATGGCGGAAATCGCACCCAGGAATGTATCCTCGCCCAAAACATGGAGAGCGAGCGGGACTGCAATGCAACCACGAATAAGCTGGCTAAAGGTCTCAATGCACGATGGACACAATGCACCTTTTAGTCACCTCTTACGACAGGCAGGAATACCATGGGCCTATTCTTACCCCCGAACCCACAGGGGGTGGCAGTAGTGGGTTTACTAGAAAACTGATCACATGTTATGTTATAATATTGAGTCCTGTACCTGTCAAACGTACTAGTGCAACAGACTTTCTGCCCGTCTTAAGTCATACCAGCTACGGAATTTTTTTTTCATTTGTACCAACCATTGATACTTTAAGGGAGTATGTGGTATGCACCATTGTGTGTTGGTCAAGTCAAGATGTCCCTATAAATTATACTAAGTAAGTAAAATTCTCCTCAAACTCAAAGTTTCACTAAAGTAAAGTCAGCGAAAGAAGAACGCTGGCTGGTGCAATGATCTTGGCTTGGCTGCTTCCTGCATTTACCTTATTACTTAACACAATTTCGCAAATGTTTCTACGACAACACCTCAGTGTTGTTGCACCCCTACAGGTGGCAATTGTTTTTAATTGCAGTTGTTCACACTTGGCAGCTTCCAGGGGATCTGCAACTGTCTGGCATGTAATCAAATCCTCGTTATCACTATTCCTCTACACCATAAGCTCACATTTAAAAACAAATGATTCATTTCAGTTATGTGAAACACACCATTATAGAAATTTAAATTTCCACTTGTCACTGAAAGATTCAAACAGGCGCAAAATTCCTATCACAATTACAGCAACATCACAAGAGTTTATTGAAAAAATTTAAATTATATTTGTGTTACTTTTGTTGAAGCATTTGACAATAGAGAAAGTAAATGCACAAAATTATCCATATGACACAACAATTTGTAATGCGAATTAAAATATGTACAAGAAATCAGATGTATTACAGACTTACATGGTTAAGGAATGTAGAATCTTTGGTAGCCCATCCTATCTGCATCACACCAGGTGTGATTACCTGTGTCTCATAATACCAGACACCTTCATCAACTTGGAATGTACAGCGAACACTCTCAAATGAGTAAGCATCGCATCGTGCCTAGCAGTAGAAAAAAGTAAGAACTATGAAAGTCAACAGTTAATACACAAGATCCTGTTGAAACATTTGCAACACATTAACAGTTTAAGTCAGATAACTGGATAAGATACTGAACCTGGCAGATCTGCATAAATTGACAATAAATTAACACTCTTTCTAGACTTATGAACTGTAAAAAGCATCATTCAAATGATCTGACTATATTTTTGTCTAAAATGAATTTGCAATCTTTTAAATTTGTGATTTCTCCAAACCTTAAGGAAAATCTAATCAAAAAAATGACAATATACACTGCCTGGAGAGAAAAAAAAAACCAAGCACCCATAAGACATAATTACATGCCAATGTGACTTCTAAAACACACACACACACACACACACACACACACACACTAATGGGTCTGTAACTTGTGGGGTATATATGGGACATGAGCAGCATCTGATGCTGATTGACCACCATGAAAAACTGAGAGATGGTGCTTACTAGTGTGAGACAGCATAGTCAGCACCAGCCAATTTGAAAACTGCCTCATTGTGGATCTCCAATTGGCTGGTTGAATCATGCAATTATCCAGATTTGTGGGGTACTCAGATGTGACAGTGCCCTGAAGCTGGATTGCAATGAAACATGTGGGCAGGAATATTCTTTTCTGTTACAGTCCATGTCTACCACATCTGATCGCCACAATAGAGGATCACCACATTGTGCATCAGGCATATTGTAACATCACATCTGTGCGCACCATCTGGGAACAAAATGGACACTCTGCAACATTCTGTGTTGTCCCGCACCATTAAGCGTAGACTAGCAGTAATGGACTATGGCTTCTACTGACCTGAAGAAAACCATTAACACAGCAACACAAATGATGCATTTGATGTGGAGCTGTGATTGGGAAGCATGAACTGATTTTGAATAGTGTCACATGGTGTTTCAGGGTTGCCACGTTTGCCAAAGTGAAATTCCCTGATATTAACCTCAGAAAAAAGTAGGCCTCTTAAAAGAAACGTATAAGGTGAGGAAGAGTTGTGTAAACCAACACTATAGGTGACCACCAATAAAATGTTGCTTCCACTACATGTGTTATTCTCGGTCATTACCCAATGTCTTATGTATATTATTCTACAGGTATTGTGTGATTTTTCCTTCAAGAAATACACGAGTACACAATGTACAAACTGCCAGTGTCTAACATTCTGCGTGGTGTCTGTCTGTTCTATATCGTGTCTCCCAACCACTTTCGCGCAATGACGCTCTGAGCGTGTTTTTTTAAGGAATTGACGACTTTGAACCTGGGACCTGTTGCTGGTAAGGAGACACCAGACCACACACGCCATGTAGAATTCAGAAGAGTTCAGCGAGACTAACTAAATTTAGTGGAAGGGGTTCAAGGCTTTCCTATTTTTAGTTAGCTGGTAAAATAATGTCGAAAAAGCAGTTAAGTTTACCATTGGAAATTTTATTCTACTCACAAAACATTGTTTATAAATTGCACTATTGACAAAAGGAAATGTTTTAATACAGGATGGTAAAAACCAACTGCGTTCAACAAAAACGTGAACGAATATTCCCTGAATGGGTTTCCAAGTTCTACAATGGATCGAAGGATGACCTATTCCATATCACATCTATAATCTAGGTTTAAATTAAGTTTCACAAAAGAGAAAACTATCAAAATGGTCTTCAGTAACCCTCAATTATCTTTAATTACTTATCTAACTTGTCATAAATTACAGTGGCTTCTCAATAACTATATAACAGAAAAATCATCGCGTTTCAGATTTTTACTTCAAGTGGCAAATGTGAACACACATGAGCTTTAATTGACGATCGACACTAGTACGCAAAAAGGGGGTGTAACAGATGAGACTTCTGCAGTTCTGAGTGAAGCTTTATGCGCTGTTCTGCGGCATCGCGTGTGTTCATTACCTTGGCAGTGTTCGTCAGGGGGCGGCGGGCAGCACAGCTCCGCTCACCTCGCCGTCTCGGAAGCAACTCTCTCCTAACTTCTCCTTACTACCATTTACCAAAGTTGGTTTAAAAAAACTATCTGGCTGTGTTTTCATCTGATCAATCAGGGTCTCAATGTTAACCTTAAGCTCCGCCTACAAAAATTTTGTCTATCCAATGAGAAACATTATACTTTTCGTGGTGGGGCAAAATTTTATTTTATTTTTTTTTTTTTTTTTTTTGCAGTGTAACAGACGCGAAAAAGTCTCACGCTAAAACTTGCGGCTGGGGTGGTCCTAGCGGTTAGCAGGCAACGTGGGTGTCTGTGCCCTACCATTAGGGCCTTACAGCTTAACACGGTTCTGCTCTCGGCTTCTGTTCACGTTTCTCCCCTCGGAACTGCGTCTGTCTCACGGTGGGAAGGTATGACATGCATTTAGTCTGTGGTATTCCATTTTCTCACTCGTTACTCGTATTACTTTGGTTAATTTAATGTCACAATTTATTCGGAGCTATGTGACATACTACTGGATTTGCTTATCATGTCAGGGTTTTCATGGAAGGTGTTGGATTTGCCTGACACCTTACAAGGGATGCCACAATTTTCTTCTGCTTATTGTCCATACTTTCAAATATATAAACTACTATCGAAGTGCCAAAATGTACTAGAATTAATAAAGCGTCTATAAAATGCTGCACTTTACAATGTACTTGAAGTGAGACAGTTGCAGTTCCTGAAATCCATTTCCCATAGCCTCTGGCCTGTCAAGGAGCACCTCAGTCCTGGGCCCATGGATAAACCATGAAAATCCGCCGCATTATGCCACACACAGACAGACCCAGCCGGGGGGCAGATGGGGAGGCGAAGTGACTGAAATCTTAAGCACCCAAGCCATAAATTAAGAAGGATCTGCTTCTGAGTAAAGCCCTTGATGGTTCTTGAAATTAAGAAACACGTAGGAGCCTGATCAATGTTAGCAGGTGTGTAAAATTGTAAGGATTATGACAGTGAAGCTGATACATTACTTAAAAACCAACAAACAGAGGAGAACTGTTTAGAAAGTGGCATACCACCAGTGTTTCATTACAATCAGCGTAAAATGGCACAGGGTCATAGCTTAGCAGAGGATGTTACCTGAAAAGACAGTGCCCGTATGCAGTGTAACAAAAATTCTCTCTGTGATGAGATTGATGAGAATTATTAGCCCAAGCTGTAGGGCAAAGTTTACGCTCCATAAGTTTGCTCCTATGACGCTGTTCATGTCAGCACAGTAGTATATTTCTATGTATAGCAATACTGAGATTATCTAAAAGGACAAAATAGCTAAAAGGTCTGGGTAGAAGAACTGCAGCCTTAGCAGCAACATCAGCAGCCTCATTCCAAAATGACGACTTGCCAATGAACCCATACATGCAACATTTTTGTCCCAGCATCATCAATCGGGGCAATCCTGCATCTGCTGTACTAAAGAGTGGTATGTGTACCACACGCACGTGTTCTGGAGAGCACTGAGGGAACCTGGAGTACACAAAGGATTCAGAAAATAAGAATCGCCCGAAGCACCGTTTGGCAACTATTAGGTGAAAAACTTTGCATTTCGTACGTCTTACAGTCTGATATCTTTATTTAATAAAGAACTGAATTTCTTTTCATTATCCATCACATTCAGTGCACTCCATCCAATTAAGAAAAATGAAAATAGTACATTTTTGACAATACAATGTAATCAGATGGATAAAAATCTACTCACCAATTGACAGCAGAAAACACACACACACACACACACACACACACACACACACAAGGAGGTTATACTTTTGCAAGCTTTCAGAGCCAGTGGCTCTTCCTTCCTGCAGAAGGGTTGAAGGGGAAGCAAGTGGGTTGAAGCAAAAGGACTGTAGAGGTTTAGGAAATGGGGTGCACTTTGGAAAAGTCACACAGAACCGTGGATCAGGGGAGGCTTACCAGACAGGATGAGGTGGAAAACTGATTGTTGGAGACTGCACCAGATGAGATTTGAAAACCTGAGAACTTAAAGGTGGGAGACAGGATAATACGCAAGACAAGAGATTACTGCAAAACCGTTATGCACGAGGTAATAAGAGTGAAAAGCTAAGTGCGTAACAGAGGTGGGAGGAGGGCAGCAAAAAATAGACAGGTCAGAAAATGAAAGATAAAGAAAGCTAAAATGGAGTGAAGAAAGGAGCAGTTACTGTGAAGATATGCTGAGGTGGAAGAAATTAATGTAAACTGAGGCCATGTGGGTGGCAAGAACCAAGGACATGCTGTACTGTTAGTTCTCACCTGCGGAGTTACGAAAAACTTATGAGTGGGAGAATAATCCAGATGGCACAAGTGGTAAAATAGGTATTGAGGTCATGACTCATGTTGTAGAGCACGCTCTGCAATATTATACTGGTTTTCAAACCATGTTCGGTGCAGTCCCCAACAATCAGGCTTCTCCCCCCCCATCCCATCTGGAAGCCTCCCTTGACCCACAGTTGTGTGTGACTTTTCCGGAATCTACCTCATTTCCTAAACTTTTCCAGTCATTTAGCTTCACTCCTCTTTCTTTCCTTTCAGTCTTTATGATGGAAGGAGGAGCCACTAGCTCCAAGAGCTTGAATTAGTATAACCTTTTATGTGTGTGTGTCTTTCTGCCACCGCTTCGTGAATAGATTTTCATCTCTCCAATTACATTCCGTTAAGTAAAACATTGCACAAATTTTAAAGAGCTCGCAGAGATAAAAACGAGGTGCATAAACTTTGCATATGGTTGGTTTTAGTTCTTACACTGCAGTGAATGAAATGTAGATCAGACATCGAAATTTTATTTAAAATTAAGAGCAGACTGATATTTCAGTCTCGAGTTACTTGGTTTTGTATCCTTGCACATCATGAATCACGTGGTCATAACAATAGTCATTTCTCAGAAACAACTCAAGATACTAAAACTAAGTTTCTCGCATATGATAGCATGTAATGAGGCATATATGTTTTTCACTTATCAAGATATGGAAGTAACTTGTCCACAGCAGTGAGACGTCTGCATCTCGGGACACATTCAGACACCCATAGCACTGTTGGAAAATCCAACTGGCATGCTTAAACACCTCCACAGCGCCTGGGGAAGGGCATAGTAGGATGTGGATGCATGCCAGGGGGAGAGGGAGAGAGAGAGAGAGAGGGAGATTTCTATTATATTAGTTGCTTTGGAGGGTCGGGTCTTGTGTGCTTTAGACCGCAGAGTTCAGAAGCAGGAGTATTTTACTTCGACATTTCTTGAGAGGTATGGTTTTCCTCTCCAGGTCAATCAGCTGTCTCTCAAGGTAATAGAGTGGTTGTCAATTTGTACTAATGAAATGGAGGCTGGCCAGGTAATGCTTTTGTGTGCAGCTGCTGTTGAGAAGCATCCATCCATTCAGAAAAAGAAATAACATTTTTTATCTTCATACTTCCTTTACATTTGTTGAATGAGGATCTGGACATCTGCTGGCTAGAGGTAAGCAAATAATAGTCTCAAGTATTCCCCTCAAATTTTCATTCTGCTGTATGATACATGAGAGAATAACGTGTGAATGAAGTGGTGAAGGTTTTATAGGATGTTGTGCAGACAGCATAATAGCTATAGACAAGGATACTTCTTTAGCCTTCTGAGATTTTACAATTCTGGCACTAAACTGGAGATGGATGGCAAATGTGGACACATCCTTCATGCTTTTGGCATAGCAACAACAGCCAGATGATAGTACAGGTACAGTTCCATCTATGTGACTAACAATGAAAAGAAAATGAAGAAAGATTATAAAAATGTTTTTAAAAAAGCTGCAGAAGTAACACAAATAGATTCACACTTTAAGCAATTTTTGAGGAAGCTCATGAAGGTAATGCACCTTTGTTTTCGTTTTCCTACACTTCGCTTCACTTCACGGACCATTCCACGCACTTTCAAAAAGTTTGTTATCTCCTCTTCACCATTTATAGGGTGACCTTTCAGGTATGCTCCTAATTAATGTTGCAATAGCCTCTTGAGGAATTATCGTTATTTCAGAATGGCCTCCTGTATATCCTGCAGAATTTCTGTATAGTGCTGATATACTTTTCTCCCCCTGCTTGTCTTATACACACTCAACAGGACACAAATCAGGGCTTTGAGTAGGCCAAGCCAAAGCATCAATTTCTATTCCAAATAAGAACTTCTGTGCAATTCTCACAACATGTGGGTGTGCACTGTCATGCATCAGTGTAAAACCATCACCTATAAATGGAGAAAAAGGCAAAACACGTTCTCCAAAAAGATCTCTTCCACATATTGATGTGATATAAGGCTCTATGTTTCGTGGAAATCCAATCTGTACTTGGAGTCTCACTGATTCATGCACAAACCTTCAGAGAACCATCATGGAAAGATGTCCTGGATGAGTATGTGCGAGGCAAATATCTTTCCCCTGGCCTGCTCCTGATGCCCTCTCTACCATCAGATGATCACAGGCCAAATCGTTACTTATTGGTGAACAACACTTGCTTTCACTGTTGCACTCTCCAGCAATGATATTAACTTGCGAAATTTAGCACAGCTGTGCAATGTTCTCTGGCAAGTTCTGGGCCTGTAGCAGGTTGTAAGGATTGAAGAGTGCTTTCTTCCAATCTTCTTCAGATGGTTCTCTCACTAACACTTATGCTAACCGTGACCCCTCAAATTTTGTACAGTTGATTTCATGCTTCCGTGGCAATGGTGTGATGATTGCTGAGAACTTTAAGTTGTAAGAAGTGATCATCTCTTGTTGCCATTGCTCTTCTAGGATTTGATCTCTGTTTCCTTGCATAGCCTCCAGTTTCTTATGGTTCTCAACAGCTTTTGCAGAACCTTCAGGACTTAACAGCATGTTTATTCCAGAAATCTGAGTACAATAATCACAGGAAGTTCCTATAAACAAGTTTCATTGAAAGTAGAACAGTACAAGATACAACAATAAGTGTTACAAAAGTGTAGAAAACTATTATTGTTCACATCCAGAGAAAGGACAATAAACTCTCCATGCTTCATTGTTTGCTTTTAAAGCAATGCCAATAAAGTAACTATAAAAAATATAGGATAAAGTGCTACATTTTGATTAAATATGCAGGGTGTTATAAAAAGGTATGGCCAAACTTTCAGGAAACATTCCTCACACACAAAGAATGAAAATATGTTATGTGGACATGTGTCCGGAAACACTTACTTTCCATGTTAGAGCTCATTTTATTACTTCTCTTCAAATCACATTAATCATGGAATGAAAACACACAGCAACAGAACGTACCAGTGTGACTTCAAACACTTTGTTACAGGAAATGTTCAAAATGTCCTCCATTAGCGAGGATACATGCGTCCACCCTCTGTTGCATGGAATCCCTGATGTGCTGATGCAGCCCTGGAGAATGGCGTATTGTATCACAGCCATCCACAATACAAGTACGAAGAGTCTCTACATTTGGTACCAGGGTTGCATGGACAAGAGCTATCAAATGCCCCCATAAATGAAAGTCAAGAAGGTTGAGGTCAGGAGAGCGTGAAGGCCATGGAATTGGTCCGCCTCTACCAATCCATCGGTCACCGAATCTGTTGTTGAGAAGCGTACGAACACTTCGACTGAAATGTGTAGGAGCTCCATCGTGCATGAGCCACATGTTGCGTAGTACTTGCAAAGGCACATGTTCTAGCAGCACAGGTAGAGTATCCCTTATGAAATCGTGATAACGTGCTCCATTGAGCATAGGTGGAAGAACATGGGACCCAATCAAGACATCACCAACAATGCCTGCCCAAACGTTCACAGAAAATCTGTGTTGATGACGGGATTGCACAATTGCGTGCGGATTCTCGTCAGCCCACACATGTTGATTGTAAAAATTTACAATTTGATCACGTTGGAATGAAGCCTCATCCGTAAAGAGAACATTTGCACTGAAATGAGGATTGACACATTGTTGGGTGAACCATTCACAGAAGTGTACCCATGGAGTCCAATCAGCTGCTGATAGTGCCTGCACACGCTGTATATGGTACGGAAACAACTGGTTCTCCCGTAGCACTCTCCATACAGTGACGTGGTCAACGTTACCTTGTACAGCAGCAACTTCTGTGACACTGACATTACGGTTATCGTCAACTGCACGAAGAATTGCCTCGTCCATTGCAGGTGTCCTCGTCGTTCTAGGTCTTCCCCAGTCGCGAGTTATAGGCTGGAATGTTCCGTGCTCCCTAAGATGCCAATCAATTGCTTTGAACGTCTTCCTGTTGGGACACCTTCGTTCTGGAAATCTGTCTTGATACAAATGTACCGCGCCACGGCTATTGCCCCGTGCTAATCCATACATCTAATGGGCATCTGCCAACTCGGCATTTGTAAACTGACTGCAAAACCATATTCGTGATGAACACTAACCTGTTGATGCTACGTACTGATGTGCTTGATGCTAGTACTGTAGAGCAATGAGTCGCATGTCAACACAAGCACCGAAGTCAACATTACCTTCCTTCAATAGGGCCAACTGGCGGTGAATCGAGGAAGTACAGTACATACTGATGAAACTAAAATGTGCTCTAACATGGAAATTAAGCATTTCTTGACACATGTCCACAAAACATCTTTTCTTTATTTGTGTGTCAGGAATGTTTCCTGAAAGTTTGGCCGTACCTTTTCATAACACCCTGTATAATTACACAAGACTTATGTTTTTCATTTCAGTTAGTCTATTTTCCAAGCAACAGTGAGACCATTTTCCCTCACCTAGATCTCATGTACAGCTTACTAACTGAGGTACACACACAATTTTCGGGGTTAAGAGGCATGGTTGCCAGTACAATTATAGTTGTAGTGGGGGAGGAATTTGGGGGGGGGGGGGGGGGGGCAGTGGAAGTCTCTTGTACGTCTTTGGAACAAGATAAGCTTTTTGCTGCATTTTTACAGGACATACAGGTATGATTACAATGTTGACACTGGGAGTAATGCATCATGTTCAGTGTGTAGTCTCTTACATGGAAGTCACAGTCCACCCTGAACTTCAATGGGAGCTCCATCCAATCAAATGTAAGGATTAGAATACAAGTAGATGCTTATTCATTATCTGTTTTCTTCACAACTTAATGGACTGCTTCTACAGCTTGATTGAAAAACTTAGCTTGGATTTCCCTCTTGTCAGACCAGCAAGCAGTTGAGCAGTTATAAATCAATGAGAGCAATTCAGTGTGTAATGGGCTTCTACATGAATAGGGGGTCCATGGAGGAGCATAACACTTTACGTTTTCGTGGCTGAAACGGTAAGGTTTCATTATATATATATACACACACACAAAAAATTCCGAGGTTTCGCAACCGGCGGTTGCTTCGTCAGGAAAGAGGGAAGGAAAAGGAAAGATGAAAGGATGTGGGTTTTTAGGGAGAGGGTAAGGAGTCATTCCAATCCTGGGAGCGGAAAGACTTACCTTAGGGGGAAAAAGGATAGGTGTATACTCGCATGCGCGCACACACACACACACACACACACACACACACACACACACACACACACACCCCCATCCATACATATGCAGACACAAGCAGGCATATTTAAAGGCAAAGAGTTTGGGCAGAGACCCCAGTCGAGGCGGAAGTGCAGAGGCAAAGATGATGTTGAATGACAGGTGAGGTATGAGTGGCGGCAACTTGAAATTAGTGGAGGTTGAGGCCTGGTGGATAACAGGAAGAGAGGATATACTGAAGGGCAAGTATCCATCTCCGGAGTTCGGATAAGTTGGTGTTGGTGGGAAGTATCCAGATAACCCGAACGGTGTAACACTGTGCCAAGATGTGCTGGCCGTGCACCAAGGCATGTTTAGCCACACAGTGATCCTCATTACTAACAAACACTGTCTGCCTGTGTCCATTCGTGCGAATGGACAGTTTGTTGCTGGTCATTCCCACATAGAAAGCGTCACAGTGTAGGCAGGTCAGTTGGTAAATCACGTGGGTGCTTTCACACGTGGCTCTGCCTTTGATCGTGTACACCTTCCGGGTTACAGGACTGGAGTAGGTGGTGGTGGGAGAGTGCATAGGACAGGTTTTACACCGGGGGCAGTTACAAGGGTACGAGCCAGAGGTTAGGGAAGGTGGTTTGGGGATTTCATAGGGATGAACCAAGAGGTTACGAAGGTTAGGTGGACGGCGGAAAGACACTCCTGGTGGAGTGGGGAAGATTTCATGAAGGATGGATCTCCTTTCGGGGCAGGATTTTAGGAAGTCGTATCCCTGCTGGGGAGCCACAGCCGTACCCTCTCCCTTAAAATCCACATCCTTTCGTCTTTCCCTCTCCTTCCCTCTTTCCTGAAGAAGCAACCGTCGGTTGCGATAGCTAGAAGTTCTGTGTGTGTGTGTGTGTGTGTGTGTGTGTGTGTGTGTGTGTGTGTGTGTTTTATTGTGCCGGTCTACCGGCGCTTTCCCGCTTGGTAAGTCTTGGAATCTCTGTTTTTAATGTATTTTTCCCATGTGGAAGTTTCTTTCAATCCTTGCTGAATGACGAGTGGATTTACTTAACTAAAACTCTGACCTCCTTCCATGTGTGAACGATTAGGTAGGGAGGTAAAAGCACCTGACTTGCCATTTCCTTTGGTTCATTTCATTTCCTCTTGCTAGATGGAGGCTGAGGAGATCAGTTTCGTGTTACTCAATGCGGTTTGATATCTCATGTCTGAGGAAATTCAAGCCGTAAGCGTGTACCACGCTGAGACGACAGTCTAAGAAAGAGCCAGAATAAGGGTCAAAACAGATGGCAGAACAGAACTGATGCTGGTGTGCAGTATGGTTGCCATGTGTATATATACATGCACTGTCAACACAACCAATTACTTTCTACATTAGTGATACAAATAAACATGCTTTCCTGTCCTATGTTATGATTATGGAGTTTACACTACATATCATACAACCTGCAACTGAAATAATCAGTTACAACTCACTGACTTGATCGTTTATTTCAGACAGAACTTCATTTGTGCTGTAATATAATCAGATAATTTATATGAGAAGTTGCCAGTAAGGTACATATTTAAAATCCATTTTTTGTCTTATGGTCAGAATCCTTTGCAGAAGCATAAAAGAGAGGCAGTGAAGATGTCTCTTGCCTGAAGGCTTATATATTTAGCAGTCTTTTTTATTGTGCCTGTTTGCAAACTCAAAGCCTCCCCTTTGTGGTGAGCAGCAAACTATCATTTTCATATTGTTCAAACAATGGAAACTACAGATAGGGTGGAAAATGGAGTTGACTTCGCTTCATAAGAAGCTAACATAGGTTACAGTGCACAGAGATTAGGTTGGACACTAGAAATCACTGGACTGGTGTGATAAGGTACATGTTCATACAAGTTGATGACAGAGTATGAGTATTTTGTAAGTCACATGAGACAATAGATCCTTCTTGTTAATAAGGCACATTGAGGCAGATGGTGGAGGTACAGTATTCCTGTAACAGGGATGTTTACAGAGAAGAAATAAAACCCAAGGTGCCTGCCATCATGTCTCATCGCTGAATGACATATTTGCCCACTACCCAATTACATGCATCCATTTGTTCGTCTACTGCTCCCCTCAGCAAAAATAACTGGTACCTTCAGCAAGGTACTGCACCACCTCCATAGCTAACAAACTGTGTGATATCAGACAGAGGAACAATGCACAGACAAGAGGGCTCGTGTACCTCCCCCCACACCACCTGAGGTCAATCCGGTGCACAACAGATTCGTCATGGATCAAGATTACACCAAAACAGTTGTCATGCCTCAGAGTGCTTCAACACCAGCATAAGGGTGAAAGAGGGTGCTACATGCATCTAGGTAGATGTGTTCTCATGAGTGTAATCTGATCCCAGATAGTATTCCCTTTTCTCCATATTTCTGCTCAATTTAGTCTTCCACCCCAAACAGAATTCAAAGCACCATAGGGGAAAAATTCTCATTTACTCTGTTTACTTCGCAGGTCCACTCCCACAGTTCTTCCTGTAAACACTCTCAGAACATTACAGCTTTCTTCATTATACCATGCAATGCCATCTTTTATTGTATGAATGTAAGTAAATGAGATGTTTTATTAAGTTTTTCTATGAACATTTAGCCATCACATTCAGCTAAGTCAATATTAAATGACAAGTTTTTTTGCATGGTCATCCTCTCCAGCAAGAGCAATAATATTTAGTTTGTAAATAAAACCTCCTCCTTATTGCTACATATAGTACAGCAAGAACAAGACAGTTTTATTTACAAATCAATATCAAATGATTTTATATTTAAAGTGATCAAGAAAGAATGTCCTATAAAGAAGCAGACAATGGAAGTTTGTTACTCTGACCTCCTCTTGTATGCTTATGCTTTTAATACGCTCACTTCAACAGAAAATCAACACTAAAGAATCCATGAACAATAATTTGCTATTTAACTATGCATAATATACTGCACCATTTCCTTTGTTATTTTCTACATATTAAAATTGTTGCCACCTTGGTTTCTGATCCAGAACTCTTCACTTTAATAGCCAATGTCATGTCAACCCAGTTTTCAAGTCACATGTCACATGTTTTATACAACTGTACTGAAATTTTTATCTTTCATGTAAAATTCTTTGGTGTTAAAACATTATGTGAATATAGTATGACAATAAATTAGAGAAAGATTTTATTACCTCCAGTCCATCAGGTGAGATCTTGAGGTATTCACTAACATCCTTTGTGTTAAGCATGACATTTATCCCAGTAGTATCAACACATTCATAAGAGAATTTACGTCCCTCTATCAGAACTGTAAAATAAAGAACTACATGAATATATACAACTTATGTTACCAGCAGAAAATACCAAACATATTTAATGACACATAATTTAGGAGTAAAGGAGTAAAAGTGGAAAAAAGGGCGGGCAAAAACTTTGCTAACTTTCAGGCAAATCGTTTGAAAAGCTTTTTTATTTTCTACTTCAGTACCAGTATCATGAACAAATAACAACTTGGGTTGATTTTCATGCACTGGTAGAGCTTATATCAAAATGAAAGTAATTAAGAGTTTTGTGAGAATTTGGTAGATAGGATTCTGCTTTCAAATTTACTGAACACTTCTTGCAAAACTATTCTTGCATTTATTTCAGGTTTGTCCCATTTTTTGTGTTTGTTTTGAATATCGTCAGAGAGAGTCCCTTTAGTCAGCCATAGTGCCAGTAGTGCTAGTGTTTGTTTTGAATACAGTCCAGAGACAGGTAGTGCTATTTTCATTTTTTTCTTCAAGTAGTGTCTAGTAACCACAGTTTAGTCAACTATCAGCCGCATTTAGTGAATTAGCAGTCTAGTTAAAAGTTGATTAACTCTCTACAGTAAATTGAGTTCTTAGGATGGATAGGATATGTGACTGCTGTGTACGGACGCAGAAGGAGCTGGCCAATGTTCGCGAACAGCTGAACGTGTTGATGGCCGCAGTCAGTCGTCGTCAGGCTGCTGCCTCGGAGTGTAGCGGCAGTGGGAAGTCTCGCATGGTACACCCCAGGTGTTACATGCTTCACCCACTGTCCCTGTTGTCGAGACATCTTCGCGGGTGCCGGGCCTGGTTGGGCCACCCTCTCCCCACGGGAAGTGGCGGGTTCAGCAGCGATCGTGGCGCATGAGGCGGAGGGTCAATGTGGAGGCTGGCCGTGTGGCATCGCCCGCTCTGCTTGTGAGTGGACATGTGGCCGCTCCTTCAGCAAGGTCCGAGCAGGCACATGGGGGGAGGGGTTTATTAGTGATTGGGAGCTCCAACGTTAGGTGGGTGATGGAGCCCGTTAGGGAAATAGCGGTCGGGGAAGAAGGCCAGGGTTCACTCTGTCTGCTTGCCAGGGGGGTCTCATCCGAGATGTGGAGGTGGACCTGCCAGCGGCAATAGAGAGCACTGGGTGCACCCGACTGCATATTGTTGCTCATGTCGGCACCAATGACTCCTGCCACCTGGGTTCAGAGGTCATCCTCAATTCATACAGGCGGTTGGCGGAGTTGGTGAAAGCGGAAAGCCTCGCTCGTGGGGTGGAATCTGAGCTAACTATTTGTAGTATTGTTCCCAGAAACGAACACGGTCCTCTAATTTGGAGCCAAGTGGAAGGCTTAAACCAAAGGCTCAGACGATTCTGCGCAGATCTGGGGTGCAAATTTCTCGACCTCCGCTATTGGGTGGAGAAATGTACGGTCCCCCTGAATAGGTCAGGCGTGCGCTGCACGCAGAAAGTGGCTACAATGGTAGTGGAGTACGTGTGGAGTGCACATGTGGGTTTTTTAGGTTAGAGAATTCTCTCCCTAGGCCCGACAAGACGCCTCCTGTGGTGCGGCAAGGTAGGAGTAGGGAAAATGAAACAGGGAATAACAATATTAATCTGGTAATAGTAAACTGCAGGAGCTTCTATAGAAAGGTCCCAGAACTGCTCTCATTAATAAACGGTCACAATGCCCACATAGTACTAAGGACAGAAAGTTGGCTGAAATCAGATGTAAACATTAATGAAATTCTAAACTCAGATTGGAATGTATACCGCAGAGACAGGCTGGGCAGTGAAGGGGGAGGCGGGTTTATAGTGATAAGAAGTGCAATAGTATCAAAAGAAATTGACGGAGATCCGAAATGTGAAATAATTTGGGTGAAGGTCGTGGTTAAAGCAGGTTCAGACAAGGTAATTGGATGTCTCTATAGCCCCCCCCCCCCCCCTCCCCCCTGGCTCAGCACCTGAAGGGTTATATTTCTGAGTGGAGATTTTAATTTGCCGGATATAGACTGGGAGACTCAAACATTCATAACGGGTGGCAGGGACAAAGAATCCAGTGAAATTTTTTTAAGTGCTTTATCTGAGAACTACCTTGAGCAGTTAAACCGAGAACCAATTCGTGGCAATAACATATTAGACCTTCTGGTGACAAACAGACCCGAACTATTTGAAACAGTTAATGCAGAACAGGGAATCAGCAATCAAAGCGGTCATTGCATCGATTTCAGCCGTAAATAGAAATATTAAAAAAGGTAGGAAGATTTTTCTGTTTAGCAAAAGTGACAAAAAGCAGATTTCAGAGTACCTGATGGCTCAACACAAAAGTTTTGTCTCGAGTACAGATAATGTTGAGGATCATGCAATACGCGTTAGATGAGTATTGAAGAAATGTATGATGAAATAAAATAAATTATTCAGATAGTGCAGGGAGATGAAAATTTAATAGTCACGGGTGACTGGAATTCGGTAGTAGGAAGGGAGACACGGAAACATAGTAGGTGAATATGGATTGGGGGGGAAGAAATGAAAGAGGAAGCTGCCTCGTAGAATTTTGCACAGAGCACAACTTAATCATAGCTAACACTTGGTTCAAGAATCATAAAAGAAGGTTGTATACATGGAAGAACCCTGGAGATACTAAAAGAAATCAGATAGATTATATAACGGCAAGACAGAGATTTAGGAACCAGGTTTTAAATTGTAAGACATTTCCAAGGGCAGATGTGGACTCTGACCACAATCTGTTGGTTATGACCTGTAGATTAAAAATGAAGAAACTGCAAAAAGTGGGAATTGAAGGAGATGGGATCTGGATAAACTGACTAAACCAGAGGTTGTACAGAGTTTCAGGGAGAGCGTAAGGAAAAATTGACAAGAATGGGGGAAAGAAATACAGTAGAAGAGGAATGCGTAGCTTTGAGGGATGAAGTAGTGAAGGCAGCAGAGGATCAAGTAGGTAAAAAGACAAGGGCTAGTAGAAATCCTTCGGTTACAGAAGAAATATTGATTTTAACTGATGAAAGGAGAAAATATAAAAATGCAGTAAATGAAGCAGGCAATAAGGAATACAAACGTCTCAAAAATGAGATCGACAGGAAGTGCAAAATGGTTAAGCAGGGATGGTTAGAGGACAAATGTGAGGATGTAGAGGCTTATCTCACTAGGGGTAAGATAGATACTGCCTACATAAAAATTAATGAGACCTTTGGAGAAAAGAGAACCAGTTGTATGAATATCAAGAGCTCAGATGGAAACCCAATTCTAAGCAAAGAAGGGAAAGCAGAATAGTGGAGGGAGTATAGAAAAGGGTCTATACAAGGGTGATGTACTTGAGGACAATATTACGGAAACGGAAGAGGATGTAGATGAAGATGAAATGGGAGATATGATACTGCGTGGGGAGTTTGACAGAGCACTGAAAGACCTGAGTCGAAACAAGGCCCCGGGAGTAGATAACATTCTATTAGAACTACTGGCAGCCTTGGGGGTGCCAGTCCTGACAAAACTCTACCACCTGTTGAGAAAGATGTATGAGACAGGCGAAATACCATCAGACTTCAAGAAGAATATAATAATTCCAATCCCAAAGAAAGCAGGTGTTGACAGATATGAAAATTACCGAACTATTAGTGTAAGTCACGCTAGCTAAATACTAATGTGAATTCTTGTTACAGATGAATGGAAAAACTGGTAGAAGCCGACTTCGGGGAAGATCAGTTTGGATTCCATAGAAATATTGGAACACTTGAGGAAATACTGACCTTAAGACTTATCTTAGAAGAAAGGTTAAGGAAGGGCAAACCTATATTTCTAGCATTTGTAGACTTAGAGAAAGCTTTTGACAATGTTGACTGGAATACTCTCTTTCAGGTTCTGAAGGTGGCAGGGGTAAAATACAGAGAGCGAAAGGCTATTTACAATTTGTACAGAAACCAGATGGCAGTTCTAAGAGTTGAGGGGCATGAAAGGGAAGCAGTGGTTGGGAAGGGAGTGAGACAGGGTTGTAGCCTCTCCCCGGTGTTATTCAATCTGTATATTGAGCAAACAGTGAAGGAAACAAAGAAATAATTTGGAGTAGGTAGTAAAATCCATGGAGAAGAAATAAAAACCTTGAGGTTCACCGATGACACTGTAATTCTGTCAGAGACAGCAAAGGACTTGGAAGAGCAGCAGAACAGAATGGACAGCGTCTTGAAAGGAGGATATAAGATGAACATCAACAAAAGCAAAACGAGGATAATGGAATGTAGTCGAACTAAGTCGGGAGATGCCGAGGGTATTAGATTAGGAAATGAGACAAGGAGTATTGCTATTTGGGGAACAAAATAACTGATGGTGGTCAAAGTACAGAGGATATAAAATTTAGACTGGCAATAGCAAGGAAAGCGTTTCTGAAGAACAGAAATTTGTTAACATCGAGTATAGAATTAAGTGTCAGGAAGTCATTTCTGAAAGTACAGGTTGATTCAAAAAGAATACCACAACTCTAGGAATTTAAAACTCTGCAACGACAAAAGGCAGAGCTAAGCACTATCTGTCGGTGAATTAAGGGAGCTATAAAGTTTCATTTAGTTGTACATTTGTTCGCTTGAGGCGCTGTTGACTAGGCGTCAGTGTCAGTTGATGCTAAGATGGCGACTGCTCAACAGAAAGCTTTTTGTGTTATTGAGTACAGAAGAAGTGAATCGACGACAGTTGTTGAGCGTGCATTTCGAACGAAGTATGGTGTTAAACCTCCTGATAGGTGGTGTATTAAACGTTGGTACAAACAGTTTACAGAGAATGGATGTTTGTGCAAAGGGAAAAGTTCTGGACGGCCGAGAATGAGTGATGAAAATGTAGCAAGCATCCAGAAAGCATTTGTTCGCAGCCCAGGAAAATCGACTCGCAGAGAGCTGCAAATTCCACAATCAACTGTATGGAGAGTCCTACAAAAAAGGTTAGTTATGAAACCTTATCGTCTGAAATTGGTTCAAGCACTGTCTGCAGCTGATAAGATTAAAAGAATCGATTTCTGTGATTTTATCGTTGCTCAAATGGAAACAGATGAATCTTTCGTTTCAAAGATTGTGTTTAGTGATGAAGCAACTTTCCACACTAACGGGAAAGCCAACCGTCACAATGTCTGTATATGGGGCACTGAGAATCCGCGGGAAACAACTCAGTATGAACGTGACTCGCCTAAGGTGAACGTTTTCTGTGCCATTTCAGCCAATAAAGTTTTTGGTCCCTTTTTCTTCGAAGGTGCTACTGTAACTGGACTACAGTATCTGGAGATGTTAGAGAATTGGCTGTTTCCTCAGCTCGAACAAGAAGCACAACAATTCATATTTCAGCACAATGGAACGCCACCACATTGGCACTTATCTGTCCGTAACTACCTGAACGTCAACTACCCGAGGCGATGGATCGGCCGCCAGGCAGCCTGTGACAGAGCACTTCATCACTGGCCTCCAAGAAGCCCTTATCTTACCCCCTGCGATTTTTTCTTATGGGGGTATGTTAAGGATATGGTGTTTCGGCCACCTCTCCCAGCCACCACTGATGATTTGAAACAAGAAATAACAGCAGCTATCCAAACTGTTACACCTGATATGCTACAGAGTGTGTGGAACGAGTTGGAGTATCAGGTTGATATTGCTCGAGTGTCTGGAGGGGGTCATATTGAACATCTCTGAACTTGTTTTTGAGTGAAAAAAAAAACTTTTTAAATACTCTTTGTAATGATGTATAACAGAAGGTTATATTATGTTTCTTTCATTAAATACACATTTTTAAAGTTGTAGTATTCTTTTTGAATCACCCTGTATTTGTGTTGAGTGTAACAATGTATGGAAGTGAAACATGGACAATAAATAGTTTGGACAAGAGAATAGAAGCTTTCGAAATGTGGTGCTACAGAAGAATGTTGAAAATTAGGTGGGTAGATCACATAACTAATTAGGAGGTATTGAATAGAATTGGGGAGAAGAGGAGTTTGTGGCACAACTTGACTAGAAGCAGGGATCGATTGGTAGGCCATGTTCCGAGGCATCAAGGGATCACCAATTTAGAATTGGAGGGCAGTGTGGGGGGGGGGGGGGGGGGGGGGGTAAAAATCATAGGTGGAGACCAAGAGATGAATACACCAAGCAGATTCAGAAAAATGTAGGTTGCAGTAGGTACTGGGAGATGAAGAAGCTTGCACAGGATAGAGTAGCATTGAGAGCTGCATCAAACCAGTCTTAGGACTGAAGACCACAACAACAACAACAACAACAACGATTATGTGCCAAGCAAGATCGTAAGAGAAGGAAAAGAGCCACCGTGGTAAAACAACCGAGTTAGAAAACTGCTGCGTAAGGAAAGGGAACTTCACAGCAAACATAAACATAGCCAAAGCCTTGCAGACCAACAAAAATTGCGTGAAGTGAAATGTAGTGTGAGGAGGGCTATGTGAGAGGCGTTCAATGAATTCCGAAGCAAAGTTCTATGTAATGGCTTGGCAGAAAATCCTAAGAAATTTTGGTCTTATGTCAAAGCGGCAGGTGGATCAAAACAAAATGTCCAGACACACTGTGACCAATATGGTACTGAAACAGAGGATGACAGACTAAAGGCCGAAATACTAAATGTCCTTTTCCAAAGCTGTTTCACAGAGGAAGACTGCAGTGTAGTTCCTTCTCTAGGTTGTCGCACAGATGACAAAATGGTAGATATCGAAATAGACGACAGAAGGATAGAGAAACAATTAAAATCACTCAAAAGAGGAAAGGGCGCTGGACCTGATGGGATACCAGTTCGATTTTACACAGAGTACGCGAAGGAACTTGCCCCCCCTTCTTCCAGCGGTGTACCGCAGGTATCTAGAAGAGCATAGCGTTCCAAAGGATTGGAAAAGGGCACAGATCATCCCCAGTTTCAAGAAGGGACATCGAACAGATGTGCAGGACTATAGACCTATATCTCTAATGTCTATCAGTTGTAGAATTTTGGAACACGTATTATGTTTGAGTATAATGACTTTTCTGGAGACTAGAAATTTATTCTGTAGGAATCGGCATAGGTTTCAAAAAAGACGATCGTGTGAAACCCAGCTTGCGCTATTCGTTCACAGGACTCAGAGGGCCATAAACACGGGTTCCCAGGTAGGTCAGGTAGGTGCCGTGTTTCTTCACTTCCACTATGCGTTCGATACAGTTCCCCACAGTCGTTTAATGAACAGAGTAAGAGCATATGGACTATCAGACCAATTGTGTGATTGGATTGAAGAGTTCCTAGATAACAGAATGCAGCTTGTCATTCTCAATGGAGAGAAGTCTTCCAAAGTAAGAGTGATTACAGGTGTGCCACAGGGGAGTGTCGTAGGACCGTTGCTATTCACAGTATATATAAATGACCTTGTGGATGACATCCAAAGTTCACTGAGGCTTTTTGCGGATGATGCTGTGGTATATCAAGAGGTTCAGTGAATTTACGCATGGTGCATGGAATGGCAATTGAATCTCAATGTAGTGAAGTGCAATGTGCTGCGAATACATAGAAAGAAAGATCCCTTATCACTCTACAGAACAGTTATTCTGGCTGATGTCCTAAAAGAAGAATAGATACAGCAGGATGCGGTTAATAGTCTATGATGATTTCAGTGCAGCTTTTCTAAAAGACTGCGATAGGAAAAATGATCTAGAATCCTTACTTGGATCCTACAATTTACTCTCAGTAATTAAGTTTCCAACAAGGGTACATTAACAGGGTGTATACACAGACAAGGAAAAAAAATTCCTCTATTTTTCCTGGTTTCCTGGTTAAAATTACAGTTTCTCCCAGGTGAAAACACATTTTTCCATGTTAAATGACGTTCAATTTTCCATCGGAATTGTGAAACTTATCAATCCCTTGAATGGTTATATTTTTATACATGGGCGTAGGATTTCCTGGCACTTTAGAAAATGAAACCCAGAAAAGAAAAAAAAAACATGTTTCGGAAAGATATTTTATAGGCAGCAACATGTACTCTGCAAATTTTCATATTACGAAATTATAAATTTGAATTCCACTAAACACCAAGTTACTTTCCAAACCACTGAAATCAAGATTGGGATGTGTTTTTGTAAGCCAGTCACAGCTCATGTCACGTGATATCACCAACCGATGACAGCAGATATTCAGACCTTAGGGCATGCAATAAACTCCGCCAATAGCAACATTACTGTTAAGTAGTGCGAATACACAAACTGGAAAGGTTAATGTTTTAAACTAATATACGAAGTGTTGTAACTAGAATAGCAAAGATTTCACATACTGCAAGAGAAATTAAGCTTTCATATATAATGCTGATCTTTTTGAGCATGTTACCCTTTAGGATATATCACACAAATGTGCCAGCAAAATTTTTAGCTGAGTCTAGTAACTTGTCCTCAAAGTTTTCCACATATAAATTAGTTACCAGAGAGGAGAGAGGGCTTCCCGTAGTACTACATCAATTTGCTCATAATAACGACGCAGATGTCTGATCTTTGGGCTCGAAATTCCACTAAATGGCTCGTCACCAAAGAGTTGATTTAAAATGAGAGTCAAATGTTCTGAGATTTAAGAAATTCATCGCACATTCTCGCACATTGTCCAACTTCTGTAAAAGGAAATTTACTTTGAAATTAACGCTTTTCAAACCACCATCCGCAATATTTTCCCACAACATGTTAGAAACAGGTTCATTTCAGTAGTTTCCAGAAAGCACCAGATAACAAGCGCCACCGCGCTTGCGCAGCTAAGATGATGCAGGTCCAGATTCCCAATGAAGTAGGCCTCAACCTAACATTAAGCTTTTCAGTGTGGTTTTCGGGATGTAAATTTTCTTGGAGTACCAGTACTGTATTGCCTCATGTTTGGTTCTTTACTATGGCATAATGCCATATGTGCTAGAAGATGAAAACATGCACTTGAAAAGCAGGGAGCAGTTGAGCAGGGAGCAGTTGAAACTAGCCAATAGTGTGGAATTAAACAATTCTTCATTTAAAATACATTGACTGCCTCAGTGGGAAAGATCAATAAAAGCCAAATTTATTTAGAAAACCGACAAAAATAACTTCATTGTTCTGCGAGGAGATTAATGGTCAATTGTTGAAAAGGTGGAAATAAAATAAAATCTGGAAACTAATAATGTAGTTTTGCCTTCCGTAATTATGTGAATGTATTTTAATTCACTCGACAGCTCCCGGCACAGAAATCTGTTTTGTTTTCATTTGACAAGAGAGCAGTAAAAGAAGAGGAAACAGCAAAATTGCTAAATGTAAACACAGGTCACATGGAGATTACACACTTCCCCACTATAACTCAGACTGCTCTATGCATCAGCTCTGGATCTACGGTATTTCCACACCTGGGCAATACTAGATAGTGCCCCACCGCCTCCATCAAGCATTTCAGATAGGATGTAAAAAAATTTTAAAAATCAAGTTTTCAAAAATATGTTCATTTTGAAGAGTCTGATACATAAAACATATGTGCTCGAGGAAATGTAGGACATGTTATTTGGTCTTCAGTGTGCCAAAGTGCAGTGTCACGCCTCTCCATACAGCATTATTCTATCGCACGTCACTGTATTTCGCTCTGCAGAATTGAAATGTGTGTATTTTGTAATGGATGCCATCAAACTATATTCAGGACAGTGGAAATTGAAATGTCCTGTGGTGCCTCTCCTGCTCCCAGTCGGCCAATTTGACATTCTGCACCTCTTAGCAAACCTTGTAATTAATACTTTATAGGGTTATTTGTAATCGGGAGAACAAGAGCTCAGAGAAAATGCACTCTTTATTGACTACTAGGCAATAACTCTCTTTTGCTTGACATAAAACTAAATATAGGATACATAAAACCAGTAAAGACAAAAGACAAGCAAGACCGTACACTTTTCTTCAATTCTTAACTCCTAGCATTTTTTCTCTCTAATCTTGCTACAGCTTTACATGGCATGCTTTCCTTTCTGCGAAAGGATCTATTACCTCAACAAAATTCGTCAAACGTTTTGCTACATGACAAATCGAAATGCCATTGTCTAATACTGCAGAAGCTGTTAATACAAATAGTACCCAAGACTGGTGTGGCTTTCCAATCTGATTACTTCTATTTTGTCACTATCTGCTAGATAAAGCAAAATGGGTCTTTCTAATATTGCACCAAATGTAACACACACCAAATAAGCCAAGCTGTTTTGAACAAATGGTCATTTTTACAACGCAACACAATATAATTCACGAAGTACAAATATCAAATGCCTATTAGGTCTACTACAAGCAAAAAGCTTTATGTTAGTTTCACATTTCATTCATACGCTCCAGTTTCTCAAGCACGAGATCGAAACGTAGTAGTATGAAATTCTTATATAAATTTGGAATCATCAAATTCTTCCAGAACTTGTGTGATGTACCTGTTTCTTCTCCTTCCTCATTCTAACAAACAATCTTGTCATCACTAATTTCCAAAACATCAGATAACTTCACTAACCCTGCCAGAATCACTGGTTTAGTTATCGCGCGATTGTTCTCAGGTTAGGCGTTTTTACATGTTCGTACAACGCGTCTTCCATGCTACTTCCAGAATAGAACTTAAGCGGCTCTTAACCGGGCTCTGTGCAACTGGCCCTAGTGTAGCGATCTGACCAAAAATTTCTGTCAAAATTTCATTTTCTTGGATACACTGAGGAGATAATATGTAATCATCCTTACCTGTTATTCATATTAGTTGAATATTTCCAATCTGGTAATCTGAATCTATGGATTTCACTAGTAATTATAAAAACGTTGGTCATTCACAAACCCAATCAACCACGTAATCAGACAGCGATTGGCATCCACCCATTCAGCTTTACTCCACTCAGCTCGTGTAGCCCCATCCCCTTTTGCCTGCAGGAAAGTTTATTTCTAGATACGACGAGGATTCCCCTGACAGATATCATGTACACTATGCACGCATTCAAAAATCAACTTATGATTCATTCAGTAATCAGCTTAGAATATATTCACAAACCAACTGGGATGCAATTTCAAAATAATGAGTAATCGATTGAATAACGTGCGCTGGATGCTAGGCGCTTTGTGAAACAAGGTCCCCCCCCCCCCCCCCCCCCCCTCAAGAATATGAATTGCTGCCGCTGCCCCTCCCCTTCCCTTAATCCCATATATCCGGGCCTGATGCGCATGCATGAATCTGGCAGGTTGTGGGTGGGAGTAAAATTTTTCCCAGTTGCATCTAGCTGCTTGCTGCAACTGCTTACACAGCCAACAACCAAATTTCTGTAGCCAGAAGCAGGAGAAGGTACTACTCATCAGCGACTCGACTGCGCATGCACATGATCACGAGACCGTTCGTAACTGCTAAAACGAATCTAAATGTAAATAGTTGTGATGTCATGCTCATCAGAGGCAATTTGTTGTTATGAAGCATTGCATAGTTTCCCTAAAGCCTTTGACACATTTTGCTGTTGACAGGCACATTGTGTTTTGTTGTTGTGTAAGGCGCATTTCCTTTGCAATTTAAGTTTTATTTTAGTTTTTTTCCCCCTAGTTCATGTTTTATTGCTGCAATATTATTCTGCAGTAATGGGATACAGTAATATCTATTGTTAGAGTATCGGTTCTTACGAGTCAAAATTACAAAAAATTAACTGAAAACAATGAAAAATTCCCGGAATTCTAAAAAATTCCCAAATTTTTCCCGGTTTTCTCCCAGATGAAAAAATTCCCTGGTTTTCCCAGATCTCCCGGGTCGCATACACCCTGATAAAGACATTAGGAACCTAACAGATATTTTTTTTCTTTGAGAGAGTGCCTTACAGTATAGATATTCCTCAGTGGAAATTAGAATAAATAATGACTCCAGAACAAATGTTTTTAAGGAGAGTTTACGAGAGATGACCTGGGATGAAACGAATAAAGTGCTGACATAAAATTTAATGTATTCCATGATAAACTCCTATTATTTGAAAACACCTTTCCATATAAGTTAATCAAAAAGGACATTGAATGGCCACATAAAATACCATGGATCATTAGAGGTATGAAATTATCATGTCTACAAAGGGAATTATATCTTTTGGCAAGAACAAGTAAAGATTCACCAGTAGCTGCACACTAACAAACTACCCAAAATTACTGAGAAAAGTTGTTACAAATATTAAGAAACATGCATAGTACGTCAGATATCAGTAATTTCAACAACAGACTTAACGCTTCATGGAATGCAGCAAAACAAGAGAGAGGACACTAGCCAAAGAACAAGATAAGATCACTGCTGACTTAAATAGCAGGGATGTAAATAGTGAGTTACAGGTAGCAAGTGTGTTTAATAATCCTTTCTTAAATATACTAGAAAATATAGGGGCAAACAGTTCAAGAGAAAAATCAGAGCAGTATGCTAAAAAATCAAAAAAGTAACTCTTTTAAAATTCAATCATGTGAATGTCTCACCAACTTATCCCTCTGAGATTAATAAAATTATGTATTCCCTCAAAAATAAAAGCTCAAATGGGTTTGACGGAGTTTCTAACATACTAAATATTTGTTCCCATATAAGCCCTGTTTTATCTGGAATTTGTAATGCACTGCTTCTCAAGGCATTTTTCCAGAGAGATTGAAACATGCCATTGTTTTATACTTCTATAAGAAAGCCGATAGGAGTGATGTCAATAGCTACCAACCTGTTTCACTACTGACACCATGTTCCAAAATTTTTGAAGTCATGTATTCCCCCTAAGCAACAGTAACACCCTCAGTAAATCACTGTTTTGATTTCAGAAGAGTTGCTAACCAAATTCTAGAACCATAAAATAATGAAGCAGCACCAATTCTTATTTTCAGTGATGTGCCTAAGGTATTTGATTGTGTGAAATAAAATATTCTCCTAGATAAATTGAGGTTTTATGGAGCTGATGACATAACCCAACTAATGGTGAATGTCATACCTAACCAACATAATGCACAAAGTTGTACTGAGTAATTCAACCAGTGTAAGCAGAGGGAATTATACCTCTGACTGGGGAGAAACAACATATGAAGTTCCCCAAGAATTAATTTTAGGTCCACACTTGGTTCTCATATATGTACACTGTCATCTAATAAACAAGAAGCAGAATTATTTCCTTTTGCAGATGACACTAGTACTATAATTCATCCAAGCATACATACAGCAGCAGAAGAAATGGTAAACTACGTTCGTAACAGTGTCATTGACTGGTTTTCTGTGAATGGTCTCATTTTCAATTTTAAAACGACATGACATTCAGTTCTGCACATCTAGTGGTACTACCCCAATAATAACACATGGAGATGAAATAATAAGCAGGTGGAAGCTTCAGAATATTGAGATGTCCATATTGATGAGAACTGAAATAGGAAAAGGTGCATTTTAGAACTTTTAAAACCACTTCAGTCACATTTGCAATTAGTATCATTGTAGATCTTAGGGAGAGACAAATCAGTTAAGTCAATATATTTTGCATTTTTTTCATTCATAATGAATAATGTACTGCAGTTACATGTCTTTAAGAAATAATTTCTTCACTGCTCGAAAACATGCTGTAAGAATAACAAGTGGTGTTCACTCATGATGACCTTGTGGACATCTGTTTATGGAGTTGGGCTTTCTGACTACCACTTTATAGTATATCCATTCCCTCAAGAAGTTTAAGCAATGGAATGTTCAGTTTGGAATACTGACATTATTATGAAAAGAAGAGTATGTCTCCACCTAACTGCACCCTGCTATCCATCCCCCTCAATGACTCCTTCTGTATTACTAAGATTTATCATGCAAATGATCCATGCAACATGAACTAACAATGGAAAAATCCAGGATGGCATATACCAATATATGTTAAAAAAGATACTTGAGAAAAAAAAAAACAGAAGATAGATACCACCTACAATAGTAGACAATACTGATACTGAGAAAGTACTGAATCTCACGGCGGACATCAGAAAAAGACTAAAATTTTATGGGCATATCCACAGACTCCCAAAAACAAGGCTCACTCAAAAAATGGTGACATACATAGAAAAACTCAAAACCATATCCTGTCTCCAGCAGATCAAACTGGATTTAGAAAAAAACTCATGTCAGTCCTCCAGATACTTTCAACAAACTCAAAGACAAAAAATTAGCGAATGGGAAGTACTGATGGGAAATAAAGTCACAGTAAAACCAGAGGCAAATGGGACTCAGAAAGAAAAAGAATTCACACAGAAAAAAGAGAACTGTTCAAAAGAGTGAAATGTAATAGCTTTGTGTGATATGATGGAATCCAAACAATGTAATTAAATAGTCCATGAAACATTTGAAAAACTTGGTACAGACATCTGGTCAAGAACAGTGTAACTAACAGTACAGTACTTTAAAGACCTCTCAAAGCCTTTCTATAATGTTTACAGATGTCCTACATGTACACCTTTTCACACAGCACACATCTAAATGTCAGTCCAATTCTGCCTGTATCTGACTTAAAATGACAGTCGTTTCTGAGAAAATCTGCTGCAACGTGGTGTTCCATGTCTTTGAGGATCTGTGGTAGAAGGATCACAAGTGGTATCCTTGACATCAACCTACAAGAAAAAAAATCACTAAATGTTAAGTCCAGTGACCATGGTAGTCACTCCAATAGCAACAGGTCAGTGGCCGCAACTTGCCCTATCTATTGAAATGACAACGGTTCACTCAGGGGTGTCATCTCAGTAACAATGAAATCCCTGCTATCACTTTAGACTTTTGGCATGACACATAACTGCAGCATGTTGAAACAGATGATACCACTGATAGTTCTCTGAGCGAACACGGAGGAGCCAAACACTGTCTTGCTTGATCCCGCGTACAACTCGTTATCTATCTCTGATGTGTTCGACTGTTAAATTTGCACACTCTGTCTCCTATATGCGTATGTTGTAATGGATGATCTTTCTTGAAAAAAGTGGCTTTGTCATTGAAGATTAATTTTCTTGCAAAGTTGTCATTTTCTGGATGGTTCTGCATATCAATACACAACTGCAGGTGGCACAATTTGCTGCATTGGTTTACGTCTTTCAGGGGCTGCAATTTGTATGGCTTCATTGTTAATCACTTATAAGAATTGTTCCCACTGTCAGCAAAGGGATGTTCAGCTCTGCACTAGTGCAATGAGCACACTTTGTACAACTCCACAACATCAATTCCCTCACATATTCCACTGTCTGTTCAGACACAATCAGATGGCCTGAATGTTTTGAGTTGCACAAACAACCACCCTGTTTGAATTTCTTATTTCACTTCACTACACTGTTGCAAACTGTTGATGTCTCATGAAACTTGCCATGAAAAGCCCTTTGCACACTCACTACCAACTGGCAAAGAGGCTAGCTCTAGCACACCAAATGCTTGCTCTACCTGGACCGCTGCCAGTCTCAGCTACCAGGGTCAGTGGCAGCCCGTCAGCAGTTTTCCAAACTAACTTGTCAACACAATAAGCTGAAAAGAACAACAACTTGGCTACTTTGTCTGTCACATATTGTATCACCTGTCACATTGTAACCTTTTACCTACCAAACAATGGAAAATCCAGAATGGAAAAATAACAATATTATGAAAAGGATATATTGCTATCCACCATACAGTGGAAATATTGAGTCACAGACAGGCACAACAAAACGACTACTAAACAAGTAAGCTTTTTGCCAAAAAGCCTTGGCAGGCTGAGACAGTGATAATGTGCATGAGAGTTGTGTGTACGTGTGTGTGTGTGTGTGTGTGTGTGTGTGTGTGTGTGTGAACGGTTTAAGATATGGAGTGATCATTGTCATGGATACAGAGATGCTGTGTCCTCATGTGAGAACATGTTAACATCTGACAGAGTTTGAAAGGAGTCACACTGTAGGTTTCCATTTGTCTAGCTTGTCAAATTGTGCAATATCCAAATTTGTGGGCACACAGATGTTACAGTGGCCCGATGTTGGACAGCATGGGAACATTTGGGCTAGCATACATGTTGCCAAAGTTTCTCTGATGATCAGAGGGGGGGATTGTCGTCCACATGTGTTCCATCTCATTCAACAGCATCATGGTGACATTTTTCAATATGACAATGCTCATCCACATAAGGCATGTGTCTCGAGCAACTATCATGTGAAGCTGAGGCAATCACATAGCCAGGAAGACACCTAGACCCATCTCCAATACAACTTGTGTGGGACCAGCTCAGATGTCAATTATGTCCCAATGCCAGTATCTAGGGTGTCAAGGACCAGTTATAACAGTTATAGGACAGTATGCCTTGGTGGAGGATACCATAGCTTTATGACATCCTTCCCCAGTGAATCAGCACATGCATCCAGACCACAGGGGGGTGCAACATTGTACTCTAAGTGGTTTCATACTGCTGAGTTCTCTGTAAATTTGACTCTATATTACAATTACTGAAATAACATCATACACCCTCTCAACTCATCAAGCTTTTTTTCTTTTTTTCTTTTGTAGGTGCTTCATATTAATTTTTTTTATTTTTTTTTGTCAGGCAGTGCATATTTTATTTTTAGTTTATAAGTTTAAAGTACAGTAATGCCTGAAAAACATGTCTCAGCTATCTATGTTGTCTTGAAGGAATATGAAATCTGTACACCCAGTAAACACTGAATCCTTAAAGAATCAAATCTCCTTAAGTAAACGGATTCTAACTTCTGATTACTTACAAATGATGCAATGTATTAAATATTTGATGTTAAGCAAGTAATCGAAAATAAATTTACAAAAGGTTTGAAATTATCTTTAAACTTTTGTTATTAGTCACTAAGTGATAGTCTGGATAATTTGCACCCCATTTTAAGCAAAAGCTAGCTAGTTTTTCACACATTTCAATGTTTATGGCATCATATCTCCTAAACAATGTGTCATACGATGATATTTTGCTGGTAAATTCGTATATGTAGACAGTGTCAGCAAAATCTGTTTCTAATACAACTAGTAGCCAAGAAATAATAAACTAAAACTTTAAGCCCAATCCAACAACTTTACTGTACGAGCAGGGAAAAATGTGGTAAGTGATAAACGTTTATCCTTTCATCACGTTCTGGCGGTGTAAGTGAGAAAAATTTTGTAAAGCACTGAAATTATGTTTAAAGTCTGTGGAAGTTGCTCAATGCTCTAATCAAATACTGGATGAATATAGTCCAGGTATTTGTGCATGGTGAGTTATGCTGCCTCAAGACATACATACACTGTTTCTAACTGTGGTACTTGTCTTACTGTGTCAAAACTTTCAAGGGACCTAGTACTCTTTGAAAATTTAAAGAAGTCATTTTTTCCTTAAAATTTTCTCAGGGATGTCTACTTTATTGTGGTGGTCATTCCAAGTTCATCAGAAACTCCACTATCGAACTGAAAAGGCAATTTGAGATAAAGTATCTCACACACCATTCATAGTGGGAAAAATAGTTGACTTTGCAGCAAATGTGGCAGCATGTAATTTCAGTGATGGCTTAATTATGGAATTATTGAAATCAGCATACACGCGACAACATGTGTACCCAATAAGTTCTAAAATGCTGTATATAAAAGTGGGATATTCTGGTGCTCATACCTCAGGTTCTACTGGTGATAAAAAGGTAGGGTGAAAAGTTTTGGACAGCCCTTGGGCTAGAGACCATTTGTATACCCAACAGATGGATCATCTTAGTGTCTCTATCCTACAGTACAGGGTCAAAGTGTGAATACTATACACTTCCTCCTCGTGGTCTATGGTAGGCTTGACGGGACTTACAGAGGCACAAGGGCACAAGGGCAAGGCCTTGGCAAACTCCAAGAAACGTGTTTTTCTTTTACTACATTTTCGCCATCACCAATGGACCAGAATCCACCTGAAGATTCCAAGATGGCTATGCATATAATTTTTACGATACATTCCTAAGATCCCAATCTTGAACAATTTTCAGAATTTTCTTCTTCATATCTTTATCTGTTTCCGAGCTACAGAGGTTCAAAGTTACCCCACTTGTACATGTAAAATCCAGTGTCAGGCAAAAATGTAGTTTATAATGTGATTTAGCATGGATAAATATACTTTATAGTGTTTCCGTTATCATTCGGGAATCAAATTTTTTATTTTGCACATAACATCTAGTCCCAGGTGTAACATTAGTGTTGTGTTACTTCAGTTTCACATAAGTAACCTATCTAAATTTTACTGACTACTACATTTATTTTCATACGAGATGTCCTGCTGCAACAGGGAAAAGAAGGAAACCAGCAGAAAAATGCTACTATTGGAGCCCAGAAAATGTGAATTGTTTCTGTCTACTTAAAAGACTGACTGAAAAGGGGGGGGGGGGGGGGGCACCAACTGCGTCATTTTACCTTCCTCAGCACCTTTAAAAATTCTACCAAACATTTTGGCATTCAAACACATCCCTGTGTTTTTCCACTGAGGGAGACGGAAAAGTAATATACGTTAGAAGACAGGAGACAGTGTTTGTGTTATAGAAAGAGAAACAACAATGGCAGTGTGAGATAAAGAGACGCACAAGTGGCACTGGAACATAGTTGACAGTAACATGACAGTGCCAGGGAAAGAGTGAAGGTGGCTGTGCCAGGGAGGAGGAATGAAGAGAATGAGAAAGTGGAAGTGGGCGAGAGCTAGCAATAATGAGACAGAGAACATTGATGTGACAAGTCATGGGGCAGTTATATGCACATATACGGATGTTGGCAGTATTGCATACAAGGTATATAAGGGCAGTGAATTGGCAGAGCTGTCATTTGTACTCAGGTGACTCATCTGAAAAGGTTTCTGACATAATTATGGTCACACATCGAGAATTAACAGACTTGGAATGCAGAAGGATAGTTGTAGCTAGACACGTGGGACATTCATTTTGGAAATCATTTGGAAATTCAATATTCTGAGACCCAGTGTGTCTCCTGAGCTCATGACCACATTGCTTGGACCCCAGATGACTGAAAAACCGTGGTCTGGTCAGATGAATCCCAATTTCAATTGGTAAATGCCAATGATGGGGTTCAAATGTGGAGCAGACTTCAGGAAGCCGTGGACCAAGGTTGTCAACACGGTACAGAGCAAGCTGTTGGTGGCTTTATAGTGATGTGGGCTATGTTTGCATTGACGATTGACTGAAAATGGTTATGTTTTGCTACTTGGAGACCATTTGCAGCTATTCATAGACTCCATGTTCCCAAACAACGATGGGATGTTTGAGCCATTTTACTGGATCACAATTGTTTGGGATTGGTTTGAAGAACATTCTGGACAGTTCGAGAGAATGATTTAGCCACCCAGATTGTCTGACATAAATCCTATCAAACATTTATGGGGCATAATCGAGAGATCAGTTCGTGCACAAAATCCTGTGCTGACAAAACTTTCACAACTGTGGAAAGTTATGAGACAGCATGGCTCAATATTTCTGAAAGACACTTCCAACAACTTGTTGAGTCCATGCCTTGTCGAGTTGCTGCACTATGACGTGCAAAAGGAGGTCTGACACAATATTAGGAAGTATCCCATAACCTTTGTCATCTCAGTGTACATGAAAATGACAACAAGGAAGAGAGAGACAGTGACGCTGAGAAAAGAGCAGTGTTAGGAAGGAAGGAAGGAAGGAAGGAGATCTTAGCATTAAGAGAGCAGCAACAGTGAGAGGAGACTAGTAGTCTGACAGAACAATGAGGACTGTGGGTGAGACAGAGGAGACAATGACAGAGAGACACAAAGAACAACAGTGAGTTGGAGTGAGTGAGTGAGCGAGTGAGTGAGTGAGTGAGTCAGTCAGTCAGTCAGTCATCATGTTCTCTTCACCAATGAGTGTTGAATATGCCTTCAACCAGACAATTGTTGGAGATGTGTTTGAAGGCAACCCAGTCAGGCTGAACACCTTAGACATACTTTCCAGCGAATGCAACAAGGTGGAAGTTTGCTGCTGTTTTGGGATAGAATTATGTGGGGCCGACATACGCCGCTGGTGGTCATGGAAGACACCGTAATGGCTGTACGATACATGAATGGCATCCTCCGACTTATAGTGCAACCATATCGGCAGCATACTGGCAAGGCATTCATCTTCATGGATGACAATTCACATCCCCATCATGCACATGTTGTGAATGACTTCCTTCAGGATAACGACATCGCTCGACTGGACTCTCCAGCATGTTCTCCATACAAGAACCCTATTGAACATGCCTGGTATAGATTGAAAAGGGCTGTTTGTGGACGACATGACCCACCAACCACTCTGAGGGATCTACGGCAAATCGCCATTGAAAAGTGGGTCAATCTGCACCAACAGTGCCTTGATGAACTTGTGGATAGTATGCCATGATGAATACAGGCATGCACCAATGCAAGGCGATGTGCTAATTGGTATCAGAGGTACTGGTGTGCACAGCAATCTGGACCACCACCTCTGAACGTCTCACTGTAAGGTGGTACAACATGCAATGTGTGGTTTCCATGAGCAATAGAAAGGGCAGGAATAATGTTTATGTTGATCTTTATTCCAGTTTTCTGTACAGGTTCCGGAACTCTCTAAACCGAGGTGATGCAAAACTTTTTTTTGATGTATGTAGTAAAATAGATAATTTTTCATGCTGTTAAATAATTAAGATATGCAGTAAAATAAAAACCATAGCTTTCTGTAACTGAATAGAACTTTAATACCAAGGAGAGAGGATGCGTCAAAGTCCAAACAAGAAAGATGCTTTCATAAAAATACAGGTTGTCCCAGTCAAACCTCCCTGATTTCAAGGACCCAGGAGAGAAAACCCACAGTAGATACAACAATGAAAAATGCACCACATTGTAGAGGATCTCAACTTATATTCCCAAGACAGAAGTGCCATGTATCATCACCAGAGTGCAGCATGGTTGCATGAAGTGAAAGTGGCAAGTCCACGGCACCGCGCGCAAGCACTAGTGTGGTTTGCAGAAACAAAATCGCCGATTACTAGGCAAAGAAATTGCTGCCATGCGTATAAATGTGATCCACCCGATGTGAAAACAATTAAGTTAGTTAAGTTTCTGGCACAAGGAAGTGTTCTGAAGCATTCTGCCGGGGCGTGTTACAGAGTTTCAGAAGAGACAGTGGAGGACATCAGACAAATGTTTCTCAGAAGCCCACTTAAGTCCATTCGTCAAGCATCTAGGCAACCTGATGTACCTCTATCAACATTGCATTGTGTAATTCACCAGCGTCTTCATGTGTGTGCTTACAAAGTACAAATTCTGTAACATCTGACGCCGAACGACAAACCACACCAACAACAATTTGCTGCAGATATGCTGCAGTGTATTGATATGGATGCCAGCTTCCTGGAAAGATGTTTATTCTCAGATGAGGCATAACGTTAATAGGCATAACGTTCGGATTTGGGGTTCGCAAAATCCGCACATTGTCATTGAACGTGTTCGTGATAGCCCTAAACAAAATGTCTGGGGCACGCTAATGCACGACGGGATTTTTGGACCATTCTTCTTTGGGGAACAAAGAGTGAACGAGTCAGTGTATATGGACATGTTTATGTACCCTCAGGTACAAGACTTGCAATCCAACATCATTTTTCAACAAGATGGAGCTCAGCCACATTGGTCAACAGCTGTTCGCAAGTTCCCAGATAGGAAATTTCCCAGTCATTGGATCAGACGCAGAGGACCCATTGTCTGGCCACCACGTTCACCCAACATTACGCCGCTCGATTTCTTCATGTAGGGAGTCGTCAAGGACTGCATGTATGTGGGTGATATTCCTACACCGTGACATCGTATCACTAATGCGATTGCAACAATAACACAGGAAATGTTAAAAAGAACTTAGCGAGAAATAGAATATAGACTCAATATTCTTTGTGTTACAAATGGTTCACATGTAGAGGTGTCTTGATGATAAATAAATTCTTTGAGATGCTCTACAGTGTGGTAGATTTTTCATTGTCGTATCTACTCTGTCCCCCCCCCCCCCCCCTGCCCCCCCGGGTTTTCGAAATCAGGGAGGTTTGAGTGGGACACCCTGTATTATATCACACACAAAATCTAATTAGTCACTGCTGAAATGCTTGAAGTCCAACACTAACAAGTTTTCTGCATATACACTTAGGATGGACACATTGGAGGAGCTTACATAATTTTTTCTGCTACATTGCTCCACCTACCACACTTCCAATGATGTTCTCTGGACAGTACAGCACAAAAGATACTTAAGACTTACTGTCTATGTATAACATGCTATACGTGACTTGATTAGGTACAAAACTTACAAAGATTGTCTAGACACCACTGAGCACAAAAGCCCACTTGCCTCTTGACAAAGTGCTCACAGCCTACCCAAGTTTCCAAAGAAGTAAGTGGATTTTTAACTTCTGCCTTCAGACGTTTCTTTATAGTCACCTTGTTTTCACCTGTTGGAGATAAATCACATGGTTAGATACTAAAACCAATTTATCAGTTTTCTGTAATAAATTTTACATGGAACATCTTACAACAATCAATTTTTATACTCACTTGTTTGTGCAAACTTCTCCAGTGCAATTAATGAAAATAGTATTACAGATGGGTTGATATTTTCATTCTGAAAAAAAAAAGGTGACCAAAATTGACATTTTTCTGCATTTTAATATCTTTTAATGTTTCATTAGGATGACATCTAATTATTTCATCCCTCAAGAAAAAATGGAAACAGTTATTTCTGAGAGAGAGAGAGAGAGAGAGAGAGAGAGAGAGAGAGAGAGAGAGAGAGAGAGAGAGAGAGAGAGGGGGGGGGGGGGGGGGGGGGGGGGGCCAGGCAAAAAGTGCTCGATAACTTTACTCCAATGACAGCCATAGGATAGTTAAAGAAGAGGGGAAAAAAATTGGATTGTGAGCCAGAAGTCACACGCACAGATTATACTACCTTTGTGTAATGTTCAATAGTTTAATTTGAAAGGTGAACTTATATAACACCATAGTGAAGTTATACAACACCATAGTGAAATCACCATCTAATTCAGTGTATTTATTTCTAACCTGTTTCTTGGTAAAATGCTTCATGTGTGTGACCAATACAAATTACAGTACAACCACACAAGCATATTGGTAAATCATTCCTTTGAATTCAAAGGTAGACCAGCACCTTCCTTGCAGATAAACCACAACTGATAACTTTTTTTTAAGACAACAGCAATTTCAAAATGTGGTGTATAGACTTCCTTAGTGTCAGAATGATGCAGCTGACTAGTGATGAGTATTCCCTCCATAATATGAGCAATGTAGTTACTCACTGCACGAATCCATTCACACAGCCTTACGTTCAGAATTAAACAGGATGATACAAACAAAAGCCACAGGTTGCTCAGGTTTGATTAAATCTCAGAGGCTGAAACTTTAAGCCAATCTTGACACTAAAAATTCTATGAACCACGTAAAAACTAACATCTTCACCATATGCTTGCCTTATCCACATGTCTGAGAATGAATGCAGATCCTCCTTACCCCCACCACCCGGCTGTGTCTTTCATCATGCACTGCTGCTCGCAGTGTGGCCTCAGCAGCCAGAATGTGGCCGTGTGTGTGTGTGTGTGTGTGTGTATGTGTGTGTGTGTGTGTGTGTGTGTGTGTGTGTGTGTGTGTGTGCGCGCGCGCACACCCACACACAATCGGGCGTGCTCTATCATGCACGCTCAAGTGCGTGCTATCTCCGACAAAGGCCTAGTTGCCCTAAAGCTCATTTTCTGACAGTCTTTTTGTTGTGCCTATCTGTGACTCAGCATCTGTAATATGTGGTGAGTAGCAACCCCAGTACTACCATAAAATAAACAGAATAAAACTGATATTACACCCAATTACTATGTTCTACAAACCATCCACAGCTAATTCATCACACTGAGTATTTCATATCACACATTTTAAATAGACAAGCAATGGGTATAACCAATGCTTGATATGTGAAAAAAACGAGGTTCGAACACTGTAACCTTGGAGGGGTGTTTTTGAAATTTAGACTTTTTAAAGCGTTATTTTAATGCTTTTCCTGGGCATTTTAAAAGTGTGAACGCAACATCTGTAGTTGTAAAAAATAAAGTTCTATCATATCACATTTCAAAGTTTGTAGTTCTGATTTTTTTTTTCCTCCGAAGTACCGCTATGGGGTATCAGCGCATACCATCACAAATCAAGCACTGGTTGTACCATCCAAAATGGAACTCTTCAAATTATGGACTCAATTTCGTTTTCAGTGATTGAGGGCTCCTGGAAAAACAATAGATGGACTATCTGCCACATTCATAAGCTGATGATAATGATAATATACAGACTTTTTCCTGTTTTACATTTCCTGTATGTGAAAAAACCCTTATGGTTGTAAATGGTTTTGTGCACTGTAATCTAGTACTGTTTCAAACATTTGCATTTCATAGAATTTGTTGCTTGATTGAAGCTAGCAGTTCTCATGAGAAGTTTTCAATTAGAAAGAATATTTACAGATTTTATAGTTCCAGCCAGTCCTCTTAAACCTTCCCATGAATAAAAGGGTGACACCTTTTCAAATGTCCCGATGTGCTGCTTTATCACACTTAAGCTATTCTGAGAGCATTTTTAGCAGTAAAACTTCTTGAAGGCTCTTGCAAAACATTGGGGCTCAGCTGTCTTATTACTAGGATCCATGTTCATCTCGCGAAATGCAAAAACTGCTTTGAATGTCTGGGCAAGCCTAAAACAACTTTGGTGTATTACGTGCTCCATTCATCTCATTGACATGCTCTTCATCTCAATCTTGAGGAAATGTTTTTCGGTTTGTAATATCCTCACTGTTTGGGTTAAGTTGTAGTGCCATAGCTCCACAACACACTATTGTATCCAACAGTGGTTAAAAGATGACATGCAGAGTTGAAGGCCGCTGAAGATAGGTGGTGCTGACATGAACATGGTAGGAGAAGAAGATGTATAGCAGAAAATAAATACATCTGAAAGTGAAACAAAACAGTGTGACAAATAGGGGAAAAACTGAGGTGAAAAACAAAGAAAGGCACAGAAATATGGACAACATGTGGCAGATAGGCTGAAGTACCACGACGTTTGGCCTTCTGGGTCCTTAAAATATTTTAATTGTATTCACGTAGGAATAATTGATTAGAGAGTTAGCTTCTTTCATGATTCGAACTACCACTGCACTCTTGAGGTTGACACACAAACTGGCTGAATTCTCATGAGAGGTACCTGTTTCACACACCATTGAGCGACAAAACCCCTCCCCACACAGAGGTAAGAGCTGCTTGTGAATGTAACAGTTGTAGAATGTGATTTTCCTGTGCAGAAGTACGAAAGGGTAGCTACTGCAAGTGAAAGCAGGAAGCCACAGGACAAAAGATCCATATCATAGCTTACTGAAATATCCTTATGTGGCATACTGTTATTAGTCAAATAATTGTGTAAAATAGTTTAACTGCTTATAGAACAGTTAAGTAATAAATTTAGACACTGAAAAAATTAATGCTTTGTCTACAATGAACGATTACTTGAAACTGACAATCAAACCTGGTCCAGCATAACGGTGGCTCTGTGTGGAGCACACAGGCTCACACATGTGCACAAACATGTGCAAACAAACACGGACACATTGCAGAACTGATGTTTGTTGGTACATTTGTCAACACTGTTCAAATTGGTTTCTCTTGCTCCGCAAATTGAACCACTCTGACCAAGCACATAACACAATGACAATTTTGTAAATTTTTTCATTATACATTATGTTGTAGCAATTGTGTGACCTGAGGTTGCAAGATATAACTAAAAAGTTAAAGCCTTTCCCTATAATGTTATTCATCTCCAACCTTTCTCCCTTATTTTTTCACTGTTACTTTTTACCTTTATAACTTAAGTTATAGATTACTTATTTATTTGCTTTTTTCAATGATCTCTTTAAATCGTGCATTCTACTTTCAGGGTGTCTGCAGGTAGGAGAGATGTCTATAAAAACCAGAGCAGACAACCAAGAATGCAGCAATAAAACACATTCTCATATATGGCATGTTGTTGATCTAATATAGCATGTTGATGATCTACATTTCCACCTGCTCGGGAGTTTTTACAGGGAGGAGGGGGGGGGGGAGATCATTATTTACATCTGAAGGTTCCACTACAAATGAAGATATTGTCCAGCATAATAAAAATTGTAAGAATATTTAGAGAAACACAAATCTAACCAAATTGGCAATGAGGTAATCCAGAGTGCCAGGTGTTAGTATTGCAATACTCGATGGGCCAGCAAGTTTTTCTGCCAGGCAGCCTAATACAACACACACATTCCTCTGTTCTGTTGGAGACACTCGCCCTCGATGTGAAACAGCTGCAGACAGTGAAAGCATGTTTGACAATCGTACCACCGACTCCTGGAACAGAAGATTTTTATTATACTGAAGTGAAACTAGTTTTAAATGCACACAAAGGCAAAGCAAGTAGTTGTAAAATTAATTTACATCTTTAAACATGTTAAGTTAATGTACCACCATTACACTATTAAATTATACATAGACAGAATGAAGTTTCAGTACCTAACCCCCCCCCCTTTCAGGTGGAAATGTGTGTGTGTGTGTGTGTGTGTGTGTGTGTGTGTGTGTGTGTGTGTGTGTGTGTTCGGGGGGGGGGGGGGGGGGGAGATTTTTCTAGCATTTGGGGCTAGAAACCTCAGGCTGGAAAGACAGATTTATTGTGGCAGTGTCTTTCACCAAATTACTTTAATATGGATACTGTTTTAGATTTATAAGATTCACAATAGACAGTTTTATCAAGAATTGCACTTGTAAAAGAGAGAGAAATTATGGACTGTGTTAAAGTACCTTTTAGTTAGTTGAAAGTTATCAAGCATAAGAGCTATAATTTGTTTATAACTAAGTTCACAAAAATTATTGACCAAGATTACTAACCCTAAGTATAATATTTGCCATAATACAAGTTTACTGAATGAAAGTAGGGGAATGTGACAAGAGACAGTTATGAGAACAGGGGCCAGATAACACGGTGTTACAGACAGGAGTCACAAACACTGCAAAAATACAACCAATTTTGAAAGAAATGTCAAAAACAATCTAAATATAAAAGGATGACGAGTGTACAGCTGAAAAAACAACAGATACAAAATGGTGCTGTCATCTTTAGCTTGCATCTAGAAGTTTTGATATTACACAGCATTTTACCTTTGTTGGAAGAGGACAGTCATCCAATAACAATGTGATAACAGCTGGTCCAAGAGGATCATTCATGGGAATCACATGCACCATTGAGCTCACCACCTGAATCCAGCCATCCTCTCTATCTGCTATAGAATGCAGTCTCAACATGGCAGGTGGTGGCTCCTGCTCACTGAAAAAGGAAAATTTGAACCACATAACAACACACAGTTGTATAACGTACTTTTTGGTGTAAAAACAATCTGCTACATTGCACGCATCCATTCTGAAGAAGTAAGTGTTACTTATCCATTAAACTTTGAATGTGCAATTTGAAACACCCTATTTCTTCTCCTAATACTTTGGCCATATACTTCTCGTCCATCTTCAGAGTGAACCGATGGGTTGGAGTTACAGCATTCGCTCTGCTCTTCTAAACCCTTAGTGTACACCATATAAAGCTCATTACCATTAATGTTTCATTATGCTATATCAGATTTTATTTAATAATGAATCATCTGGGTTTGACTGTTAGAATTTAGTGACAAACATGTTGTTGGGACATGATAGAGATAAAGAACAAGTGAAATACTGCTGCTATCGTGAACATATTTAGTGTTCTTGGTTACACTGAAGCACCAAAGAAACTGGTATAGGCATGCATATTCAAATACAGAGATATGTGAAGAAGCAGAACACAGCACAACAGTCGGCAACGCCTATGTAAGAGAAAAAGTATCTGGTGCAGTTGTTAGATCTGTTACTGCCGCTACAATGACAGGTTATCAAGATTTAAGTGAGTTTGAATGTCGTGTTATAAACGGCACAGGAGCAATGGAACACAGCATCTCCAAGGTAACAATATCAGGAATCCGTTAAATCCCAAATCAGTGACATCATTGAGGCCAGAAGAAGATCCTACATGAACAAGATCAACAACAACTGAAGACAATCATTTTACATGACAGAAGTGCAACCCTTCCATAAATTGCTGCAGATTTCAAAGCTGGGCAATCAGCAAGTGTCAGCGAGTAAACCATTCAACGAAACATCATCGATATGGGCTTTCAGAGCCGAAGGCCCACTCGTGTAACCTTGATGACTGCATGACACAAAGCTGTTTGCCTCCCATGGGCCCATCAACACCAACATTGGACTGTTGACGACTGGAAACATGTTGCCCAATAGGGTGTGTCTCGTTTCAAATTGTATCGAGTGGACGGAAGTGGATAGGTATGGAGACAACCTCATGAATCCATGGACCCTGTATGTCAGCAGATGACTGTTCAAGCTGGTGGAGGCTCTGTAATGGTGTGGGGCATGTGCAGTTTGAGTGATCGGGGCGACTGATAAGTTTAGATATGACTCTGACAGGTAAAACACACATAAGCATCCTGTCCTATCACCTGCATTCATTCATGTCCATTGTGCAATCCAACGGACTTCGGCAATTCCAGCACGACAGTGCGACACTCCACACATTATGGCCACACATCAGGAATTAACAGACTTTGAATGCAGAATGATAGTTGTAGCTAGACACGTGGGACATTCATTTTGGAAATCATTTGGAAATTCAATATTCTGAGACCCAGTGTCACGAGTGGACCAAGAATTACCTCTCACCACGGACAATGCAGTGGCCGATGGCCTTTACTTAATGACAGAGCAGCAGCGGTTTCATAGAGCTGTCAATGCTAACAGACAAGTAACACTGTGTGAAATAACAACAGAAATGAAAGTGGGATGTAAGACGAATGTATCCATCATGGCAGTGCTGTGAAATTTGGCATTACTGTGCTATGGCAGCAGACAACCAATCCAAGTGCCTTCACTAACAGCATGATATCGCCTACAGTGTGTCTCCTGAGCTCATGACCATATTGCTTGGACCCCAGATGACTGAAAAACCGTGGTCTGGTCAGATGAATCCCAATTTCAATTGGTAAATGCCAATGATGGGGTTCAAATGTGGAGCAGACTTCAGGAAGCCGTGGACCAAGGTTGTCAACACGGTACAGAGCAAGCTGTTGGTGGCTTTATAGTGATGTGGGCTATGTTTGCATTGACGATTGACTGAAAATGGTTATGTTTTGCTACTTGGAGACCATTTGCAGCTATTCATAGACTCCATGTTCCCAAACAACGATGGGATGTTTGAGCCATTTTACTGGATCACAATTGTTTGGGATTGGTTTGAAGAACATTCTGGACAGTTCGAGAGAATGATTTAGCCACCCAGATTGTCTGACATAAATCCTATCAAACATTTATGGGGCATAATCGAGAGATCAGTTCGTGCACAAAATCCTGTGCTGACAAAACTTTCACAACTGTGGAAAGTTATGAGACAGCATGGCTCAATATTTCTGAAAGACACTTCCAACAACTTGTTGAGTCCATGCCTTGTCGAGTTGCTGCACTATGACGTGCAAAAGGAGGTCTGACACAATATTAGGAAGTATCCCATAACCTTTGTCATCTCAGTGTACATGAAAATGACAACAAGGAAGAGAGAGACAGTGACGCTGAGAAAAGAGCAGTGTTAGGAAGGAAGGAAGGAAGGAGGAAGGAAGGAAGGAAGGAAGGAGATCTTAGCATGAAGAGAGCAGCAACAGTGAGAGGAGACTAGTAGTCTGACAGAACAATGAGGACTGTGGGTGAGACAGAGGAGACAATGACAGATGAGACACAAAGAACAACAGTGAGTTGGAGTGAGTGAGTGAGTGAGTGAGTGAGTGAGTGAGTGAGTCAGTCAGTCAATCGGACTTCGGCAATTCCAGCACGACACTGCGACACTCCACACATCCAGAATTGCACCGAGTGGCTCAAGGAACATTCTTCTTGATTTGAAACACTTCCGCTGGCCACCAGACTCCCCAGATGTGAACATTGAGCGTATCTAGGACACCTTGCAACATGCTGTTCAGAAGAGATCTCAATCCCCTCATACTCTTACGGATCTATGGACAGCCCTGCAGGTTTCATGTATCACTTCCCTACAGCACTACTTCTGACATTAGTTGAGTCCATGCAAAGTTGTGTTGTGGTACTTCTGCATGCTCGTGGTGGCCCTACATGACATTAGACAGGTGTACCAGTTTCTTTGGCCCTTCAGTGTACATTTCTTCTAAACTCTGAAATAAATTAAAATTCTTCTCCTTCCTCTCTCATACAAATAGGACAGTTTTAAAGGATTTTCTGCTTTAAAATTAGATAGCATAAAACATGGTAGAACTTGGGTAAATATGTTTATCTGCACTACAGGCATGATCTTTGGGTAGCAGTACAAAATACTTTTACAGAGGTTTAGCTGTCAAATGTCATATCCAGTGCTCATACTGGGATAAATACAAGTGAAGTATTGACATAAAAATCAATAAAAATTACTACAGTAAACAAAGTGTTTGTATTAATTAACTTCAACCTTAAACACCTAGCTGGCAATGTTTTTGTTTTCATGAAGCCCTACATCATTTTATAAAGATAATGAGGAAACCTGTTTTCTATGGGCACGACATGAAATATGAGGACATAATCTGGCTTTCATAAAAAGCACAAGTAAAATTGAACTGGCTCTTCAGCCACTATACATTGTTACAGCTATTACATGAGAAAGACATAACGGCCAAAACGGTACTCATAAATAAATGAATGTAATAACAATTCAGACAGAAAAATTTTATCGTTTCAAGCAAAAAATACTATCCTTGTAATTTCATTTGTCTCAGTGTGTCTAAAAAAATGGTTACAAGGCATAAAGATGTGTGACATAACATTGAATGATGATGTTGACTCCAGTCTAAAAACCAATTTGATGCAGCTCTCCACACTAATCTGTCCTGGGCATGTGTCAATTTTTGCACAACTACTTCAACCTACATCTATTTCAACCCACTTACCATAGTTAAACCTTTGTCTCTTGGTACAATTTTTAGCCCTCCACCCATTTCCTTGCACTACCAAACTGACCATTTTTTAATGCCTCAGGATGTGTCCCATCAACCAAGCCCTTCTTTTAATCAAGCAGTGCCATAAATTTCTTTCTTCCACAGTTCAGTTCAGTTCCTCCTTATAAATTATTCATTTTAACCATTTAATCATCAGCATTCTTCTGGAGTACCACATTACAAAAGTTCCAGTTATCTTCTTGCCACTGAGTAGGGTAGCACAGTGGTTCGCACATTGGACTTGCATTTGGGAGGACAACACTTCAAACCGACATCCAGCCATCCTGATTTAGATTTTCTGTAATTTACCTAAATTGCTTAAGGCAAATGCTGGGATGGTTCCTTTGTAAGGCATGGCTGCTTTCCTTCACCACCCCTCCCTAATATGAGCTTGTGCGCCATCTCAAGTGACCTCATTTCGACAGGATGTTAAACATTAATCTCCTACTCCTCTTCTTGTCTGAACAGTTTATTGTCAGTCTCTCTGCCATATAAGACAAATTCCTACCAAAACGAAGTCTTAACATTTAAAGTTATATATAATAATAAAAATTTCTCTAGGTCACAAATGCTTTTCTGGCTACTTGCAATCTGCATTTTATATTCCTCACACTTCTGCCATCATCACTTATCTAATTCCCTCAACATCATTTAATTTCATTTGACTATGTTCCATTAGCCTCGTTTTACTTTTGTCAACATTCATCTTAAAACCTCTTTTCAAGACCAAACCCATAACTTTCAACTGCTCTTCCAAATTCTTTGCCACCTCTGATGGAATTAATGCCACTGAAAAATCTAAAATTTATAACTTCTTTTCCATGAATATTCATAATTTCGCCTTGATTTCCTTCTCAACTTGCAAATAAATTTCAGAAAATAGTTATTTTTACAAGTGTAACTGTCACAAAACATTTAATACAGATGTAGACTAACTTTCTTTACACAAATTACAGTTTCTTATGATTGTTGGTAAAATGGCAAGATACCACTTGTCATCTCATGAAATTCTTTCCAAGGCTTACTGGAGCGAATATGTAAACTATGACTCCAGTCCAGTCTTTTACATGTTAAGATACTGAAGATTACACAAGGTTAGGTACATAGGACATCCGCAATTGAGAGGCATGATAATTAATGAAGAGAGATCTGCTTCAGGTGTACTAGAGATGGAACACAAGCTTGTATTAGGGAAGGGTGGTAGGGTGGTGAAGGAAAGTAGCCATGCCCTTACAAAGGAGCCATCCCAGCATTCGCCTTAAGCAATTTAGGTAAATCACGGAAAATCTATCACGGAAAATCTAAATCAGCTACAGCTGTACAACTGAAGCAGATCTCTCTAAATTACCCTTCACTGAAGATTAGTTAAGGCAGATGGTACTTTGTGCCAACATGATTTATTTTATCTCTTATTTCACTCACTCACTGTCATCTCATGATCCCTATGTCAGATATGCCATGATGGCGGCACAATCTCTTATCTCCCAGACACTCATTTTCTGTCGCCCTCCTGACACATATCATGTGTCATTACCAGCTAATATTTTTCTTGTCACAATTGTCAATGCAATACTTTCAATTGAGCATTACTAAAGACTTAACTTGTGACCTCAAGCCGTAATCTCTTTTAGTTCGTCTCACGGTCCCCATGTCAGATATACACCGACGGCAGCACAATCTCTGCACCTCCCACAAACTCATTTTCTATCACCTTTCTGAGGAAATCTAAGGAGCTACTTGATTGAGAAGCAGTAGCTCTGGTCTCATAAACGACGTATGGCCAAGAGAGCAGTATGCTGACCTCATGTCCCTCCACAGGCCATGTGACACCTGTGGGCTGAGGATGACACGGCGCTGGTCAGTACCATTGGGCCTTCACGACCTGTTCGGGTGGAACACAACGCTTTCAAATGAAGCTTACTAAAGATTGAATTCGTGACCTCACACTCAAGGGGTTCCGTTTCAGCATTACTCCTAAAGACTTAATCCAATATAATCTGCCCAATATGGTCAGTGCTTATCTGGGAATCAAGTACTATGTGCTTCTTCCTCTTTGTCACAGCCACTGTTATACATCCATTCACCTTTTCAAGAGTGGCCATTCATTGCACCAAAAGGAAGTTCTGTGTGGATCTTCCTACAATTCCTTATGCGATCACCTGATGATGACACTTTCATAAACACAACAGCACTATTGGTGAACAATATTACAGTGTTGCTGATCTTATCTGATTAGTCATTCACATGCACTGAACACAGAGGTCCTATTACAATTTCTTTCATTTGTGTTGAATATTCGTCAACCAGTATAATACAATGTGATATATTAGTCAAACATTCCTAGAGTCAACTATATATATTTTTAACGATAATGCATATGACAGCACCCTGGTTAGTAGTCAATGACATGGTACAGCGTCAAATGCCTCTTGCAAAGTTAGGAAAATGGAATTACCAATTCACACATCTACTGTTTGGAGGACACTGTGTGTGAAGAAACACATTTCACACAAGCACTCTTCTTTTCTGAACCTATGCTTAGGTTGCTGTAGTTACTGGGTGACGAGGCTTGCACAGGATTGAGTAGCATGGGGAGCTGCATCAAACCAGTCTTTGGAGTGAAGATCACAACAACACATGCTTATTTTTTAACAGAAGATGCTTTTTTTTCCAGCAGCACCATAACGTTTGAGTCTCCATTACACTCTAGAACAATGCAAGAGACAGATATCGGCGATATAATTCCATAGTTTTGCACATCCAATACATTACCATTTCTGTAAACAGAAGTGATCTCTAATCTTCCCCAGCCACTACAAAAGACCTTCTCAGTAAATAAGCTAGAAAGACATAATTCTGTGGTGTATTCAACATAACATCAAACTGGAATTCCTGAAGGACCTGGGGCCTTTTATCTTTTCTTTTTTTTCTTTTTTTCTTTTTAAATCCACCACTTGACGGTAAATTACTGTTCATTTATTTCACATTATCACGACTTCAGCTTTACAGCCATTCTGAAGTGCACACTGAAATGTTACAATATATCTGACCTGTCTGCGTGAAATGTCATTGCTAAAAAAACGTATTTCTTGTCTTACAGAACAGTTGCCATATTACAGAATGTGAGTACATGTTGAAGATACATAATATGGCTGACAATGTGCACAGTGAATAACCTTTAATGCACAATATGGTGTGTTTAGCAGCCAGTACCTTGTTGTGACCCGCATTCCTTACATCCATGTATCAATCCATGTGTCCGTGCTCAAATCAACATGGCAGGTCATTGGCACCAGGGGTGCTAACATTGATGCATCTCATGTGTGTGTCTGTGGCATTAAATATTGGTAAAGTAGTATTCCCTTATATGAAGTCCTTTTCAAATGTAAAGCATAGAATTCCTTTTTTCTGTCTCCTGCCTTCAGTTTTGACAACAGAAAGATCCACAAAAAGACATAATGCACATTTTAGATGCATTCATATACTTTAATTATGGCCAGAACTTCCCAGAATTCTCTTATAAATCTTTCATCAGGATCTAACAGCAAAACATGCTGTCAACTTCACCCCTTATTGTCAGCTTCAGCCCTTCTTGTGATGCACGAGTTGCTTTTCTCTATCAGGATCCCTGCAGTGGTCTCCATTTTCCTAACATTCTAATATTAATATACTGCTAAACTGTCATGGGTCTCCGCCCTCTTCTATAATTTGACCATCTGTTACCAGCAGTTACACGTGCATATCAGAAGCTTTGTTATGATACGCGATTATGAGTAAGTAACCAGTAATCTATAAATATCTGAGTACACAGTGGTGTCAATATGACGTCTGTATAAAACATTTCGGAACTTGGTCCACAATTTTTTTTTTTTGCTTACCTTTTACTTATTGTGCATGGTCTCCTCCGAAATACTCTCCTCCACAACTGATACACCACTTCCTGAAGCAGTCTTTGTATGCCTCTAGCTGGGTCATGCGAAGCGAGCTTTCTTTCATCTCATCATTGCAAGGCTTTGTCCTTTCAACAGGGTTTTAAACTTTGGAAATAAAATCCACAAGAGCCAGGTCTGGAGAGTACAGAGGATGAGGAAGCACAGTGATACTGCTTCTTGTGCAATAGTCACACACCAACAGGAATGGATGTGCAAGTATGTTATCGTGATGCAAGAGCCATGAATTGTCTCGCAGCATTTCAGGACATTTCCTTCTCAAATTTTCTTGCAGGCGTCACAACACATTCTGATAGTCAATTAACAGTTTGTCCCTATGGCACGAATTCATGATGAACTAATCATTCAAAGTCAAAGAAAACTATCAGCATGGCTACTCGTCACCAGTAATGTTTCTCTTAAGGAACATCTCGTTGCCATTTGTCCAATCCAGAAGCTCTTCACAGATTATGAGGTGAAGGTTTTTCTTGTCTTGACTCATGAGCCATGGGACAAATTTGGTGGCAACATTATTTATTCTGAGACGCTGTGTCAGGATTTCATGACATGATCCAGCTGAAATGTTACATTCTTCTGGAATCTCTCAGAAAGTCAGTCTTCGATTGGCACGCACAATTTCATCGCAATTCTTAACATGAGCATCGTTGGTAGATGTCAAAAGGTGTCCTGAATTAGGTTCACCTTTAACTTCCTTTTGGTCTTTTTAAACCATGTGAAACATTCATAACACCAAGTACAGCTTGAGCACTCATCACCGAAGGCTTCCTGCATCATTTGGTGTTTCTCTGTGAAGGTTTTCTTGAGTTTCACACAAAATTTAAAGCAAAGCTCCTCTAACTCAGCAATCTCGAAATTCAAAACTGTGCAACAATGTTCTTCTCAATGCAGCACTGAATAATAACTTACACAGACATACAACCATAAAACTTCTGGCAGTTAAACATTAAACACAGGCCATGTGCCACCTTAAAAGTTGTGTTGTTGTTGTGGTCTTCAGTCCTGAGACTGGTTTGATGCAGCTGGAGTGCTACTCTATCCTGTGCAAGCTGCTTCATCTCCCAGTACCCACTGCAACCTACATCCTTCTGAATCGGCTTGGTATATTCATCTCTTGGTCTCCCTCTACGATTTTTACCCTCCACGTTGCCCTCCAATACTAAACTGGTGATCCCTTGATGCCTCAGAACATGTCCTACCAACCGATCCCTTCTTCTAGTCAAGTTGTGCCACAAACTTCTCTTCTCCCTAATCCTATTCAATACTTCCTCATTACTTATGTGATCTATCCATCTAATCTTCAGCATTCTTCTGTAGCACCACATTTCAAAAGCTTCTATTCTCTTCTTGTCTAAACTATTTATTGTCCAATGTTTCACTTCCATACATGGCTACACTCCATACAAATACTTTCAGAAACGACTTCCTGACACTTAAATAAATACTCAGCATTAACAAATTTCTCTTCTTCAGAAACGCTTTCCTTGCCATTGCCAGTCTACATTTTATATCCTCTCAACTGATGATGGTCGAAGTAATTTTGCTACCCAAATAGCAAAACCCCTTTACTACTTTAAGTGTCTCATTTCCTAATCTAATTCCCTCAGCATCACCTGACTTAATTCGACTACATTCCATGATCCCCGTTTTGCTTTTGTTGATGTTCATCTTATCTCCTCATTTCAAGACACTGTCCATTCCGTTCATCTGCTCTTCCAAGTCCTTTGCTGTCTCTGACAGAATTACAATGTCATCGGCAAACCTCAAAGTTTTGATTTCTTCTCCATGGATTTTAATACCTACTCCGAACTTTTCATTTGTCTCCTTTCCTGCTTGCTCAATATATAGATTGAATAGCATTGGGGAGAGGCTACAACCCTGTCTCACTCCCTTCCCAACCACTGCCTCCCTTTCATGTCCCTCAACTCTTGTAACTGCCATCTGGTTTCTGTACAAATTGTAAACAGCCTTTCGCTTCCTGTATTTTACCCCTGCCACCTTCAGAATTTGAAAGAGAGTATTCCAGTCGACATTGTCAAAAGCTTTCTCTAAGCCTACAAATGCTAGAAATGTAGGTTTGCCTTTCCTTAATCTTTCTTCTAAGATAAGTCATAGGGTCAGTATTGCCTCACATGTTCCAACATTTCTACGGAATCCAAACTGATCTTCCCCAAGGCCCGCTTCTACCAGTTTTTCCATTTGTCTGTAAAGAATTCACGTTAGTATTTTGCAGCTGTGACTTATTAAACTGATAGTTCAGTAAGTTTCACATCTGTCAACACCTGCTTTCTTTGGGATTGCAATTATTATATTCTTCTTGAAGTCTGAGGGTATTTCGCCTGTCTCATACATCTTGCTCACCAAATGGTAGAGTTTTATCAGGACTGGCTCTCCCAAGGCTGTCAGTAGTTCTAATGGAATATTGTCTACCCCCGGGGCCTTGTTTCGACTTAGGTCTTAAAAGTTACAAATATGAAAAAAAAAAAAACACTTTTTTCCTCATCATTTATTTATTACACCATCTTAACACATTGACATAAATAATGTTTTTGCTCTTCCCTTCTTTTGCAAGGATGTAAGGATTTCATGAGGTGAACACACATGAGCACCATAAAATTGCCTACAAGAAATACGATTTTTCCAAATGGACACTGGAAAATTTGAGTGTCTATTCTTGGCCTTTATTTATAGTCACTTCTGCATTTGTAGTATTAGTATGGATTTGTTATGTACTTATCCAGATGGTAGTTAATAACATGTTTCAGATTTAATTATAATTGTTCACTGTAAGCCAGATCAAAATGTTAGCATTTGATTTTTTAAAGTAAGTTGACTATGACTAACAGACTGACCAAAAACAAATACTATCCTAACTTTCCTGTCAACGTTTTTGTTGCCTTTGGCAATTGCTGTCAGTGAGAAAGCATCATGGTCACTAATCCCTCGCAACTGGTGACAATGAAAAAGATTAGGTGTCTCTGTAACTAAAAGGTCCAGAATATTTCTTTCACAGTCGAATTGTCAGACTAGTTGTTCAAGGCAGTTGTAAGACAAAGTATACTGTACGCCTTTATTGCAAATAATATAAGGATAGTTTTCTCAGTTGATACTGGGCAGTCTGCAGTCATCGTCTACTACTAGTCCAGGTCTTTCTGTGCTACCAGGTTTAAGCGACTATCGAATGACTATGATGGATGTGTCTAAATCTGCTGGCAAGACTGATCCTTGACACTCTTTACTATATTTTGCAGGGATTCATTTTAGACACTGCTGGATCCGGAATACCGCTTGTCACTGTAAACACTCTTCCTAGTGTAGAATTTAATTAAACTGTCTAATACATATCCCATGTGTTGTAGAAAATTGCCCTACTTTGCACTTCAGGTGTCAAGAAAAGTGCCAGGGCTCACGTCCTTTGTAAAAAGCAGTCACCCAATCATCATACTAGGAATTGATCCTAGTGTGATGTGGCGGCAACTGTTTTCTAGAAGAGTCAAGAGATCTGGAACGTTACTGCAAATACACTGGCAGTTAACAAGCAATGTTACGAGATTCTCACTCTCAGCAATTCCTACGCAGTCTGCTGAAATAACTGGTTCATGAGAAAGGCAATAATCTAACTTTCAACTACTTCTTAGTCTTTTGGGTTAACAATTGTGGATTTTGAAGTTAAAATTTTGTGTTCACACCAATCAACTACACTGGAATTATAGCTTTCAATTTTGTACTACATATCCATTCATTTTCTATTTGTTACTGCCAATAACTCTTAAAAAAAAAGCAGAAAATGTAAGAATACGCCAAAATTGTAGCAAGTCTAAAAAGGCAAAGCTATCACCAATTAGAAGGTTGGTTAGAACATCACAGTGTTTTATGGTCCTGCTCGAGTTGACGATGACAATATGGGGGGTGCCCAGCAGCATGGTCATCAGTACCTTTACAAAGTATCAGCATGCCATAATGATGGCTGTCCCAGCAGGCAGAGTTGCTTACAATACATGAAATTCCACCAACCACTTAAAAACACTGTCATAATTCGCTAAACTATGAAGTATAAAATTGATTAACAAAAAACTGCCCCAAAAAGCTATCCATTCAGAGCAAGCTGATCTCCCCTTCACCAACAGTTTAACAGTCCACAAAATTTAAAAATTAATGTTCTTTATTCCAATGGTGCCAGTGTCTGCAAGAATTGTGGATAGATCTCAAGCCAAAATAAGGATTGCCATTATGTCTATATATAAACACACATAGCCAAAACATATTGAACCTCAAGTGGCACACCAGAAATTCCAGAGAGTGATGGATCTTTAAGCAGGATGAGGAAACTGTATGTTAGTAGGCACTATTTGCAGTCTGCTGGGCAGCATGTTCTTCAATCAGTGTGTTTAGCATGAAGTCCGCCTTACTTGCATGGTCATTGCTGCTGTTTGCCACTCCCAGCCATTCGGTTTACCACTGATACACAATTTTCCTATCAGACACTATGATGCCCCCCATGAACCATGGACCTTGCCGTTGGTGGGGAGGCTTGCATGCCTCAGCAATACAGATCGCCATACCGTAGGTGCAACCACAACGGAGGGGTATCTGTTGAGAGGCCAGACAAACGTGTGGTTCCTGAAGAGGGGCAGCAGCCTTTTCAGTAGTTGCAGGGGCAACAGTCTGGATGATTGACTGATCTGGCCTTGCAACATTAACCAAAACGGCCTTGCTGTGCTGGTACTGCGAACGGCTGAAAGCAAGGGGAAACTACAGCCGTAATTTTTCCCGAGGACATGCAGCTTTACTGTATGATTAAATGATGATGGCATCCACTTGGGTAAAATATTCCGGAGGTAAAATAGTCCCCCATTCGGATCTCCGGGCAGGGACTACTCAGGAGGATGTCATTATCAGGAGAAAGAAAACTGGCGTTCTACAGATCGGAGCGTGGAATGTCAGATTCCTTAATCGGGCAGGTAGGTTAGAAAATTTAAAAAGGGAAATGGATAGGTTAAAGTTAGATATAGTGGGAATTAGTGAAGTTCGGTGGCAGGAGGAACAAGACTTCTGGTCAGGTGACTACAGGGTTATAAACACAAAATCAAATAGGGGTAATGCAGGAGTAGGTTTAATAATGAATAGGAAAATAGGAATGCGGGTAAGCTACTACAAACAGCATAGTGAACGCATTATTGTGGCCAAGATAGATACGAAGCCCACACCTACTACAGTAGTACAAGTTTATATGCCAACTAGCTCTGCAGATGATGAAGAAATTGAAGAAATGTACGATGAAATAAAAGAAATTATTCAGATAGTGAAGGGAGACGAAAATTTAATAGTAATGGGTGACTGGAATTCGAGTGTAGGAAAAGGGAGAGAAGGAAACATAGTAGGCGAATATGGATTGGGGCTAAGAAATGAAAGAGGAAGCCGCCTAGTAGAATTTTGCACAGAGCACAACTTAATCATAGCTAACACTTGGTTTAAGAATCATGAAAGAAGGTTGTATACGTGGAAGAACCCTGGAGATACTAAAAGGTATCAGATAGATTATATAATGGTAAGACAGAGATTTAGGAACCAGGTTTTAAGTTGTAAGACATTTCCAGGGGCAGATGTGGACTCTGACCACAATCTATTGGTTATGACCTGTAGATTAAAACTGAAGAAACTGCAAAAATGTGGGAAATTAAGGAGATGGGACCTGGATAAACTGAAAGAACCAGAGGTTGTACAGAGTTTCAGGGAGAGCATAAGGGAACAATTGACAGGAATAGGGGAAAGAAATACAGTAGAAGAAGAATGGGTAGCTCTGAGGGATGTAGTAGTGAAGGCAGCAGAGGATAAAGTAGGTACAAAGACGAGGGCTGCTAGAAATCCTTGGGTAACAGAAGATATACTGAATTTAACTTATTAAAGGAGAAAATATAAAAATGCAGTAAATGAAGCAGACAAAAAGAAATACAAATTTCTCAAAAACGAAATCGACAGGAAGTGCAAAATGGCTAAGCAGGGATGGCTAGAGGACAAATGTAAGGATGCAGAGGCATATCTCACTAGGGGGTAAGATAGATACTGCTTACAGGAAAATTAAAGAGACCTTTGGAGAAAAGAGCACCACTTGTATGAATATCAAGAGCTGAGAGGGAAACCCAGTTCTAAGCAAAGAAGAGAAAGCAGAAAGGTGGAAGGAGTATATAGAGGGTCTATCGAAGGGTGATGTGATGTACTTGAGCGCAATATTATGGAAATGGAAGAGGATTTAGATGAAGATGAAATGGGAGATGATACTGTGTGAAGAGTTTGACAGAGCACTGAAAGACCTAACTAGAAATGAGGCCCCGGGAGTAGACAACATTCCATTAGAACTACTGACAGCCTTGGGAGAACCATCCCTGACAAAACTCTACCACCTGGCAAGCAAGATGTATGAGACAGGCGAAATACCCTCAGACTTCAAGAAGAATATAATAATTCCAATCCCAAAGAAAGCAGGTGCTGACAGATGTGAAAATTACCGAACTATCAGTTTAATAAGCCACGGCTGCAAAATACTAACGCGAATTCTTTACAGACGAATGGAAAAACTGGTAGATGCGGACCTCGGGGAGGATCAGTTTGGATTCCGTCGAAATGTTGGAACACATGAGGCAATACTGACCTTACGACTTATCTTAGAAGAAACATTAAGAAAAGGCAAACCTACGTTTCTAGCATTTGTAGACTTAGAGAAAGCTTTTGACAATGCTGACTGGAATACTCTTTTTCAAATTCTAAAGGTGGCAGGGGTAAAATACAGGGAGCGAAAGGCTATTTATAATTTGTACAGAAACCAGATGGCAGTCATAAGAGTCGAGGGACATGAAAGGGAAGCAGTGGTTGGGAAAGGAGTGAGACAGGGTTGTAGCCTCTCCCCGATGTTATTCAATCTGTATATTGAGCAAGCAGTAAAGGAAACAAAAGAAAAATTTGGAGTAGGTATTAAAATTCATGGAGACGAAGTAAAAACTTTGAGGTTCGCCGATGACATTGTAATTCTGTCAGAGACGGCAAAGGACTTGGAAGAGCAGTTGAACGGAATGGACAGTGTCTTGAAAGGAGGATATAAGATGAACATTAACAAAAGCAAAACGAGGATAATGGAATGTAGTCAAATTAAATCGGGTGATGCTGAGAGAATTAGATTAGGAAATGAGACACTTAAAGTAGTAAAGGAGTTTTGCTATTTAGGAAGTAAAATAACTGATGATGGTCGAAGTAGAGAGGATATAAAATGTAGACTGGCAATGGCAAGGAAAGCGTTTCTGAAGAAGAGAAATTTGTTAACATCGAATATAGATTTATGTATCAGGAAGTCGATTCTGAAAGTATTTGTTTGGAGTGTAGCCATGTATGGAAGTGAAACATGGACGATAACTAGTTTGGACAAGAAGAGAATAGAAGCTTTCGAAATGTGGTGCTACAGAAGAATACTGAAGATAAGGTGGATAGATCACGTAACTAATGAGGAGGTATTGAATAGGATTGGAGAGAAGAGAAGTTTGTGGCACAACTTGACTAGAAGAAGGGATCGGTTGGTAGGACATGTTTTGAGGCATCAAGGGATCACAAATTTAGCATTGGAGGGCAGGGTGGAGGGTAAAAATCGTAGAGGGAGACCGAGAGATGAGTACACTAAGCAGATTCAGAAGGATGTAGGTTGCAGTAGGTACTGGGAGATGAAGCAGGTTGCACAGGATAGAGTAGCATGGAGAGCTGCATCAAACCAGTCTCAGGACTGAAGACAACAACAACACGCTATGATGGCACACACGAGAAGGGCACATCAATACACACCACCATTTCTGCACACCTCTTTGGCTGCTTTGAAAGCTGTAGCATTTCTCTGTATCCTGATGTACAAAGTACCCAACAAAACACCACCTACTTGGCTCAGATTTAGATCCACTGTAAGGTGTCATGGATGATCTGAATCAGTTTGTCTACTGGATACATGCAATGGAATGCTTGTAGCACACTTAGCAAGTCAGAGTAGTTGAGAAACTTTGTATTTTGATACCTTTGAATGCACTCCAACACCATCATACTGCCATATAACTCTGCATCATTTGTAAAATGTTCCGAAAGGTATACTTGGTAAATCCTATCAGTAGAAACAGCTGAACAACTAAATGCTTTCTCTTACTGGAAGCCATCCGTACACACAATGATAAAACCAAGGATTGTACTTAAAGCTGAAGAAAACCAATTTGTAAAACCAAACTGGAGTACAAGCATGAGTAAAATTGACGGAAGTAGTCACCAACGGCAGAACAGTAGTGCCTGAAACCAAGAACAATGGGACTGGCACACAGGACCTGTCATTCGACAAGCCAGTGGAGGCAGTGGTTGACTGTGTGCTTGAGCTTTACCCGACAGCAGGTAGGGCTACAATCCAGTAACTATTAAGAGTTGGTACAATCCTTGCCTGGTTGTCTTAAAGGAATTAATATAGCCTCCTTCCAAGTGGCAGGGTACTGTCCATCAAGCCAAATATGACAAACAAGATAGGAGCTCCAGGGCACAGATGACAGATTGTGGTGTAATGAATCTGATGTGATCCTGGAACAGTGTATCTGGCTGCTAACTGATTATTATTATTATTATTATTATTATTATTATTATTAAATGTTTAAAAGGACTAAACTTCTGTATCGTTAGTCCCTCCATATCATGAGAGAAACATGTAAAAAAAAAGGGGGGGCGGGGGGGGACTTGGTTGCTCAAACTATGTAAGCAAGTCAAAGAGTTTAAAAGGGCATGGCAGTAGTTTTAAAACAATAGGTAAAAGAAAACAGAGATAACCCAGGCAGCACCTTGAACAAGAGGGTATATAGGCGCAACAAGATGAGAGGGGAATAAAGTAACCTGCAGTCGCTTCCGGGGTAACCACCACAGGGGGAAGCTCTCGCCCCTACAAACACCTCAAACACTAGAAGGTGAAGAGTATAATAGGTTAAAGGAAAATTCACTCTCCCTCAGAAAATGCAACACTTCGGTAGTGGCTGTCATCTCATCCACAAGCATCTGAGTTAGTGAGGTACGTGAGCTGAGAGTGTGCGCTGCACGTCGGCCAGCAAAGTGCACTCAACAAGAACATGTGCTATTGTCAGTAGACTGCCGTAGATGCAGTGAGAATGAGCCTCCTGATGCAGAAGGAACTCATGAGTGACTCTTGTCTGGGCGATGTGTTGTCAGCACAACAGAATGGCATCCTTGCAAGAGGCCTGGAGGCATGTATGTGACACCTTAGTGGACCCTTTAATTGCTCTCAACTTATTTTGAGTTGTAGTAGCCTGCCATTCCAAATCCAGAGCCTCAAAATATTGTGTCAAAGTTGTAATCTTAAGTCTGTGCCCTGTATCCTGACGTCAAGTTGATCTCCTGTAGTTGTGTCTTTAGCTAGACAGTTGGCGATTTCATTTCCTGAAATGCCTATGTGGCTCAGTGTCCAGATGAAGGTCCCTGTCTTTCCAGAGCTGTAGAGGTAAGCCAGTAAGTACTGGATGTTGGCAACCAAAAGATTTTTGGAACAGCACAGGGTTATGCCTTTTAAACAACACATGGAAATGCTACTGATCAAAAAGTTCATTGTAGCCTGGGATTCGATGTACCACAAAGCCTGAGAGATGACAACCAACTGTGTAGTGTATACACTGCAGGTGCTTGACAGAGAGTGCTTCTTGTGTCACCACACGTATGCAAAAGTGTAACTGACCCTGTTATTGACTTTTGATCTACCTGTATAGATGCATAATGAATTACAATGATCATGGAGGACTGAAAGAAACAGCTGTCAGAGAAGGGTAGGATCAGCATTGTTCCTGGGGCCATGAAATAGGTCCATCGTATCACAGGACAGGATACAGCCCACAGGTGGGTGTCGAGAGGGAGCTCTCGGAACACAGACTAGCGGAGGCTGTTGGTGGTCCTTCAGTGTTATATCAACACAGATCCCAGCTGGTCTTCCCAGTTTTGGCTGATGCACAAACAGTCTGAACTGCTTGTTATGGGACAGAGTTGAGTGACATGAGTGGGTAGGCATTTGACAGATTGTGACTGCGTAACTTGCTACAAGCTGCTGTCATCTAACCCACAACAGTGGAACACAGCCTTCTGCCAGGAAGCTGTCAACAAGGCTCATATTGAAGGTCTTCATTGTCAACCACACACCAGTGTGGTTACAGGGACCAGTAAGCTCAATACAGATGGTGCTACTGACCCGGCGACCCACAGGCAACACAACCATAGTCCAAGAGGTATAAAAAACAATGCTTTGTAAAATCTCATCAGAACTTTGTGGTCCACGCACCACGAAGAGTGATTAAGAAAATGGAGAGCATTCAGCTTCTCCATGTAAACTGCCATGAGCTGGTGGACATGCGGCAGCTACGTTAGCTTGTGGTCAAAGCATTGTGCACTGCAGATTCCAAATGAACCAGGTGATGGTGGTCGACCGGAAAGCCCAAAAGCCACTTTGGAATTGTGGTATATGCCCTCCGGCTTCAAGGCACCAACAAAGACTGCAGTTGACCATTCGCTCGAATAGCTTACACAGCCCATTCACCAGAGAGACTGGCCAGTGGGTCCTCTCCTGGTTTCAGGAGAGGAATAATAATACGTTCCCGTCATCAAGACAGAAATACTCCATTCCCACAAAATACAATTAAAAAGCCTGAGGATATGTTTCATGCAGTTGGCAAAAAGATGTTTGAACATTTGGTTGTGGATTTTGTCGGGTCCAAAAACCGTATCCTGACATATTGACAAAGCATTGTGAAGCTCCCATTCACTAAAAGGGATGTTGTATGACAGAGAGCCATGTGCTTGGGAAGATAGGAGGTGTCACTCAACAGCGTGTTTCCGGGTCAGGAAATGAGGATGGTAATTACTGCAAGCAGACATCTGTGAATTGTGCTGCAAAACATTCAGCAAGTATCACACGGTCAGTTCAGATGTTACCATTGACAAGACTACCAGGAACAATTGTGGGTGATGGAAGGCCACAAATGCGGTGGAATTTAGTCCATACTTGGAATGAAATGTTATTGGGTTTCATAGTTGAGACATATTGTTCCCAACACTCCTGCTTCCTTTTCTTATTAAAAATTGCACTTCCGATGCTATTAAAATACCCATAGAGGGATGGCACTTGTGCTGTTGAAGCACCCTGTGGTGTTCCGTGATAGCTATGCCTATATCTTCATACCACCATGGCACCAGCAGTCGTTGGGATGAGCCGGAGAAGTAAGGTATTGTTGCTGCTGCAGCATGAGTAATAGTATCAACAGTATCCTGTACCAACTTGTCAATATCCATCACATGGCTGGCTGCAAAAAGTGGCTACAGAGGAGAAAGCCTGCCAAATTGGTTTCCGGACTGACCAACGTAGAGCACACTCTAGATATCTGAGTGGAGAGGGAGAGAATGATGGGAAAATGGTCACTGTCGCAACGGTCACCATGGATGCGCCACTGAATCAGGGGTAAGATATTTGAGCTGCAAACTGCAAGATCAACAACTGAACACCTTCCATGGGCCACTGCGAAATGGGCTGTAGCTCCAGTGTTGAGTAGGCAGATGTCAACTCTGAAAGGAGTTGTTCTAGTACTCGGCCTCTCAGACATAATATCACCACACAACAGAGGTCTATGGGCACTGAAGTCCCCCAGTAATAGGAAGGGGGGAGGGAGGGGAGGGCAGGAAGACTTGCCACTAACTCTAACAGCTCATGATAATGGAAAGGTCCACGTGAGGGGTAGATAAACATTAAATATTGTGATCCGAAATGACAGGTAGACACTAATGGCCAAGGCCTATAGTGCAGTGGTAAGGGGCACCTGCTCATTGAAAATATCTGAGCGTATGAGGGTACAGACTCCACTGGACGCTCTCTCGAAATTAACATGATTGGTACAGTAGGGTTGGTAACTTTCACAGCAGGGAGGTGTGTTGCCATATCTGTGTTTCCTGAAGTGATTTGCCTATTACCGAAGAAGGAGCCATTAAATGATGGAGTTCGGCAAATAGATGTTACAGTTCTATTGAAAGAGCATTTGAGTAAGGTCTTACAAAGTGGGGAATGGAAAAGACAGGTGTGATTACTTCGCTACCAAGTCACGGTTCACCTGACTGAGTGATCCATCCTCAGAAAGTAGCATATCTTTCTGCTTATCCTTCCGAGGTTCAGTTTTTGTCAAGATTTCCCCATTTTGTCTTATGGGAGGGAAGAGGAGTGCACTTTTCTTCAGCCCCACAGCCTGTAGCTGTTGGTTCTTGCTTTGAGAGGAGGGCACCTTGACAGATCTCCTCATTCCTGATGCCAGAGAATGACTAGACATCTCTGGCCGCACCAGTGGTGTGGGAGCCACCAGTGCTATAGGTGTAGGGGGTGAGGGAACTGACGTTCCCTCCCCAAACTCTGAGGCAGGCCCCATAAGGTGTTGTGTAAGACCACCTTATCATGTGAGGTGTGGACTGACGTAACAGTCAGATAATTGGAGGCCATTTTAGTCAGATGAAGTCTTTCAAACTTTTTTGCATCCTGGAAAGACAAGCGATCAATTGTTTTATACTCTTGGATTTTCTTCTCCCTCTCGACCACTGGGCATCGCATTGAATGAGGGGGGAGGGGGGGATAGGCAGTGTGTTTCCAGACAGTTGACAACAGTATGAAGGGGGTTGTTTACAAGGGCTGTCCTCATGGGACACCCTTCAACATGGCCTACAGATAGCCTCATTAAAACAGTGGAAGAATGTGTGTCCCCACTTTTGGCACTTCAAACACCTCATCAGAAAAGTAAGGCCTGACATCACACTTATAAACCAAGACCTTAATCTTTTCAGGTAAAATGTTGCTGTCAAAGGCTATGTACACTATATTATTGTTAGGTCACTTCTGGTTGCAGCAAATAAAATGGACTCCCATGTTGTGTCAGATTAGTACACAGCTCTTCATCACTTTGTAGCTTTAGGTCCTTTAATTCTACTGAGATTGTTATGAGGAGAAATGGTGACCAGTATATCTTGTATCTTGATGCAGGCTTGAAATGCCTGTGATTAGTTTGCATGTGATGTTCTGATGAGCAAAGATCCATTTCTGATCTCCTCTATTGCCGCAATGTCTCCAAACTGATCTTCAATATTTTCAATGAAAAACTAAATTTGTTCAAGCAAAAGAGGTACCATCAATTTGTCTTTGTTTTGTTTTGGAACGCTTTTGCACCCATGTCAAAACTGTAGAACACCAAGACAAAGAGGGGAGTTAAAAACAACTACATATTAATACCAATCGACAGAAGTGAGACAGGCAAAAACGGGCACGGAGAAAGGTTTATAAAGTACACAACAGAGAAACAGAGGTCCTGAACTAGTGATTATATGTCCTTTGCCATGTTGCTATAATGGACAAAAAGTAAAACGCAGTTGACATTTTGGGCATCGTTAGCTAAAATGGCCCGTAACTCAGACGGCAAACACAAAAGGAGAACGTAAAGAGGTTACAAAGAGGGAATTCTGTCAGGAAACGGCGGACCGTCAAAGGTCGAGGGCAATGAGCGCAAAGTGGTGGGGGGACACCATGTAACAAATGGCGGGGGCTAGAAAGACAGTGCCCAATACGCAACCTAGCTAAAATGATCTCAGGCCAAGAGGAGGTCATCCAGACGACTGGAAGAGGCTTAATAACACAGAGCTTGTTTCGAGGAAGGGAGCACCAGTGGTGACACCAAAGAGACATCACCTGTTGACAGAAGGTAACACATATCATCGAAGGGAATGTAATAACTAGTGGGCTGAGGTACGAGGACTGCAGCCTTGGCAGCAGCATCAGCAGCCTTGTTTCCTATCACACCAATGTGACTAAGAACCCACATAAACATCACAGTGGCTCCATCATGAGTGAGCAAGTGACAGCTTTCGTGGACCCGTTGCACTAATAGGGATGGACAGTGTACAGCACACAGAGGCTTTGAAGGCCACCGAGAGTGTGTCAGAGCACATGACAATTAAAAAGCCTGTGTAGGTGGATGTATTGTGTGGCCTGTACAGGGCGAAGAGCTCTGCTGTAAATACTGAGCAGTTTTCCGGAGGCTAACACCCAACACCACAGTCTGAGAGCTATCAGTGTACACAAAGGTGCTATCACAAAGTGTGTGTGAAGGCCATGAAACTTATAACGCAGAGCAATACTAGAGCAATGTCCTTAGGAAGCTAATAGAGGCCAAGGTGAATACAGGCCACCGCATGAAGCCAATGTAGTGAAGGGTTCACACCCATTAGCAAAGTGGCAGGTAAAGTGAATCTAACCTGCTGCCAGAGCAAGAGCTGAAAGCGAACTCCAGGAGGTAACAGAGAAGAGGGACGCGCTCCATACTGGCAATCAAAGGAGTCATCGAAGAAGAAGGCATAGGATAGGTGGCCAAGCATGGCACACAAGGGCATGCATAGTTGTTGAGGAGAAAGTCACGGCGGTAGGACAGCAGCAGTTCAGCAGCTTCTGCATACAGACACTCAACCGGACTAGTGTAAAAGGTGCCAGTGTCCAAACAGATGCCAAGATGATTGACAGTATTGAGATGGCATAAGACGGACAGATGTGCAGATGCGTAAGTGAAACACCCACAGTCTACTTTCAAATGGGCAATGGAGCAGTATAAAAAGAGGAGGGTGCTTTGATCTGCTCCCGAGGAAGTACCACTGAGGACAAGTAGGACACTGAGGGATCGCATACAGTGGGCCACCAGGTAAGACACGTAGGAAGACCAAGAAAGGTTCCTGTCGAACAAGAGCCACAGGAATTTTGTAGTCGCAACAAATGGAAGAGCAACATGCCAAGATGTAAAGATGATGGAGGAAACCAATTGCACTGCCATAAATTAATACAAATGGTTTTGTCAATGGAAAAATGAAAGCCATTATCGATGCTCCGTGAGTAAAGACGATCAAGACATCGCTGAAGATGCCGTTCAATGAGACAGGTCCATGGAGAAATGCAATAAACGGCAAAACCATAAACGAGAAGAGAGCCGGAGATGCCCAGCAGGAGACAGGCCATTATAGGGTTAATGACGCTCAAGGCAGAACCCTGAGGCACACAGTTTTCCTGAATAAAGATGTCCGACAAGGCGGAACCCACACGTACTTTGACAACTCAGTCTTTTAAATCTTCCTGAAGGAAATGAGCATGTGTCCACGGAAGCCCCACATGTGGGGAGTACGAAGGATACCAGTCCTCCAGCAAGTAACGTAGGCTTTCTCCAAATTGATAAACATGGCCAAAGTCTGGAATTTCTGCAGAAAACCATTCATGACATGGTTGGACAAATTGATGAGATGGACAACTGCAGAATGGTGCACTCTAAATCTACGCTGTGCAGTGGTTAGTAAATTGCGAGTCGGGCATGAATCATACATTCTCTCACCTTGCAAACACAGGTGGTGAGAGAAATGGGGCAGTAGCTAGAAGGAAGGTGTTTGTCCTTACCAGGCTTAGGTATGGGTATGACAGTGGCTTCAGGCCAGCGACTGGGAAACATGCTCTCTGCCCAATTGTACATAGGAAGGACAAAGTGCTTGCCCACAAAAGAAAGATGCTGCAACATCTGAATGTTAACACTGTCTGGCCCTGAGGAGGAGGATCACGAAGTGAGAGCATGATCTACCTCCCTCATAGTAAAGGCAGCAATGTTGTTGTTGTTGTTGTGGTCTTCAGTCCTGAGACTGGTTTGATGCAGCTCTCCATGCTACTCTATCTTGTGCAAGCTTCTTCATCTCCCAATATCTACTGCAACCTACATCCTTCTGAATCTGCTTAGTGTAGTCATCTCTTGGTCTCCCTCTACGATTTTTACCCTCCACGCTGCCCTCCAATACTAAATTGGTGATCCCTTGATGCCTCAGAAATGTCCTACCAACCGATCCATTCTACAGGTCAAGTCAAGCAGCAATGCAGCACTCACTATTCTGAGAAGAGAAGGGTATTGCCCAGGTCTCCTCTGCTCGTTTCCAATGGAGGAAGGCAGGGCAATAGTGGGAGGATCTCAAAATATCTGCAAAATATTAGCCCAAGGTGTTGGAGACAGCTATAGATTCCACTATAACATCATCTGCTTCAGTCAGGCCGGAAAATGAGGAATGGACCTTGGTCCCAGAGAGTCATTGGAGGTTGGACCACAAGACAGAAGAGAGATTGGAACTGTTAAAAGAACTAGTAAAGGAAATCCAGCTGGCTTTTTTACTACCCCAAAGAATACAACACCACAATGCACGCAACCATTTATAATGAATGCAGTGTGCCATCACAGGATGATGGTCAAAAACACAGAGAGCACGTCTCTGCACGCAAACAGTGTAGCAGCACGGTAGAGAAGTGGAAGAAATGGAACGTTCTGCAGTGGTAAGGATAATATTTGTAAGATACTCTTCCTGTCATCGCAACTGGGGAAATGTTCTTCGAAGGTCACCAGGGAGCAGTGAAGCCTCCAGTTGGCCTTAGAAAGCTGCTACTTGGGTGTGCATGTAGGTGGGGTAGGTGTCAGCAATCGGATGGCACATGGGAAATGGTCGCTCGAGTACATGTCACAGGGAACGGACCACTCGAGAGGACGGGAAAGCTGGACAGTGCAGAAGGAGAGGTCCAAATGGGATGGTATGAGTGGAGTTTGAAAGGAACATGGGTGCTCCCGTGTTAAGGAACATGAGGTTAAGGTCACTGAGAAGACCAGCAAAGACGGCACCTCTCTGATAGGTTCTGAGAAAGCCCCAAAGGGGAGGTGCACATGAAAGTCACCGAGCAGCAGAAAGGGGTGAGGGAATTGCCCAATAAGCTGGAAGAAGTCTGCCCTGGAGATACCGAATGATGGAGGGATGCAAACGGTACAAAGGGAAAAGGGTCAAGTGAGGAGGCAAAAACTTTGAACTGGGTAGTCAAGGAGGTCGGTTGACTATGCTCATAATCCTGGATGAGCAGCATGGCTCCCCCATGAGGTGGAATGCCATCCTCAGGGGGCAGGTTGAAGCAGACCAGGAAGAAATGCGAGAGCTCGAAGCAGTTGTGAGGACACAATTTTGTTTCCTGGAGGCAGGTACAAGTGGACGCTGCAATTCTAAGAGCAGCCGAAGCCGCCTTTGTTAGATCAAAGACTGTGAATGTTCCATTGCAGGAGAATCATGACCAAGAAAAAGTGAAGGGATGTCACCTCAGCAGCTGCACAGTGCCAACCTTCAAAGACTTGCTGATACAGGGCAGAGAGGCAGGAGAATCCTGGTCTACAGAGGCGTCAGCACTCTCCTCCTATCATTCTGCAGAATCCAGGGTAGAAAAACAATTGTTGGTGCGGACCGGCAACACATAGGTCGAACGGGCGAGGGTATAATGTGGCGGCACCATCTAAGAGGATTTCCGAGTCAGCGAAGGAGAAGACTGTTTCCCTTTGTTTGACTTCTTGGAGACTTTCTGGTTGACAGAGGAAGACTCAGATATTTGTTGGCTGGAATATTCTTTCTGCCCTTTCCAGCCTGCCAGTTGTCTAGCAGGTGACTTTGCCCCTGAGGTGAAAATTTGGTGGCTTCTTGCACAGCTGGAGAAGAAGACAGGGACACAACCATGATGCTGGGCGATTTCACAACCATGGTGCTAAATTTGAAGTCCCATGTCTGTAAGGCCATGTCCTTCATGGAGTGAGATGTAGCATGAACAGTACAGTAAGTGCCAGATTGTAGAATACACGGTTTCTGACTAGCCAACAACTTGCGAGCGACTAGGCAAGGCACTTTTTTCTTCACCCAGATCTCCTGGATAGCCCACTCGTTAGGATACCTGGGACAATCGTAGGAGGAGGCAGCATGGTCGCCACTGCAGTTGATACAGTGAGGAGGAGGAGGCGGATAATCGCCCTCGTGATCGTAACAGGTTACACATGCGGCCAGGTGTCGACAGGACTCATGAGTGTGGTTGTAACGATGACTCTGGTAGCAGTGCATCAGGTTCGGAATGTACGATTGTACTGGATAACTTCATAGCCTGCTTTGATCTTTGACTGAAGAACCACTCTACAAAAAGTGAGAAAAAGGGTGCATTTGGGCACTACGGATGCCTCTACTTTTTTCATCACCTGATGGACTGCATTGACACCCTGATCAGAGGTACATTTGAATTTCTGCCTCAGCCAGACCATTGAGCAGCCTAGTGTAAATAACGCCATGGGAAGGAGTCAGCATTTGACATGCCTCGACATGAACAGTATAGCTGTGGAGGAGCAAAGCTGCTAACAGTTGGGCTCAACAATCAGAAGTAGTCTCCAAAAGCAAAGTGCCATTTCGTAAACAAAAACAGGATTTCACAGAGCCAGCAACTGCATCAACACCTTTCTGAATAATAAACAGATTTAACGCAGAGAAGGACTGACCGTCTTCAGTATATGAAATCATGAGGAACCATGGTGCAGCTGGGAGGGTCTTTCAATCATTAGTCTCATTCCGTTTACAATTATCGGATGTGGACTGAGAAATGGTGTTTGGCTCATTGCAAGAAAATGCCCCTTGACTGCCAGTGTCCCCAATGGTGCACTACTCCTAACTGTGATCCATCCTCAGAAGGGGGCACCTGTCTTAGGTGACTGTTCACACCTCAGGTCACACCTCCCGAACACCTGACAGAGGGACCAATCAGCAACTTAGGAAGGTAGCAACTCATGTAATCATCCCTCCCTGGGCCTGGCCTTTACCATTGGGTATGTACCAACCCTACCTGTCAATCTGGGGCTGGGAATTACACGTTACCCAGTCACCATTTACAAATCAGACATGTGTGCTGGTCTTCAGAAGAAGAAGAAAAAAGAGGAACTTCAAACACAAAAGCAGAGGAAGGATAGGAGAAGAGGAACAAAAAAAGAAAGAAGGAACGAAAGACAGTGGAGAGACTGTTCTGATATCAGTGACTGAATATGCAGAACACATTTCCAACAACATCCCAGCCATGTTCCACAAGGGAGGGGAAAATGAATAGCAAGAGGATCAACATGTAGCACAGAAGGGAAAAGATGATGCAAAGGCTGGGGCCCCTAGTTAGCCAAGCATGAACTTGCCAAAGAACGGCACGTCTGCTGGGGGCACCGCCATCAGTGCGGGAACACACCAAGAACTCAGCAAACTGGGAACTTCCATTTCTCCTTAACTGGCTATCGTCTTGAGACACTGCCAATGACAAAAATGCTGTAGGATTGTAAACTTCTGCAGTAAAATCACTGTTCCCGACACACAAAATGGCTGTGTTGACACAGCCACCAGTAAGTTTGATCCATTTTACTGTGGATCATCCACCCTGATGCCAGTCACTCCAATTGGAAGCTCTGCTCGTGGGCACCGTTTCACCAAGGCAAAGGTCACCTGGTACAGACACCATTGTCCGGAGTCCCAGTACAGGGAAAGTGGACAGGCACCAACTCTTTGGCTGACATAGGGAGGTTACAGCTCAGGCATCAGCAATGCGATGCCTGTTTTGTCAGCGGGCTACCACTGAGAGGGTACACAGCAACCCCACCACGATAGGCTGGCTACCACACTGGATATCGGGTGCAGAGGTACATCAAATTGATTGTTAGGTGCAAAAGATAACAATGCACAGTGGAGAGGTAATGCACTACAGTAAGGTGGCCTTCCTCAAATGGCCTACATTTTGGTAAAATTTGAAAATTGGAGGTCAAACCCAACAAGGGGACCAGAATTTAAAAAGCCAAAATATATGAGGGAAAAGTGCTAACAAAAATGGAAAGTGCAAAAACCTTCAAAAGTCCACAGAACAGTCCCGAGACCATGGTAAAAAGCTTGACCCAATAAATAAGACTCCTATTAGTCACCTCTTATGACAGGCAAGGAAAGGCCAGGGGTCTATTCTAGTCCTGACACCACAGGAGAAGGGGGGGGAGGGGGAAAGTGGGCTGTCATCTGAGCTGATTACAATTCCCACAGAGAGTGGATCATTTTAGACCACCTCATCACACAAGAAGCAGAGCCATGTCATCTCCATACTCCTATGAACACCTGGAATTCATGAGTTCGCCCATATGTCACAGAGAAAGTAAATAAGTGTTCTGCTAAAACTAACAAAGTACATAAAAAAAGTTCCACTGAAGTGTGGTTAGAAAAAATAGTAGTCCTTACTAATGTGAGAAGTTTTAGATATAATTGTTATATTCTGACTGAAGATAACAAAGAAAGCTTGAAAAGAACTCAATGAATGGAATCTTTGATGGATATGAATTGACTTCATCCTACCTGATGAAAGAAATAATCATTGCGTCTCACGCCATTTTTGATTAAACAACTCACAGATGAAAAACAACCAACTTAATGCAAGAGGGAAAAAGAAGAATTAACTCGAGTATGTGAAGAAAAAACCAGATGCCAAATGATTCACTCCGTAATGTGTCTGAAGATCGCAGCATATAGTCTTATTAGGCACTGATAACTCAAAACAAGAGTCTCACAACTAAAACTATATGAGAATGAAGTCTTTCATGATGGCACTGATATGTAAAACATTCTCGGTTTTCCAGTAAAATAGGTCGAGACTTCGGTAGAAGGGGTATAAGACCGATTTTTCATCCTCCTAAGAAAATTAAGGAGATGTTGCGCCCTCTTAAGGACAGTCTCGGCCTCAGGGTCCCTGGAATTTATAATATCCCCTGTGGGTGTGGAAGCAATTATAAAGGTCAGACCATTCGCACCATTTTTGACTGCTGTGCAGAACACCAATGACATATTAAAAATAGAGAACTAGAGAAATTGGCAATTGCAGAGCACAGTATCACTAACAAACATAAAATACTTTCTGATGAAACAAAAATTTTGTCCCATGCCTCCACATACTGGGATTCTGTGAGAATAATTTTAACCACGGTAGCGGATATTATGTGAGCAGTGTATGGAAACAAGCGCCCGATGCAGAGAATCAGCATGGACGTTCAGTGCATTGTTTACGTTCGCATGGAAGCAGTGGTGCCGCCAGTGCAGACATTGACGCCATCTGCAACAGCAGTAATTAATTGCTGACCAATCACAAGCCAACCAATCAGAAGCCATTCGCGGGCTGTATAAGGCCACCACAGCAGAAGTGAAGATAGTTGCTCCTGATGACAACGATGGGGACTATCGTCAAAAGCTTCAGATTTTATCTCACATTGATGCAGCAAGAAAAGCGAGAGTGTTTTACATAACTAAAGCTATGTTTATCAAAAAAACCTTAATGAAACTGTCAGTCACAAACTATGAATTTGATTTTTACAACACAGCAATAAGTCAGTCACAAACTATGAATTTGATTTTTACAACACAGCAATAATGCAAACTTTGTTGTGATGGGAGTTTAAGATACTTATTTCAGAAGCCTGAAATATAAAAACTAGCATAAAGCGATGTCTAATGAATACAAATCCCTAATAAAATTAAAAACTTGAATCTTGTATGACTACCAAAATATGTACAGTAACACCTATAATTTGGCACTGGATACTGCATCAAAAGCAAAATAGACATTATGAAGCAAGACTAGTTACTGAGTGGGTGATAATACTTGACTATTCAGCTTTTAGTCCTGTGGCATGCTACACATCGATTAGCTTGCTTCTTAATCTGACACCCACAAAGAAACTGAATATAAATTTTAATATTTTGTTAGTGATCATAAAGAAGATAAAAGTATTCTTCACCCTAAAATTTTTTACGTCCTTAAGGAAGTTTCAAGGTATTGGGACAAGAAATTCTCAGACTTCCTGAAGACACTGGAATTTGTGCAGCTTAAGCATCACTGTTTGTTGGTGGTGGTCTAGTTGCTTGAAAAGAGAGACAGACAGCATTACTGAAGTATTACATACAATGAACCAAATATGATAGGATAAGCAAATCTAGTGAATAATACAAGCCACCTTAGTAGAATGACATTCTTATGCAGTTTATATTGTTCTTTCACAGTTGATATCTGTGGTGTTTTCGTCTATATATTTTCCAGTCATAATTTCGTTCATGTTCTTTACATCATTTAGTTATTGTAGGTTGTAACCTTGACAGTGACTGTACACTAGACCTATACAGATCGAATAGGTGTAGTGAAGATAGGAATTGTATTGATATTGCAAACTGTCTTCCTGCTGTTCTGCTTTGCATTTTTTTTTCTTTTTTTTAATGGTGGGGGTGGTGACACATTGATACATGCTGTTGCCTGCAGTTGAGGTTAGTCAGAAAGGTGACAGTGAGTTAGTGAGCCCAACGGAAGAGTCATGACAGATCTTGTTATAGAGTGCATATTCCATTGTTACAATTACATCCTTTGTTTTTCCATTGTACTCTGATATTTTCAAATGTTAATAAGAAGAAAATATCCATCCATATTTCCAAAGTGGTGTCGTCAGTTTGTAAGTTTTTGTTTTGCTATGTTATTGTACTGCTTCCAACTTCACACTTAAATCATTCCTTGAGACTTAATCACTGCCTTATTAATGTCATCAGTCTGTCAACACAGTAGCTTCTTTTTTATTAAAGCATCCAAGTCCTACTACTTGACAAGACAAACTTCATCTGTAGAGGACACAACATCTCTGTTTCAGCCAAATTTATTTCTCTTCTTATACTAAATAATTAAAACTGTAAGGTGGATTAAGTAAAGCTGTACTGTATACTTCACAAATCATCATCTTTGTTTTTAGATATATTTTCCCCACATGGAATGTTTCCCTCTAAAATATATATATATATATATATATATATATATATATATATATATATATATATATATATATATATATATATATATCAATTTTTTTCTAATTCTGAGAAATTAAAGGTTTTGCATTTTGTTTGCTGTAGATTCATGCTTCACAATAATATGTGATTCATTTGATGAAATGTAAAAATGAAATACTAGACAGTAATTATATTTTCTACATATGTTTTAGTTATTTGTACCTTTAATTCCCTTTTATAGTTCCTCAAAAGTTGGAGTACCACTTTTCCTCTCATCAATTTCCTCACAGTGAAACAAAGGGGTATAAATCAAGAGTTGCACCACTCGTCTTATAAACATTTTAGTGAAGTTGAATACCTGAGAAGGAATATGCTGTCTTTTACTCCCCATAACTGCAATTTATTTATAAAACATAAACATAATGCGATACAGTAAATGTGAGTCTGCACTTATAGCTCCTATTATGTATTTTTCTCTCACAAATTGAGTTAAAATAATTGCATTATTATTTGTAATTACTAGAATGCTACCTACTGAGTTAGTCTAGTCTAATAGCTCACCAGTGTGTTCATCTATGGATTCCAAATAAATGTTTCTCAATGTCGAGATTTGTTTAAGTGTAATTCTCGTCACGTTGATACTTCAAGAGGCTTTATAATGGAACACGTCTGTTTACTTTATTTCACTGCCCATTTTACCTTCCTCTCCTGAAGAGTCAACATGTCCAGGTGCAGATTCCTGACTGAACTTCCAGTTGTCAGTTGGTTGAAGAAAGAATGAGAATGGTGCACCAAAGGGATGTATGGGAGAAGTGTCATCATGTCTCTCCCTTTTGCCTCAGCGACAGCTCTCACAGCATTGTTGAGAGGAATGAGTTTAACACTACACTGCCGAAGATGGTATGATGTGAAGTTGAAATATCCAAAATTTTGAAAGAGGTTCCTACATCAAGAGATTCTTTGTATAAAACAAGATGTGCGCAGTCTTTGTGGAAACAAAGCCATCAAATGTGAAGCCAACTGAACTTTTCATTGTGTGTGTTATTCTTTCTAAATGTCACATTTTTCTCTACATACTTTGTTGATACAATATCGTTATGGGCCATTTTACAAGTGGTACGAGGTTGTTTTCTCCTTGCCTTCTGAATGACATTACACCAATCATCCAGAGAGAAAATTTGGGCAGTTCTTGATTTTGTCTTAATAACTATGAAATTCCAATCGTTTGGCAGAAAGGAGTGTTCCGATAACATAAATTATAGTCAGCCATATGGAATGTATTGAGTTCTTTACCATTTCTATCCAAATTAGCGTAAGTTTTGAATTCTGATTTTGACCAGATGCTACATCACTGTATCCTATTACATCATGAGCATCATGGGCATGGAGTTCTATAAGCTTTCAAGAACCCACTTCTTAAGAGCCTTTTAATGCCAGAATGTCACTTCAAATGTGCATAAAGCCAGCGTCCATTTTGGTTGGTTGGATTAAAAGAGGGGGAAAGGGACCAAACTACGAGGTCAACAGTCCCTTGTTCTGAATAAAACAATGCCACAAGTGTGAGAATGAAACAAATGAGACTGACAACACAAAGCAGAGTGAAAGGAATAACCACAAGAACGATGAAGGGCAACAAACATGTAAATGAACAAAAGGGAACAAGAAAATCACAGAAATGCAAGAAATGGGATGAAGTGATTAAAACAACAAAGCAGGTTACCATGGCTGGCTTACCATGAGAATAAAAAAGGAGAAGTCAGCCACTCTGCATCACATTAAAACCTCCACTATAGAAGCACTAGGGGACAAAGGACATGCACTAAAACTTAGATCAAATGATAAAACCCACCATCACAAACAAATGTAAAACTAAATCAGCCAATGAGGCATTGTCAGATAAAATTGGCAGCAACGAGTCCGGTAACCCAAGATTTTGTCACTGAGCAGTCAAAGGGGGACAGTGCATCAGAATATGGTCCACTAACAACCAGGCGCCGCACCGACACTCAGGCGGGTCTTCACAGTCCAGGAGGTAACCATGGTTTGCCCAAGCATGGCCAATGCGGAGCTGGCAGAGGACAACTGATTCCCTGCAAGAGGCCCGCATGGAAGTCTTCCACACATTCGTAGTCTCCTTAATGACATGCAGTTTGTTGAGTGTACTATTACGCCTATTCCGTTCCCCAAAGCCGAAAAACTCTATGGCACAAGTCAGAACACAGGTCAGATTCAGAGATGCCACTCTCCAGAAGTGGTTTCTGCGTAACCTGTTAGCCAGCCTGTCGGCAAGTTCGTTGCCTGGGATTCCAACGTGTCCTCAGGTCCACACAGACACCATTGAATGACAGGACCGGTCCAGGGCATAGATGGACTCTTGGATGGACGCTATCAAAGGATGGCAAGGGTAGCACTGGTTGATAGCTTGTAGGCTGCCCAAGAAGTCAGTACACAGAAGAAACGATTCTCTGTGGCATGACCGGATATACTGATGTGCACAAGAGATGGCCACCAGCTCTGCAGTAAATAAACTGCAGCCATAGGGCAAGGAATGCTGTTCGAAATGGCCTCTGTGGATGTAGACGGAGCCAACATGACTATCAGTCATTGAGCCGTCAGTGCAAACCACTTCAGAGCCCTGGAACACGTCAAGAATCCAGAGAAAGTGACAGCGGGGAGCAGCAGGAGTAACTGAGTCCTTAGGGTCATCCAAAAGGTCCAGACGAATCTGCGGCCTAGATGTACATCATGGAGGTGTATGTGGACGGACCTGGATGGGAGGTGGTAAAGGGAAGGACTCCAGTTCAGATGGAAGGGATCGCACGAGAACCACAATCATTAGCCCTGACCTGGGCCGCCGATGCAGGAGATGAACTGCTGCGCGTGGAAAAAGGAGACGGTAATTTGGTTGCTCAGGAGAACTACGAATGTGTGCAACGTAACTGGCGAGCAGCTGTGCATGTTGGATCTGCAATGGAGGGACTCTGGCCTCCACCAGGACACTGGTCACCGGACTCGTTTTAAAAGCTCCCATCACTAGGCGAACACCACAGTGGTGCACTGGGTCGAGTACACGCAACACTGAGGGTACTGCCGAACCATAAAACAGACTCTCATAGTCAAGGCAGGATTGAATAATGGCTTTGTAAAGCTGCAGCAGTGTAGAGCAATCTGTACCCCAGTTGGTGTTGCTCAGGCAGCAGAGGGCATTGCGGTGATGCCAGTGCTTCTGCTTAAGCTTACAGAGGTGGGGAGGCCAAGTCAATGGGGCATTAAAAAGCAGTCCTAAGAATCATACGTCTCCACTACAGTGAATGGATAGTCAGGAAGGTAAAGTTTTGGTTCCTGATGAACGGTACAACGCAGGCAGAAGTGCATGACACATAACTTAAGTGACCGAAAACTGGAAGCTGTTGGCGACAGCCCATGAATGCGCCTAGTGGATGGCTCCCTGTAGGCACCGCTCAGCAATACCAGTACTGGTGGAGCAGTACGAAATGCGTAAGTCATCTGCATACATAGAGGGTGAGACGGATGGCCCTATAGGTGCTGCTAGACTGTTAATGGCCACTAAAAAGAGTTATACACTCAATACATAGCCCTGTGGGACCCCATTCTCCTGGATATGGGGGAACTATGGGAGGCACCAACTTTGACACTGAAAGTATAGAGTGACAGTAACTTCTGGATAAAAATCTGGAGCAGGCCTCTGAGACCCCACCCATATAATGTGGCAAAGATATGATATCGCCAGGTGGTGTCATACACTTTGCGTAGATCAAAAAAGACGGCAACAAGCTGTTGCCAGAGGAAAAGGCTGTTTGGATGGCAGACTCAAGAGACACAAAATTATCAGTGGTAGAGCGCCCCTGGCGGAAGGCACCCTGACATGGAGCCAGTAGGCCACGTGACTCCAGGACCCAACCCAAATGCCGACACACCATACATTACAAACAACGTGGGCGAGGCTGATGGGCCGATAGTTATCCACATCAAGTGGGTTTTTATGGGAATGATGGTGCTCTCCCGCCATTGGGATGAAAGATGCCATCGCACCAGATCTGACTGAAGATGACGAGGAGGTGGCACTTGTAGTCAGACAGGAGATGTTTAATCATCTGACTGTGGATCTGATCTAGACCAGGAGCTGTGTCAGGGCAATGTGCAAGTGCATTGAGGAGCTCCCACTCTGTAAAAGGGGTTATAAGGTTCACTGTGGCATGTAGTGAACGAGAGGACTTTCCTTTCCATCCGCTGTTTGAGGGTGCGAAAGGCTGGGGGTAGTTCTACAACGCAGAGACTCGAGCATAGTGCTCAGCAAAGTGCTCGGCAATTGTGTTCGCGTAGGTACTCGTACATAGCATGCCATTGATGGTAACGCCAGGGACACCTGTTGGGGGCTGGTATCCACATAGACGACCGGTCTTGGTCCAGACTTGGGAAGGTGACATATGGCACCCAATGGTTGACACGTACCTCTCCCAACACTCCTGTTTCTGTCATTTTATAAGCTGGCATACACAGACACACAGCCACTTAAAGGGCTATCAGATGTTCTAGGGAAGGGTGCCGTTTATGTCCCTGTAGAGCTCACATATGATCTGTAATTGCCTCAGCAGCTTCCGGCAACCACCAAGGGACTGTCTTTTGCCAGGGGCACCCTAAAAAGCAAGGGATTGTGTTTTCTGCCGCAGAAATGATTGTGGTAGTCTCCTGCTCAACCCTTACATTGATGTTACCATGTGGGGGAGAGTCAACAGTGACATCAGAGGTGAAAGTTTTCCAGTCCGGCTTGTTTAAAGCTGATCTGGGCAGGGATTCGTGGGCCTGACACCAGGGCAGTGGCAGGACGATGGGGAAATGGTCACTACCACAGAGATCATCATGAGCCCTCCAGTAGATATGTGGGAGAAGTCCTGGGCTGTAAATTGATAAATCAATGGCCAAGCAACTACCTCCAGTCCCAATGAAATGTGTGGCAGCCCCAGTATTTAAGATGCAGAGGTCGATCTGAGACAGTAAAGTTTCAACATCTCTGCCTTTGCCAGTAAGCACGGTGTCACTCCACGAGGGGTTATGGCCATTAATATCTCCCAAAAGTAGGAGAGGTTTAGGGAGTTGATCAATCAGTGCAGCTAATACAATCAGGGGTACTGCAACATCTCGAGGAAGATATACGCTGCAGACAATTATTTCCTGCGTCGCCTGTATTCTGCCAGCCACAGCTTCAAGAAGGGTTTGAAGGGACACAGTTTCACTACAGACTGAGTTTAGGACATAAATGCAAACTCCACCTGACACTCGATTATAGTCGCTACGGTTTCTGCCCTGTCCTGTCCGCATTGCCAGGAACCAGGTTTCCTGGAGGACAATCCAGAAAACATGTGTAAAGCTTTACAGTTGCCATAGCTCAGCCAGGCAGTGGAAAAAAACTGCCACAATTCCACTGGAGGATGACATCATCGTGAGACTGGGAAGGCATGGAACATTCAATGAGGCAGTTCACACCTCAGTCACCTGCTGCCACTGACTTTTTGCCTAAGCAGTCTATATCCATTGTGAAGGAGGGTCCAGCGAGATCCAGGTCCTCAGCGGATGCCTGAATCTCCACACCATCCTCAGAGGCAGAGCTTTTAGGTAACGGTGGTGTGGGTGCCACCGCAAGTTCCTTGTTCTTGGGGGGGGTCTTCTTTTCCGATTTCTTGTGCTGTTCCTTGGGTTTCCCTGGCTGGGACGACTTCACTGAATCAGTCTCCAGGACTGAGGATGAGTGTGAAGCCCTACAACCAGCTGCTTTTGGGCTTTTCAGCCACTGGTGGGTGTCATCTTTCCCACTAGCAGAAACCTGGGAAGGGAGTGACGCAAGGGACCTGTTCCTAGTGAGAGGAGCCAAAGAAGCCTTACACTTCTCTGGCTCAGAAGTGGGGACTGAAATTCCCAATACCGTATTTACTCAAATCTAAGCCGCACCTGAAAAATGAGACTCGAAATCAAGGAAAAAAAATTTTCCCGAATCTCAGCCGTACCTGAAATTTGAGACTCGAAATTCAAGGGGAGAAAAAAGTTTTAGGCCACCACCTCCAAACCGAAACAAAGTTGGTCCATTGTAATATGAGACACAATTTAGGTCGAATGAATGGCGGTACAGCTACAGTGGTTTGATTCCAGTCGTAAGCTTAGCAGTTAAGCTTTACCAGGTAGCCATTGCTATGCGTCAGGCGCTCTGTCAGTATTTATACGGGTACCCTTCCTTTTCCATGTGCTTCGTCGTGTTTGAATAGATTGCTTATTTTTCTTTGATCTGATAAGTGCTGTTCTCTTTGTTATAGGTGTTTACGTCACTCTAAGCTGAAAATGCATTACTGTACTGTGTCATGCATTGTTTGTCGCATTCTTATAATGAGTGTTAACAGCCTGTCGCCGCTCGCGGCATGGCTTGCTTTTGTGCGCGCTACCACCGCTTACTATTAAAAAAAGAGAGGAATTGTCTCATAAGCGACATAATGGCAAGAGACTACTGTTTGTTGTTGCTTACATTGCTGCTTTCTTTCATAATGATCAACAAGAACCAAATAATAGACTGCATATGATAGAAGATGTTCTGAACGAGAGTTTAGCGAAAAATTTTCTCCATTTGAAAATCTTTGCAGACGCCTCTTTAGTACATTACATTCTGCACAGAAATTAGTCATCTTAGATTTAAAAATCTAGTTAATTGCTGTGCTTCATTTGTGACTGTATCACTATTAGGCATAAGAATAATACGAATATAAACATGACATTATATGTATATTCTTCCGCGTTTGCTGTCGTCTCACTCTAGTTTCGTAGTTTATTAGCCAGAAAGGATTTAAATGAGACAGCAGCAAACACAAAAGAATACATGGCAAAATGTTTATATTCATATTATTCTTATGGTGAAGAGAATACTGCATGTGATTCACAATTCATAAAAGTTCATATTAGCAACCATCTCTTCTCACAGGCAGGAAAAAATTCAGAACGTAGAGTTGGCCATATTGACAAACATCCCAAAGTCTTGCCAGTCGGATTTTTGTAGTACATTGAAATGCTGCTACATTTGAAGATGAACAATACAGAATTTGTATTTACTTCGTTGGATAATGTCTGAAAATACAGTGATCGAAACCCGGGCGGAGAAAAAAAGCTCATCACCCACCTTTTTTTTATTTTATTTATTTACTGACGGAGAGGTATTGGCACCAGTATTTATCTTTGTGCCTGCAAAGCGTGCCTGTGTAGCACTACATATATTCGATGGCAGAAGGTAGTTGTAACGGCACCCACCAACATTTTTCAGAACTTCCGCTTACTTTGCACTCGATTCTAAGCCGCAGGCAGTTTTTTGGATTACAAAAACCGAAAAAAAGTGCAGCTTAGATTCAAGTAAATACGGTAGTTGGGAGGGGGAGTGTTGCTCCCGAAGTAGGTGGTGCGGGAGCAACAGGGAGGGATATGCACCCCACCATCAAGGGGGCAAGTGTAATCTCCTAGTTCTGAGGGGCGACAGGAATTTGAGGAACTGATGGGGCAACAAGTGTTCTTGTAGCAGCGGTATATGAGGTGGTCATAGCCACAGGATGTAGGCACTCAAATTTTCTTAGCCTCATTGTAGGTCACTCGGTCCAGGGTCTTATATTCCATGATTTTCCTCTCTTTCTGTAAAATCCTTCAGTCTGGTGAACAAGGTGAACGATGCTCTCCATAGTTGACACAGATGGGAGGTGGGGCAAATGGAGTATTGGGATGCGGTAGACATCCACAATCTCGACAGGTGGGGGCTGGAAGTACAGTGGGAAGACATAGGGCTAAACTTGCAGCACTTAAAGCACTGCATCGGGGTAGGGATATAAGGCTTGACATCACAGTAGTAGACCATCACCTTGACCTTCTCAGGCAACGTGTCACCCTCGAAGGCTAAGATGAAGGCACTGGTGGCAACCTGGTTATCTCTCAGACCCAAATGGATGTGCCAGATGAAATGAACACTTCACCACTTTAAACTGGCACACAGCTCATCGTCAGACTACAAAAGAAGGTCCCTGAGGACTATAATACCCTGGACCATGTTTAAGCTCTTATGAGGAGGCGCGATGGTAACAGCAACATCCCCCAAATTGCCACAAGCGAGTAATGCCCGTGACTGGGCAGACGATGCTGTTTTTATCAAAACTTACCCAGAGCGCATTTTGGACAAGCCCTCCACCTCCCCAAACTTGTCCTCCAAATGCTCCACAAAAAACTACGGTTATGAAAGATTCCCCATCAACTCTCATACATACGATGTACCGGGTTGAATAAGCTTCACTGCCATCCTTAGCCTGGTGTTCCTTCCATGGTGTGGCCAGGGAGGGCAACGACTTGGGGTCATATTTCTTAGCATTGAAGTTAGACTTTGTTCGTTTAGAGACTGATGGCAGCACCAAGAGAAGAAGTACTACTCTTCATGGTGTGTCATCTGCCCTGATGCTACCCACTCCAACCAGGGGCCCACCCCACGGGCACCACCTAGCCTCAGCAAGGGGCACCTGGCAGGATGGCCATTGCCGGGAGTCCCGACGCCCCAAGGAAATGGGCATCTACTCTATGGTGTATGTGGGGAGTTAACAGTGCAGGCATCAGCAGAGCAATCCCTGTGTTGTCAGGGGGCTACAACCAACAGGGTAGATGGTGGCCCCACCACAATGGACTGGCTACCATGCTGGATATGAGTTGCTAATAAGCCCATGGTCATCGTCGGCGCAGAAAGCAACACTGCATAGAGCATGGTGGAAAATGCGCCCAGGAAGGTGTCCTCGCCCAAGAGATGGAGAATGAGCGGGACTGCAATGCGACAATGAGAAAGTGGGCTAAAGACCTCAGTGCACAATTGACACGATGCACTATGTATTGCACTCTTCTGCAATTGGCTCGCTCTTCGAGAAAATTTTGAAAATTGGATGTCAAACCCTATAGGGCACCATCACATAAAGGAAAAAATGTGAGCGACTCCTTTTAGTCACCTCTTGCGATAGGAAAGAATACCTTGGGCCTATTCTAAACCCAGACTCACAGGGGGATGTCCATTTTGAGATCATAAATGCAACAGATGTAGACATCCAAGCTCCTCAAATAATAAGTTTTTGAGGTTGAAACCTTAGGGAAAGGCAAAGCTTTCTGAACATCAAAAGTTATAGTTATGATACTCAAATTCCTTTGACCGAGTTGTGTGTCCTCAGCCAAACACTACCATGCTACTACTTCTGTTCTCCAATGTTCATTCTGCTTTTGCACTAATGCTGACTTAGTGGTTCTTCTGTAGTCAAAATTTTCCACTTCAAGGAATCACATGTAGCACAAGACTACTTCACTGGGGCATGGAACGATAAGTTGAATCTCTCATTGAAAACATCTGTAGAAACACTCCTTCACTACACTGGAACTTGTTTCTCAATGTAGTCTTTTCTATTAGGGTTGTGCGCCCTAGTGTAGTGACTGTCGTAAGATGGGAACCATTTAATATAGTCCATTACCATGTTGACAACATCATCAGGAATTTTGTATTTGGAAAATTCTTCCCTCTCAAATCTTCTCCACGTGTTCATCCTACTTCTTTCTTTAGTGCTCGAGCTAATCGACCATTGATCATGCACTGGTGCTGCGCTCACAGTGTGGCTACAGCTGCCTGAGACTACAGTCGTGTGTGTGTGAGTTGCATTTGCATGAGAGTGTGTGTGACAAAGGCTTTATTTGTGACAGTCTTTTTGTTGTGCATCTGTGACTCAGCATCTCCGCTATATCTGGTGAGTGGCAACTTTCCTTTTCATAACATTGTTACATTCCATCCTGGATTTTCAATTGTTTGATTAACCCTTCTTGTCATTTTTAAGTTATGTTGGTTGGTGTACCAAGTGCCTTGATGGTTTGCACTAAATAAAAACTTATTATTTATTCAGAAAATGGGGCAAACAACATCAGCAGAGCATATGAGAAAACTTTAAAAGAAGAGTTGAAGAAAGATGTCTACAACCCCATAATGAAAAAGAGCGGTACAAAAGAAAATTGGAAGATGAAGGCATTCTCTGGTGAAAAATCTTCATTGGAACATTGCAAGGAGGAAGCTAAAAGAAAAAGGAAGTACAGACTTCAATTAAAATCTGTACATATCTAAGATCAGCTAGAGACCTGTGCCACCCAGTTAAGATCTTACAAGTGTCCTCAGCAAAACTGTTTCTCAAGTAAAGAAGGCGCTTTATTTCAAGCCCCTCAAAAAATCAGCAAAAACGAAAAATCTTGTGAGTGAAAGTTTACCTAAAAAGGTAGTAATGCAGATTTTCTCAATAGAGAAGAAAACATCTCAAACTTACATGTGATTCTCTGCTCAAAATACACATCTTTTTCATGAAGGATGAAATCAGCAGGCAAACACCTGCTAAAAGGATGCAATGTCTACGGGAGACCATGAAATTGGGAAAAGAGTTAGCTTACAAAAACATCATGTGAATACGACACTTATGGAAGGTGTTTTTTAAGCAAGAGAATACAGATACTGATATCAAGATTTCAAAATTTTATGAGTTGTGGCCTAACAACGTTGTTCTAACTTCTGAAATGTCTCACAACGTATGTGCATGCAAATATCACGCATACTTAACTTTTTCCCTGCAACTAACACTGACCTTTTGAATCTTATTTGCTGCAACACAGAAAGTGGAATACGCATGACAAGTGAATGCAAGAAGGGCATATAAATTTACACACACTAATTGATAGAAAGTTTGCTTAATGCGAAATAATATCTTGGAGACAATGGACTGACCATGAGTGTCACCCTAAACAGATTACTGCTAGTGGAGAAGTCTTGATGAAGCTCACTCTGAACTTCAGTCTCATGTAAAAAAATTCAAAGAGTGCTCCTTTGTCGATACAATCTGCAGCTTTCAATACTACGAAAGCATCAGATAGTGAAGATGAAGTTATATTGCAGACAGATTTTGCAAAAAACTATGTAGCACAGACACAAGATGAGATACCGGTACAAAGTGCCTACTGGAGTCATACACAGATTACAGTAATTTGCAGTTGTGAGCAATGAACTGTGCCATGACACATACTCAATTTATGGTAGGTAATAAGTAAGCTCAAACAAGAGCTTCCAAACTTGACCTTGATTAGAATTTTTCTGATGGTTTCACATATCAATTTAAAAACAAATTTACCATTTCTAACCTCTGCTACATAATTTAAGACTTTGGAATGTCTGGAGAATGGTTTTTCTCTGCAACATCTCACGAGAAGGATTCAGTGGATGGCATCAGAGCTGTAACAAAGTGGGCGTTTTGGAACGAAGTTAAGCACAGAAAAGTCATCAGCAACGTGCAGGAGTTTTTAGTGTGTGCTAAATCAGTTGTTCTGGGAATAAACTTTCTTCTCCTGACAAGAGATCATAGTGATGAAAACAGAGACCCTCTGGATGGATGCTGGAAATCTGTGAAAAAGGTAAAAGATATTCACAGCAAGCATTACTTCAATGATTATAATATATGTAAGCCAATATGTGGTAGAAGGTTTCTAAAGTTAGATTTAGAGAAAGTGCAGGTTTTTCTACAGTCATCTATCATATATTCTCTCCTCTACACAGATCCTGAGATGAGTGATCATGAATCATATCCTGAATGTCTTGTTGACAAACAGTTCCCAAGAAGTTACATGTTCAGAACCAACTGTGGAAAAAATAAGGGCAGAAACATTTATTTCAGTGGATTTCTAAACTGCCAGAAAGAAATCTACTACATGCAGATATGCTCGGATTGCACAGAGAAGTGTTGAAGACAATGAGGAAATTCATATAATGTGTATGAGATCTGCAGAGAACTTGACAAGGTATTCAGAGTTAAGAAGAAGGATGTCTCCTATATAGAGTTTCAACAAGTTATTGCTATTCTCCCAAATCCAAACGTCAATCATGCTGGGAAATCAATGTTACATTTTTTCTAAGAGGTACATTTTTCAAGTGAAATAAGTAAGTACTCAGTAGCAAGGCTTTAAAGTTATACTGTACTGAAATTTCATGTTATTTATAGGCAACAAAACTGTTCTACAAGGTTATTAAAAGTGAAAGTGCCATCTACATTATGTTAGCTACTGACTCAAAAATAATTGATGTAATACAATTAATTTTAAATTAAAACTCAGATTCTACTTCACACAAGTCCCACCCATTACTGACTTCAATTGCAGTTATTGTACATACGTATTAATAATTTAACAATATTATGAGAAGGAAAGTTGGCACTCACCATATGCTGAGTAGCAGATAGGCACAACAAAAAGACTGTCACAAAATAAAGCTTTCTGCTATTAAGGCCTTCTGCTATTAAGGCCTTCATCAACAATATACACACACACACTCTCTCTCTCTCTCTCTCTCTCTCTCTCTCTCTCTCTCTCTCTCTCTGTGCCCATCTGTTACTCAATGCCTCCTGTATCTGGTGAGTAGCAATCTACCCTTTTCATGACATTGTTGTTTTATTCAGACTAGTTTACATCTGCAGTGAGGAATTATGAGTGCCACCTTCACTGATACTGTTGCATTTTATACTCCTCAAACTATTTCTCCAAATAAGGGAAGATCGTTGCTGAGTGTTGCAACAGGGATAGCATTCAGTTTCTAGTTGGAAGTACAAATCACCACACACCAGGTATAATTCCACAAAACGCAGAGAAAGCACGTGTGCAACAGTATTTATCAAGCTGCAACTAACCTGCTTCATCATAACCAACAATGCACACAACCACAAAGTATTACTATTCTGACCGCACAATGAAACTACACTCAGAAGCAAAACTGAGGGCCATATTTTCAGATTCATTTGCAAACAACAGCACTAGCATTTTTTTCTTTTTCTTGTTTGTGTCAAGAATTAGTTATGCCTGTTTAATTATTATACACCGTTTTGGTAAAGATTTCACAATTTATCCAGTGTGTTCTTTGCTCAATCACTTACAGGTTGCTTGTATTTGTCATGGCATAACTAAACAACCTAACCTTATTGATCAGCCGCTTCAAAAGACTGCAGAATTCATTGAATCTGTAAACACTGTGTTATGTTTGAGTGTGGTCCTAGCACGAGTGATAGAGGCTAATTCCTTTCACTGCCAAGTCAATTGATGCAGCTGGTACAGTACATATTTAGTGACAAATTAACAATAATATGTAGCCCTTTCATGATCATATTATTGACATAGCTTATCATCTGAAACTGTGTGGCTGCTATCACCCCCGCCAAGAGAACGGTCAACTCATACAAATGCTTTGGTGTAACAACGTGTACGTAAATAAAATGAAACACTGACATAGGTTTAGCCATGCACCGGACTGGTCTGAGCACATTTTGCTACACAAATGACTAATAATTCACTGCCCTCCTCTCCTTTTCCCTTGTACACTTTAACAGTTCCAGTTTTTGTTACTAAGTGTGATACGAACTGTATTCAAATCTGGCCTGGTGCGCAGAGCAGTGGGGTTAGGTTAGGTTAGTGTTGTTTAACGTCCCGTCAACAATGAGGTCATTAGAGACCGAGCGCGAGCTCGGGTTAGGGAAGGAAATCGGCCATGCCCTTTCAAAGGAACCATCCCGGCATTTGCCTGAAACGATTTAGGGAGATCACGGAAAACCTAAATCAAGATGGCTGGAGACAGGATTGAACCGACGTCCTCCCAAATGTGAGTCCAATGTGCTAGCAGAGCGGTGGCTTGTGTCACTTTGACTTTAAACGAGGTCTGGTTGCAGGTAAAACAGATTGCTTCATCAGTAGAATACCACGAAAATGCAATTGTTCTACAAAGGAGATCACTTATAAAACATCTCTATGACTCATCCTCTAATATTTCTCAAGTGTGTGGTACTGTACCAAATTAGGTGCTTACAAAGAATGGCAGCACAAATGGTCACAGGTTTCTCTGACAAATGGGAGTGTGTCTCAGAATTTCTGAAAAAACTGAACTGGTAAACACTTGGAAATAGATGCAAACTAATCAGTGAAAGTCTATTTACAAAGTTTCAAGCACCAGCTTCAAACAATAACTCTGGCAATGTACTATGATTTCCACATATAACTTCCATAGAGACCAAAAAGACAAGATTAGACTAATTTCAGTATGCGTAGAGGTATTGAACCAATCAATCTTCCCCTGTTCCATATGTGAATGGAACAGAAAGAAGCCCTAATAATTGCCACAACAGGAAGTACCCTCTGCGATGCAATTCTGAGTGGTTTGCGGAATACAGATAAGAAAGTAGCATTTTTCTTAACTGGAAGACAGGGCACAATCAGTAAAAACTAACTTTTTGCATCAGTGAAGACCAACCTGGGAATCTCAGAACCTGAAGGGAGAGGATGACAGCCTGTGTGAATCCAGTCATTCATAAGGCATGTAGGACAAAATAAACTCCTTCTTATAGCTTCTATTCATATACTGTTCTGTCGAAGTAAAAATGCCCCTTCGTATGACTTCAAAATATTTTAAGACAGTTTATCATTGTTATTTTGCTACAGAGGTGAACAAAGGTTTTCATGACTGTGTAACCATTTCCTTCCTATAAGAGGATACAAGAATGACACACACTTTAACTAGAAAATGTTTTAACAAGAGACCCACATCAAACACAACTTTATGAAATAAACTGATGCTCTGGGTACCAAAAGATAATAATGTATGAGCACTATGATCTAGTTTCATAATACAATTTATGACTGATGTATCATCAAGTACTGATAACACTGAATAATATCATAAATACATTCTTCATATGACAGTCACTTACACTGAGGTATTGATTTTATTCTGGAGAAAAGAATGCAAAAAATCACAGACAAAAAGGTGCAGGATAGGCCTAACTCCTCAATTTTTGCAATCAAGAATCTACATTTATATGGGTCCCATTTTAAAAAGATTACTGTAATACTCATAAAACTATTAACTCCCAACATAACATTCAAACAAAATTTATCGAAATCAAGTACTCTACAATGCGCAAAGGAAAATAATGGTACCCTCTGTGATCACTTTGGTTGTGTCATACAGCAGGGGTTCGTTTACAGTGTTGACTAACTGTCACTACACTGCTTTGTTTCATGACCGCAGTCAGTCAATGTAATTCCAAAACAAGTTATACTCTTTATATTTGGCATTTTCAAATGTATGAGTGTTCTGAATGACTTTTTGAAAAAACCATAGTATTCATAACTGCTAGAAATTTGACAGGGAAGGCACATAAAACTGCTGGTGTGTATATACGCCACATTGTTAGAGAAAGTAAACGTGAACAGTTTCTATGGTGCCTACAATTTCTGGATGTCAACTTCCCGGCAATGACGAGGCATGAAATAACATTAGGTATATCGTCATACAACATGAACTGGCTAGGAAACAACGAACAGGTTAGTCAGTCTCTCAAGATCCACGGATCTTTGGCAAATAAATCGTAATCATGTGGAACGTGTCATTTAACATTCACAAAGCAAATTAATTTGTAAATATGACTACATGCTTAACATTAATAAATTGAAAATATAAGTACTTTCCCGAGAAAGGATGTCACAGTTGCACAGTAAGGTTTTCCATATTGTAACTGTCAACAATTAAACTAACCAACAACATGAAAGTATCGATCTGTCTGTAACTTTAATCTTTCCTTAGCCGTTGAGAGAGAAAGGTCGGTGTAAGAAAATTATTTTATATTGTTTGGATACGTGAAGGAGTGAAGCAAGTGCCTATCACTCAGGTTAATCATGAACTTTGCTTTTGCTGTGTGGACAATGTTTATTACAACAGATTTCAAATCAACACAAGGATATCATTACAAATTTAAATCAGCATTCGTGGACCAATAGGGTGACAAAATAACTTTGTAATTATGTCACCGGTTAATAACGATAAAGGCTGTTAGATAAAACTTTCACTTACTTCTCGACCATAGAGCCAATGACGCTGAGCGTTTCCAAAACAAGTCTGTCAACTGTCGCTGATGAACGAAACCTTTGTGAAAATCCGCAATTTTCTTCTGATGTATGGCATTCCCTGCAATCTCCAGCTGGAATATGTACGGGAGCGGACTGAACTGCTGAGCCATTCTGTGTTCTTTCTTCAGTTCGTGAATCTTGATCTTTACAAAGGCATGAGCCCATAGTAGGTATGCTATACACCCTTGAAGGTAACAGGGTGCGATCTCCTGTACCAGGTACGCAATATCATTTGACGGCATTTAGCAGACATTTGGTAATCCTGTACTTCTCTCGTACAGGCAGGAAAAATTTTCCTATTCCCGTCTGTGACAGCAGACTATATCAAGTAAACATTACAGTGAGTGGTTACTCTCCGCGGAACTTTGAAAAAATATGTCTGCAAGCTGTTCGTTAATTCAGAGGTAGCATTTGTTGAATACGGATCAACCAGTTCAGAATTACAAGAGGAGTGTACCAGAATAATAAATAACATACAGGTGACAAAAAACTAATTACTGTACATCTACTTCTCGGCCACACTGTACGCCAAAGAATTTAACTAAAACATAACAACGCTATAACAAAGATGTTACTGCAAAGATTGCGCGTTTCGATGTAGCGTAATCAACCCAACACCACCTCGATCCGTCCGTCAGTTCGATTCTATTTCTCGCCAGACACTTGTCCAAACAGCATTCTTAGTGGAGCAGTAATAATAATTAAAGCTGTCTTCACCCTGAATGTTTGATTGCATATTGCATTTCTTTGGTTTCCATTCATTCATGTGTTTCATATTGCTTTTCAGGAAAAACAAGAAGAACTATCAGGAATTTCGGATGAGTAAATTAAGGATAACTCACACTAGCCTTAACGTCGCAGCACGTTCAAACGTTCCACAACGCATTTCAAATGGTGGCATTCACGCCACCGTCAATGTTACTCAGCAGCAAAAGTTTTGACAGTTAACGTCAGCGATCTCACTTGATTACATTACACCATATCTCATTTCCTCTCGATACAGAGCCATACTCTCCTCTTCCATACTTCATTTTGTCATGCTTTCGTTAGATCCTCTTTGTCGTGGTTGATATCAGTTCTTAATCTACCTCTTTGTTATTTGTTCTTCGTCAATCGTTCTCTATTATTTTTTGTGATTTGTTAGGCTCCATTCACACGGTGGGCAACGACACGTCAACGTGGGTCACGTGACGTCAAAATACTCGTTCAAAGCTTTCAAATGGCGAGGTTCGCTCGGTGAGCAACGTCACGTCAACGTCAGTTTGCATGCCGGCCGGTATATTTTGAATAGTTTGACGTTGACGGGGGGGGGGGGGGGGGGGGGTCACGTGGGCGAACTGCTTACGATTGGCTGTTACTTTTACTTCTGTTATGCCACTGCTCACATGGCACGAGTTTGATTCCGCTAGCAGTGTTCTCCACATCGAAAATATCTACTTTGTTTTTAGTTATAAAATGTTTTAATATAAACATGAACGACGAGAAGTTAATCGAACTTGTTCGCCAAAATGTGGAGTTGTATGACATGAGCTGCAAAAAATACAGTGACACTTTGTTTAAAGAAGAGATATGAAAGAAAAATGGATTGGTTATCGGTCGCCCAGGTAAATAACTGTACGAATATTGTAGGCCTACTGCAGATTATATTTATTTTGTATGTAATGTATTTAGATGTATAACATCGCACCTGCATGTATTTATGTATGTATGTACTCATGATTAGGAGGTGAAGACGCTTAACAGAGGTTAGAGCCTTCCTGCGTTCCAAATTCACAATTATTTGCGAGTCATGAAAGTTTATTTCGACCATTTTTATATGTAATACTTATCATTCCGAAGCAAATATGAGTATTCTACGCCACCTAGTCATTTTGCTAGTAGTTTACTTATGTATAGTATTTCTTTACATACTTTCAGGTACTGAGTCTCACTCAAAATTTCGTATGGACACAGCTTATTTAAGTAGAATTGCAGTAAAAAGTTCGATGTTCCACATTCATATACAGAGTGCAGTTGATTCTCTGCACTGCAAAAGCTACATGTACTTTGCCGAGAGAGTTTGTAGTGCAAATGCTACCACCGCAGCTAGTCTATTTCATCTATAAGAAATTATATCTACTGTTTGTTTATCACCAGTTTTCACCTTAGTGGCCCAGCTATATTAAAGCAAAAATAGCTTTCCAGTTGTAATGTAACACTATATGAAACACTGTCTGTCCAGTTTAATAATTACTTGAATTGTTTATTATGTCCTAGCCTGAAGATGAAAGGAGTATTCTAATGAAAGTAAAATTTGACTTACTTATTTGAAAACAAATGTAAAACTTGTGCTTAGCAATATTATATGACATACATCTGTAGAATCTTGTAACAGGCATGAGCTGTTCCTTTATTCTGCTATTAGTGGTTGTAAACGAAAGTTCATCTATTCTGCTTAATTATATCGAAGTTACATTTTATTTGTGGTTACAGGAAGCGACTGTAGACTTCGTTGGGTGTCACTTCGTGACCAGTTCCGAAAAGTCATTCGGAATAAGACGAAGAGTGTGCAGGCTGCTACTTAAACGAAGGAGTGGCAGTACGAGAAACAGATAAGCTTTCTGAAGCCACTTTTCAGAGAGCGCGCGTCACATTTAATTGTGCTATCTGTGGAAGAAACAGAGACTTTAGAAGATGACAACATCTGTATAATAGAAGGAAATAGTCAAGTTGTAACACTGTGGAGACAGTTGTGTAGACTCCCACTCATAGGAAAAAAGTGGACATATGTGACGAAAGTGCATCAAACACGCTTATGCAGAATTTAATAAAACAAAAGGAGGGTAGTGATAACAGTGGAATAAAACAATTTTTTAGCATGGCAGAGACAGCTGCAAAATTTTCACCTTTGTGACAAATAGAAGCGAAAAATAGTGTTTCAAATAATAAGTGAACTGGAAACACAAGAAGTGAGGGAACAGCTAAATGTGTCTAATAACTTCGATCACTATTACACAGCTAAAGTAAATTAATTATAATCTCTCAATGTGTGTTTCTTATAAAATATATTTCCACATTGTCACACTAAGGTTTCAGGAAATTATTTGTGCTACAGTGCTTCGAGGCATTTTCAAATTTAGTCATAGGCTATTAGCCAATTTATATTACTACTGAAAGTGTTAAGATTGTTACTGTTTTTACTTATATTTGAATGTGTGCAAATGTGGCGAAAATTAGCTGTGAAGACTTAGTATTTTTTTTGGGGGGGGGGGGAATGGTATTCTGAACATGGGTAATGCTGAGCAATGTGAAATTCATCTCTTGGGTCATTAAAGAAAGCATCACCAAAAAAGGGAAAAACATTAAAAAAGACTTTGAAATGTTAAATATGTAGCTGCATTTATAAACTACTTTTCATGTTAAATGACTTGTTCCACATCATTCGATTTATCATGCAAAATGATCCATGGAACATGAAACTAACAGACTGCTAGTCTGCAAAATGATTGAAAGCTACATGAACATTTCATTTCAAATTATTTGTCGGATTGTACGTTGAAACAGCAGTAAATGGTTCTCCACTTTTCATGTACAACACAAATCCGTTACACTTTCATCAAATTTTTTTGGCACAATAGCAGTATATAATGAAATGAGCAATTAACCATAAATTCAATGATACAGACTGAAGAGAAATATGGAGGAAGGGTGGAAGTATGCTGTACTGGATAGATAAATGAATTTAAAAATATGTTGCGTTATTTCATGCTTTATTGTCTTTGTTATTACAAAATAATTATGAATTACTTTCATGGAACTGAGGCATTTGGGGAATTAAAGAAATCTGTGAATCCTTGACATACCCCAAATGCTGCATTACAAGCATTTTCTCCCTGCCTTCCAAGTTGATGCAATATTAACTCTCTGCTTTGTGCATCTGTATGTCTTAAATATAGTTATGAAGGATACTTGCAGTTAAAATTATCCTATCTACATTTTCAAGAAGTGCATTTACTTTCCTGAAATATATCCGAAACTTCTGTGCTAACTGCCCAAATGCACTTTCTAAAACTTTGGGCCGTCACTCAGTTGAACTCGAGGATACAGCCTCATTAAATATGTCTTAAGCGGGAAAGCCTCATCGTCCATCCATCACAAAGGGTACAGGTGTGTGTGTGTGTGTGTGTGTGTGTGTGTGTGTGTGTGTGTGTGTGTGTGTGTGTGTGTGTGTGTACCAGGCAGGTTTCAGTCAGAGGGCACACTTAAATTGTTGCTTTCCAAAGCTTTGGTGAGATTGGACTGAGCATAAATACCACCATCACTGTTTTTTCCATATGCTCCTACATCCACCGCTGCAAATTTATAATTTGCATAATGGGGAAAATTCCACACTTCCCAATATTCATCAGCAATTGTGAGCCACTGCTCTGTTGTAGGTGGAGGCATTAGAACATTGAGCATGACTTCAATAATTGCCTGGCATACTTCATACACAATACTGTGCACTGTGGAATGTCCTAATCGAAAGCTGAATGCTGTCGTCTGTAAGGAGTCCCCTGAAGCCAAGAACCTGGGAGGAAAAAAAGGAAATTAACAAAAAGTAATAAATGACATATATTATTTACAGAAAAAGAAGTTTAACACAAGTGACATCCATGCTTTAATTTTAAGCCTGTAGGACAGAACTCAAATATATCATGATGCACCATGTGTACTGGCCTGTCTTCTTGAAAAGAAGGATTAATACAGTGTTTGATGCTGTTCTTGTGTTGACTATATTTCATGTCATGTAAAATACATTGACACAACCGATAGCAATACATTAGTAAGATTCACTCACAGTTTCTGAATTATTTTGAAAATAAAATGCACAAAATTGCAAATTGTACACCAAAATTTTAGGCCAATAAATAAACTGTAGAGTTTGCTACTGCATAATTTGTAAATATTGTTAGTTTTAGCATAAATAAGACTTTGTAATAGATTGTGAAATGAGTACTTCGAGTGTGACACAAAGTACTACCAAGCATTTCCACTACAGAAAGAAGCATCTTAGTAACTCTGGGACTAAGAAGTGTCAATATTGTTCACAAGCCTTGTATATCCGCTAATAAAATATATTAAGCCAAGGGACACTACTTTTCCTGAAGTCTGCTTCCTGTGACTAGCATATGATCCACACTAAAGTAAAATGATGCAGTCAACCTGCTCATATAGGCCATCATAAAGTTCTTGAAAGTACTCGATTTCATACATGCTCATGTACTGCAAAAGTAAGTGATGCAACTCAAACTTCGAAAACTATTGGAAACTGTATCATTATAGTAGAAACGAGTTTATGCAGGACGAACTGTAGCAGATTTAGATCTACATAACAAGGGGCCATAAATTGTGAATGTTTAGCATATAGATCAATTTGTTGATAGTGTGCAGTAATAGAATAAATATTCTGTTCTATAAAATACGTAAAGGTACAGAACAGAAACCCTCAAAGGAATTGGTAAAGCTGAAACATCAGACTCACCTCAAACAAACCATTAGTTTTTCTCGTGGAGAAATTGCACAGCTTTCTTGATGCTGCTGCTTATCAAAGACAGCAAATTTAAAAGAATCCTGTCTCGACATTTGTAAATATTTATAAAATGATGTCTCCTCTTCTTCCAGCTCAATATACACAATGTGATTTTCGCCTTCACACATTCTCTTCAAAATCACTTTCTTCACCCACGTTCGTTTTGATTGCCTTGCCAATTTCCGCTCTCTTTCCTCATCATCTAAAGCAATTGCAATCGTAGCAAATTCATCAAGACTAAATTTAGTGTCCACCATCCTCTCTCGTGAACACTTCTGCGAGTTTCCAACAACGCGCCATAACGTGGTTGTAGTTTTGCCGTTGCTTGACGGTTCCGTCAAGTGTGAATGCAAGTGGAGTTTTGATGGCGTGTGACATCACTGACGTTGACGTGACGTTGCCCACCGTGTGAATCGAGCCTTATTGTTTGAACATAGTTAAAGACAGCCATGTGAGTTAAGATCACGTGACTTGAATTGCCTTGATGGCACGTCACGTGGCTTGATGGACAATACGAACACACATTGACATAGAGGTAGCATGACATGACGACAAGTAGTAGTAGTAGTAGTAATAGTATTAGTAGTAGTAGTTTATACATGAAGAGTCAAGACTAAAATACGTAGTGTATACAAATAAATACACACACACACACACACACACACACACACACACACACACACACACACACACACACACACACACACACACACACACACACATGCTTAGACATTTAAGGATGAACAGTATCCTAAAAACAAAAGGGTGTACACCAACACACACAAACTTACATTAAAAAACTGTAAACTTTGAATGTTGATTAATTACATAAAAGTTTTTTTATGGGTTACTTCATTAAGATTTAAATAAAAAACACATTTACGTGTAACACTTCTCTTCAAAATATTAATTCGGATCATAGCAAACATTTGACTCAAAATGCTACTGACATTGACTGTGGCACATAGTATCGACATAGAGCATGAATATAATAACTTGCTTCTATGTTGCTGAAGGTATTTGTTTACACTGTAATAGCACCTTGTCATTAAAAACATGAATATTGTTTCGTTAAATGTAGACTTTTTTCCCATTTCTGTTATATGCACTGGAAGATTATTCTACAATTTTGTACCTTGAATGTTTGTCTGTTTCTATGATATAGCCTTGTTTATTCGTTTTACATCGATATCATTGCACATTCTTGTACAAGGGTGGATTGAAAAGTAATGCCTCCACCTTCGTAACTCTTCAACAGTTGGCAGCATTAGTACGCAGCAGGTACTGGCTTGTTCCATAGCCTCTTCCCTAGAGCTCCAGTTGACAGGAAGCCTTAGCATTGAACGGCTGTGTTGTTACAGTGTAAAATATCGAACCCTGCGCAGATGGTCGGTCAATGCGATTTAAGCAACGTGCAGTCATTGAATTCTTGACTCCAGAAGGTGTCACCCCAAAGGAGATGCATCAGAGAATGAAAGCAGTTTATGGTGATCGTGTTGATGTGGGTACTGTGCGTCGTTGGGCGATAAGTTTAAAGATGTTGAGGTGGGGACATCTGACCAACGTGTCAAACAAGGAGTTGGACGTCCTGTGACAGCAGCCACCCAGTTTCACAAGCAAAATGTTGACGATCGTCGTATCACACAGAGAGAAACTGCTCAATCGGCATTTCACAAGAACGTGTGAGTTACATTATTGCTTTGCTTGGCTATCCAGAGATCTGTGCACGATGGGTACCCCAGATGCTGACTCCTGAAATGAAAGCGCACAGACCTGAAATTTGCCAGGAACTATTTGCTATGATCCGAATTAAAATTTTGAAGAGAAGTGTTACACCTAAATGCGTTTTTTAATTTAAATCTTGACGAAGTAATCCATGAAAAATATCTTTTATGTAATTAATCAATTCTATTGGACAGGAGGCGAAGCGTGGTTATAATATTACGACCCAAAGACGAAACGTCTGTGTATGGAAAATCGACACAAAGACTCGCCCCAAAAAATAAATTCAAGACGCAGCCCTCAGCTGGAAAAATCATGGCCATAGTGTTCTGGGACGCAGATGGTTCTATCGATGTTGATTTGCTTGATCGTGGAATACCAATAAATTCAGAGCGTTACTTCACAATGCTGCGAACTCTGAAACGATGGCTAACAAGGTCCCGAAAGGAAAAGGGAAATGTTTTCCTGCAGCATGACAATGCCAAACCACACACTTCACGTGGCACCCCAGCAGAAATTCAGAGGCTGAATCTCACCACCGTACCCCATTCTCCATACAGTCCAGATTTAGCACTGTCTGACTTTCATTTGTTCTTGATAATGAAAGACGATCTGTGGGGACATCATTATGCTTCTGATGAAGATGTTGAGAGAACTGTGAGACTGTGGTTGTGGGAACAGACTGTCAACTTCTTCCATGAAGGCTTTAGAAAACTTGTTCGTCGTTGGCAGAAATGTATCCAGTTGGCGGATGATTATGTGGAAGAGTGAATATTTGTAATTAAAGAACACATTCGAAGGATTATTTCTGCATTTGATGTATTAAAATATTCGCCTCCAAATCCAATTAACGAAGGTGGTGGCATTACTTTCCATTCAACCCTTGTATTATTTGAATGCAGATCTGAGATAGTTTTGACATTTTCAGTGCACCATTTTTTATGTGTGTGTACGTGAATTGGCCTTTATACATTGACAAGGGAACCGATAGCGGTACTCAACGTACCGTCTGCCACACACCGTCAGGTTGCTTGAGGAGTATGGATGTAGATGTAGACAAAAAATAAATAACTCCTACAACTTTTATAGATCATCACCGAGGTCGATTCACACCTGATGGAACAGAACGTCAAGACATTACAAAATGCACTTCAAATGGTGGGAGTCAGACAGCCATCAAAGAATTGGAACGGAACGCGACGTTAACGTCATGGGTTCTCGGGAACAAACTATAACGCTCAGATGTGCGTAGGGACAGGGAATCTGTGTTGCTGGCGTCTGATAAAGGCTAATTCTCACTGGCACTCACGTCACGTCTCTTCAAAATATTTCAAATGCATTTAAAATGGTGGGATTCATGCAGGCCGTCAAAGGATCATACGTCACGTCACGTCTGACGGTGTCGTCGTCTGCTAACATCGGAATTTCACCTGATTTCGCTGTGCACACTTGTATCACATTAGTGGATTTTGTGCTTTTGTATATTCTTAATCTTCATTTTTATTATTACGCTCTGTCTTCGTGACAAATTACAAATGTTCTATGGCAACTTGGATTTTTTTCTATAGCGTGTTCTTCCATAAGCGAGATCAGATAGCTAAAAGTGAAAAATATTTAGATTTTACAGTAACAAAACAGACCTGACAGTGGGGTAGTATATTAATAAAAACCTAAGTTGTTGAAGCAATTTTCATTAAATAAACATTTAAATGAAAAAGTCATATCTAATGTAAGAGAAAAATAATTCTTTTGACTTTATTGGTTATGTAAGAGACAAACATAATGGATAAAGTAAATAGGCTCTATTCATTTCCTAATAAATACTGCATGATGTGTATGTAAGTATATATTTTCTTAGCAATTAAATGTTGTTTCACTTCCTAGCATTTACCACACAAAACTGATCAAGAACATATATTATGAAGTTTTCTTTGGCCATTAATAAATTAAGTAATTAATCAAAGTTGCAAATTAAACTTGATTAATCAATTCATTTATTTCTCAATTACAGTACTATATTCCTACTTTTTGTATCACAGATGGTAACTCATAACCTCACTTTTATGGTTCAGTAATGGTCTAAGTGACCTGATGTGACATGAAATGACATGATGTGATTTGAGGGCAAATGTGAATAGGCTTAAGGCCAATTACAATTGTAGAACACTTTATATGAATGGCTGTTCACCTCTCTGCAGCAGCAGGGTATTTGTACTCACAGTTCCAAGCTTCAGCAACTGTTTAGTATTCATTCCATCATGTTCAGCGACGATAGGATAGGAGCTGTGATTGCTGTATTAAGATGCAAGCTGAGTTGATGACAGTTCAAGATGGTTTGGAATTGATCACAGAACTTCAGGCTATTGCCAATAATTATCACTATGAGGAGCCAGACGGGGGATGGAAGCTACGTCCTGCACATACCCCTTATGTTCCTTGATTTTCCATTAGTGTGACCACCCCAGTTACTGTCCACAATGAGGATGACGCCTCGACGCAGAGATCGTTTCAAGGTGTGGAAGGTAGTGAAAAGTTTTCCAGGGGAAGATCCTCAGCCAGGTGGAGTCGCTTGCCTTGTTCCATAGGAAGTTTCTCTGCCTGCAACAACATCAGAATCTATCACAATGGATGGGATTACTAGTAGTTGGGAGCTCCAATGTCAGGGATGTAATGGGGCCCATTAGGGATATGGTTGCCAACGAGGGAAAGAAATCCAGTGTGCACTCAGTGTGCATACTGGGAGGAGACACTCCAAATGTGCAACAGGTGCTTCCAGTTGTCACAAAGTGCACTTTCTGCAGCCAGCTACAGCTGGTGGCTCATCATTCTACTAACAATTGTGTGTTGCTATTGATCAGAAAAAAGTCTCTCTGATTTCAGGCAGCTAGCTCAAATTGCGTAGCCTGCCAGTTTCGATTGAGACATGGAGGCAGAGCTCGCCACCTGTAGCACTGTCAACAGTACTGATAGCAGACATTTGGTACAGAACTGAGCAAATATTATGAATCAGAGACTCAGACAGTTCCACAACCAATAGGTTCAGATTTCTCAACATGCACATAGGGTGGTGGAGTTTTGGGGTTCTGCTTCATAGGTCAGAGGTCCACTACATACAGGAGATGGTTACACAGGAAGCAGGGTAATGGACAGGGTTTTTTTTGGGTTAGAAGTCCACAGGAAGGTACAGAATGGACTTACACATCAAAGAATGCAGAGTAAACAGAGGAAGAGGGTAGACATAGCAACAATCAATATTGTAGTTGTAAAGTTTCATAAACTTTCTGGGAAAGAATCAGCGCTTCAAGTGCTAATAGAAAGCACTGGAGCTCAAATCGTTATAGGTAACAAAAGCTGGCTAAAGCTGGAGATATGTTCAGCCGAAATTTTTAAAAATAACCTAATGATGTTCAGAAATGATGGATTAAATACAATTGGTGACAGCATGTTTGTTAGTGTTAGAAGTGGTTTCTCTAGTTTCAAAACTGAGTTAGAGAGTTCCTAAGAGTTTGTATGGGTAGAGGTAATGCTTGACAACCATAATAAATTAATAATGGATTCCTTGTAGCGACCTCCCATCTCACATGACATAGTTGCTGAAAAGATCAAAGAAAACTTGAGTAGCATTCCAAACAGGTATCCAATTCATACACCAGGCGTTGGTGGGGGCTTCTGCAACAGAGTTCAGACTTGTTTTGCGTTTAATGGGTGTTCAGTTCTGTCTCTCATTAATTTGTTAGGTGTAAATCTCTCAATTTCTGTCGATACTGTTACTTTGAATTTTTCTTTGAATTTCAGCCACATCTGGTCTACACTGTCGTAGTTAGTTGGCAGGAGTAGAGAATGTTTCTTAGTTAGGTGTCAAGCGAATTTTCATCTACTTTTTTATACAGGAGTATTTTGTGTGCATTATTTGTGGATTTAGGTTTTACAGTATTTAGTCTTGCTACAACGACCTTGTGGTCACTAATTCCTGATGCCCCCTGTTTGTTCAGGATTTGTTGCTAAGAGGTCAAATGTACTTTTGCAACCATTTACACTTCGAGAGGGTTCCTGAAGTAACTGCTCAAAATGATTTTCAGAGAAAGCATTTATTACAATTTTTGACAATGTTTCATACCTGCTAACAGCTACGAGCAAGTATTTTCAATATATTGGTGGTATATTGAAGTCACTACCAACCATCTGTATGAGTGGGATACCTGTTTGGCATGACTCTGGTTTTACTTGAACCTTACAGCAGCCATATCACCTGAGTTGGAGGTCAGTAAAAGGAACCAAACTTTAATATATTTCGATTGTCAAACATAATCTCTACCCATATTAACTTACAGGAACTCTGCAGAAGCAACGAAAAAAGCATGCCAAATTGACAAGAAAGCAAAGTCTCCAAGACTGGCAAATTTCTACAGAAGGTCGAAATTTAGTGTGAATTTCAATGTGAGATGTCTTTAATAGTTTCCACAACGAACCTCTGTCTCGAAAACTGGCATGAAATCCAAAGGTATTCTGGTCCAATGTAAAGTACACCTGCAGCAAGACACTATCAATACCTTCAATGAATTACATCAATGGTAATATTGCTGGTCTCTAAAGCGACGTTATTGAATTTAGTCTTCGAAATTTCTTAAGCGAAGAGATGAAGTAAATATTCAAGTAGTCGAACCAACAGCAGCTTCCTACATGAGTAACTTAGAAGCAGATATCTTTGGTGTAGCAAAGCAAATTAAATCAGTTAATGAAGTCAAGTCTTCTGGTCTATATAGTATACCAATTAGGTGCCTTTCAGAGTAAGCTGATAAAATAGCCCCATAATCACCCATCATACACAACTGCTCGCTCAATGAAAGACTGATACCATAAGACTGGAAAGTTGCACAGATCACACCAGTACTCAAGAAATGAAATAGAAGTAATTCAATGACTTACAGGTCCCTTTGACCGACATGGATTTTTAGTAGGATTTTGGATCATATACTGTGTTCACATATTGTTAATTATCTTGAAGGTAATGGGCTATTAACACATAGCATAGATTCAGAAAAATATCGTTCTTGTGAAACACTACTAGCTCTCTATTCGCATGAAGTTATGATGCTATCAGGAAGTGAACTCAAATCGATTCCATATTTCTAGGTTTCCAGAAGTCTTTTGACTCCATTCGCCACAAAACACTTCTAATCAAATTGTTTACCTATGGAGTATTTCATCAGTCATATGACCGGATTCGTGATTTTCTGTCAGAAATCTCAAAGTACATAGTAAATTATGGAAACTCATAGAGTAAAACAGAAATGATATGGGCGTTCCCCAAGGAAGTGTTATAGGCCCTCTGCTGATCCTAATTTATATGAACGATTTAGGAGAAGCTCCGAGCATCACTCTTATGATACTGTGTTTTACCATCTACTAAAATCATCAGAGGCTCAAAACCAGCTGCAAATGACCCAGACATGATATCTGGATGGTGCAAAATGTGACAACTGACTTGATTCAGAAAAGAGTGTGATGTATCTACATGAGCTTTTTACTCTCTTAATGAATTCCTTAATGTAAACATTTTTCATTGTAACTTATATATGACACACTATACTTGTAATGTTTACTATTACCACTTTGTAATGAAACAAGACAGCCTACTTGTTAGCAAGAAATTTTTGCTCAGGTTAATGATGTACTTCAATTCTATAAAATTTGTAACTTGCAATGTGGACTAACTCTAAATTATCATTTGATTTTTTATACCTCTGTTCACTATCAGAAACCGCTAAGCTTGTAATTATTAGCATATTTTGTTTCTGTACACATATTATAATATGTATCTATTAGTGTCTATAAGTACAGTTGTCATGAAAAATTATGACTCGCTCTATATGCATGCAATTCTCTTGTATACTGGATCAATGTAACACAAATTAATAAACAAATAAAGAAAAGAAATCAGTTAAATTTTGGTCACACGATAAATCACAAAAATTTAAAAGCTGACAGTTCAACTAAATACCTAGGAATTGGAACTATGAACAACTCAAATAGGAACGACCACATAGATAACGTTGTAGTGAAGAAAGCCAAAGACTGTGTCTGACTGGCAGAACACTTAGAAGATGCAATAGGTCTACTGAGGAGACTGTCTGTATTACACTTGCCTGTCTTCTTCTAGGACACTGCTGTGCAGTATAGGATCTTTACCAGAGATATTTGATGGGGGACATCGAAAAAGTCCAAAGGACAGCAGCTCGTTTCGTATTGTCGCGAAATAGGAGAGGGAGTGTCACAGATAATAGAGTAAGGCACAGTCATTAAAACACAGACTTTTTTGTGGCGAGATCTTTTCACAAATTTCGATTACCAACTTTCTCCTATGAAAGCGGAAATATGTTATTGTCGCCACTGCACATAGGTAGAAATGATCACTGTAATAAAACAAGAGAAATCAGAGCTTACACAGAAAGATATGTGTTCACTTTTCGCACATGCTGGTACAGAACGAAACGGTAGAGAAATAGTTGGAAGGTGGTTCGATGAACTGTGTGTCAGGCACTTATGTGTGAATTGTGGAGTAGTCATGTAGATGTAGATGTTTCCACATCGAAAGTTAACATATTCTCTCTGTGTATACTTATGTACATTAGTGGACTTCGTGGGTTTGTACCTTTTAAAACTTTATTTTATTTTTTGCTTTGTTTACGTGACACATTGTAAATTTACATGAAAACTGGGATATTTTTTCAAGAGTTCTCTTCCTCAAAAGAGACCAGATATCTGAGAGGGAAAAAATTTAAGTTTTTTGTTGCCTATGCAAAGACAAACCATCACCATAAGTAAAAAGGAAATGACTTCAGGAAACATTTTCAATAAATAACATCGAAGAAGTGAGTTCTAGCCAAGAAGAAAAATATAGTTGTTGTTGATGTGATTTGTTACCTAGAAAGAAAAAAACGGCACAATTGATGAGGTAAGGTAGGAAATCTCTATATCTTACTTTCTCTATACTGTTAGTTTGAAGTTTTTCAAGTATCAACACCATTGAGGAGGCAAGGTTCTATATTTTACCTTCTGTATACTGCTTGCTTAAAGAGTTTCTAAGTATATATTTTCTCTAGCATATAAATGTTGATGTTTTGAAATGTTCCTATTCTCAGTAGTTTACCATAGAGAGTTTGTCAATTTTTCTCACTTTTTCTGTCATAAATGGTATTTTATAACATCAGTTTCACTCTTTGGTACACAAGTGACTAAAATTCTGAAGTACTGTAGAACATGTCTGATAGTCTACTGAAATCGGAAATCAGTCACTTGACATCCATGCGTTCAGCATAAATCAGAAACCGGTCACATGAAGACTCTCATTCGCTATGTAGTGCAATCTTTGTCTTGACCATCAAAATTTATGAAAGGGCTGTTAAAGACCCGGCTGTAGCTAAATATTTGTGACGTACAAGACTATAAATACGATTGCTACTCGTTTCTTTTTCTGCAGTTTATACTGTGCTCTTAGGTTCCTGCCTAATCACACACTCGAAAATCTCAACCCATTATGAATAAAAAGCAAAACACATTGGTGATAAGCAAGACTATGATTGCTGCTCATGACACTCGCAGGATTTTAACCTGTAGGTCTCCTGTCTTACCAGACTTTCGGTAATCATGATGTATTCAGAAAAGATGGCAGAATATTTTTGGAAAGGAAGAATATATATGTCACTGCAGGTTGTTTCACTTGGAGCAAATTCATCCAATTTTTTTTAATCAGACTGATGTCACGAAATTGAAGGAACCAATTACCGAGAACCTGCAGAACATACCCATATTACATGATTAAGAAATCCATAGAATGTGTTAGAAATATGAAGATGAAAAGATATGTTAGTATATACCTCGACATGAACCTACTTCCTTCCACCCCATACTTGCACATTTCTAACCACATGAACATAACAGTCGCACACAACTTTGAACATTATTACTGTTCAGCTCAAAATGTTGTAATGAGTGTGTCACTAACATTTAATTACTCTGAAGAGCCAAAGAAACTGGTACACGTGCCTAATTTGGTGTAGGACCCTTGCGATCATGCAGAAGTGCCGCAACACAACGTGGCATGGACTCGATTAATGGCTGAAGTAGTGCATGAGGGAATTGACACCATGAATCCGACAGCACTGCCCATAAATTCGTAAGAGTGAGAGGTGGTGGAGATCTCTTCTGAACAGTATGTTGCAAGGCATCCTGTATATGCTCATTGTTCATGTCTGGGGAATTTTGTGGGCAGGGGAAGCATTGAAACGCAGTAGAGTGTTTCTAGAGCCGCTCTGTCTCAATTCTGGACGTGGGGGGTGACCCATTGTCCTGCTGGAATTGCGCAAGTCCGTAGGAATGCACAATGGACATGAATGGATGCAGGTGATCAGACACCTGTCAGAGTCATATCTAGACATACCAGGGGTCCCATATCACTCCAACTGCACACACCCCACACCATTACGGAGCCTCCACCACCTTGTACAGTCCTCTGCTGCCATCCAGGATCCACAGATTCAGGGGTTGTCTCCACACCCGTACACATCCATCTGCTCAATACAATTTGAAACAAGACTTGTCCAACCAGCCAAACATGTTTCCAGCCATCAACAGTCGAATTTCTATGTTGATGGGCCCAGGTGAGCCGTAAAGCTTTGTATCATGCAGTCATCAAGGGCACACAAGTGGGCCTTCGGCTCTGAAAGCACAAATTGATGACGTTACGTTGAATGGTTCGCATGTTGATGGGCCAGCATTGAAATCTGCAGCAATTTGCATAATTGTTATCCTCTGGCAGACTGAACGATTCTCTTCAGTCGTCATTGGTCCTGTTCTTACAGGATCTATTGACGGCCGCAGCAATGTTGGAGATCTGATTTTTGACTGAATTCCTGATATTCTACCTCAGAGATGCTGTGTCCCATCGCTCGTGGGTCGACTATAATACCACGTGCAAACTCAGTTCAATCTTGATAACTGGTCATTGTAGCAGCAGTAAACGACCTAACAACTGCGCCAGACGGTGGTTGTCTTCTATAGGCGTTGCTGACAGTGGCGCCATATTCTGCCTTTTCACATATCTCTGTATTTGAATATGCATGCCTATACCAGTTTCTTTGGTGCTTCAGTGTATAATAAATCGTACCTAAAGTGACGTGCTTGTGACAAATCTTCAACATGCCGTTGCCTTGTAATGGTACAGTGTCATAAATGCAATTTATAGTATGAGAAGAACCCAAATGTGATGAACATAATGAGGCATCACAAAATTAGTGAGTGAGTGATGTTATGCAAGCAAGTCCCAACTTCTGTCACATGCCAGCCTCACAACATAGCTCTTCCTAATTTTAGTCACTCATGAGTTTGGTACTTGACTAAGGAAAGTGGTGCTGAGTTGATATACCATCTACTGTGAGTATATTACCATTTGATAGTGAGGTCATTTTCCATTCTCTTCCATTTACATCTTGTGTGAGTCCAACCACTCACAAGGCTTAGTCCACTCTAAATGTGTTGCCCCTCCATTTTAGTGTATCCCAAAAATACTTGCAAAAAGATAGTGGTGTATTGATATTATAGCTCAATATTAGGCTAATCATGAATGGACATTATGTCTGTCTCTCTAATAAAATCTGTTCATATACTCCTTTCTGAAGATAAAAATCTCCATTAGGAATGGCTCCATATTTACGTTCTTGGTGAATTTTTTTTATGTGTATGAGGCCATGAGCCAAGGAACGTTTCTGTGCCAACAGTCAGGCCATGATGTGATTGCAATGCTGCTAAAAATTGTGGAGTTGCACCGACGTGTGGTATGGAGCTTGTAGGGCTGCCACAGTTGGAAGGTATTTTCATAAACAATATGGAAGATCTCTTTAAACGTTACCTCACATCAGCCTGCTTTGAATGGGACAACAGATTTTATAAGCAAACTGATAGAGTGGCCATAGGGACCCTACTCATTTCAGTGGTAGAGAACTTCTGTAACTTAAAGTTTGAAGAAATAGTAGATGTCTCGAGAACTACGCTATGCCAGTCTCTGTGGTTCGCTTTTACTTCTGATTAAAAATCATACATTGATGAGGTAGAACATTATGACCACCTACCTAATAACCTATATGCCCACCATGTCCACCTGTGGCAGGCATAACACCGGGGATGCGCCATGGCATGGAAGCAATGAGCTCCTGGTAGGTCGCTAGTGTGAGGTGGCACAACATCTGTACACACAAGTCATCTAATTCACATAAATCCAATGGAAGGAGGCGATGAGCTCTGATGTCAAGTTCAGTCACATCGCAAATGTGTTGATCCGGGTTCAGTTGGGGCCAGCACATAAATTGGAACACGCCACTGTGTTTTTGGAATCACTCCATCACGCTTCTGAGCTTGTGAAAAATGCAACTGCTGTCGGGAAACATGATCATCAGAAGGGGGTGTATGTAGCCTGCAACCAGTGTATGATATTCCTTGGGAATCATGGTGCCTTGCCCGAGCTCCATTGGACCCATGGATGTGCATGTGAATGTTTCCCAGAGCATAATGGTGTCGCTGCCAGCTCGTTTCCATCCCACAGTTCAGGTGCCAAGGAACTGTTCCCCTGGAAGACGACGGATTCACGCACTTCCATCGTCATGGTGAGGAAGGTATCGGTATTATCAGACCATGCAATGGTCTGCCACTGCACCAACATCCACAGCAGATGGTCACATGCCCATTTCAGTCGTAGTTGCCAATGTCATGGTGTTAACATTGACACATGCATGGATTGTCAGCAGCAGATGTCCATCGCTAGGAGTATTTGGTCTGTAGTGTGTTCAGACACACTTGTACTCTGCCCAGCATTAAAGTCTGATACTAGTTCAGACACAGTTAGCCACTTATTCTGTTTTACTAGTCTGTGCAGCCTATGACATCTAACGTCTGCAATCAGGGGCGGCTGCCCAACCTCATAACGTCTGGATGTGGTTTCACCACATGTTGAAGACATTCACCACAGCACTCCTTGAATATCCGACTAGTCATGCAGTTTCGGAAATGCTCATGCCAAGCCTCTGGGCCCTCACAATCTGCTCTCAGTCAAACTCAGATAGATCAAGCGTCTTCCGAATTGTACACACCAACACCACATTTAGTGATACTATGTGCACCATTCATGTTTATGACTAGCAGTCACTTCTCACCAGGTGACATTGCTATCGCCTGGGCGGGTTTATATCATTAGTAGGTCTATGGTCATAATGTTCTGGCTGATCAGTGTACATCACGGTAGATATGTTAAAAATGGAAGATTGCAGTGTTTCTGTCAATTTCTTAACTGTGACACCCAGTGATTTGGAACTCCTTGTACAGCTACTGTGTATTTTACAATGATATATTTGGTAATTAGCTTCCAGTGCTTTCAGCACATCTTTCTGTAGTTAGACACATGTTTCTAGTGTTGCAACTTACCTTCCGACCTTCCGCCAGTAGATTTGTAGAGCTTCCAAAGCAATCTATCAGGTCATTTACACATGCCATGAACAGTTCTTAGCCTATAAGAAAAAGCATTCATGTTTATATTTTGAAATTTGTAGGACAGCCTTATATTTAGCAAGAAGTTAAGAAAGGCATATCATTGCATCTAAAACCTTTTGATCTGCAATAAAATCTGCTTTATCCAAATTTTTATTTTAAGTTAATTTCAACATTTAGGAATTTTGCATGTAAGTAATAAGCAAAAATTTAATATCTCGACTTTCACTTACATAAGCCTGGTATACCCAGTGATCTAGGTACTTCCAACACATTAACATTGCAGAAATCAGCCTGACCACATATGTCACATAGATGACCTTCTGTTCTTTTAGTGATGGATTGCCCCATATTTCTTGAGTCCAGCTTACGTAACAGAACCAGATAGCATGTAAGCACAGTGACTTACAAAATTAGCTAGATTTAACACAATATATATGTAAACTAGCCTAATTAAAGTGTAGAACAAAATATAGCTTCACATAAAACAATATTGTGCGAACTAACCTAATTAAAGTATAAAACACAATTTTTATCAGTTTGTAAGCATGTTGTTACTGGTAACTAACAAATTTACGAAAATCAGCAAATTAATAGAAAATGTTTATTGTTTAATTTATCTTCAAATCATAAATATGTATTTTAGAGCCAACATACAGGGAAAAAGTATGCTACAAAGTTTACTGTCAGTAAAGACATAAGAAAATCAGAGCAAATGAGCAGTTATAGAATTGACTTTACATTTTCATTAAATACTGAAGAAACGTGATTTATGTGAATATGATCCTCATGTGTGAGTGTATTCAAGGTTACCTGTGATCTCTCTTTCTAATTAAATTATTAAACGGAATTAAAGTGATGTAAGATATAAAAAATTAACAGCATTGCTGTTAAAGTTTTGAGTGTGCCAGATCACTGAAGTATGATGTTCCTCTCAAAACCTCAGTCAACTTGTATGATTTGTATGGGATGCAGTATAATAAGGTAATCCTAGTTAAAAGTCCATACAGGATACAGTGACCAATGTGCAGTGATCAATTTTCATCCAATGTGCTAGGCGAGTCCACTCGATTGCTCAGAAGAGGAGGCTGGAACTCTTTACCATGTTTTGGCTGGTCGACGATGACAGAATCTATGCGCACGCCCTACAGTCTTTCTCAAACGATTTCCCAGAAACTATATGATCAAAAAATCATTTTTATGTCACTTATACCATTATATGTCAGGTTCATGATGATGCGCCCATCATTTCCTTAATAGTTACTGTGATGCCTACAGAGAAGTAACACTCTGTCCGAAATTCGAAATGGTTTGCAAAGAAAAATGGGGGTCTCTATAGTTATGCGTTTGGTGCAAATTGCATAATACATTGCTGCTTCTGAAATTTAGCTAACATATCGAATTTTTCTTTAGACTTGGGTGGAGGTCTCTATCTATTACCAGTCTCAAGAAAATTGAACTGATGTAGCGTTTGCGATCGCGCTACACCAGCGATAAATCCGCAATGAGATATCCACAACATTCTTCATATTTCATAAATGGTCTGATATATGGAAATGAGATTTTGCTGAATGGCTGCACACAAAGAGGAGAGTATTTTACCATATGGTTATTACATAAAACTTCACTAGCTACTGTGTTATTTCACTAATTACAGACTTTTTCGGAGAAAGACTTTAAGTTTTAAGGGCCAGTGAAAGGAGAAATACGTTGGGTTTTGGAAAAATGTAAGTGAAGACATTAAACGTTGGTTTTGCACCGAGGATGTGCTTTCTTAATAAGCTACTGACCTTACTTTTCCTCAGTTCCTCACTTAATAAATCATTGTTTCAGATTTCTCTCGCAGTTGCATCTGGAAAACATTTCAGAGAGGTGACACTGTGTAAAACCCGCTGTGTTTTTGCAAAAGAAGCAAATCTTAACATGGCAACAAGAGAAATGTGCATGTTTTACTCAGAATTCACAATTTACGACGCTTTTCTGAGAGTTACAAATGGTTAAAAAGCCAAGTGAAAATAAATATCTGAATTCTTTTTCGATACTAATCAAAACAGAGGTGGGAGTAGAGTTTCTTCAATGGTCATAATGTAAGTGTGGGCACTTAATAATTACAAAACATTTGAGTGTAGCCTTTAGTTTAGAGCGACACTTCCCCTGCAGCCCTTGGCATTTCTCCTACAGTGCGTGCCCATAACCACTACCACTACCACTCTCCCTAAACATGCCCTGCCGACTGCATATCTAGCAGCCATGGTATTCTGTACGGACTCTACCTTCAGGTTTTTTCTAGAATTAAATAATACAGATATATGAAATATTTAATCACACATACAATTCTTAGGTAAAGGTATCTGTACTGACTGAGACAATTTCGTTCATCATCAAATGGGGGTGGAGCGAGTGCGGGAGAATTCTAGGTTAGTATGCTGTTCAGAAGTGGTGTACTCGATTAATGCCATATTAAGTACACTTGATACCACGTCATTCATTGTGAAATCTGTTAATATGATGAAACTCGTAAGACTGACATAATATACAATATGTCATTGTAAAAGTTCTTGCCCTTGGACCCCAGTATGCTCTTTTTCATGGGTTACACATGTATGCACATTTGAAAATGGCTTCACAACTACAGGTATACTTCATTCAATGAGTGCAAGTGCAGTAAAACGTTATCACACAGACAGCTGACCAAGGACAATAGCCTCAAGCACAAAATTGTATGGAATACCAATCACTTGAATATTAAGTTGCTAGGACCAAGAAAGATGATGCTGTGGTGAAAATGTGGACTCGATTTCAGGAGGACAGTGGCTTAAATCCCCAGAAGGGCACCAAGATTAAGGTTTCCGATTATTTCCCTAATGACTTAAGGCTAACCCCACGATGGTTCCTTTGGAATTCCTCTAAGCTTCTGCAACGCTGTTTTGGTATGTGGGCGAATTTCCTATAGGAGTACACGAATTCCAGTGGACACATTACAAATACTCCCTCAAAAGTGTCCAGTGTGCTATTCTCAGTTCATGAAATCACATTAAAAATTTAGACTATATCTAGTCTGTATACATTCATTTCATGTAGCAAACTCAACTATGTGGGCACATTTTTTGACTGCTTTGTGAGACCCTTCCATTTGCATGAGTAACTGGGGATACAGGGATACAATGTCTTCGCGTTCTATTAGGACTGTTCGTTTGTTTTGTTCTCTAGACAATACTTAAAGATTTTAAAAATTTCCACAGATAGAAGTAAACCATTAACATCATATTCTGTGTTGATAAGTTTACAGTAATTTCCTGACACTTTGTTCAACTTTTACACTGCTTACAACTCACACATGTCGTATGAAACGCTTGCTGAAGCGTCCTATGTTGAATGATCACTGTGAATGACTCATAGATGCTGTGTATGCGTGTGTGCCAGCGAAACCACAATTTGGCCTACTGGTTGGATCACGTAGTACCCAGATTTCAGTGTCCTTCAGATGTGGCAACTGCCCGATCTTCGTCTGCATAGGAACGTCAAGGTTCTGGTCGACCATGTCTGACCACCACAAGGGAGGATCATGATATTGTCCACCAATCACATAGTAAGCCATTCTCACCAGTGCATGCTATCCGAAGGCGTGTAATAGACTCCTTCCTACATTCTGTGTCATCCAGTATCATCGATCGGAGACTAGCAGTTGCCAGACTAGAGAATTACCATCCTTTGCTTTGGCTGCTGTTAACGCCACAGCACAAATGGCTGCATTTGAAATGGTTCTGTGTTGGGAAGTATGGACAGCTGACGAAAGGCATCGCATTGTGTTCAGATAGGAATTGCAGTTCTACTCTACTCTGGGTGATCATAAAAGGCAAGTATGATGACTATGGGGGGAAAGGTCTCATTCAAAGGTTTTGCAGTGACACAGCTCCTTGGGTCATGATGTAGGGAACTATTGCATATGGCTTCAGGTCATGGCTGGCAGTTGTAGAGGGAACACTGACAACACAGTGGCTCATCATAGACATCCTGCATCCACACATGTTATCTCTCATGCACCAGTATTGTGACGCCATTTTTCAACAGGACAATGCTCATTCACATATGACAAGTAAGCCTATGAACTGATTGCATAATGCTGAGGTACCCCTTGACCAGCAATGTTCCCAGATCTGCCCCAATGGAACATGTGTGGGACTAGCTCATAAATCATTTTTGTCAGTGCTTCTGTCCAGGATATCAGGAACCAGCTACAATAGTTGTGGGCCAGCTTGCCTCAGGAGAGAATACAACAGCTTTACTATACTTCTCTAAAGCAAATCAATACATACAACCAGGCCAGATGGGGTGCAGCTTCATACTGGTAACCATTGCATGCAACCAGGCCAGATGGGGTGCAGCTTCATACTGATAATCAGGCTTATACTGCCTCTGTAAATGAATATCACTGGCGACACACTCTTTGTTTGAAATAAGGGGGGGAAAAGTCATTCGATGATAAACCAGGTGAATACAGGCAATGAGACATTTATTTTTCCTCCATTATCATTTCATTTCGTGTATGGTCACTGGCATTGTAATGATGAAGGAAGATGTGACTTTTTCATTGTTTTTCCTGATTTCATTGATTATTTGCAGCAAACAAGTTGTTATGCACCGTTATGCATTAACTGATTTTCGAATCTGTAATGTAATGGTCGTGATATTTCCAGCATCGCCAAAGAAACAAGCAATCACTTCCTTGGAACGGCTTTATTTACTTATTTATGCCATTCATTTAAATGCCTAGTTCTGTAGGACCAAGCTGAAAAACCAGTCTCCATGGTCACAGATTGAATCAGCACATGAAATTACATCATAAAAGTTAATAAAAATAAACTGAACTGTTCATGAAGCCTAAATAAATGACAAATTGCTAAGTATATATCATCATCTAACACAGATATTTGCTAATTTTTCTCCAGGAATTACCTGAAAGAATAGTGGAAGTGAGTCATGAGGAAGTTCTTCAATTTAGATCCTAAAGTGCGAGGAATACTGCAAAGGTTTTTTGATTCTAATGGTAGCTTATTGAAAATGGATGCAGCAGAATACTGTATGTCTTTCTGCACAGCATTAAAGAAAGTGCGATTCTAATGTAGACTGGATTTCTGCATTGTGTTAACTGTGTGCAAGCTGCTGATTCTTGGGAACAAGCGCCTACTGTCAAGGACAACCACATTAAAAATATGTGCTATTGCGAGGCCTTTTGAGAATTCGAACTCCTGAATACAGCTCGACAAGAGTTTCGTGAACTTACGCCACATATTGCTCTAACTGCCCATTTCTGAACCAAAAATAACCTTTGTGAGTTTGTAGTCTTACTCCAAAATTTAATGCCATATGTCATAAACGAATGAAAATAAGCAAAGTAGACTAATCTTTGTGTTGGATGACCACTTATTGCTGACGCTGTTCCAATGGTAAAGATTGTAGCAGCCAAGATCATGAGAATGAGTGTTCTGAGACAGCTTATCATCTATCTATTACATTACAGCAAATTTTGATTGTTCAGACCCACTGATTACATACCCATTCTGTATGATCAAAATCTCAGTTAGAAACTATAAAAACTGAGTCGTACTGTGATTAGCATCAACATATTTTCAACAAGACATGAACTTACATCTTGAATTGCATTGTTTGATACCTTATCTGCGTGCATCCAACATCCTTTACAACCAAACCAAGCTACGGTCATCAGATAAACGTAAACATTTCAGTACTACCTCTTATATTAGAAGAGAATACACACACACACACACACACACACACACACACACCAGCTCATGATTTCAGTTTGGTAGTCACCAACACACGCAACATTCCACTTATCAGAAATTCACTAGGAACACTGAAAATGATATTTAATTTCTCTGGGCCACCATATCATAGATAAACATTAAATGTTGCACTTGAATCATTAACCGATGTTTAAGTCAGGAACTGAGCGAGGTGGTGTAGTGTTTAGCACATTGAACTCGCATTCAGGAGGACGACGGTTCAAACACGCATCTGGCCATCCTGATTTAGGTTTTTTGTGATTTCCCTAAATCGTATCAGGCAAATTTGGGGGTGGTTCCTTTGAAAGGGTACAGCTGACTTCCTTCCCATCCTTCCCTAACCCCATGGAAACTTCGGTGTTTGGTCCGCTCCCCCCAACCAATCAAACATCAAATCAGGAGTCTGAAACGTACATTGCTCTTTAAATGGATTGAGTATCTTTACTTCAAGGAAGTATATGGCTGTGTTGTTTCGAGACTGGGAAGGATTCAAAAATTTAACAACAAGACGACATTCCATGATGTCATGATTCTGCTAGCAGCTATCACCAAGAGAGATTTTGTTATATGCTTAATTATACTTTCTGAACTGTTTGCACTGAAGGAGTACATCTGTTATCAGCTTCAGTGCCAAGATATAGATTTTGCAGAGTTAATCAATATCGCCAGGGATCTCAAAAGGGAACAGCTTTCAATGGGAGAAAATGTTGACGACACTTTCAGTCGGATTTTCTTAGAAGCCAAGGAATTAGCTTCAGGCAGTAGATCTGAAGTCAAGTCAAGCATTTCTACAAAGTAAACACATCGTGTAAATCAGGATACCACTGATGATGATGAGGGTTACTACAAACTGTCTGTATTCGTACCCTTTCTAGACGCCTATCATTAGTTCACTGCAGGATCGGTTCTTCATACACTGTGAACTTTTAATAACCTCAATTGTCTTCTACCACGAAGAGACAAACAATATGTGATCAAAAGTATCCAGACACACGGCTGAAAATGAGTTACAAATTCGTGGCTCCCTCCATCGGTAATGCAGGAATTCAATACAGTATTCGCCCACCCTCAGCCTTGATGACAGCTTCCATTATCGCAGGCATAAGTTCAGTCAGGTTGTGAAGGTTTCTTGTGGAATGGCAGCCCATTCTTCATGGAGTACTGCATTGAGAAGAGGTATAGATGTCGCTTGGTGAGGCCTGGCATGAAGTCGGCGTTCCAAAACACCCCAAAGATATTCTATAAGATTCAGGTCAGGACTCTGTGCAGGTCAGTCCCTTACAGGGACGCTATTGTGACACTTCGCCATAGGCCATATATTATGAACAGATGCTCGGTTGTGTTGAAAGATGCAATCGCCATCCCCAAATTGCTCCTCAACGGTGGGAAACGAGAAGGTGCTGAAACATCAATGTAGGACTGTGCTGTGATAGTGCCACGCAAAACAACAAGGGTTGCAAGCCCCCTTGTAACCCCAGATATGCATATCCTTCTATTTCCATCAATTTTACTATAAATTTTTTCCTTATTTTGTTACCTGAAGATATGACATTTCTGTGTCTTTATATATTGTAATTGTTTTACTATTTGTATACATATATATTTATGCATTGATGTCGATGTATAATTGGCTTGTTTTGTAAATATTTTTTGTATTTTTACACTGAGTCTGGCCTAGGGAAAACTATGATATCCAACGATTACATCTATAGGTCGTGTGGAGAACCAAAGTGCTTAGGATCTTTGGTAGTGTTAACTCTGCCACATGGAGCGCGGGCAGAGGGAGTCTGGCTTGAGTACGGCGGTGGAGCAGATGTGTTGTGTGATGCACCCGCGAGTTGCCGCGCTTTCGGGGTTTGGCAGCTGGTGATTGCGCTCGACTTGCAATGATAGTTTCTGACACGGTGTCATGGACGGGAAGCATTAGCTGGCACACATTAAGAGCCCTTTTCGCCTGTTAACTTTCAGTTTTCCGGTTTTATTAATTCTTTTGCTAAATTAAGTCAGAGTGTAGCGAAATTTATTACTTCTGACAAACATTCAGTTTTCACACAACACGTGTCAACTGTCATAGTCCTTGCATAGTCTGGATTTCCTGTGTGATGGTCTGGATAGATGTCTGCCTATTACACATTGCGAACCTCTTCAACTGTTGGCGGTCTCTGTCAGTCAACAGACGAGGTCGGCCTGTACGCTTTTATGCTGTAGGTGTCCCTTCACGTTTCCACTTCACTTTCACATCGGAAACAGTGGGCCTAGGGATGTTTAGGAGTGTGAAAATCTCGAATACAGGCGTATGACACAAGTGACACCCAATCACCTGAAAATGTTTGAAGCCCATGAGTTACACATAGTGCCCCACTCTGCTCTCTCATGTCGTCTAATGACTACTGAGGATGCTGATATGGAGTACCTGGCAGTAGGTGGCAGCACAAAGCACTTAATATAAAAACGTATGTTTTTGGAGGTGTCTGAGTACTTTTTATCACTTAGTGTAGGTATCATTGGTGGAGTTGCGCATCTCAATTCATTTTGTGCTTCAGGTCCATTAGCCGCCGATTTAACGACAACGGCTAATTGGTCGTTGCTAAACCGGCGGCTAAGGGATCTGAAGCACAAAATGAATTGAGCTGCGTAACTCCACCAATGATACATATGTTTCTTATTGGTAGAAGACAATTAAAGTTGTTAAAAAGTTCGCAATGTATCAAGAACCGATCCGAACTCTTTCATCAATGCCGACTGGAGAAGTTGCCTCAAAACGCAGTGGAGGCGACTGTCAGATCTATACTAATGTGTTTCAGTTTCTACAGCTCTTGGCAACTCTACTGGTGACAATGGCCACGAATGAGGGCAGATTCTCCACGTTTAAGAGAATCAAACATACTTGAGAAATACAACTAGCGAGGCATGTCTCAAGTGGGCTCACCATGATGAAAATTCACAGAGAAGAATAGATTGATGTCCAAACTATGACAATTGTACTTTAAATTTCTAGTAAATTGTTTAATCATTTGTTCCATTTACGTGTATTAAAGTATCAGACAAAAAGAGATTCTGTACACTTCAAAGTAAATTAAGATGAGCATTGACTATAAAAATGGACAATTAACAGAATTAATGCACAAAACCCTCTTAGCAACTGGTTTATGTTTTATTAAAATTGTTAAAACTTCATAATCCTTTAAAAACCTGATTTCATGATGTAACTCACAACCTCAATAACTCATTTTCGTGATGTCATTAGTATTGTAATTAAACAAATGTAAACCAACGACACACTTTATCTTTATAATTTTGGACAGTAAATTAGTACAGATCAATAAAATTAATTTTCAATTTTAGCTACAGTAAAATGAAAGGCATAGCTCCTTCCCCCACTCCCACCCAAAAACAAAATTGTAAATAGGCCAGTGACATGCGGTATGCAGGTTTTGCCTCCACCTGGTTTACCCAGCAGTTTTGACTGTCGTTCTCGTACATTGGTTGTTTTACAGAATGGCACCATGCACAGTTTGAGTTATTTTACAAAGTGCGATAGCAATTAAGTACAGTGCACTACTCGCTTTAAGAAAATTAAAAATGGGGAGTGGCACAACAAACCTGCGATGTCATACAAAAAGGAAACATACATAATATTCCTTGGAGGATGGTTCCCTGTTAAATGTGGAGCGACTGAAACTGTCAGAAGATGCGTACACTCATGTGGATCAGTAGACTGACTAAGGTACGTTTGAGATCTTGGCAAAAGGTTTAGCAGGGACGTAGCTCGATAAGAGAGGAATCAGTTCTACATCTACATCTCCATGGTTACTCTGCAATTCACACTTAAGTGCCTGGCAGAGGGTTCATCGAATCATTTTCATACTACTTCTGTACCATTTCACTCGCGAATGGTGCGTGGGAAAAAGGAACACTTAAATCTTTCCGTTTGAGCTCTGATTTCTCTTGTTTTGTTATGGTGATCATTTCTCCCTATGTAGGTGGGTGCCAACAGAGTATTTTCGTATTCGAAAGAGAAAGTTGGTGATTGAAATTTCGTACATAGATCTCGCCTCAAAGGAAACAGCGTTAGTTTCAGTGACTGCCACCCCAACTCGAGTATCATGTCAGTGACACTCTCACCCATATTGCGTGATAACACGAAACGAGCTGCCCTTCTTTGCACTTTTCCGATGTCCTACATCAGTCCTACCTGGTAAGGATCCCATACCGCGCAGCAATATTCCAGCAGAGGACGGACAAGTGTAATGTAGGCTGTCTCTTTGGTGGATTTGTCGCATCTTCTAAGTGTTCTGCCAACAAAGCGTAATCTTTGTTTCGCCTTCCCCACAATATCATCTATGTGCTCTTTCCAATTTAAGTTGCTCGTAATTATAATTCCTAGGTATTTAGTCGAATTGATGGCCCTTAGATTTGTGTGATTTATCGTGTACCCAAAATTTATCGGATTTCTTTTAGTACCCACGTGGGCGACCTCGCACTTTTCTTTGTTTAGTTCACATCATACTGAAATTCTCTCTAGATCGTTTTGTAACTGGAATTGATCGTCTGATGATTTTACTGGACGGTAAATTACAGTGTCATCTCCAGACAATCTAAGGGGGCTGCTCAAATTATCACCTAGATCATTTATGTAAATCAGGAACAGCAGAGGGCCTATGACACTACCTTGCGGAACGCCAGATATCACTTCTGTTCTACTCGATGATTTACCGTTTATCATATTAACTGTGACCTCTCTAAGAGGAAATCATTAAACCAGTCACACAACTGAGACGATACTCCATACATACGCAATTAGATTAATAGTTGCTTGTGAGGAACGGTATCAAAAGCCTTCTGGAAATCTAGGAATATGGAATCGATCTGAGATCCCTTATCCCTTGTCAACAGCATTCATTAGTTCATGAGAATAAAGAGCTAGCTGTGTTACACAAGAACGATATTTTCTGAATCCGTGTTGTTTGTGTATCAATAAGTCATTTTCTTCAAGGTGATTCATAATATACGAGTTCAGTAAATACTCCAAAATTCTACTACAAATTGAGGTCAGTGATATGGGTCTGTAATTCAATGGGTTGTAAGGTGTCAGGCAGATCCAACACCTTCCATGAAAACCCTGACATGATAAGCAAATCCAGTAGTATGTCACATAGCTCCGAATAAATCGTGACATTAAATTAACCAAAGTAATACGAGTAACGAGTGAGCAAATGGAATACCACAGACTAACACAAGAATGCCTAAATGCATGTCATACCTTCCCACCGTGAGACAGACGCAGTTCCGAGGGGAGAAACGAGAACAGAAGCCGAGAGCAGAACCGTGTTAAGCTAGAAGGTCCTACGATAAGGGACGGACTGAACACCCACGTCGCCAGCCTACTGCTAAGACTGCCACCCGCACGTTTTAGCGTGAGACTTTTTTACGTCTCTGTTACGTCAAGGACCACCCCCCAGCCCATGTTAAAAGCTAGAGCCCTCCAAAAGAACAGTATAGATCTTACGATAACGTTAAAAGGACCACACCAGCTGGAAGTATTAGCGTGAGACATTTTCGCGTCTCTGTTACGTTGCAAACTTTAAAAACATTGCCCCACCACGAAAAGTATAACGTTTCTCATTGGATAGACAGAATTTTTGTAGGTGGAGCTTAAGGTTAACATTGAGACCCTGATTGGTCAGACGAAACCACAGCCAGATAGTTTTTTTTAAACTAACTTCGGTAAATTGTAGTAAGGAGAAGTTAGAGTTGGGTTGCTTCAGAGATGGCGAGGTGAGCGGAGCTGTGCTGCCCGCCACTGCCCTGACGCTGCCTAAACACCGACAAGGTAATGAATGCACGCGATGCCTCATTTTTGAATGCATAAGGCTTCACTCAGAACTGCAGAAGTCTCATCTGTTACGCCCCCTTTTTGCGTAATACTAGTGTCGATCGTAAATAAAAGCTCATGGTGTTCACATTTGCTACTTAAAGAAAAAATCTGAATCGCGATGATTTCTTTGATTTATAGTTATTAAGAAGCCACATCAGCCACTGCAATTTACGACAAGTTAGATAAGTAATTAAAGATAATTGAGGGTCACTGTAGACCATTTTGATAGTTTTCTCTTTTGTGAGGCTTAATTTAAACCTAGATTATAGATGTGATATGGCATAGGTCATCCTTCGATCCATTGTAGAACTTGGAAACCCATTCAGGGAATATTCGTTCACATTTTTGTTGAACACAGTTGGTTTTTACCATCCTGTATTAAAACATTTCGTTTTATCAATAGTGCAATTTGTAAACGATGTTTTGAGAGTAGAATAAAATTTATAATGGTAAACTTAACTGCTTTTTCGACGTTATTTTACCAGCTAACTAAAAATAGGAAAGCCTTGAACCCCTTCCACTAAATTTAGTTAGTATTAAGATTCTTTTACAGGGAGTGCAGTGGAGCTGACACTGACATCATTTAGTATTTGGTTATATCATCTCTAGTCTCACTGAACTCTTCTGAATTCTACATGTCATGTGTGGTCTGGCGTCTCCTTACCAGCAACAGGTCCCAGGTTCAAACTAGTCAATTCCCTAAAAAACACGCTCAGAGCGTCGTTGCGCGAAAGTGGTAGGGAGACACGATATAGAACAAACAGACACCACCATGAACGTTTAGAGGGTTACTCCTATTTCGCTTTTGAATATTGGTGTGACCTGCCTTTTTCCAGTCTTTAGGGACAGACCTTTCGTCAAGTGAGCGGTTGTATATGACTGCTAAGAAAGGCGCTATTGTGTCTGCATACTCTGAAAGGAACCTGATTGGTATACCATCTGGACTGGAAGATTTGCCTTTCTTAACTGATTTGAGTTATTACTGCAATAAGTTATTTACTCCCTGACAGAAATTAGATTAGGAGAACGAAGCTATTTCATGCCAACCATATATGTTAGGCAGAGATGCAAATGGCGTACTTTTAGAGGATGTTGTAACATGTGCTATGGATGTATTAAATGTGGTTGTGCAATATGGAACCATCTCCCAAATTTGCATTTTGAGCTAGAGCTGTTTTAACATCACTTCACAAATAAAAATCAAATTTGGAATTATCTTAAAAGCAGTTGTCGCATCAGAAACATTTTCTAATGTTCTATCAAATTAATAGTGTAGGTCTCAACATTTATTGATCCACTGAGCATAGGGGGCCGAAACTGGAGTTGGTTCCTTATTGCTTATCTTAAAATTGAGCACTGGGAACTAGTTCTTTTGGTTTGTAGATCGATAGAAGAAGAATGTAGCAACATTTACATGATAGACACAACTACTCTTCATAGTTCATGTTTGAACATTTTTTTATTCACAATGTCAGTGTAAGAGTAGCAAAATCAGGAAGCAAATACAAGAAAAGTTTAAACATTATATCAAATTCACTACTGTTTAAGTGGTTTTGCATAATTTTATGAAACGAAATATTTCAGCACTTAAAGAAACATCCCCCCCCCCCCCAATGAACCATGGACCTTGCCGTTGGTGGGGAGGCTTGCGTGCCTCAGCGATACAGATAGCCATACCGTAGGTACAACCATAATGGAGGGGTATCTGTTGAGAGGCCAGACAAACGTGTGGTTCCTGAAGAGGGGCAGCAGCCTTTTCAGTAGTTGCAGGGGCAACAGTCTGGATGATTGACTGATCTGGCCTTGTAACAATAACCAAAACGGCCTTGCTGTGCTGGTACTGCGAACGGCTGAAAGCAAAGGGAAACTACGGCCGTAATTTTTCCCGAGGGCATGCAGCTGTACTGTATGATTAAATGATGATGGCGTCCTCTTGGGTAAAATATTCCGGAGGTAAAATAGTCCCCCATTCGGATCTCCGGGCGGGGACTACTCAAGAGGATGTCGTTATCAGGAGAAAGAAAACTGGCGTTCTATGGATCGGAGCGTGGAATGTCAAATTCCTTAATCGGGCAGGTAGGTTAGAAACTTTAAAAAGGGAAATGGATAAATTATAGTTAGATATCGTGGGAATTAGTGAAGTTCGGTGGCAGGAGGAACAAGACTTCTGGTCAGGTGTATACAGGGTTATAAATACAAAATCAAATAGGGGTAACTCAGGAGTAGGTTTAATAATGAATAGGAAAATAGGAATGCGGGTAAGCTACTACAAACAGCATAGTGAACGCATTATTGTGGCCAAGATAGATACGAAGCCCACACCTACTACAGTAGTACAAGTTTATATGCCAACTAGCTCTGCAGATGACGAAGAAATTGAAGAAATGTATGATGAAATAAAAGAAATTATACAGATAGTGAAGGGAGCCGAAAATTTAATAGTCACGGGTGACTGGAATTCGAGTGTGGGAAAAGGGAGAGAAGGAAACGTAGTAGGTGAATATGGATTGGGGATAAGAAATGAGAGAGGAAGCCGCCTGGTAGAATTTTGCACAGAGTACAACTTAATCATAGCTAACACTTTAAGAATCAAGAAAGAAGGTTGTATACATGAAAGAACCCTGGAGATACTAAATGGTATCAGATAGATTATATAATGGTAAGACAGAGATTTAGAACCAGGTTTTAAACTGTAGGATATTTCCAGAGGCAGATGTGGACTCTGACGACAATCTATTGGTTATGAACTGTAGATTAAAACTGAAGAAACTGCAAAAAGGTGGGAATTTAAGGAGATGGGACCTGGATAAACTGAAAGAACCAGAGGTTGTGCAGACTTTCAGGGAGAGCATAAGGGAACAATTGACAGGAATGGGGGAAAGAAATACAGCAGAAGAAGAATGGGTAGTTTTGAGGGATGAAGTAGTGAAGGCAGCAGAGGATCAAGTAGGTAAAAAGACGAGGGCTAGTAGAAATCCTTGGGTAACAGAAGAAATATTGAAATTACTTGATGAAAGGAGAAAATATAAAAATGCAGTAAATGAAGCAGGCAAAAAGGAATACAAACGTCTCAAAAATGAGATCGACAGGAAGTGCAAAATAGCTAAGCAGGGATGGCTAGAGGACAAATGTAAGGATGTAGAGACTTATCTCACTAGGGGTAAGATAGATACTGAATACAGGAAAATTAAAGAGACCTTTGGAGATAAGAGAACCACTTGTATGAATATCAAGAGCTCAGATGGAAACCCAGTTCTAAGCAAAGAAGGGAAAGCAGAACTACTGACGGCCTTGGGAGAGCCAGTCCTGACAAAACTCTACCACCTGGTGAGCAAGATGTATGAAACAGGCGAATTACCCTCAGACTTCGAGAAGAATATAATAATTCCAATCCCAAAGAAAGCAGGTGTTGACAGATGTGAAAATTACCGAACAATCAGTTTAATAAACCAGAGCTGCAAAATATTAACACGAATTCTTTACAGACGAATGTAAAAACTAGTAGAACCGACCTCGGGGAAGATCAGTTTGGATTCCGTAGAAATACTGGAACATGTGAGGCAATACTGACCTTACGATTTATCTTAGAAGAAAGATTAAGGAAAGGCAAACCTACGTTTCTAGCATTTGTAGACTTAGAGAAAGCTTTTGACAATGTTGACTGGAATACTCTCTTTCAAATTCTAAAGGTGGCAGGTGTAAAATACAGGGAGCGAACGGCTACTTACAATTTTTACAGAAACCAGATGGCGGTTATAAGAGTCGAGGGACATGAAAGGGAAGCAGTGGTTGGGAAGGGAGTGAGACAGGGTTGTAGTCTCTCCCCGATGTCATTCAATCTGTATATTGAGCAAGCAGTAAAGGAAACAAAAGAAAAATTCGGAGTAGGTATTAAAATCCATGGAGAAGAAATAAAAACTTTGAGGTTCGCCGATGACATTGTAATTCTATCAGAGACAGCAAAGGACTTAGAGGAGCAGTTGCATGGAATGGACAGTGTCTTGAAAGGAGGATATAAGATGATCATCAACAAAAGCAAAACGAGGATTATGGAATGTAGTCGAATTTAGTTGGGTGATGCTGAGGGAATTAGATTAGGAAATGAGACACTTAAAGTAGTAAAGGAGTTTTGCTATTTGGGGAGCAAAATAACTGATGATAGTGGAAGTAGAGTGGATATAAAATGTAGACTGGCAAAGGCAAGGAAAGCGTTTCTGAAGAAGAGAAATTTGTTAACATCGAATATACACTCCTGGAAATTGAAATAAGAACACCGTGAATTCATTGTCCCAGGAACGGGAAACTTTATTGACACATTCCTGGGGTCAGATACATCACATGATCACACTGACAGAACCACAGGCACATAGACACAGGCAACAGAGCATGCACAATGTCGGCACTAGTACAGTGTATATCCATCTTTCGCAGCAATGCAGGCTGCTATTCTCCCATGGAGACGATCGTAGAGATGCTGGATGTAGTCCTGTGGAACGGCTTGTCATGCCATTTCCACCTGGCGCCTCAGTTGGACCAACGTTCGTGCTGGACGTGCAGACCGCGTGGGACGACGCTTCATCCAGTCCCAAACATGCTCAATGGGGGACAGATCCGGAGATCTTGCTGGCCAGGGTAGTTGACTTACATCTTCTAGAGCACGTTGGGTGGCACGGGATACATGCGGACGTGCATTGTCCTGTTGGAACAGCAAGTTCCCTTGCCGGTCTAGGAATGGTAGAACGATGGGTTCGATGATGGTTTGGATGTACCGTGCACTATTCAGTGTCCCCTCGACAATCACCAAAGGTGTACGGCCAGTGTAGGAGATCGCTCCCCACACCATGATGCTGGGTGTTGGCCCTGTGTGCCTCGGTCGTATGCAGTCCTGATTGTGGCGCTCACCTGCACGGCGCCAAACACGCATACGACCATCATTGGCACCAAGGCAGAAGCGACTCTCATCGCTGAAGACGACACGTCTCCATTCGTCCCTCCATTCACGCCTGTCGCGACACCACTGGAGGCGGGCTGCACGATGTTGGGGCGTGAGCGGAAGACGGCCTAACGGTGTGCGGGACCGTAGCCCAGCTTCATGGAGACGGTTGCGAATGGTCCTCGCCGATACCCCAGGAGCAACAGTGTCCCTAATTTGCTGGGAAGTGGCGGTGCGGTCCCCTACGGCACGGCGTACGATCCTACGGTCTTGCCGTGCATCCGTGCGTCGATGCGGTCCGGTCCCAGGTCGACGGGCACGTGCACCTTCCGCCGACCACTGGCGACAACATCGATGTACTGTGGAGACCTCACGCCCCACGTGTTGAGCAATTCGGCGGTACGTCCACCCGGCCTCCCGCATGCCCATTATACGCCCTCGCTCAAAGTCCGTCAACTGCACATACGGTTCCCGTCCACGCTGTCGCGGCATGCTACCAGTGTTAAAGACTGCGATGGAGCGCCGTATGCCATGGCAAACTGGCTGACACTGACGGCGGCGGTGCACAAATGCTGCGCAGCTAGCGCCATTCGACGGCCAACACCGCAGTTCCTGGTGTGTCCGCTGTGCCGTGCGTGTGATCATTGCTTGTACAGCCATCTCGCAGTGTCCGGAGCAAGTATGGTGGGTCTGACACACCGGTGTCAATGTGTTCTTTTTTCCATTTCCAGGAGTGTATATTTAAGTGTCAGGAAGTCGTTACTGAAAGTATTTGTATGGAGTGTAGCCATTTATGGAAGTGAAACATGGACGAAAACAAGATTGGACAAGAAGAGAATAGAAACTTTCGAAATGTGGTGCTACAGAAGAATGCTGAAGATTAGATGGGTAGATCACATAACTAATGATGAAGTATTGAATAGGGTTGGGGAGAAGAGAAGTTTGTGGCACAACTTGACCAGAAGAAGGGATCGGTTGGTAGGACATGTTCTGAGGCATCAAGGGATCACAAATTTAGTATTGGAGGGCAGCGTGGAGGGTAAAAATCGTAGAGGGAGACCAAGAGATGAATACACTAAGCAGATTCAGAAGGATGTAGGTTGCAGTAGGTACTGGGAGATGAAGAAGCTTTCACGGGGTAGAGTAGGATGGAGAGCTGCATCAAACCAGTCTCAGGACTGAAGACCACAACAACAACAAAGTAACATTATTATTACTATTGTTTATCATATAAATTAGTTATGCCTGCATGATTCTTTTACATGCTGGCATGTTTGGAAACCACTCCAAAGTGAAATCAAATGTCCCATCAACATCATCCACAATGTGGGCGTCTTAAATTAAGTTTCAATAAAACTGTCTGGTAATTCCTGGAATGAGATCCATTATAAATTTTATGTTCTACAATTGTGGCAGTGAAACTGGTTTACTATTTGGCTTAAAGGTACCAAGAATGATATTAGGTAAGGCAAAGATTCTAGGCCGCCCACAGTACGGATCTGAACATTTACTGCAACGAAATTCTGACTGATGTTCTTGTTCATGAATATTGAATAAGGTTTTTCCATGGTTATTCTTATTTGACGAAGTTCCAGCTGATCAGCTTTGTTATTTTGTAAGTCATGCTTTCTATTGGCTATATTTTTTTCTGGCTATGAAGTATCCCAAAAGTTTTCCTGTGTCATTCTATGGATTTGAAGAGGATGTTTTCTTCTCTGGCCTTTTTTCATGACGGTGATGTAATCTTCTGGGGTTTATATCCTTTGTTGCAATTTTAGTGCACCTTCTGTATTACCAAATCCGCTCTCATTCAGTAAGAATGAATGACCGAAGATAAGAAATTTTAGGGTAGTCGAGGAATCGGACATTTGGGAGGAAATTGCCGTCAGTCATGGAGCAGTGCGTGGCTGGGGTGGCTTCCAGACTTAGACAGGAAATGAGAGACCTAATCAGGTTCAAAATGGTTCAAATGGCTCTGAGCACTGTGGGACTTAACATCTGAGGTCGTCAGTACCCTAGACTCAGAACTCCTTAAACCTAACTAACCTAAGGACATCGCACACATCCATGCCTGTGGCAGGATTCGAACCTGGGACAGTAGCAGCAGCTCGGTTCCGGACTGAAGCGCCTAATACCGCTCGGCCACAGCGGCCGGCGACCTAATCAGGGAAATGGGGGGTGGGGCGGAGGAAGCCACTTAACCCCACCCTACTAAGAACAGGAGACCCCGCTAATTAACGAGGTATAGAGAGGTGGCAAGTGCAGTTATAGTGGGGAAAATGCAAAGGGACAAAAGTGAGAATTTAGATTTTGATTGACACACATACTCAAGCTTGTTTAGCGTTCTTGTCCCCTCATGACAAGCAGGTGGTAAAGCAGCTCACTGCTGCGTTGCTGGTTTGTGTGCTGAAGTAATGAATCGGAATAAATCGGAAGGGAATGTGGTCCATTAACGTAAAAACTGATGTGAGACTTTACGATTTCCAAATGGAAGCGTTAAGGAAGTGAGGGCAGGATTTTCTTGTCATCCTAGGGAATGAGTTTCTACGTCATTGTCAGGGTGTGATTGAGTGTGGGTCGCATACGGTCTCATTCTGTGAGGTAATTCAGCGTTTCTGTGGGAAGCACGCCAAACTGGTTAAAGAAACCCAGGAAAAACAGCCTATTTCTTAATTTCGTACAGAACAGCATGCTATGGCGTTAAAAGCCAGTCCCAGTGTAACTGTAAGTGGCAGTACTGAAGTTCAAAATCAAAGAGTCTAAAGGAACAGTCTTTCTGGTTGATGATCCGCAATGACGTTCTTGATAGATTTCAGGTACACGTAAAACGGAGCCTCTGTAAGACTGAGGTGGTGTATCAAACAAATTATGTTCCACTTTGTATGAAAGACTTTGGAATGAAAGATGTCATAACACGATATGGAACTATACTGGCCGGTATACAAGAGGTATTTCTCGATGAGCTACCTTTGACAAGAGGATAGCAATTGCAGAAGAGTAAGAAACACAAATCATTGTCCATAAAACGAGTTCATAAAATCATGTCACCTATTAAAGGTTGCTTATAGGAAAAGTTTTTACATTTATTGAAATATGATCGATACAATCTGTATCCAGTGTTAAAACAACTTGCATTGTTCTTTGAGGAAGGGTTGTACTTGCTAGCTGCTGTCTTAACATACCACAAAATTATGACTTGCAATCAGTTGTGGAAGAGAATATTCAGCAACAGCTTGATGCTGGAATTATGCAACCCTCCTTCAGTCCATGAGTATCGCATGTAGTGATTATTCCCAGAAATCAGTTAACGGTGAGAAATCTTATCACCTATGTGTTGATATGATAGCGGTCAACAAAGTCGATACACTAGGGTTTGAACAGTCGTCCTCCCGAATGTGAGTCCAGTGTTCTGACCACCACGCCACCTCACTCGGTAAGAAATCATATGTGACATTTCAGCCATTTCAGCCATGTCTCCGCAATATCCTTTCTTTCAGGAATGCTAGTTCTGCATGGTTCGCAGGAGAGCTTCTGTAAAGTTTGGAAGGTAGGAGACGAGGTACTGGCAGAAGTAGAGCTGTGAGTACCAGGCGTGAGTCGTGCTTCGGTAGCTCAGTTGGTAGAGCACTTGCCCACAAAAGGCAAATGTCCCGAGTTCGAGTCTCGGTCGGGCACACAGTTTTAATCTGCCAGGAAGTTTCATATCAGCGCACACTCCGCTGCAGAGCGAAAATCTCATTCTGGAATATTGTTCTTAATTAAAAAAGCGGTTACAGCAGGTATGCTTTAAACAGACCAACAGACCCAGTTTTCAGACTCTGTTTTTCGAAGAGTATTACCATCTGCCAGTGTTGATACTTTTCCTCGATCATTTGTTAAATGAAATGTCATTACGACTCCCTACAACTCACCTACAAAGAATCGGATGTATACAAAAATTTCAATCGCAAAATTTTAGTGATAAAATATAGAGCATGTTTTGCAAAGTGTTCAACCATACAAAGACGATCTCCCTTGTTTTGTAGCCTCAAATTGAGAGCTATGAATTTGGCAACAAATGGATGAAAATATAGAAAAGTCTCCAGTAGAGGCCTGTGAAAGAGCAATGGCGCTGTCAAATATTAAGAGTTATTTGTCAGTTCTTGCACACCATTTCTGTGGCAACTAACCCTGTGAAGAAATCTTTCTCAGCCTTACGCCGTCAGAAGACATATCTTCTCAGAAGAATGACAGCAGATCATTTAAATGGACTGGCACTGCTGTATATCCAAAGGTATTGCATCAACTTTGAATGCTGAAGTGGTATTGGACATCTTCTGTAGGAAACACAAGAGGAAACTTTCATTGCATCATATAAAGACTGTGATAAAACTATGACAATAATAAAAGTATGTTTCAGATATTTGTATCATTGTGTGTCTATGTGTGTCTTTATTTTAATATTAGACTCACAAAGCCTGTGAGGACATGTCCACACTTCCAATTCTTGTGCCTCCCACAGAAAGAATTCTGAATCCGTCCCCAGTAACACGAATGGGTGTATAGAAAGTGTTCATAAGATTATCGTTTGAATGCTGTCGCATTGTGTAAATAAGACACACAATGATTGAGATCATTATTTGCCATACATCTTGTCCACCCTGTAACCTAGCCTGTGAGTGCATTCAGGACACAATTTAATGTCCCTCTGAAACTCTGATGTATTTTTACAAGTCTTTGGTTTGCTGTTTTACCTAGTGTCGAATCATGTACATTATATGAATATGTGATATCGTATGTTCTTTTCATATTTTGAAAGACTTAAACTATTACTCCCGAACACAAGGAGACTAGATGCATCAATCGTGCTAGGCGTTTAACCACAGATGAACAGAAGGCCATATGAATATAAACAAGAGAGAGACCCACTGGGAAATAAAGCCACCTCAGTGACAGCCACCAGTTTTGTAGTATCACCCCTGCCACACTGTTATCAACTGACAGCTAGCATAAAACAATCTCAGCGCCATGAAGCACCATGTTCTCTGTGCATGGCCTCACACTGATACCATCCCTGTTGCAAGACACAATGTGCAAACCTACAGACGTGTTTGTCCTGCCATTACATGAAACCCACAAACACCATAAAATGAAGCATTCAGTATTGTGGCAACCTATGTTCTACCCCAAAGATATTGGCGATGACATCATCCAATATGGTGGAATTTGGCGGGAAGATTGAATTTCGGCAGGACAATAGGTCAATTGGGCTACCTGCACTAACATAAACCACCTCCCCTCCCCTCCCCTCCACCAGGAAATGGTGGGTTGTTTAAATTCCATCAGGTTAATGAAATACACCACAGTTACCTCTACTAACCTAAGAAAATGGCGGGAAGATAGGTCACTCGGACTGCCTCCACTAACTTAAGTCATCCGACCGCCACCTCACCCTGTGAAATGGCAGAAAGTTTAAATTTTGGCAGTAAAGAAAGGTCACTTGGCTTATCCCTATTAACATAAGAAAATGGTGGGGAGAGAAAGGGCAGTTGGACTACCTCCACTAACCTAAGTCACCTGACCGCCATCTCTTCCTAGGGATTAGTGAGGAGAGGACTTGACCTGTGCTTGATATAAGTCTTTACAATTTTGCATGAACTATTTTATTTAAACAATTAGAGGCACTACCATCATGCAGTGTTGTCGCCAAGGGCTCTGGACTCCAACTGAACTAGCATACAGTACCATCACCAGAGGGTGCTGTCATCCCTCATGTGACATAATCCAAGATGGTGGGGGGGAAATAGCAGGAAACAGTGTGGTCGCTATGCGGTCTGGACTCCAACTAGCCTAGTACACAGTACCACCACCAGAGGGCGCTGTCATCCGTGACGTAATCCAAGATGGCTACAATGACGTCAGCTGATGACGTAAGTACCGTTATCCAGGATGGCGGGAAACAGCGTGTTCACCACGAAGTCTGGGTCTAGTACACAGTGCTGCCACCAGAGAGCTCTGTTGTCTGTTCTGTGATGTAATCCAAAATGATGGTCTGGGGTGGGGGAAATGGTGGGAAAAGGACTCTGCCTGTGCTGGACATAAGTCTTTATTTTGCAGAAAGTGTCTCCACCACGAGTGACCTAGAACACAGTACTGCCATCAGAGGGTGCTGTCTTCCCTCCTGTGACATAATCCAAGATGGTGGTCTAAAGGGGAAAAATGGCGCGAAAATGAATCAGCCTGCGCTGGGCTACTGGAGAGAGTGAGGAAGGAGTGTAGTTTATTTATTTTGGAACAATTTATTTAGGGATGGAGTATATTTACCACACTGATACAGAACACATGCTCTGACATGCTTGGGGTCACGCCACACAGCCTACATACCTGTAAACTACTCCTAAATAACGTTCTGCTGACACGCAAACCACTCCTAAATTACCGAAATAATTTCAGTGCCGACATGCAAACTCCCCCTACATAACGCAGTACACATATGTGCAGACACGAAATCAACTTGCAAATGGTCTTAATAGCGCATAGCACAGCCTACAGACCTGCTCGCAAAATAATGCAACAGATACGCACAGGCACCGCCTGCCACCCTCTGTCCATAGGACCACACACGCCCCCAGAAGTCGAAATGTGCCGGCACCCCCAGTAAGATGACACACAGGTCCCACAAGTATGAGGTGGTGGTACTCCGTTCATACTCACCACCTGAGAAATCCCTCTCGAAATACGTGATCACCTAGGTATCATTGCTGATGCGATCTCGGACAACCTCACACAAGTGAAGACCCACTTGCATAGCGCAGACTCTTCAAGGCCATGTGGGAGTCGACTCCATCTAAAAGACTCTCCAATCACGCTTGCTAATCGTCAATTTTCGAAATCATACTCTGCACATCCATTCACAAAATAATACAACAAACACCAAAACAACAACTAAATCCTTAAACCATATTGCATGTCTAACACTCACTGCGCTTAAACAACAGAGAGAAAAACCAGTGCACAAACAGTCAGTACATGTACAAAACGCTTCCAAGCTATCATCAACTGTAGCTATCAGGGTCAGCCAGCGCAAGCCAGTGCAGGAGCGTCTATCTAAATGTTGCACCAAGTCATCCTCGTGACTGCACACACCAGTGAACCCTCTCTCTACCTGCGGTCCAGCAAAGACCTAATTGCCTAGCGACTCACCCTCGCAGAGACAACAAAAATCGTTACCAGAATATCACAGGGAGCTTTGTTCCTCACGTTCCTAACGAAACATGTGAGCTGTTCCATTCTAATATTCAAGCTCTTGTCCTAAGTGGGTGAGCAGTATAACTGAGTAAGAGTCTTTCCGTATTTGACGATATGTATGGCACTTTGGGGGGTTTAATTGGTGGTATGTGTAAAATAGATTTTTGCTGCTGAAAGCCTTGTCTGCAGACAGAAGAAAAAAGGCAGATGGTGCTTCCACACTGGTGGCATCAGTAATTAAGTGGGTAAATTCATAAGAGCCAATCATAATGCTAGATTCATTCACAATACACCCTCTGTGCTGGGACATAGGAGAATCTACAAACTGATTCAAACAAGATGGAGGCAAGGTATGTACTGAAAGTTCTGAGAAAGTAAGTGTTCAAAGGCAAGTTGAAGCATACCATCCATCTCTGGTGGGGATGCTGTCACTCTTCCGCCACTGTGGCATTAGGACATCTCCAGACCTGTAGCTGTAAGATACCTAAAATTCATGACTTTTTTTTTCTTCTGTATGACAGTGCTTCGAATTCTGTTTGCGAAATTGTTCTGAATCGCCCCTGTCTGTGTTTAGACAGTGATTTATCTTCAAAGAGGGAGAATGCTTCTATGATTAAGGATGTTTTCGCAAGCATGCACAGGGTTTTAGTTGTGTCAACGTTTAACGTTTCTGAGAGGTATATTGACAGCAGGACGAACATTCCACCGTGAAGTGTGAGCCACACTGGGGCATGCAGGCATGGCTAGACACAGCTTGCATGTTCCATTAGGAACGTGAGGAACAAAGGACTCTCTGACATTCTGGTAACTATTTCTGTTGTATCTGTGACAGTGAGTCAGTACGCAATTAGGACTTTGACAGACACCAGGTAGAGAGACGGTTCACTCACATACAGGGTCCTGAGGATGACTTGGTGCATATTTAGATAGACAGACATGTGACATCAGTATAACACATGCTCCTGCGCTGGCTTGCACTGGCTGACTCTGATAGCTGCAGCTGATGATAGTTTGGGAGCGTTTTTTACATGCACTGAGTGTTGGTGCACTGGATTCTTAAGTACTGTGAGCATTAGACATGCAATATGGTTTTAGGATTTAGTAGTTGTATTCTTGTTTGTTGTATTATTTTGTGAACGGGTGTGCAGTGCATGATTTCGATAGTTGACGATTAACAAGTGTGTTTGGGGAGTCTTTTAGATGGAGTCGACACAAGGGGCGCTCTTGGAGCATCTGCACTATGCAAATGGATCTTCGCTCGCGTGAGGTCGCCTCAGCAACGGTGCCTACATGATCACGTATTTTGGCGGAATTTCTCAGGCGTCGAGTATGAAAGGGATGCCACCGCCTCATACTTGCGGGACCTGTGCGTCATTTCACTGGGGTTGCCGATGCACCTCGACGTCTGGGAGCGTGTGCGGTCCAGTAGAAAGGGGGAGGCAGGCAATGCCTGTGCGTGTCTGTTGCATTATTTTGCGAGCGGGTCTGTAAGCTGTGATATGCGCTATTTGGCCTGTTTACAAGTTGATTTCGTGTCTGCCCATCTGTGCACTGCATTATTTGGGAGGAGTTTGCATGTCGGTACTGAAATTATTTTGGTAATTTTGGAGTTGTTCTCGTGTCTGCAGTGCATTATTTAGGAGTAGTTTACAGGTCTGTGGGCTGTGTGGCGTGACCCCAAGCATGTCAGATTAGATTAGATTAGATTAGATTAATACTTGTTCCATAGATCATGAATACGACACTTCGTAATGATGTGGAACGTGTCAGGTTAATGAAAGATGTCTCTACAAGATATTACATTACACAAAATATTGCATGACACTAATGCTTAAGTTAGTTTTTTTCCCTCCCTTAATTTATATCTAAAAATTCAGCCAATGAGTAGAAGGAGTTGTCATCTAGAAATTCTTTTAATTTATTTTTAAATGTTGGTTGACTATCTGTCAGGCTTTTGATGCTGTTTGGTAGGTGACCAAAGACTTTTGTGGCAGCGTAATTCACCCCCTTCTGTGTCAAAGTCAGATTTAACCCTGCATACTGAAGATCATCCTTTCTCCTGGTGTTATAGCTATGCACACTGCTATTACTTTTGAACTGGGCTGGATTATTAACAACAAATTTCATAAATGAATATATATACTGTGAGGTTACTGTGAGGATCCCTAGATCCTTAAATAGATGTCTGCAGGATGACCGTGGGTGGGCTCGAGCAATTATTCTGATTACACGTTTTTGAGCAATGAATACTTTTCTACTCAACGATAAATTACCCCAGAATATGATACCATACGAAAGCAGTGAATGAAAGTAGGCATAGTAAGCTAATTTACTGAGATTCTTATCACCAAAATTTGCAATAACCCTAATAGCATACGTAGCCGAACTCAGACGTTTCAGCAGACCATCAATGTGTTGCTTCCAGTTTAACCTCTCATCAGTGGACATACCTAAAAATTTTGAAAATTCTACCTTAGCTACAGACTTCTGTTCAAAGTCTATATTTATTACTGGAGTTGTGCCATTTACTGTACAGAACTGTATATACTGTGTTTTATCAAAATTTAAAGAGAGTCCGTTTGCTGAGAACCACTTAATAATTTTGTGAAAAACATCATTTACAATTGCATCACTTAGTTCTTGGTTTTTGGATGTTATTACTATACTTGTATCATCAGCAAAAAGAAGTGTGTGTTCAGTATCAGTGTGATAAATATACTCCATCCCTAAATAAGCTGTGTCAAAATAAATAAAGTACACTGCTTTCTTACTCTCTCCAGCAGCCCAGCACTGGCTCAGTCATTTTCGCTCCATTTTCCCTTCCAGACCACCATCTTGGATTATGTCACAGGAGGGGTGACAGCACCCTCTGGCTGCAGTACTGTCTTCTAGGTCAGCTGGACTCTAGATCTCATGGTGGAGACAATGTTTGCAAAATAAAGACTTACGTCCAGCCCAGCTGGAGTCCTTTTCCCACCTTTTCCCTCACCCCAGACCGTCATTTCGGATTACATCACAGAACGGATGACAGAGCTCTCTGGTGGTGCTACTGTCTACTAGACCCAGACTTCGTGGTGAACACACTGTTTCCTACCATCTTGTATAATGGTACTTGTGTCATCAGCTGATGTCAAAGCGGTCATCTTGGATTACATCACGGATGAGATCTCCCTCTGGTGGTGGTACTGTGTAGTAGGTCAGTTGGAGTCTGGACCCCTTGGCAACCACACTGTTTCCCACCATTTCCCCCAAACATCTTGGGTTACGTCACATGAGGGATGACAGCACCCTCTGATGGTAGTACTGTGTACTAGGTCAGTTGTAGTCCAGAACTGTTGGCGACCACACTGGATGGTGGTAGTGCCTCTAATTGTTTAAATAAAATAGTTCATGCAAAATAATAAAGACTTATGTCAAGTACAGGTTGAGTCCTCTCTCTGCCAATCCTTAGGAAGAAGTGACGGTCAGGTGACTTAGCTTAGTAGAGGTAGCCCAACCTGCCCTTTCTTTCCATCATTTTCTTAGATTAGGGAGATAGCCCAAGTGACCTTTCTTCACCACCTAAATTCAAACTTTCCACCAGTTCACAGGACGAGGTGGCAGTTGGATGACTTCGGTTAATGGATGTAGTCTAAGTGACCTATCTTCCCACCATTTGCTTAGGTTAGAAGAGGTAACCAGGTCATATTGCATTGTCCTGATGGAGTTAGAAGTTCCTGTCATTTTCTGGGAGAGAGGAGGGGAGGGGGGTTAAATTAGTGGAGGTAGCCCAATTGACATATTACCCACCAAAATTCATACTTACCCCAAATCTGTCATCTTGGATGACGTCAGCGCCGTCATTTGGGATAATGGCATATTGGGGTGGAACATAGGTTGCCCCAAAACTGCAGTCACACTAATTAGTGTATTGATTTCTTTTATCACAAACTTTTACCTTAATGCGAGGATCAGAACTTTTATAGTGGCTACTATTTATTTACAGCATTATATTGGAATAGAACTCGTTTTCAGCCTACTAGCCACTTAGTCACGTTTTACCACGCATAACCTTTCTGCATGCTGTCAGCAAGTTGGTCGAAAACCCAGCTGAGAAATCTGCATATGACAGAATGCATGTGCCACCTTTCCATTTATTTTCAGTACACACTAGATTCAGGTAGACAGTACTTTATTACTATACACTTTTGAGACTACCATTATACATTCATACAGGTGTTCTCTCTCTTCCATGCTTTGGTAATCTTTTCATTAACTTGCTGGACACTTCTGAACAGGTGACAGCTTAAAAGATGGATGCCACAGATACGCTGACTTTTACGTAAACAGGGTTACTGATGGTCATTATGTGTTATAGCATAAGTAGTTTTGCTACCCACAGTAGGACCTGGGAGCCTGCATTGGGGTGCAATAGTAGACAGCTGACACTGTCTTGCCTAGCACATTCCACAGCCACAATAACACATGCTATTGCTCAGGTAGGGCCACTGCCTTGTTGCTAGATACACAACTTAAGCGATCTTCCTTCATTCACTTCACCCTTTATTTATATATGATGTATTCCCATCTGTCCGTGATTTTGAGCCCTTCTTTGAAGCTACTGACAAAATTGTCTTGCACTGCTGGACTTTGGAATGCTCAAAATATTTAGCAGCAGTATCATTAAAGAGAATAATTTGCTTCGCCAATGGCCATGTTGCTACTGTGTGATATATAAGGAACCTCTGCTAAAACCACCCTGACCCATTCTACAATGTGATCTTTGATGTTCTAACTACACTCAAGCTCATAAATTAAGGATAATTGTAGAATGTGGTGCCACACAACGTGGCACTACATAAAACTGGCTCTAATTGCATAGGCACATAGGGAACACACACGACACAGATCTGTAAGTCCACAGTATTGGTGATAAGTTGAGAAAACCCTCCCGAAACACATGTGCTACAAAACACCACTGTTTCCTGTGCATGTACCCCGACATAAGTATGGAGTATGGTCACCATGCACACGTACACAGGTCACACAACAGGTTGGCATACTCTGGACCAGGAGGTCGAGCAGCTGCTGGGGTATAGACTCTCATTCTTGCACCAGTGCCTGTCAGAGCTCCTTAAGTGTCCTAGGGGTTTGAAGACGTGCAGCGATATGTCAGTCGGGAGCATCCCAATTGTGCTCGATGGGGTTTAGGTCTGGAGAACAGGCAGGCCATTAGCCTGATATCTTCTGTTTCAAGGTACTCCTCCACGATGGCAGGTTGGTGGGGCTGTGCATTATCATCCATCAGGAAGAAGGAGGGAACCACTTCACCCCTGAAAAGGTGGACATACTGGTGCAAAATGACGTCCTGACACACATGACGTGTTACAGTTCCTCTGTCAAAGACATGCAGGGGTGTGCGTGCACCAGTCATAATCCCACCCCACACCATCAAACCACGACCGCCATATGTGTCCCTTTGAAGGACATTAAGGAGTTGGTATCTGCTTTTTGGCTCCACCAGACGAAACCCTGGCGAGAATCATTGTTCAGACTACGCCTGGACTCGTCCGTGAACATAACTCTGTGGCCGTCTGTGGGCACTGATGGTGCGATATCGAGTCTCTTGTGGTGTTTTACACTGTGGGCACCCCGTACTGTAGTGCCTGGCCACGTTTCCTGTCTGCTGGAATCGTTGCCATAATCTTGAGATCACACTTTGTGGCACACGGAGGGCTCGTGCTACGATCTGCTGTGTTTGTGCACCCTACAATCGACCTAGTATTCTACCCCTCATAACGTCATCAATATGTGTTCTTTGAGCCATTTTCAACACACAGTCACCATTAGCAAGTCGGAAAGCGTCTGCACACTTACTCGCTGCACTGTACTCTGACATGCACCAACACACCTCTGCGTATGTGGACTGCTGCCAGCACCACCGTGCAACGATGGCAGGTCAAATGCACTACATGGTTATACCCTGAGGTGATTTAAACCCACAAACCGCGCACCAGAGTGTTGTTTCATCATGTATCAGCATTATCCTTAATTTATGAGCATGAGTTTACTTATTGCAACATTCTAAATTGTGGATAGATCTGGTGACTTTCCTGGCCAAGATGGAGTGTGGCAAGCAGGAAGAAACGCTTGCTGTGTACAAGAAGGCATCTTCTTGCTGAAATGTAAGCCTGTATGGCTTGCCATTAAGGCCAACAAAACCGGACGTAGAATATCGTCGACGGACCGCTGTCCTGTTAGGGTGCCACAGATGAGAACCAAAGATATCCTGATATGAAAAGAAATGGCACCCCAGATCATCACTCTTGGTTGTCGCAGTGTATGGCGGGCGACAGTTAGGTTGGTATCCCACTGCTGTCTGGAGCGTCTCCAAGCACATCTTCTGGGTGGAGTCTCTTTGACCAGAGCAGAATTGTCTTCAGTGATGAGTCCTGCTTCGATCTGAGCTCCGATAACCAGCGAAGACTGTCTGGAGGCGCCCCCGACAGCGATGGGAACCTGACTATCGCCCACCATATGGTTTGGTATGCCATTCCTTTTCATAGGACCTCTTTGGATGTCATCCACGGCAACCTTGAAGCGCAACAGTACGTCGACGATATTCTATGCCCCATATTGTGTCCCTTCATGGGAAGCTGTCCTTACCGTACATTTCATCAAGGTAATTGCCACCCATAGACAGTGATAGTTTCTACTGCTTGTCTTTGTGCTGTCCAAATCCTAGCTTGGGGAGCAAAGTCGCCGGTTCTCCATCAAACTGAAACGCTGAAGCTTTGAGGATCGGTCGTAAGTCGTACTTCGATAGCTCAGATTGTAGAGCACTTGCCCACGAAAAGCAAAGGTCCTGAGTTCGAGTCTCGGTCGGGCACACAGTTTTAATCTGCCAGGAAGTTTCATATCAGCGCACACTCCGCTGCAGAGTGAAAATCTCATTCTGGAAACATCCCCCAGGCTGTGGCTAAGCCATGTCTCCGCAATATCCTTTCTTTCAGGAGCGCTAGTTCTGCAAGTTTCGCATGAGAGCTTCTGTAAAGTTTGGAAGGTAGGACACGAGATACTGGCAGAAGTACAGCTGTGAGGACGGGGGTGAGTCGTGCTTTGGTAGCTCAGATGGTAGAGCACTTGCCCGCGAAGGGCAAAGGTCCCGAGTTCGAGTCTCGGTCGGGCACGACAGTTTTAATCTGCCAGGAAGTTTCATATCAGCGCACACTCCGCTGCAGAAACTGGAAACTGAAAAAGTTTGGTCCATTACGAGTTACTCCCTCCAAGACGCTCGGGATTTTGACGATCTATCGGGCCAATTGGAGAGGATATGGCATGATATCCCTCAGGAGTACTTCCAGAACTCTTCCTAATCAATACCAAGCCGAATAACTGCTTGCATAAGGGCCAGGGGTGAAATGACGCTTTATTGACTTGCTCAGTGATTGAAGTTCTAGCTCCTGAATAAATCACCCAATTTTTCTGAAACTGAAATCATTTGTTTGCTGTACATGTACATCACATCTACCGATTTCGCCCCATTTTGATGATTCTTTCGTGGGATCTCCCTTCTTTTGTGTTAGAGTGCACTTTTCAGATACTGTAGTTATTCAGTTAAAAAATGGAAAATGTCACCTTGAAATAATGACATTACAAGTCAAATTATTTTAATGTCCCTTTAGGACATAACAAGCTTCCTGACAATGCCTAAACTCATCCAGTTTTCTGTCAAAGGTTAAGCTTGTTTCACACTCATTCTGAAGCAACTACTGCTACGTTTATATATGACTTTAACAGGTAGTCACAGTTGATAGGAATCTTTCAATTTACGTTCTACTGTCAATATGTTCCTACAAGAAAATTTATGAGTTACAAACGCTATACCGCTTCAACCATAAATCTCATAATTAATCCCACGTGCCTTTCCGCGAAACGACAGAATTACTCACATACTTCTCCGCTACAAATCAAAGTAACAATTTCAACTATTTATTGTACTTTCTAGTTAAGTCTTCGTAATGATTATGGGAGACGCGGATGCGCGTGACTGCTCTACACTGAAGCCCACCAAGAAAGCTGGGCACCACTGGCGCTGGGGTATTGTTGTCATCACAGAGGCGCACCCAGCTTCGAAAGTTCCAGAAGCCAAGCGATAACTGAGGAGTACAGTACTGCAATGTTACAACATCAAAGTTTGCAGTACTCCTTAGAACACTTGTGATATGCATCTGGACCGAGCACCCTGAGAACTGTGAATGTTCCCGCAGACTTTGCCTCTTGTGACAAGGGTATACGACTCTCCGTTTGAACCACTAGGGGATCAGAGGAGCTATATCTAACCATAAGGCACTCACGTGAATAGAATGTATTGAATACGCTGTACCTCAGCGTCTCTCCTCATATAAGTGTGCAAATGGATTTATGGTTACTTCGTATCAATTGTCTTCTGGAAAATTTGAAAGGGTGATTGTTGCTGAACTTTTGAATTTAACTTTACAATATGCAGTTGTGTGCATAGTTCCTCTGATTTTTCGGTGATGTCTATGCTTTTTTGACATACACGGCACCGAGTATGAGGCAAAGCCAGTTCCAAACGTAGCCATTAGGTTGATGCAGAGGTTGCAGGATTTGTCCCAGCCATGTCTGATTTAGCTCTCTTATTGGTCAGGCGTTGTGATGGGATTGATTCACACCCACAGCAGCCAGGGTTATGTTCGGAAATACTTTGCATAGCACAGGTTCTCAAGTTGCTGAGAGGCCCAGTCACAATCCTCCATCATGCCGATATCAGTGGGCGATTGTAGTCGGCGGCTACCCAGCTATTTTGTTTAAGTCCACTCTTGTTTATTTCTTACCCTCTCCTCCGTATTTGAGGCTATCCTTTATTTTGAAAAGCCAAGACTGCTTTAGCTGCAAGTCCTTTATTTGTAGACACTACCGGTTTCGCGGCATTTTCGCTGCATCATCAGGCGCAATAAAATCAAGTCAGGTTGCACTCGAGAAAAGAGAATGGGATGACACAGCGTTCATCGTCGTTCCATTCTCTTTTTCCGTTTCCGAAAATGACTTGATTTTATTGCACCTGATGGTGCTGCTAAAATGCTGCGAAACCGATTGTGCCTCACAGCTCAAGCTGTGCTATCTTTTCAGAATGATGTATCCAGGCTGTGGCTGCCCTGACTCCAAAGTCTGCTGCATACTTTTTACTTCTTCTTCTGCCGAAGTAGGGAAGTTTATGATGAACCATTCCAGCGGTAACAGTCTCTCGCATTTACACCCGTGACTCTCATGGTCTTGTTCCTCCCTTGTTGCTGATCAGATTGCAGTCCTTTCCACAGTCTTGCCATAATGTGTGATCTTCTCCCTTGTGTGCATAACCAAGTAAGTGGTCAGTACTGTTACCTTATTGCTGAATGATATATGTCCTACACCCTGATTGTCTTTGGACTGTGAAGCTTGGGTATGCGTCCGATCTATTGGACATCTTCCTTCTCATTTGCATCTGAACCTGTTCAGGTTTTCTCCCTAGTTGGCCAGTTAAGAGCATGCTCGTGTGTCCCATCTTGTGGAAACCTACTGCGTATCGTAGTTCCCTATTTAGTTTATTTGTAATACCCTCCACGTATTAACTCAATTTTTCATACCATGAGCCTGGCACAAAGCTGTCAAACACTAGTCACAGCTTAGGGTCGCAGACACTGGTCCACTGTTTCTCTTTCTTCCTCTCCAGTCTCTGGTGCTCAAACTAAGATTTACTCTACCAGTATTTCAGGTTATGTACGGCGATTCTGTGTTCTCATGAGATCCAGGATATAAGTGTGATGCCTTATTCACGAATAATCGCACCTCACTGAAAGATGGCAGAAATTGAACGTCCTTTTACAAAAAAAAAAAAAAATGGTTCAAATGGCTCTGAGCACTAGGGGACTCAACATCTTAGGTCATAAGTCCCTTAGAACTTAGAACCACTTAAACCTAACTAACCTAACGACATCACACACACCCATGCCCGAGGCAGGGTTCGAACCTGCGACCGTAGCAGTCCCGCCGTTCCGGACTGCAGCGCCAGAACCGCACGGCCACCGCGGCCGCCGTCCTTTTACAACCAGCACTCAACAAAATCAAGCTCGCCTGCACTTGCTTTAAGTGAGTGAAATACAAACTATAGCTACATACCACAAAAGGTATTACCTTCGACTGAAGTTAATTTGAAAAGTAACCAAAACGTTTTTTGAGAGAAAAGAAAACGCAACTGCTTGCTGTGCCTTCTGCACATATTTCTCTAAAATCCAGAATTTTGGTCTTAGTATTTTTGCAACTATCTCTTCTTGTTTAAGCCTCCATTGGCATATAGAATAAATGTTTAGAAAGATATCCTGAGTGGATGGTAGATCGTCCTACCTTACAAAAAATCTAGTGTTTGCTTGAATTTTGTTACTACATAGAAGTGAGCAAAGAATTGGGGCAAAATGCCTACAGGGATTATCTTAAAATGGAGTTCTAGATTAGTCGGCCTTAAGCCATATTGTAACAGATTCATAGTTTTGTGGTAGAAACCTAGTTTCTAGTGCAACTGTGCTGTTGCACAGATTGTTAGTTCAGGGCTCACCCCGTTATACCCGTCCTTTTGGAGTAATTTGTAATTCAATTGATCTCCTAAAATTGACAGAATAAACTGACTTCGTAACTTAATAGAAAAACATGTTTAAATTAGACCTCGGTGGGCGGGAGAGAGTCTTCAGTTGAAGTGAAGACTATCTTTCGCCCATCAGCCGAAACACAGACACTGCTTGGTTGTATCAAGGACAACGTAGAACTTAGGAAATCGATGGCTCATCAGATTCCCTGCTAATGTGGTATGACTTCATAGGTCAGACGGTGTGTACTGTCGAATATCGTTGCCGAGAACACCAATGCCGGCCGCTGTGGCCGAGAGGTTCTAGGCGCTTCAATCCGGGACCACGCGGCTGCTGCGGTCAGAGGTTCGAATCCTGCCTCGGGCATGGATGTGTGTGATGTCCTTAGGTTAGTTAGGTTTACTTAGTTCTATGTCTAGGCGACTGCTGACCTCAGATGTTAAGTAGCATAGTGCTTAGAGCCATATGAATTTGAGAACACCAATGGCATACCAGAGTGCAACAACCTAACAAGTCAGCAGTCACAGAACGTTGCTACCGAAATTACATGGTATGGATTACGTCCATACTCAGATTCTGAAACAGACGTCTAACGTCTGGGACTCTTTTTAAAGAATCTATCGAGATTCAAGTAAGGGAACCGTTCATCGGTCGTGCTAGTGGATACACCCTTAGGAAAGCCTGGGAAACTGCATTGAGCCTCATTCAGAAGAGGAAAGACGTATTCCACATCGAGCTAACTTTGGGACAGGCAGAAGAACAGCGGAGATGCCGCCAGAAAGCGTTTCTGCTCACGAACTTCGCAAGGAGTGACCTGGTGGCTGGAAGGGGGGGGGGGGGGGAGGTGAGGGGGGGGGGGGGGGGCAGGTGAGATGCCGGACACACTCCCGCGCCTGGGGCCTTATTCTAAATCGCTCATGCAGTCGGTGTGGTAGATTATCCGAAGTTGCTATTCTGTAAGCTTCTGAGACCTGTTATTGGTCGGTCCTCCCGGCGATTTTCCGACAGATGTACGGAGAGGCGGTTAGATTTCGGTATGGCCACTCGTTCGGTTTGGTATGATTCTTATTACAGCTGGAATTTGTTATTTTAGAATTATTGAGTGGTTTTACTGAAGAGCCACCAGGCTGCATCTGAGTGGAAAGTGAGTTCGTAATAGACCGTTTACTTTTGTTAGAAATATGGTTTTTATTGTTGTTACTGCGAATGATTATAACATCAAAAACCATTTTCAGTCACTATTCTTACAAAATACCCGTTATTATTATGTAATTAAGAGTTTAAAAATTGTTATATTTCAAGATGTTTGCTCTGCTTATGTGTACTAGATGAGTGGTAGCTGGAATTACTAGTTAGAATGAATGAAAACCCTTAGCTGCTTACAAGCGTTGACACACGTCAACGGGGACAGATGAAAATGTGTGCCCCGACCGGGACTCGAACCTGGGATATCCTGGTTACATTGCAGATGCTCTATCCAGCTGAGCCACCGAGGAGACAAAGGATAGCACGACTGCAGGGATTTATCGCTAAACGTGTCCCGCGAAACCCACATTCTCAACGTAGTGCCCCCGCCCACTATACTCATTACTCGTGGCGCGTTGCCGATTCCCGTAAGAGTTCGGGCACTGTTTGTGCATCCGCACAGAAAAAGATGGTCAAGTGGCCGGTGAGCCTTTATAATGACATGCCCGAAAGAACAGATTCCATCTTAGTATATATATGAAATTACTAGTGACATCGCGTACGTTTTCCTGCAAATGGTTTATTTATTAATTATCGAAACGCGTTTACAACTTTCAAATAACAATGGAAAGGAATTTCGTGAAGCCTGATAGTGGAAACCTTCCAAAATTTCATGCATGTACTGCTTACGCCCTCTTCGTTCGGCAACGAAGTCAGTCTGCATCCCTCTCCATTATAATAAATAGGAGCAAAGCGCCTGTTCTGTATGAGTTGTCGTGACCAAATTCAGTCGATTCTAAGCTGTGGTAGCACGTGGAACTGCCCCGCGCGCTGGCAGGTGCCCCGCTGTCGGTGTTGTTTACCTCCGCGTCGCGGTGTTTTATGTTTATAGAATCCACTAATAACGTACCTCGTGGCGCACTCTACCGCCGTGCGACGATCAAAGTAACGTTTCAGGCCGAACATCCACGACCAAGAGCCTTTGAAGTTGATCAGTTCATAACAGAGGATCTGTGTTTGAGCCCCAGGATGTGATCAGAATATATTTTTCCATCAGAGGACGTGTTGTGAACTTCAAGATATCGACGGAGGCACTATGCGCTGAAGTTGTCCAACGATATGCCGCTGCACTAAAATTTAAACACTCTGATGGACATGTAGGTGCAATGATAGTGGACCATGCGGGATTCGGCCTCCGAACCTTGCGGGTGTTTGAGCTATCGTTCGAGGTGTTTCAAGAAGTGGTCATTGCCGTTTTCCAACCATATGGTAACGTCTTCGATCACCACTCGGGAGAGTAGCAAACATTTAGGAGCTACCCAGTGTTAAATGGCGTCTGGCAAATCAAAATTGGGGTGATAAAACACGTTCCATTGTACTTTATGATTGGTGTTGTGCTGACCATCGTCATATACAATGGCCAGCCACAAACGAGCTCAGGCTGTGGCCAGAAAGAACATGACCAGTCCTATTGTTTACGCCGACATTTGATACAGCCACCATTGGTTGAAATGACCCCAGCAGCGACACCCATGTCCCTACCCACCAACTATGTTACGATAGCACAGAACCCTCCCACAGCACTTCAAAATAAGGCTGAAACCTCGTCAAGGCCACCCACGCCGACGAGACCAGCATGGCATCACCCCTAGTGCCTGCACTGGGACCATCCAATCTCAGGACCGTGAAGGACGATCCTGCTCGAGACATGGACGTCGAACTAGATATCGTGCCGACTTCTGCCTTTATCCAGACGGATATAGCATCGAGCGATTGGCGTCCACGTTCTGATTTGGAACAACACATTGGGTAGCAGTGGCCCACGAAACGCAAGAAACGCTGACGAACACCCTCTAATGACGTGTCCCTCAGATGGTCCGCGAGGTGAGGACCAGGTATCTGATTCTGTCTTTCCTTATTGCATCCAGTCACATGGTGAGACCACTCCTGACGCCCTTCCTGTGCAGAACCCTCTCTCAATCCAGAACACATATTCAGTGTTGCCAGTACATGAGAACGACAGATCCCTCACGGCTTTCGTCACAGCGCCTGCTTCCCCCACTCTGACAGTAAACGACTGTAACATGTCTTCGATGTCAGCATCCTGGACCCATGATGTTGAAGAAGGAGCGGATCAGACCACCAGCATATCCAAATGGGAGCATCCCATGGAAATGCCTGAGTTGGTGCCCTACCAGCAATCATGACTAATGCAGCAGACTTGGCGGGTCTACACCCACAGAATGCCTCCATCACACATTCTGCATCGATTGCAAGGGACCATACACAGCAATATCGCGTCGCCACAATGAATCTTGCCCCAACCCTGCCTCTCACAAACTGGCCATGTTACGAGACACCATCTACTCTGCAAATGTTGGTATCGCACTCCTACAGGAGGTGTTTGCCGCTGACTTCCAAGTTAACACCAGTTACACGGCCAATATTTCTCATTTCTGACACTGATAGCGACGTCGCCATCTTCCTGCTGATGGGCTACCTACAGATGACGTTGCATACTTCCCCCTGCATGGGGTATGGCTCTCACCCTATGTGGCGTGCTTATCATTAACATCTACACACTGTGTGGCCCTAGCCGCCGTTGTGACCGATATACATTCTTTGCTGAGGAGTTCATACTGCTCTTCACAGGCTCACAAGACGATTTAGTGCTCGAGTGGGGACTTCAACTTGACACAAGAGCCCACTTACCAACTCCCACAGCATTCACCTTGTGCAGCTCTCTTGGTTGTCATCGATTGCCTGCGACTCATTGACACCTGGATGAAGATCCATGGAATCCAACAAGATTAGACATTATACCACTCACTCATCAAGCCACATTCGCTGCATTTACCACTGCGAACAGTTCTTCAACATATGGGTTTCCCCATCGGTTTTGTTATGGTAGTTTTGCGCCTTTTGAGCAGACGGACCTCCAAATGCATATACAATGGCCACCTCACGCCGCCCCTGGTCACAGCAAGATCTATCCAACAAGGCTGCCCCCTTTCCACGATTTTATATGATTTCACTTTGGATCCCCATTTCCAAGAAATGCACAAACGTTTGGAAGGTATGACATTGCATGAGCACCATTTCTGTTGCATAGCCTGTGTAGACGACCTCGTCCTTTATCTGTGCAGTGAGGATGAAGTTCGAGCAAACCTGACATGGGTGGCAACTTACACGAAGCATCGGGCAGCTCCCTCTACACGTCCAAATTCAAGGTCCTGCTCATTGATGAGGGTCTACCGGAGAGAAGCGTTGTCGCCGTCGTTCGATGTCTTGGCATTGAATTCACAGATCGACATGATGCAAAGCGCGCAATATGTGAACATCTATGATGCCTTCCGTATACTACACGTGGATCAGGTGCTACTGATACCAACTCTCCTGGCCCGACGTCTGTTGATGACATTGGGTTCCTTCGTCAGCTCAGGGATGTTATTCAACGTGCAGTATGACTCCCTTGCACTCCCACGGGACCATGGTGGGGTGGAATTAATACATGTGGCGGCCAGAGTTAAGGGACTGTATATTAGCTCCAAACTCAGACTTGGGCATCGTTGCCTGCAGAGCCTCACTCCTATTCCAGGACTTTGCACCAGTCTCTTTGTCAGCCCTAGTTCTGGTATCGAACATCCATTCCCCTTTTATCATATCTGGCGATTTATCTTGGTCTTCAGTTATGTCTGCCAGTATAACCACTTGAACGTCTGTCGCAGACGAAAACAGGTTACAAAGTGTACAATAGTGTCGCCAGCCCAGCCCCATCGAGATTAAGTACTCCAGAGTAGACAACATTCCATTAGAACTACTGACAGCCTTGGGAGAGCCAGTCCTGACAAAACTCTACCATCTGGTGAGCAAGATATATGAGACAGGCGAAATACCCTCAGACTTCAAGAAGAATATAATAATTCCAATCCCAAAGACAGCAGGCGTTGACAGATGTGAAAATTACCGAACTATCAGTTTAATAAGTCACGGCTGCAAAACACTAACACGAATTCTTTACAGAGGAATGGAAAATCTGGTAGAAGCCGATCTCTGGGAAGATCAGTTTGGATTCCGTAGAAATATTGGAACACGTGAGGCAATACTGACCCCACAACTTATCTTAGAAGCTATATTAAGGAAAGGCAAACCTACGTTCCTAGCTTTTGGCAATGTTGACTGGAATACTCTCTTTCAAATTCTGAAGGTGGCAGAGGTAAAATACAGGGAGCGAAAAGCTATTTACAATTTGTACAGAAACCAGATGGCAGTTATAAGAGTCGAAGGACATGAAAGGGAAGCAGTGGTTGGGAAGGGAGTGAGACGGGGTTGTAGCCTGTCCCCAATGTTGTTCAATCTGTATATTGAGCAAGCAGTAAAGGAATCAAAAGAAAAATTCGGAATAGGTATTAAAATTCATGGAGAAGAAATAAAAACTTTGAGGTTCGCCGATGACATTGTAATTCTGTCAGAGACAGCAAAGGACTTGGAAGAGCAGTTTAACGGAATGGACAGTGTCTTGAAAGGAGGATATAAGATGAACATCAACAAAAGCAAAACGAGGATAATGGAATGTAGTCGAATTAAGTCGGGTGATCCTGAGGGAATTAGATTAGGAAATGAGACACTTAAAGTAGTAAAGGAATTCTGCTATTTGGGGAGCAAAATAGCTGATGATGGTCGAAGTAGGGAGGATATAAAATGTAGACTGGCAATGGCAAGGAAAACATTTCTGAAGAAGGGAAATTTGTTAACATCGAGTATAGGTTTAAGTGTCAGGAAGTCGTTTCTGAAAGTATTTGTTTGGAGTGTAGCCATGTATGGAAGTGAAACATGGACGATAACTAGTTTGGACAAGAAGAGAATAGAAACTTTCGAAATGTGGTGCTACAGAAGAATGCTGAAGATTAGATGGGTAGATCACATAACTAATGCGGAAGTATTGAATAGGATTGGGGAGAAGAGAAGTTTGTGGCACGACTTGAGTAGAAGAAGGGATCGGTTGGTAGGACATGTTCTGAGACATCAAGGGATCAAAAATTTAGTACTGGAGGACAGCGTGGAGGGTAAAAATCGTAGAGGGAGACCAAGAGATGAATACACTAAGCAGATGCAGAAGGATGTAGGTTGCAGTAGGTACTGGGAGATGAAGAAGCTTGGACAGGATAGAGTAGCATGGAGAGCTGCATCAAATCAGTCTCAGGACTGAAAACCACAACAACATATTTGTGCGGGCGCATATGGAAAACGGTCCACGCTCGATTTCTCGAATACGACGTCCAATCAGCGTGGTATATCACAGTGAACGCAAACAAGTTAACCGACATCGTATCCATCTAGCCGACTCACCCCTCTTTACCCACTGTGGAGTGGACAACAAACAGGACCACCGGTGGTCCAGCGTCCGAGGTCTGGTAACTTGCACGGCGTATTTTGGGGTTTCTTAAACGCCAAACATCCACTCAGATTGACATCCACACACTTTTATTCCCGGAGAGGACCTTTTACCCCACCACCAAAACTCACTCTGTGAACTGGATCTGTGGCCACACGATCCGTTATCTTTGTAATTTTGGCCGTAAGTCAGTGCTAGGATATTGGAATTATCTCAGAGAACGACACTGCATCCTAACACTCAACCCACGCTATCAGCAACACTTCTCCGATTTCTTAGGAAGCAGCTTTAACGATCCCCCTCGCAGCTAGAACGTCCAACTATGAGAAACTGAAAACTGATCTGAAACCACCCGAACCAAACAGGACCGATAACAGAATTACGCCCACCGCACAAGTACACACGTTTGGACGTGCTGGGCGATGCAGGCCCCCTTCTCAAGGCGTTCTTATATAAAATAAAAATAAAATAAATTTAAACGAATAACGTAATTAAATTTAATTTTCATGGCTCCCCTGCGGTTTCCTTCCCTTTATCCTTTCTCGCCCCCTCTTAGCCCTACGTTAGTTATACTGGGAGTAGGATTAGATAGAGGTCAACACCTGAAGTGGTGGTTTGTCTTCTTTATTTATGGTAAAAGTGGCGCTTGCAATTTTCTTCACTTTTTTAAAAAATCCCTTTTATACTCCCCAGGCGAAAATAATAACATTAAAAACCAGTGGTTAAGGCAAGGAAATGCAGTGCTCGAGATCGTAGCTTTGAGTCCTGCCGGGTGGGAAATTTTTTTCCCCTTTTCATGTTTGTACCACATTCTGAGACTTTGCTATTCGTGAAAGTTAAGTATTTTTCTGTAACACATTCTGAGACTTTACTATTCGTGAAAGTTAAGTATTTTTCTGCAATATTTACATGAAAGAGCGCGCATTCTCAGTAATGAATATCTTCGATAGATGAAATTGCTTCAGATGAAATTGCTGTGCGTGAAACAACTGACAGTGATACTTATATTTTTTTGTCACAAATAATTCACCATTTGTTCCCGAATATACAGCGATTTATGAGTGTGTGTGGTTAGACGGGAATCTAAGAGTACACCGTAAATCACTGCTAGTGAAACTAGCAGCAATAATCTTTATACTCTTGCTTCTCACAAGTATTTATCTGTGATCGAATTCTTATTGACAGTAGACAGAGATGATAGATCCTCGCCATAATATTTTTGGACTATACCACGATATGTGAAACATTTTGACTCATGAGATTCATGTTATAAGCTATGCCAGTATCTCGTGTCCTACCTTCCAAACTTTACAGAAGCTCTCCTGCGAACCATGCAGAACTAGCACTCCTGAAAGAACACTCCGCTGCAGAGTGAAAATCTCATTCTGGAAACATCCCCCAGGCTGTGGCTAAGCCATGTCTCCACAGTATCCTTTCTTTCAGGAGTGCTAGTTCTGCATGTTCGCAGAAGAGCTTCTGTAAAGTTTGGAAGGTAGGAGACGGATACTGGCAGAAGTAAAGCTGTGAGTACCGGGCGTGAGTCGTGCTTCGGTAGCTCAGTTGGTAGAGCACTTGCCCGCGAAAGGCAAAGGTCCCGAGTTCGAGTCTCGGTCGGGCACACAGTTTTAATCTGCTAAGAAGTTTCATATCAGCGCACACTCCGCTGCAGAGTGAAAATCTCATTCTGGAATTTTTTCGGTGTTTCTATAGATGTATTTGTACATGCCATTCCCAACTCATTTCCCTAAACGTAAAATCCAAAAAAAGATGTCGATGTGAATGAGAATAAAATGACATAATATGACATTTACGACAGTTTCCAGAATCGCTACTACACATGCATGGAAACATGTGGTCGGCGAAATTTGAGCAATACTTTGTACTCTAAACATACTTTTCGATACTGCAAAGGGAACTGACAACAGCGCCTCGATTCGCATGAACCGTGCACCATTGCATCTGAAATGCTCACAGAATAACATGGGGGCTCTCCTTCGAAAACAAGGCTGCTCGGTGCTCTCGCCCACCGATCCGATCGGCAGAGTAGCCGAAAGGTACAGAATAGGGCTCCTAAGTGCAGGCGGCTTACACAGTGTCAGGTCAGAGGGAGGACAGTATTAGGTATAAACCCTGACTTATCGTTAGGCACAGCTCGGCCCGAAACAATAATAATCAACAGCATTTCACGACATTTGAGTCGAGTCGAGGCCCACGATTAAGACAGGGCATTGCATGTACGTCATGAAGATAGCCCTGAACTCGCTCAGCTCAGCAGACAAAATGCGTTTCTAAACCTGTTAACTCGCCGCTGGGCATGTACATACTAACCAGAATTGCATCTTCTACTGGAATCTGCTATTATGAAGTCTTCTTAAGAGTACTACAACAAAAAGTGGTTCAAATGGCTCTAACCACTATGGGACTTAACATCTGAGGTCATCAGTCCCCTAGACTTAGAACTACTTAAACCTAATTAACCTAATGACATCACACACATCCATGCCCGTGGCAGGATTCGAACCTGTGACAGTAGCAGCAGTCCGGTTCCGGACTGAAGCGCCTAGAACCGCTCGGCCACAGCGGCCGGTGTACTACAACAAAAGCGAATTTAAGATCAGTACTTGACATAAATGGTATAACGGCTTGTTTACAGCATTTAGTCTCTTCTGCTTAACAATACTATTTCGTAGAAGAAGTGGTTCTACAATTAAATGAGTTAACGACACGTCAGCGGTAATAAGCAATGCCAACGTCGAATTTGGTGTGTGAAGGGCGTAGTCTTGAGGGTTGAGATATGTTGTTATACTGTCAGAGGAAGTAGGTTCACGTATTGCTACCTCCAAATGTTTTCCATTTTCGGGTTGGTGAAATATTCTGGTTCCTTTTTATTCATGTAGTAGAAGTATTTCTGCAATGATATTTGTATTTTAGCTTGTTACGAATACTTTGCTGTTTATTCCGAATATGTCGCAATTTCCGAGGGTGTGGATAGGCAGTGACTTAACAGTATAGCCTAAATTGCTATGAATGTAACAAACAGCAACCACATTGTAAGTAGGCTCTTTAGGTTTTTATGTTGGTAACGCCACGTAGCGCCCTGTACGAAAATCACTGACTGTGCTGTGACTCATTGTTGGAATATTCGCTTGGATGTGAACAGCGCGTATCGTTGGGTAGTTGGAAGTCAGCCGCCAGCAGTGGTGAATGTTGAGAGAGAGATACCATAGTTGTGAGAGGTTACTATAAGCGGACGATCATGAATATATGATGACTTTTGAACACTATCGAGGTAAATACATCGTTCGTTCTCTATCAAAATCATTCATTATGCCTATCAATAGTTAGTGCCTTCAGTAGTTAGAATCTTTTATTTAGCTGGCAGTATTGGCGCTCGCTATATTGCAGTAGTTTGAGAAACGAAGATTTTTGTGAGGTAAGTGATTCATGAAAGGTATAGGTTATTTTTAGTCAGGGCCATTTTTTTGTCGGGATTATTGAAAGTCAGATGGCGTTGCGCTAAAAATATATTGTGTCAGTTTAATGATGATCAGAGTAAGTAAAGAGAGAACTGTCTGAGTACGTTCAGTTTTACTCAGCTGTCAGTATCAAATAACGTAGAAGTTGGCGTTGCGGTAAAAATATATTGTGTCAGTTTAATGATGATCAGAGTAAGTAAAGAGAGAACTGTCTGAGTACGTTCAGTTTTACTCAGCTGTCAGTATCAAATAACGTAGAAGTTTACCAGCACAGTAATTCATAATTTTTCAAAGGAGACGTTTCAACATTTCCAGTCTTGTTTGTCAGAAATACTTTCTTGTTCGTTACGGACATGTCAGAAATACTTTCCTGTTTATTACGGACATGTCACGATTTCCGAGGGTGTCCGAGTGAAACAAGCAGCAGGTTCATCTCTGTTGTCGTTAGTCATAAATATTAAGCTGCTTCCTAACCGCTGACAATACTATCGTAAACTCAGCGGTCAAGACAAAGATCTTTTTGCAAAGCAGAGAATGGACGTGAATGTTACGATGTCCACCTATGATATGTCCAATTACGTCCGTACTTCACGTTTTACGTCTCGCTAAATAACCATTTAATGACGAAATATGCACTTAACTGCAGCAAGTAACACTATTCGCAAAAACAAATTGTGCTACAATTACAGAAAGTTTTCCGTTAATTTTTGCAGTAAGCCAGTGTTCCTGAAGTACTCGTGTATTGAAAATATGGACAAAGTTTTATTTTCCTTCCCTTTTTCACAAAAATAACTGCACTGACAAAATATGCGATTCCATGAATTATTTGCTGACAAATTGTACCCGTAATGTTTCACACGTATCTTACATTTTGTCTGCTACAGTGCTCACAGTATACCATAGACAAAAATGTCACCACCAGATCACACACAAGCTCATCCGAAACGAAGCAATCCTGTTGGCTTTCGCTACTATCGGTAATTCAGCTCTCGTCCGTAACGATAAGTTAAGCCCTACGCCAGCTCTTACGCTATCCGTTCGTCAATGTACCTGATAATGGCAACACGGGCGCTTGCCGAAATATTGTGCCCATTGTGCACTGACATCCAGCCGTTCACCTGTGAACCATTTCGTCAAGTAAAGAAGATATTATAACTAGATATTGCAACTACACCCAAAATCGAACTTTTGAACTTGAGTCTTCCAATACAAAACTCTTTCAAGGACGTAGAGAAAGCGGGGGTCATGGTGTCCGGAACCCCCTCCCCCCAACCGTCTCAATGAAATTGCACACAAACTAGGTCCCCTGTAGTGAAGCTGAAAAATATTTTAATTTTCAATAATACGACGAAAAGGTGATGTGCACTATCGATAGTCGGAAAGGCCAACGATAGATTTAAACTTTCTCTGCATCCACACCACAATTGGCTAGCACCCATCCCTGTTTTAGACAAGGTCAGTTGTCGGCCTTCCTTGATCTCATTTGTTGTTTTGTTATCAGTTCTGTTCTTACTTGCAGTTTAATTAAATGTAAGTGCTACCTTTTTGTTTAGTTTTTTATGCTGTGGTATGTTGTGATAGTTTCTAATCATGGGAAGTTTGTAAAAAGACAGAAGAGGAAAACCGATTTTCATTCGTCCGTTAGCGTTATTGTAAGTTAAAAATATGTAGGCACCATTTTAATGGCCTAGTTACCTATCTATAGCACTTTACTGTTAGCACAGGAGTCGTTATTTGAAGGCTGGTGGAATTTTGGAGTTACAATATTTCAGTATTTCACAAGCCAGCGGAGCGGTAAATGTCATTACAAATAACATTATATTTTTAGTGCATAAAAATAAACTTGGATGTCTCTGCGTCGCCCAAAAATCGTTTTGATCAACAAAAATATCGCTCAAATGGTGATGGTTGCATTTATTTAAAAATTTTGTTCAATATTCCATTATTAGTAACACAAATGGCAAAATATCGCCGAATCTGGTCACATGGGCGGTACTCAATTATTAAAAAAAAAACATTTTCGATAAAGGAACGATGTGAAAGGGTTTGTGGAGAGCGGAAGGAGTATGTGATGGCAGCTCATTCTATAGTTCGCTCGTTTCTGAAAGTTTGTTGAGCGGGTTGCTTGAATTCCTCCGAGCCGGCTACGCCCTGCATCCCTCCCTCCCTCTTTTCGTCCAAACCAACTGAAGTCAGCAATTCCATAAACAATTAAATTTAAAAATATGCATGCATTCATTCGCTATTACATAACTAAATATCCGCAATTAAAGGAAAAACCTTTCGTTGTGATGCTCTTTATTTTATTTGAAAGCAATGTGCAACAGGCAGTTTTTCCAAATTCTCCAGCAACATGAGGTAGCTCTGCGTGCTGATCCACTGAGCTAGCAATCCCTGGATTTGGCAACCTTAAAAACGGTTTTCTGAGGTTTCCCATTTTCAATTTTGGCTAATGCGGGGGTTGCTTCTTATCTTTAGGCCACAGCCAGTTGCCTTCGGATAAAAACCATATGATAAATGAATAATAATCCAAATTAACCCGTCTGCTGGGAGATACCTTAATGCACAAAATGATCTTTCTTACGCTGCAAGAAGTGACAAATGCATACATAAACGAGGAAATTTGGGAAAGTGTAAGGTAGAATAATTCCAGATGCTTTTGCATTTTCGTCACCAAAAATTATTATAGCCCCTCCGTCGGGCAGAGATCTCTTTATTCCAAAAGAGTAATTAGCGCTCGTGCATTTCTCATCAATTCCTCAGCTCAAATCCAGACAAAAGAAGAAGAATGTAAAATGGCCTTGGAGCTTGAAGTGAGACTGAAGCTGCCAAAATGTAACACTCCTAATTATCGAGGTCATATCTCCGCTTGGTGAAAACTCCAAGGTCATTTTCGAACAAAATGGTTTATTGTTCTTCACGGAAATTTTCAGAATAAATGAAAAACATGATTCTTTCTGAGGTCCTCCCTCGCCCCCTCCCCCCTTCCCACTTTCACAAAATCCTGGCTGCATTCTTGACTCTGTCCACTGCATTAAGCCAGAAACACAGATACAAAGTCCTGAATGAAGATAACCGTCGTGCATATGATTATAGAGCTGCGAACTCTATCTACACTCCTGGAAATTGAAATAAGAACACCGTGAATTCATTGTCCCAGGAAGGGGAAACTTTATTGACACATTCCTGGGGTCAGATACATCACATGATCACACTGACAGAACCACAGGCACATAGACACGGGCAACAGAGCATGCACAATGTCGGCACTAGTACAGTGTATATCCACCTTTCGCAGCAATGCAGGCTGCTAGTCTCCCATGGAGACGATCGTAGAGATGCTGGATCTAGTCCTGTGGAACGGCTTGCCATGCCATTTCCACCTGGCGCCTCAGTTGGACCAGCGTTCGTGGTGGACGTGCAGACCGCGTGAGACGACGCTTCATCCAGTCCCAAACATGCTCAATGGGGGACAGATCCGGAGATCTTGCTGGCCAGGGTAGTTGACTTACACCTTCTAGAGCACATTGGGTGGCACGGGATACATGCGGACGTGCATTGTCCTGTTGGAACAGCAAGTTCCCTTGCCGGTCTAGGAATGGTAGAACGATGGGTTCGATGACGGTTTGGATGTACCGTGCACTATTCAGTGTCCCATCGACGATCACCAGAGGTGTACGGCCAGTGTAGGAGATCGCTCCCCACACCATGATGCCGGGTGTTGGCCCTGTGTGCCTCGGTCGTATGCAGTCCTGATTGTGGCGCTCACCTGCACGGCGCCAAACACGCATACGACCATTATTGGCACCAAGGCAGAAGCGACTCTCATCGCTGAAGACGACACGTCTCCATTCGTGCCTTTATTCACGCCTGTCGCGACACCACTGGAGGCGGGCTGCACGATGTTGGGGCGTGAGCGGCAGACGGCCTAAAGGTGTGCGGGACCGTAGCCCAGCTTCATGGAGACGGTTGCGAATGGTCCTCGCCGATACCCCAGGAGCAACAGTGTCCCTAATTTGCTGGGATGTGGCGGTGCGGTCCCCTACGGCACTGCGTAGGATCCTACGGTCTTGGCGTGCATCCGTGCGTCGCTGCGGTCCGGTCCCAGGTCGACGGGCACGTGCACCTTCCGCCGACCACTGGCGACAACATCGATGTACTGTGGAGACCTCACGCCCCACGTGTTGAGCAATTCGGCGGTACGTCCACCCGGCCTCCCGCATGCCCACTATACGCCCTCGCTCGAAGTCCGTCAACTGCACATACGGTTCACGTCCACGCTGTCGCGGCATGCTACCAGTGTTAAAGACTGCGATGGAGCTCCGTATGCCAAGGCAAACTGGCTGACACTGACGGCGGCGGTGCACAAATGCTGCGCAGCTAGCGCCATTCGACGGGCCAACACCGCGGTTCCTGGTGTGTCCGATGTGCCGTGCGTGTGATCATTGCTTGTACAGCCCTCTCGCAGTGTCCGGAGCAAGTATGGTGGGTCTGACACACCGGTGTCAATGTGTTCTTTTTTCCATTTCCAGGAGTGTATTTTCTACCAAAATATAACACAGGATGAGAAACTGTTACGAGACATTTTTTGGCTTTTAGTATGCAATGAATCGCGCTGCGATGTCCGAGTGCGCGAATTCTGGTTCACATTATTGTTAAGGATAAGGACTTTTTAGCAGTGTAGAAACAAGATAGTTCCAGAAACGCTGAAAATTGGGCAAGTTAATAAAGTTCGAAATCAGAACCCTTAATGACGATAAACAGTATATACATGTCAACCAACCATAGAGAAAATTTTATGCACAATGATTTCTTTCATAAAACAACTTGTTACATGTCAGGTATAAACTTCCAGAGAAGATTACTTTCTGTTAATTTGAGAGACTGTATGAATGAATGTATTTACACTGTGAAATAAAATTAAAGAATCACTTTTACGAAACCCCGTAAATGCCTCCCATTGCGACGCAGAAGTCTGAAATTTGGTTCAACGGTGCCTACAACCTTCCACTGTAACGGTGAAAAAGCATAGCTCCCTGCAACTATACCCTTGGGCTCGGCAACGTTCAAACTGCAAGTTGTGGACACATGCGAAAAAAAAGGCCACAGCTCAGAAGTTCTTGTGAAGTGTAAGGTGGGTTAATCATCGCGCTTTGGCACCAAATTTGAGTACAGTCCGGTCCAGACAGTGGGCTTGTCACACGATGTAAAGGTCGTCACACCCCATCTTTCCCACATTTCACCCCTCTTTTGACGCCTCTACGATAGAAGTCAGAACCGTGACAACCAGCTTTGAAATCAAGCGGTTTTCTTATGAGTCGCCGAGAATAACATTTCAGACCCATCATCCATCAGAGTCAACACGAAAAGCCCTCAATATGTGGCACAAAATGAGTCAGTGAAACTACCTCTTTCCTTTGGGCGTTGGTTCCCACACTTTTTGCTCTCGAAAACGACAGTTAACAGTGCGACGAACAACCTTTCTCAATGCTGACAGTCCCAGACGTTTCAACACTTCTCTAAGTACGTTGTGGGGCTGCATCCCCATTGAATTTAACCGCATCCCTTTGGAGTGCAGCATAGCTGGAGTGTTTCCTCTCGTTTAGAGGCTGGAACCACTAGTAACCGTTCAAAACCAAATATGAACGTGATTCGAAGTAGCAAAGTGTACATATGCATTTTCCAGTCCTTCTATTCGCGTCCATTTGTGGCGTGATAGAGGAAGGTGGGGGAATGCGACATTGACTAAAACGACATCTCCAGACCCATCTCCAGGGTTTGACAACACCCTTAGTGGCACCATCCCACCGTTATTGAGAATTTTGATAACGTACCTGTACAAATACAACCTGTGAAGTTTTCCAAGGTACCTGCAAAAAATGGTTCAAATGGCTCTGAGCACTATGGGACTCAACTGCTGTGGTCATTAGTCCCCTAGAACTTAGAACTACTTAAACCTAACTAACCTAAGGACATCACCGTAGCAGTCGCACGGTTCCTGACTGCGCGCCTAGAACCGCGAGACCACCGCGGCCGGCCAAGGTACCTGCAGTCTGGCAACTTCTTGACACCCCTCCAACCCCAGATGCCTGCCTGCAGGGGCCTAGGTACACTTCACAGGTTGTCTCTGAACTGGTAGATTATTAAAATTGTCGCTAGTGCTACTAAGAGTGTTGCCAAACTCTGGAGGTGGGTCTTAGAGGGACCCTTTGCCATTTTATTCAATGTTGTGTCCCTCCCCCCCCCCCCCCCCCCACCCCCCTTTCTATGTGATGAGGCCACAGTACAGGAGTGCTGGAAATGCTTAAGCACGCTTTTTCTGCTTCATATCACGCTCAAATTTCGTCGACTGGTCATAAACGGGCAGTAGTAGTACCACCCAGTAGACGAGAGCAGAAATTGCGGTCGTGCTGCACTCCAAAGCGGCGCCATTGCATTCAATGGAGATACAGCCCCACAATGTCCTTAGGGAAGGGCTGAAATCTCAGAGGGTGTCATCAGTGTTAACGGCCGTCACGAACTTCGCCCTGTTGCCCACTGCACTGCGAACTGTCTTTTTCGACAGCGAAACGTGTGCGAATCAACGCCCAAAGGATAGGAGTGGTTTCATTGACGCCCTTTATGCCGCCCCGTGAGGCCGTTTCGTTTCAATTCTGCGCGGCGATGTGTCTGAAATGCTTTCCTCTGCCACCTCTAAGAAACCCGAGCGATTTCAACGCCGAGCTTTACTGTACTGACTTCCATCAGGAGAGGAGTCAAAGGAAGGGGTGAAATGTGGGTAAGAGGGATAAGAGGTGTGTCTGATGACCTTACAATCTTGCAGCAGGTCCATGTTGGGGCTAGAAGAACTGGGGCGAAATCTGGTGCAAATGTGACACGATCAACCCACCTTACACGTCACATGATCTTCAGAGCTCTGGCCTTTTTTTTTTTCGCATGTGTCGGCAGCTTGCTGTTTGAAGCGTCTTCGAGCTCAAAAGTGACGTCGCAAGGCGTCACGCTTTTGCAACATTACAGAGTGAGCTTGTAAAGACACTTCTGAGCCAAATTTGAAATTTCCGATCGCTGCTGGACACAATTACGGGGTGTAGAAAAATTGATTCTTTAATAGCGTTGCGCAGTGTAATTTACGAACTGTCTCCCCCAGAACGGTTGTGGATTTAGAAGAAGTCGCGAGAAAGAAAACTGGCGTTCTACAGATCGGAGCGTGGAATGTCAGATCCCTTAATCGGGCAGGCAGGTTAGAAAATTTTAAAAGGGAAATGGATAGGTTAAAGTTAGATACAGTGGGAATTAGTGAAGTTCGATGGCAGAAGGAACAAGACTTTTGCTCAGGTGAATACAGGGTTATAAATACAAAATAAAATAGGGGTAATGCAGGAGTAGGTTTAATAATGAATAAAAAATAGGAGTGCGGGTAAGCTACTACAAACAGAATAGTGAATGCATTATTGTGGCCAAGATAGACACAAAGCCCACGCCTACTACAGTAGTTCAAGTTTATATGCCAACTAGCTCTGCAGATGATGAAGAAATAGATGAAATGTATGATGAGATAAAAGAAATTATTCGGGTAGTGAAGGGAGGCGAAAATTTAATAGTCATGGGTGACTGGAATTCGTCAGTAGGAAAAGGGAGAGAAGGAAACATAATAGGTGAATATGGATTGGGGGGAAGAAATGAAAGAGGAAGCCGTCTGGTAGAATTTTGCACAGAGCATAACTTAATCATAGCTAACACTTGGTTTAAGAATCATAAAAGGAGGTTGTATACATGGAAGAATCCTGGAGATACTAAAAGGTATCAGATAGATTATATAATGGTAAGACAGAGATTTAGGAACCAGGTCTTAAATGCAGTAAATGAAGCAGGCAAAAAGGAATACAAACGTCTCAAAAATGAGATCGACAGGGAGTGCAAAATGGCTTAGCAGGGATGGCTAGAAGACAAATGTAAGGATGTAGAGTCTTATCTCACGAGGGGTAAGATAGATACTGCCTACAGGAAAATTAAAGACACCTTTGAAGAGAAGAGAACCACTTGTATGAATATCAAGAGCACAGATGGAAACCCAGTTCTAAGCAAAGAAGGGAAGGCAGAAAGGTGGAAGGAGTATATAGAGGGTTATACAAGGGCGATGTATTTGAGGACAATATTATTGAAATGGAAGAGGATGTAGATGAAGACGCATGGGAGATAAGATACTGCGTGAAGAGTTTGAAAGAGCACTGAAAGACCTGAGTCGAAACAAGGCCCCGGGAGTAGACAACATTCCTTTAGAACTACTGACAGCCTTGGGAGAGCTAGTCATGATAAAACTCTACCATCTGGTGAGCAAGATGTATGAGACAGACGAAATACCCTCAGAATTCAAGAAGAATATCATAATTCCAATCCCAAAGAAAGCAGGTGTTGAAAGATGTGAAAATTACCGAACTATCAGTCTAATAAGTCACAGCTGCAAAATACTAACGCGAATTCCTTACAGACGAATGGAAAAACTGGTAGAAGCGGACCTCGGGGAAGATCAGTTTGGATTCCGTAGATGTGTTGGAATACGTGAGGCAATACTAACCTTACGACTTATCTTAGAAGAAAGATTAAGAAAAGGCAAACCTACGTTTCTAGCACTTGTAGACTTAGAGAAAGCTTTTGACAATGTTAACTGGATTACTCTCTTTCAAATTCTGAAGGTGGCAGGGGTACAATACAGGGAGCGAAAGGCTATTTACAACTTCAAAAACCAGATGGCAGTTATAAGAGTCGAGAGGCATGAAAGGGAAGCAGTGGTTGGGAAGGGAGTGAGACAGGTTTGTAGCCTCTCCCTGATGTTATTCAATCTGTATATTGAACAAGCAGTAAAGGAATCAAAAGAAAAATTCAGAGTAGGTATTAAAATCCATGGAGAAGAAATAAACACTTTGAGGTTCGCCGATGACATTGTAATTCTGTCAGAGACAGCAAGGGACTAGGAAGAGCAGTTGAATGGAATGGACAGTATCTTGAGAGGAGTATATAAGATGAACATCAACAAAAGCAAAACAAGGATAATGGAATGTAGTCGAATTAAGTCGGGTGATGCTGAGGGAATTAGATTAAGAAATGAGACACTTAAAATAGTAAAGGAATTCTGCTATTTGGGGAGCAAAATAGCTGATGATGGTCGAAGTAGGGAGGATATAAAATGTAGACTGGCAATGGCAAGGAAAGCATTTCTGAAGGAAGGAATTTTGTTACCATCGAGTATAGGTTTAAGTGTCAGGAAGTCGTTTCTGAAAGTATTTGTATGGAGTGTAGCCATGTATGGAAGTGAAACATGGACGATAAATAGTTTGGACAAGAAGAGAATAGAAGCTTTCGAAATGTGGTGCTACAGAAGAATGCTGAAGGTTAGATGGGTAGGTCACATAACTAATGAGGAGGTACTGAATAGGATTGGGGAGAAGAGAAGTTTGTGGCACAACTTGACTAGAAGAAGGGATAGGTTGGCAGGACATGTTCTGAGGCATCAAGGGATCACAAATTTAGCATTGGAGAGCAGCGTGGAGGGTAAAAATCGTAGAGGGAGACCAAGAGATGAATACACTAAGCTGATTTAGAAGGATGTAGGTTGCAGTAGGTACTGGGAGATGAAGAAGATTGGACAGGATAGAGTAGCATGGAGAGCTGCATCAAAGCAGTCTCAGGACTGAAGACCACAACAACAACAACACATCAGTAGGCCAACACATACAGTACATTTATTTGAATTATCGTACTTACCATTATTTACAACATGACAGATAAGGAGAAGTGGTCACTTACTGGTGTTAGTACCCTGCTACATTCTACCTTCTACTTTCCGATGGTTCAGTCTTTTCTCTCTGAACGTCGCAATGTTCCAAAATCGTATGTTTAGCAGATGTTTAATATTATGCTGTAAATAAATGAGTACGTTTCCCTCATTCGCTAGTGAAATAATATTTCGTAAACTAGAGTGTTATAATTGTAAAATGATTCCATTCTGCTTCAGAGAATCGCATTGCCTCAGTCTCTTGTATTCCTGCATTTCGTTACCGGGTATCTGTAAACGGCGACAGCTTCCTTGGAACACTCGCTTCAGTTCATTCTCTTCTGAGTAGGCTTACTCTTTAAACAAGATAAGAGCTTGGATTTTACCTGAGCAGATCTCTTTATCGATCACATATCTGTATAAACATTACGTATGATGAATGGTTCTTATCAACACAGGACATCGATGGACTTTCTAAACTCTTAGCCATTAAGGACGGGCCCAGAAACCGTAGCTTTCTACTTGTAAAATTTTATATCCGAAGCAGCGTGGTCCATTGATAGTAACTGGGCCAAATATCTCACGAAATAAGAGTCAAACGAAAGAACTACAAAGAACAAAACTCGTCTAGCTTGAAGGGGGAAACCAGATGGCACTATGGTTGGCCCGCTAGATGGCGCAGCTATAGGTCAAACGGATATCAACTGCGTTATTTTTTTTTTAGAGAGAAACCCCCATTTTTTATTACATATTCGTGTAGTACTTAGAGAAAATATGAATGTTTTAGTTGGACCACTTGTTTCGCTTTGTGATAGATGGCGCTGTAATAGTCACAAACGTATAAGTACGTGGTATCACGTAACATTCCGCCAGTGCGGACGGTATTTGCTTCGTGATACATTACCCGTGTTAAAATGGACCGTTTACCAATTGCGAAAAAGGTCGATATCGTGTTGATGTATGGCTATAGTGATCAAAATGCCCAACGGGCGTGTGCTATGTATGCTGATCGGTATTCTGGACGGCATCAACCAAGTGCCCAGAGCGTTCTCCGAGTAGTTACGTTATTTAAGGAAACAGTAAGTGTACAGCCACTTGTGAAACATCAACCAGGACCTGCAACCCGCGGCTAATCCGCACGTTAGTAGCAGACAAATCTCAAAACGGCCGTGTTGAGAATGCTACATCAACATCGATTGCACCCGTACTATATTTCTATGCACCAGGAATTGCATAGCGACGACTTTCAACGTAGTGTTCAGTTCTGCCACTGGGCACAAGGGAAAGTACGGGACGATGGCAGATGTTTTTGCACGCTTTCTATTTAGCGACGAAGCGTCATTCACCAACGTAAACCGGCATAATATGCACTGTTGGGCAACGGAAAATCCACGATTGCTGCGATAACTGGAACATCAGTAACCTTGGCGGGTTAATGTATGGTGTGGCATTATGGAAGGAAGGATATTTGGTCCCCATTTTATCGATGGTAATCTAAATGGTGCAATGCATGCTGATTTCCTACGTAATATTCTACCGATGTTACTGCAAGATGTTTCACTGCATGACAGAATGGCAATGTACTTCCAGCATGATGGATGTCCGGCACATAGCTCGCGTGCGGTTGAACCGGTATTGAATAGCATATTTCATGACAGGTGGATTGGTCGTCGAAGCACCATACCATGGCCCGCACGTTCACCAAATCTGACGTCCCTGGATTTCTTTCTGCGGGGAAAGTTGGATATTTGCTATCGTGATCACCGACAACGCCTGACAACATGCGTCAGCGCATTGTCAATGCATGTACGAACATTACGAAGGCGAACTACTTGCTGTTGAGAGGAATGTCGTTACACGTATTGCCAAATGCATTGAGGTTGACGGACATCATTTTGAGCATTTCTTGCGTTAATGTGGTGTTTATAGGTAATCACACTGTAACAGCATGCGTTCTCAGAACTGATAAGTTCACAAAGGTACATGTATCACATTGGAACAACCGAAATAAAATGTTCAAACGTACCTACGTTGTGTATTTTAATGTAAAAAACCTACCTGTTACCAACTGTTCTTCTAAAATTGTGAGCCATATGTTTGTGACTATTACAGCGCTTCTGTCACAAAGTAAAAAAAGTGGTCCAACTAAAACATTCATATTTCTTTACGTACTACACGAATATGCAATAAAATGGGGGTTACTATCATCATCATCATCATCATCATCATCATTTAAGACTGATTATGCCTTTCAGCGTTCAGTATGGAGCATAGCCCCCCTTATAAAATTCCTCCATGATCCCCTAATCAGAGCTAACATTGGTGCCTCTTCTGTTGTTAAACTTATTACTTCAAAATCATTCTTAACCGAATCCAGGTACCTTCTCCTTGGTCTGCCCCGACTCCTCCTACCCTCTACTGCTGAACCCATGAGTCTCTTGGGTAACCTTGCTTCTCCCATGCGTGTAACATGACCCCACCATCTAAGCCTGTTGGCCCTGACTGCTACATCTATAGAGTTCATTACCAATTTTTCTTTGATTTCCTCATTGTGGACACCCTCCTGCCATTGTTACCATCTACTAGTACCTGCAATCATCCTAGCTACTTTCATATCCGTAACCTCAACCTTGTTGATAAGGTAACCTGAATCCACCCACCTTTCGCTCCCACACAACAAAGTTGGTCGAAAGATTGAACGGTGCACAGATAGCTTAGTCTTGGTACTGACTTCCTTCCTGCAGAATCTACCTCTACATGACTACTCTGCAATTCACATTTAAGTGCTTGGCAGAGGGTTCATCGAACCACAATCATACTATCTCTCTACTATTCCACCCCCGAACAGCGAGCGGGAAAAACGAACACCTAAACCTTTCTGTTCGAGCTCTGATTTCTCTTATTTTATTTTGATGATCATTCCTACCTATGTAGGTTGGGCTCAACAAAATATTTTCGCATTCGGAAGAGAAAGTTGGTGACTGAAATTTCGTAAAAAGGTCTCGCCGCGACGGAAAACGTCTATGCTGTAATGACTTCCATCCCAACTCGTGTATCATATCTGCCACACTCTCTCCCCTATAACGTGATAATACAAAACGAGCTGCCCTTTTTTGCACCCTTTCGATGTCCTCCGTCAATCCCACCTGGTAAGGATCCCACACCGCGCAGCAATATTCTAACAGAGGACGAACGAGTGTAGTGTAAGCTGTCTCTTTAGTGGACTTGTTGCATCTTCTAAGTGTCCTGCCAATGAAACGCAACCTTTGGCTCACCTTCCCGACAATATTATCTATGTGGTCCTTCCAACTGATGTTGTTCGTAATTTTAACACCCAGGTACTTAGTTGAATTGACAGCCTTGAGAATTGTACTATTTATCGAGTAATCGAATTCCAACGGATTTCTTTTGGAACTCATGTGGATCATCTCACAGTTTGCGTTATTTAGCGTCAACTGCCACCTTCCACACCATATAGCAATCTTTTCTAAATCGCTTTGCAACTGATACTGGTCTTCGGATGACCTTACTAGACGGTAAATTACAGCATCATCTGCGAACAATCTAAGAGAACTGCTCAGATTGTCATCCAGGTCATTTATATAGATCAGGAACAGCAGAGGTCCCAGGACGCTTCCCTGGGGAACACCTGATATCACTTCAGTTTTACTCGATGATTTGCCGTCTATTACTACGAACTGCGACCTTCCTGACAGGAAGTCACGAATCCAGTCGCACAACTGAGACAATACCCCACAGCTCCGCAGCTTGATTAGAAGTCGCTTGTGAGGAACGGTGTCAAAAGCTTTCCGGAAATCTAGAAATACGGAATCAACTTGAGATCCCCTGTCGATAGCGGCCATTACTTCGTGCGAATAAAGAGCTAGCTGCGTTGCACAAGAGCGATGTTTTCTGAAGCCATGCTGATTACGTGTCAATAGATCGTTCCCTTCTAGGTGATTCATAATGTTTGAATACAGTATATGCTCCAAAACCTTACTGCAAACCGACGTCAATGATATAGGTCTGTAGTTCGATGGATTACTCCTACTACCCTTCTTGAACACTGGTGCGACCTGCGTAATTTTCCAATCTGTAGGTAGAGATCTATCGGTGAGCGAAGCGGTTGTATATGAGTGCTAAGTAGGGAGCTATAGTATCAGCGTAATCTGAAAGGAACCTAATCGGTATACAATCTGGACCTGAAGACTTGCCCGTATCAAGCGATTTGAGTTGCTTCGCAACCCCTAAGGTATCTACTTCTAAGAAACTCATGCTAGCAGATGTTCGTGTTTCAAATTCTGGAATATTCCATTCGTCTTCCCTGGTGAAGGAATTTCGGAAAACTGCGTTCAATAACTCCACTTTAGCGGCACAGTCGTCGATAACAGTACCATCGGCACTGCGCACCGAAGGTATGACTGCGTCTTGCCGCTTGTGTACTTTACATACGACCAGAATTTCTTCGGATTTTCTATCAAATTTCGAGACAATGTTTCGTTGTGGAACCTATTAAAGGCATCTCGCATCGAAGCACGTGCCAAATTTCGCGCGTCTGTAAATTTTAGCCCATCTTCGGGAGTTCGCGTTCTTCTGAACTTCGCATGCTTTTTCCGTTGCCTCTGCAACAGCGTTCGGACCTTTTTTGTGTACCACGGGGGATCCGTTCCATCTCTTACCAACTTATGAGGTATGAATATCTCAATTGCTGTTGCTACTATATCTTTGAATTTGAGCCACATCTCGTCTACATCCGCATAGTCAGTTCGGAAGGAATGGAAATTGTCTTTTAGGAAGGCTTCTAGTGACACTTTATCCGCTTTTTTAAATGAAATTATTTTGCGTTTGTTTCTGATGGATTTGGAAGAAATAGTATTGAGCCTAGCTACAACGACCTTGTGATCACTAATCCCTGTATCAGTCAAAATGCTCTCTATCAGCTCTGGATTGTTTGTGGCTAAGAGGTCAAGTGTGTTTTCGCAACCATTTATAATTCGCGTGGGTTCGTGGACTAACTGCTCGAAATAATTTTCGGAGAAAGCATTTAGGACAATCTCGGAAGACGTTTTCTGCCTATCACCGGTTTTGAACAAGTATTTTTGCCAACATACCGTGGGTAGGTTGAAGTCCCTACCAACTATAACCGTATGAGTGGGCTATTTATTTGTTACGAGACTCAAACTTTCTCTGAACTGTTCCGCAACTGTATCATCGGAGTCTGGGGGTCGGTAGAAGGAGCCAATTATTAACTTAATTCGGCTGTTAAGTATAACCTCCACCCATACCAAGTCGCACGGAGTATCTACTTCGACTTCACTACAAGATAAACCACTACTGATAGACACAAACACTCCACCACCAATTCTGCCTAATCTATCTTTCCTGAACACCGTCTGAGACTTCGTAAAAATTTCTGCAGAACTTATTTCAGGCTTTAGCCATCTTTCTGTGCCTATAACGATATCAGCTTCTGTGCTTTCTATTAGCGCTTGAAGCTCAGGGGCTTTTCCAGCGCAACTACAACAATTTACAACTATAATTCCGACTGTTCCTTGATCCAAGCACGTCCTGTAATTGCCAAGCACCCTTTGACATTGCAGCCCATCCCGCACTTTCCCGAGGCCTTCTAACCTAAAAAACCGCCCAGTCCACGCCACACAGCCTCCGCTACCCGTGTAGCCGCTAGCTGAGTGTAGTGAACTCCTGACCTATTCAGCGGAACCCGAAACCAAACCACCCTATGGCGCAAGTCAATTAATCTGCAGCCAATACGGTCGCAAAACCGTCTGAGCCTCTGATTCAGACCCTCCACCCAGCTCTGCACCAAAGGTCCGGTCAACGATGCTGCAGATGGTGGGCTCTGCCTTCATCTCGTAAGCAAGACCGGCAGCCTTCACCAAATCAGATAGCCGCTGGAATCCAGAGAGAATTTCCTCAGATCCAAAGCGACACACGTCATTAGTGCCGACATGTGCCACCACCTGCAGCTGGCTGCACCCTGTGCTCTTCATGGCATCCGGAAGGACCCTTTCCACATCAGGAATGACTCCTCCCGGAATGCACACGGAGTGCACACTGGATTTCTTCCCCTCCTTAGCCGCCGTATCCCTAAGGGGCCCCATTACGCGCCTAACATTGGAGCTCCCAACTACCAGTAAGCCCACCCTCTGCGATTGCCCGGACCTTGAAGGCTGAGAATGATCCTCTGAAACAGGGCAGGCAGCTGCATCTGGCTCAGCCAGAGACAGTGCCTGAAACCGGTTTGTCAGACGCACCGGGGAAGCTTTCTGATCAGCCTCCGGGGACGTCTTTCGCTGCCTGCCACGCCTTGGAACGACCTCCCAATCAACCACAGGCGAGGGCTCAGCCCCACTGCGGGCAGCAACCGGGGCAACCACAGCGGCAGACCGATCTGGGGACAGACGGGACGAGGTTGACATCCACGTGATACCCGAGTCCGGCTCCCCACGGTGGTGCCCATTGGCAACAGCCTCAAGCTGCGCGAACGAAGTCAGCGCCGATTGCAGCTGTGAGCGAAGGGATGCCAAGCCAGCCCTCATCCGAACACAGCAATCCCAGTCCCTGTCCATTCTAATCGATGTTGAACAACAGTTACTGAAACACGAGTCCGTGCCTAGATAACGCAAGCGAAACACGCAAAGAATGTATCAACTAACCTGTACAAATCCCTAACGACTGCGCTACAATCTGCTTAATTTACGTTTACAGTAACTAAAACTCGAAATTGTACCTCCTATACGAAACTCACACGCAATTTAAATAAGAATCTACCAAGTAAACACTAAAGCGCGATGCTACAACTGTCAAATACTATAATACGCCGAAATATATGAATTAAACAATGCAAGTACCCAAAAACACGCAAAGAAATTAATTAAACTATCTCACAAATAAGTAAGCTAGGGTTATACGACTTGCTGCTGCAGCTGCTTATCCAACGGCGGCAGGGAGCACAATGGCTGTGACCAACCGACACTGGCTTTTCAAAACAAAAACAGAAGACAGACGACTACGCGAATTTACACTATTCAGGTACTAAGGCGCGATGCTACAACCCTCAAAAACTATAATACGCCCGAAATATATGAATTAAACTATGCAAGTACCCAAAAACACGCAAAGAAATTAATTAAACAATCTAACAAATAAGTAAGCTAGGGTTATACGACTTGCTGCAGCTGCTTATCCAACGGCGGCAGGGAGCACAATCAAGAAGAGAGTAGATCGTAGCTGAGCGCTCACTGCATTAGCTTTGCTACACCTCGCTTCCAGTTCTTTCACTATGTTACCGTCCTGTGAGAATATGCAACCTAAGTACTTGAAACCGTCCACCTGTTCTAACATTGTTAAGGGGGTTCCTATAAAAAAAAAACCGCAATTGATATCCTTTTGACCTATGGCAGCGCCATATAGCGGGCCAAACATAGCGCCATCTGGTTTCCCCCTTCAAGCTAGACAAGTTTCGTTCTTTGTAGTTTCTTCGGTTGACGCTTATTTCGTGAGATATTTGGCCCTGTCACGATCAATGGACCACCCTGTATAATGGCCTGCCAGTTTTATTTTATTTTATTTCTGTACTTTAATGGATTATTTTTCTACGATGTTCAACATTTTGATAAACTGATTGACGAAAAGACATGGGAAAGGCTGCCCATTGACAGATGTGCCGTTTATGACGCCCGAATATTGCTATACGGAACATTTAGATGTGGTTTATGGAGCGAGTGTTAAGCCCACGGAGATATAATAAGTGGAGGTTTCACTGCAGACTTAACACTGTACATTGCTTTGAAGCCGGCGCCAACATACTAGTAGGGCCTAAACATTAGCAGACACTCGTTTACAACAGCTCCTTGTTCCTAATTTCCGTCATGTCTACGTAACAGCTGTCTTAAAAATTAGGTAAATATTACAGTGTTCTCGCGGACAACACAATATCAGGAAGGCAGTTTCAGACGTTTTTCTGGTCTCAAAGGCATATTTGATCCAGTAACACGACACATTTGTCCTCTTTAATGTGACTTTCTTCTTGTACACGTTTCAGATAACGAAGAGATAAAAAAGCAAAGGTATTACCCGAATGGAATGGAAATCGGTAGATGTGATGTACGGGTACATATAAACAAATGATTACAGTTTCAGAAAAATTTGATTACTCCGTCGAGAGAAAGAGCTTCACGAACTGAGGAAATCAAAGACGTGTTGATTACCCTCTGGTCCTTATGCAAGCTGTCATTCTGGTGAACTTTGATTGGTAGAATTTTAGATGACCTCCTGAGGGGTATCGTGCCAAATTTTGTCCAATTGACGCGTTAGAGGTCAAAATCCCGAGCTAGCTGAAGGATCCTTCCATTAAGGCTCCAAACTTTCTCGATTGGGGAGAGATCCGGCAAACTTGTTGGCCAAAGTATGGTTTGTCAAGAAGAGGAAACCCTTGCCATGTGCAGATGGGTATCATCCAGCTGAAATGCAAGCCGAGGATGAGTTGTAACAAGACAAACAAAACGGGACGTATAATATCGTCGACGTGGTGCTGTCCTGCAAGGGTACCGCAAATGACATCCAAAGTGGTCCTGCTTTGAAATGAAATGTCACCCCAGACCATCACTCCTGGTTGTGAGGCCGTATGGTGGATGACAGTCAGGTTGGTATCCCACCGCTGTCTGTGACGTCTCCAGACACGTCTTCTCTGGCCATCGGGGCTCGGTTCGAATTAAATTCTACTCCAGTTAATGAGATTCCGGTCCGAATGAGCCCGAAACCACTGCAAACGGTGTTGTTGGCGAACAGAGGTTCAAATGGTTCAAATGGCTCTGTGCACTATGGGACTTAACATCTGAGGTCATCAGTCCCCTAGATCTTAGAACTACTTAAACCTAACTAACCAAAGGGCGGCACACACATACATGCCCGAGGCAGGATTCGAACCTGCGACCGTAGCGGTCGCGCGGTTCCAGACTGAAGCGCCTAGAACCGGTCGGCCACAACGGCCGGCTTGTACAGAGGTCAGATATGGTCAGAGTAAGGGGCGCTGTGAGCACAGGACCCTTTCTGTGAGCCACCTATTAACGGTTCTTGTGGTCCGTGAAGCAGCAGTTGCACGTCGAATCTGGGGCTCTGAATGCCTCTCTGACGACTGCTGGGTCCTCACGTTCTCTCTAGGTCAACTGCTTCCTTCTTGACGTTGTGTTCGGACATGGTTCACCCATTCCTGAAATCTAACAGTGCATCACTCCTATTCAAACGTCGAGCGATCGCCGATTACGCGAACCAGCTTCTTTGACGCCAGCTACATGTCCTCTCACAGATATTGGCATCTGCGCATATACACTCCTGGAAATTGAAATAAGAACACCGTGAATTCATTGTCCCAGGAAGGGGAAACTTTATTGACACATTCCTGGGGTCAGATACATCACATGATCACACTGACAGAACCACAGGCACATAGACACAGGCAACAGAGCATGCACAATGTCGGCACTAGTACAGTGTATATCCACCTTTTGCAGCAATGCAGGCTGCTATTCTCCCATGGAGACGATCGTAGAGATGCTGGATGTAGTCCTGTGGAACGGCTTGCCATGCTATTTCCACCTGGCGCCTCGGTTGGACCAGCGTTCGTGCTGGACGTGCAGACCGCGTGAGACGACGCTTCATCCAGTCCCAAACATGCTCAATGGGGGACAGATCCGGAGATCTTGCTGGCCAGGGTAGTTGACTTACATCTTCTAGAGCACGTTGGGTGGCACGGGATACATGCGGACGTGCATTGTCCTATTGGAACAGCAAGTTCCCTTGCCGGTCTAGAAATGGTAGAACGATGGGTTCGATGACGGTTTGGATGTACCGTTCACTATTCAGTGTCCCCTCGACGATCACCAGAGGTGTACGGCCAGTGTAGGAGATCGCTCCCCACACCATGATGCCGGGTGTTTGCCCTGTGTGCCTCGGTCGTATGCAGTCCTGATTGTGGCGCTCACCTGCACGGCGCCAAACACGCATACGACCATCATTGGCACCAAGGCAGAAGCGACTCTCATCGCTGAAGACGACACGTCTCCATTCGTGCCTCCATTCACGCCTGTCGCGACACCACTGGAGGCGGGCTGCACGATGTTGGGGCGTGAGCGGCAGACGGCCTAACGGTGTGCGGGACCGTAGCCCAGCTTCATGGAGACGGTTGCGAATGGTCTTCGCCGATACCCCAGGAGCAACAGTGTCCCTAATTTGCTGGGAAGTGGCGGTGCGGTCCCCTATGGCACTGCGTAGGATCCTACGGTCTTGGCGTGCATCCGTGCGTCGCTGAGGTCCGGTCCCAGGTCGACGGGCACGTGCACCTTCCGCCGACCACTGGCGACAACATCGATGTACTGTGGAGACCTCACGCCCCACGTGTTGGGCAATTCGGCCGTATGTCCACCTGGCCTCCCGCATGCCCACTATACGCCCTCGCTCGAAGTCCGTCAACTGCACATACGGTTCACGTCCACGCTGTCGCGGCATGCTACCAGTGTTAAAGACTGCGATGGAGCTCCGTATGCCACGGCAAACTGGCTGACACTGACGGCGGCGGCGCACAAATGCTGTGCAGCTAGCACCATTCGACGGGCCAACACCGCGGTTCCTGGTGTGTCCGCTGTGCCGTGCGTGTGATCATTGCTTGTACAGCCCTCTCGCAGTGTCCGGAGCAAGTATGGCGGGTCTGACACACCGGTGTCAATGTGTTCTTTTTTCCATTTCCAGGAGTGTAGTTCACGCGCCTGTCAGCGAGGCGTAGTTACTGTCCAGCTTTGCACACTGAATGACTATGCTCTGGTGTCGATGTAGCCTCTGGTTACCATCCTTGCCCGCTGCGAGGTGAAATTACGCCGCAGCGTCACATATTCTTCCACTGGTCGCCGAATTTAACAATTTTCTGGTTCCCGTCGATACTTGTATAAATACCAGTTTGTAACCAATTTGCGTAACTCCTTCGTGGTTCGTCGTGTTGTTGGTTTTATTTTCATTTGTTTATTTTGTTTTAGAGTGTCATCATCATCAGTTTTCTGCTATATTAGCAGGTCTACCTCCGGATACTGATTTAACACGAGGGGAAACCATTTTTGTGCATAAAATGGAGACTGCATTATGCAGGGAAGGTTATTAGAGTGTATTGGATTACAAAAGCAGCCTTTTCACATCCCATATTAGAGTATATGGGATCCCATATTAGAGTATATGGAATCTGAAAAGGCTGCTTTTGTAATCCAGCTTTTACTTGATACAGTATGACGAAACTGGTGTTCCGCCTACGTCCTCTTCCCGAAAATGCTGAGAATACATTTTGCTATGTCTGGACGGTTTGCAAATTTTCTTGTCACAGCTTTCAACCAGAGCGTTCTTCGAGTTGGAGTGATAGGAAATCTGAAGTTAAATCACAGAAATGAAACCACTGCAGTAAAAGTAAGCAGTGCAACTAAAATTCTTGTACATAAAAGTAAATACAGCATTATTACAGCAAATTATTAAATTTCTTGATTTATTTCATGAATTTTAAATGCTCAAGTTTTTGTATGAAAAGAAGGGAAAACATCATCCTAAATTGTTGGACAGGGCAGTCAGAATGAGTCTGAAAAGCTTTTACTTTTTTTAATTACTCGTCAAGTTTCGTAGGACCAAATTGAGGAGCAAATCTCCAAGGTCATGGAAAGTGTCAGTACATGAAATTACAACATAAACGTAATAACAGATAAAAATAAATGCTTATGAACATGAAAAACGTCAGTCCATAAGTTTAAGAAAACGCTATCAGCAATACAATAAAAATCACCTTAATTTTTCAACTTACTCCTGGACGGAATAGGAGTGACCCATGAGGAAACTTTTCAGTTTCGATTTGAAAGGCGTGGATTACTGCTAAGATTTTTGAATTCGAATGACAGCTTATTGAAAATGGATGCAGCAGTATACTGCACACCCTTTTGCACAAGAGTTAAGGAAGCCCGATCCAAATGCAGGTTAGATTTCTGGCGAGTATTAACCGAGTGAAAGCTGCTTATTCTTGAGAATAAACTAATATTGGTAACAAGAAACGACAATAATGAATATACGTATTGAGAGGCCAATGTCAAAATACCCAGACTAGTGAACAGAGGTCGAGAAGAGGTTCGTGAACTCACACCACTTATTGTCCGAATCGCCCGTTTCTGAGCCAAAAATATCCTTTTAGAATGAGAAGAGCTACCCCTAAACATAATACCATAAGACAATAGCGAATGAAAATAAGCAAAGTAGACTAATTTTTGTATCTTACAATCACTCACTTCTGATACCGTTGGAATAGTAAAAATGGCAGTCTTAAGTCTTTGACCGAGATCCTGAATGTGGGCTTTCCATGAGAGCTTACTATCTATCTGAATACTTAGAAATTTGAACTGTTCAGCTTCACTAACCATATGCCCATTCTGTGAAATTAAAAGGTCAGCTTTTGTTGAATTGTGTGTTAGAAACTGTAAAAACTAAGTCTTACTGTAATTTAGTGTTAGTTTATCTTCTACAAGCCATGAACTGAGGTCATGTACTGCACTATTTGAAACTGAGCCAATGTTACACACAACATCCTTTACTACCAAGCTAGTGTCATCAGCAAACAGACATATTTTAGAGTTACCTGTAGTACTAGAGGGCATATCATTTATATAAAAAAGGAACAGGAGTGGCCCCAACATTGATGCCTGGGGCACCCCCCACATGACAGTACCCCACTCAGACCCCACATCACAGCTGTTATCAACATTGTGAATAATGACCTTTTGCTGCCTGTTGCTAAAGTAAGAGGCAAACCAATTGTGAGCTACTCCACGTATTCCGTAATGGTCCAACTTCTGGAGCAATATTTTGTGATCAACACAATCAAATGCCTTAGTTAAATAAAACAAAAAAAATTATGCCAAGTGTTCGAAACCTTTTATTTAACCCATTCAGTACCTCACAGAGGAAAGAGAAAATAGAATTTTCAGTTGTTGAACGACTTCTAAAGCCGAACTGTACATTTGATAGCAAATCGTGTGATATAAAATGATTAATTATCCTTACATACATATACTTTTCAATAACTTTTGCAAACACTGATGGCATAGAAATAGGTCTAAAATTATGTACATTATCCCTTTCTCCCTTTTTATTAAGTGGCTTTACTACTGAGTACTTTAATCGCTCAGGAAACTGACCATTCCTAAAGGAAAAATTACAAATATGGCTAAATACAGGGCTAACATGTGCAGCACACTACTTTAATATTCTGCTAGACACTCCATGATAACTATTAGAGTCCTTAGTCTTCAGTGATTTAATTATTGACCCAATCTCCCTCTTGTCTGTATCACAGAGGAGTATTTCAGACATCAAGCTCGGAAAAGCATTTGGCAAGAAAGTTATATGATTTCCTGTAGAAACTAAATTTTTATTTAATTCACCAGCAAAGCTCAGAAAATGATTGTTAAATACTGTACATATATTTGATTTATCAGTAACAGAAATATTTTTACTGCAAACTGACTTTATATCGTCGACCTTGTGCTGCTGACCAGACACTCCCATCACAACTGACCATATGGTTTTAATTTTATCTTGTGAATTAGCTATTCTATTCGCATCCACATACTCTTTGCCTTCCTAATAAGATAGGCAGTGGAGGGAAATAATTATTAAGAAAAAAAGTTCGATACGTTGAGCCATTTCGAGTTAATTAGCGTTGATGTTAGCCAAACAGGCCGTTATGCACTCAAATTCAAGAGGCCCATCAGAGACTGTGTCGCCAAATGTGCTCTTCGTTTGGTTTCCTAAAACCAAACAAGAGAGCGATGCACAAACTGAATGTAGGACAGTAGTAAGGATCGAACACGAGCCAGTGGCTGAGCAGTTTCGTGAGCCATTATCTACGCTACTAGGACTGACATTAATTGCAACCAGCGGTCCAGTTGAATTTTCGCGCAGCGATCTGATTGGCTAACTTCAGTGCTAATTACCTCGGAAACTGTGCAACATATCGAAATCTTTTCTTATCAATTGTCTTTCAGCACAACCTATACTGCAACACCCTTACAAGCTTTTCAGACTGTTTCTGACCAACCTGTATAGTATCTTAATCTCGTTTCACCTTTTTTCATGATCTGTGTATCATTTATTCTTTCCTGAAGAGTCAGATCAATGGAACCTTGTTTTTAGTTTCAGCTACAGGATTTACAACTTCCTTCTTCGGCTTATTTATCAGAAACATGTATGGTGCAGGCCTACAGTTGTTTGAATTGTTTCGAACAACTGTCAAATGCCCCGACCATGCGACAGTTCTATTTTCACGAAACTTCAAGGAAACGAAGGCCATTTCCGAGGGCACTGACTAACAGACGGTGGCAATACATCCGCAGCTGTAAATGACTTACGTAAATCAGCAGTGAGGGAGGCTCCGGTAGGAAAACATGCGGCGATAACCTGGTTGGCCAGAAGTCCCAAGTCAACTGCTGCACCTAAAGAATGTTCAAATATGTGTGAAATCTTATTGGACTTAACTGATAAGGTCATCAGTCCCTAAGCTTACGCACTACTTAACCTAAATTATCCTAAGAACAAACACACACACACACACACCCATGCCCGAGGGAGGACTGGAACCTCCGCCGGGATCAGCCGCACAGTCCATGACTGCAGCGCCTCAGACAGCTTTTTTTTTATTTTTTAATCTCATTTTATTCGTATTCATTCGTTGCAACTGCTCGGGGCGGACGTCGCAAGACATCCGTTTCAGTTCATCGATGATCCATTAACTCAGTTTTTTTTATTACAGAGGGCAGCTAAACCTCCGACCGAACACGCTGAGCTACCGTGCCGGCGCCGCTCGTTTAATCCCGCGCGGCTGCTGCACCTACAACAGGGTCGTAAAGCCCATGTAGACCTCCCACAGTACCATAAAGGGCGATCAGTGGTGTACTGAGTCGGATCGCCACCGATTTGAACGTTGGGCGTCTGAAATCCATTTCTGTCAGCACTGTACGGAGACAAAGGACTGCATGGGCTTCAGCAGACGACGACTGCAATCACATCCAGTGCATTCCCACAACTTTTGGGCAATCGGCGATATTTTACGATAATTTCGGGCTGGCACAGAATAATATTATTGCTCTAAAGAAAATAGAATTATGAAATATAATTATTTATTGACTTAAAAAAGACATCCATCTTACAAGTATCTCTTTAAACAGTTAGGAACAATGGAAACAGACTCATAGGACAATTTTTTTTTCGAGCCTGTTTACATGTATTATTGTCAATGTGTTTCAGTTTGAGACTAAATCGACATTCGCAAACCATCATCATCACTTCAAGCATTAGGCGTTTTCTGCTTTGCCTGTTATGGTACCCATCGCTTCCTCGCTCTTCCTTCTTTTCTCTCAACTGTCTTAAATCTTCTTATCTGGAGACTAATCTTTTTCCACTCATTCTTTCGAGATGTTCATTCCAGTTTATCCTATTTTCTTGTATTTGTTAAGGACGTTAAATATGTTCAGTTCTTCCCTAATTTTCGAATTTCGAAATCTGTCAGCTCTTGAGCATCCTTTTAGTGCTCTTAGAAACTTCATCTCTGTTGCTTGTGCGCCACTTTCTTGGTGTTTACGTATACCCACGATTCACTTCGTGAACAAGCACTGAAACTGCTATTGTCTTTTAAAATTTCAATCTTGTTTCTTTCTTCGTTCTATAATTTTTAGACATCTGTTTATTGATCCGCTTATACTCGCAAACTCTGATAATTTCTTCTCTACATCTTCGTCATACATATGACGTCACAACCTAAATAGTTAAAATGTTCGACCCATTCTATTGTCGTATCGTTCACCACAGTTTTTGTCCATACAGGATATTTCTCTTTGAAAGCCACTGACTTTGTCTTCTTTTAAGAAATCACCAAATAGTACCCTTTGCAAACCTTACCTAATAGATGTATTCCCCTTTGCACGTCATTTTCTTTATCTGCCAGCAGTATGGTGTCGTCTGCATGAAAAAGACAGTTCAAACGGGAATTACTGTTAACCTTAATTCCTTCTTTAGAAAATCTCCTTCTATCTCTGAATTGCATCACCTAAATAAATGTTAAAAAGTGTGGGTGAAATGCTGCACCATTGTCTTGCTCTTTTGTTTGTGGCTATAGTCTCTGTTAGAGTGACATTTACATATAAAATTACAATCGTGTGTTTGTGCAGACCTTTTATAACATTTATCTGGTGTCGTGGATATCCTCTTTTCCTCAAAATTCTCCACAGTTTCTCTCTATAAACATTATCAAATGATTAATAAAATCAAAAACGCCAAATGAGTTACACTATTATACTCTCTTTGATTTTCGATTATTTGTTATATAATGAGTACCACATTCGTTATCGCCTGTCCCTCCGAAATCCCATTTGTTCTTCGTATAATAAATTCTCAGCTATAACCTTTAACCTCTTGTTCACTATTCTTGCACAAATTTTGTTTGTGGTGATAAGCTGATCTCCCTACAGTTCTCGTAGCTGGAGCGGTTTCCTTGTATAAATTGTGATTCCACGTTTGTTTGTGACCTTACTTCTGGAACAGCTCCTTTTCTTTAGCACACATTTAATAAATGTAGTAATCTCTTTTGTAGTTGAGTGCCTCCGTATTTTAGCACTTTAGTGTTTACACCATCCATACTAATAGCTTTTCCGAATTGGGAGCTTCTCTTAATTCAACCATATATCAATCGTATACACATCCTATTTCAATTTCATCCTCTACATTCTCCGTGGAGCACGTTTCTTCATATCACAAGAACTTGTAATGTACTAGCCATTTTGCTTGTTGGCGTTATTTATTTGAGTAACTTCTTTTTCTGTTTCGTTTAGCATATTCATTGTTTTATAGGATATCATTTAACTTTCGTGAATATCGTCTTCTATTACGCTTATATTTCCAGATTCTTAACAAGCTGGTTTCATTGTTCGATTTGCTGTGTTTCTTTCTTGCTTGTAAATCTGATGATTCTCTTCTGTTGGTTGGTAGAGGTAGTTATGATAAGATCTTACTTTTTTTTTGCTTGGAACTTTATCAAATTTTGGTGTCCAAAGTTTTAACTCTTTCTCCCTCCTTATCTTTTTCTTTTTTTCCTAAGGTTTATTTAGCAGCTTTCTGAACTGCAGTTTCTAAAAGACCTTCACAGTTAAAATTATACACACAGTAGGCGATCCTGAACTGATTGTTTTCGAATAAGGAACCATTGATCGAGAATGATTATTCCGCTTGGTGAGAGGTCTTGAATCAGCAGTGCTTGTGAGACACATGTTTATCAACTGCGTGTATTTCTGCATATATGTTGGCGGTTCCTTACTTGAAAAACAATACACAATCATGTCGCTTATGATCACGGTGGTGCGGTTTTCCCTTGCAGTTGCTTGGAAAGCCGGTAAAAACTAAAGAGGTCTTTGTTGGGACTCTCACTGCCCGAATCATTGTACGACACAACAGAAACATTTGAGAGATTTTGTTTTTCTATTTTTTTTTTTTTTTGTTTAACTGTGATTTACTTCCTTCTGCATACGTTCTTGCAGTTTACTATTCTCAAGTAATCCATTACTGTCTTTCCTAAATAAAGTGCCGTTCATGTCGTTCTACACTTGACAGCCCAAAAAAAAAAGGCCGTGGCTACAACTTGAATTACCCACCATGTTGCGCAATAGCCTATCACATTATGGGGCGTACCGAGCGAGGTGGCGCAATGGTTAGCACATTGGACCCGTTTTCGGAAGGACGACGGTTCAAACCCGCGTCCGACCATCCTGATTTAGGTTTTCCGTATTTCCCTAAATCGCTTCAGGTAAATCCTGGGATGGTTCCTTTGAAAGGGCACGGCCGACTTTCTTTCCCATCCTTCCCTAATCCGATGTGACTTATGACCTCGCTGTAAGGTCCCATTCTCCAAATCACCCAACCAACCATTACGGAGCGTACAGATCTGCTTATACAGGGTGTTACAAAAAGGTACGGCCAAACTTTCAGGAAACATTCCTCACACACAAAGAAAGAAAATATGTTATGTGGACATGTGTCCGGAAACGCTTACTTTCCATGTTAGAGCTCATTTTATTACTTCTCTTCAAATCACATTAATCATGGAATAGAAACACACAGCAACAGAACGTACCAGCGTGACTTCAAACACTTTGTTACAGGAAATGTTCAAAATGTAATCCGTTAGCGAGGATACATGCATCCACCCTCCGTCGCATGGAATCCCTGATGCAGCCCTGGAGAATGGCGTATTGTATCACAGCCGTCCACAATACGAGCACGAAGAGTCTCTACATTTGGTACCAGGGTTGCGTAGAGAAGAGCTTTCAAATGCCCCCATAAATGAAAGTCAAGAGGGTTGAGGTCAGGAGAGCGTGGAGGCCATGGAATTGGTCCGCCTCTACCAATCCATCGGTCACCGAATCTGTTGTTGAGAAGCATACGAACACTTCGACTGAAATGTGCAGGAGTTCCATCGTGCATGAACCACATGTTGCGTCGTACTTGTAAAGGCACATGTTCTAGCAGTACAGGTTGAGTATCGCGTATGAAATCATGATAACGTGCTCCACTGAGCGTAGGTGGAAGAACATGGGGTCCAATCAAGACATCACTAACAATTCCTGCCCAATCGTTCACAGAAAATCTGTGCTGATGATGTGATTGCACAATCGCGTGCGGATTCTCGTCAGCCCACACATGTTGATTTTGAAAATTTACAATTTGATCACGTTGGAATGAAGCCTCATCCGTAAAGAGAACATTTACACTGAAATGAGGATTGACACAGTATTGGATGAACCATTCGCCGAAGTCTACCCGTGGAGGCCAATCAGCTGCTGATAGTGCCTGCACACGCTGTACATTGTACGGAAACAACTGGTTCTCCCGTAGCACTCTCCATACAGTGACGTGGTCAACGTTACCTTGTACAGCAGAAACTTCTCTGACGCTGATATTAGGGTTATCGTCAACTGCACGAAGAACTGCCTCGCCCATTGCAGTTCTCCTCGTCGTTCTAGGCCTTCCCCAGTCGCGAGTCATAGGTTGGAATGTTCCGTGCTCCCTAAGACGCCGATCAATTGCTTCGAACGCCTTCCTGTCGGGACACCTTCGTTCTGGAAATCTGTCTCGATACAAACGTACCGCGCCACGGCTATTGCCCCGTGCTAATCCATACATCAAATGGGCATCTGCCAACGCCGCATTTGTAAACATTGTACTGACTGCAAAACCACGTTCGTGATGAACACTAACCTGTTGATGCTACGTACTGATGTGCTTGATGCTAGTACTGTAGAGCAATGAGCCGCATGTAAACACAAGCACCGAAGTCAACATTACCTTCCTTCAATTGGGCCAACTGGCGATGAATCGAGGAAGTACAGTACATACTGACAAAACTAAAATGAGCTCTAACATGTCCACATAACGTCTTTTCTTTATTTGTGTGTGAGGAATGTTTCCTGAAAGTTTGGCTGTACCTTTTTGTAACACCCTGTAAATGTGAATAACACTTGTAAGTAGGATGTAGTAGAAGAATAACACCTTTTTGACACAATTAGAACCCACCCAAGAAAACTGCGCTGCATCGTTCATAGCATTACAGACGTAGCGAGGTCAGATAATTTCGTGAAGTGGATTCAAGAGCGGTAAGATGTATCAACATGTCTACAGCTGTAGCATCAAGAATTCGTAGTTCAGCGGCATACTTTGTGGGCTAATAAGCAACTACCTACTAAAAAGTTTTGTTTCGTATCTGACTTAGTGCATTTTTTTGCGTTACTCCGTTAACTTGTTTAATTAGCAGAAATTCCGAAATGGATAGAAGGAACAGTTTGCGATTCTTATTAAAATATTTTCGGCCCTCAAAATGAAACAGCATGTGGCTTCTTTAGCGCTTAACATCCTCTCCAAAGGCCTTCAGTTTCAATGACTGTCTGTAACCTAATCTGCGAGGCATGGAGTGTGCGAGATAAGTAACAGATCTCTAATTTTTCTGACTCATCCCAGGCAGCTAGCATGACGTTCCGAAGGTCATCACTGATTCTTGAGGCGGGGAAGGCTAGTTTTCTCACATGGCCAGTCTCTGCCCACTCGTTCTCAATAGGGTTTGCGTCTAGTACAGAAGAATGCTAATCGAGAAGAGAAATTACATTCTATGCTGCAAGCCACTCCTGTACTGTCACTGACATGTATGTAGGGGACTAGTCATGCTGGAAACATTACTCCTCCAGGCAGGGCCGTATTGATGGGGAACACGCGTGGTCGCTACCTCCACACTGTTTTTTCGAGAGATACACCATCCCCGTACTTTCTTACGTGCAGAATATTTTCTTATTATAGCAATTCTCTTTCATCGTCTCTCCAAATTAAATTGTCGTCAATTCTGAGTTATGAATCATTTAACTATTTATGCGCTTGTTTCTCAGGTAATCTTTCGGCTCACCTTACGGCGCGTTACCTTGACGCTGACTGATTTGGCTCTATAGCCCGATGTAAAAATGAATGGGCGTCTGAAAATGAAAACCAATTCGTGGCGGTGTAAATGACACCGTGTGAGCGCTAACGCTGCTTCAATTGCAAGAGCGCCTGAAGTTTGATAATGCAACAGAACCTGCCTCTTATCGGAAACCTAACCTGTAAGATAAGATAAAGTAAAATAAAAACATTTCTAGCTTCTTTATGCTGATATTGCAACTTTCAATGATCCAACCACAATATCGAATGTTGGCTGTGGACTTGACCCTCTGCTATGATATTTTTATTATTTCGAGTCATTGCCCTGGCATTCGTTTGTGCGGTTACGGTCAGCTTGTTAACAACATCAATCGTTAGCCAGTGCACGGCCGGCAACGGTATTGTTGTTCAGTTTTCTTTCCAGTGAATTGTTGGTGTTATAGTGAAGCGCTGCGTTGACTCTTTCGGTTGTACGTATTACCTTGATAGTGTTAACAGCACTAAATTTCTGGGACTCTGGCTCCAGAACAACACAAAATGGGAGGTACATATTGAATATTTTCAAAGAAAACTAAGCAAAACCTGTTACATGATACGGATCTTAAAAACTTGTTGCAGCAAAGCCAGCCTGCTAAATGTATACTACTCCTATGTGCATTCCGTAATTAAATATGGCATAATCTTCTGGGGCAACACAACAACAAATATTAAACTTTTCAGGATGCAAAAGAGAATACTAAGAATTATTGAAGGGGTAAACAATACGAAATCGTGTAGACCCATATTCAAAAAACTGTCAGTTCTTCCTCTTCCTTCCATTTTTATCTACGAAACATCAGTTTTCATCAAACAATATATTGGTAGACAGACAGATATCTTATTGAAAAATGAAGATAAACATGCACACAATACAAGGCAAAAATCTGACCTTCATGTGAAACAGACGACAACATCATTGTGCCAAAAAGGCACACTACATACTGGGATAAAGATTTTCATTAATCTACCTAAACATATTAAATCAATAGGTAAACTCTGTAGTTTTAAAGCTGAAGTAATGGCATATTTCATTGATCATTGCTTTTACAGTCTGACAGAATATATAAAAGCCAAACAACAAAAATAAAGATGCATTATTAATATTCTACTTTGTATGTTGCCTGTGATGTTTGTTGTATTTAAGAATCTGTGCTAAATTACCTGACTATCTAGTCCTTAGCATTGCAATACAAACTGTATTTTTATCTTGTAAATACCTAACCATGTCCAATATCCTGTGATGTTTGTTGTATTTAAGAATCTGTGCTAAATTACCTGACTATCTAGTCCTTAGCATTGCAATACAAACTGTATTTTTATCTTGTAAATACCTAACCATGTCCAATATCCTTGTATATATTCTATACATATAGGATTTGAAGGACTAAATAAATAAATAAACCTTGCTGTTTTAAATCCTGGCATACTACATTTTCCAGTGAATGGTGTATAAACTACGCTGGTAATTCAAAGGTATAATTTTTCAGTATGAAATTCATTATAGTAGATTATTTCAGTGAATGTAGTTCTGGGGTTTCAACTACAGAAGATGGTAAGTGTGGTTTGAAAAAAACGTGAAGCTGATAATGGCCCATCTACTTCATATACGAACAGCACCACCAGAACTGGTACTGTTGAAGATAAACGTCAGTTATGTGAAGTAGTTCCTTGTTGTTTGAATTCCCAAAACATATCTAATTATCCTGTTTGTTCAAATGACAAGCTCAATTAACATCACTGAAAAAATATTCATAAACATAGGAATTCCGAAGCCATTTAACTGCTTGCTGACAACGAAAAGAAAGACAAGACAATGTTGTAGAAAAGTTTATAGTTGAACAGCAGCAAGAGATTTTTGAAAGTACAAGGAAAACGTTTTACACAGCATATTTTGTAGCAAAGAATTACAAACCATATTTAGGCTTCACAAGATTGTAGATTTGCAAATCCAAAATGGTCTTCCCATGGGCAAAACATTGCATAGTAAACTCAGTTGTGCCAGCGTCATAGACTGCAATGTGGACACTATGAGGAAGAGGCTGTGTTCATCCATAATATTGAAGAATTCCAAGGTCTCAATACTCATTGATGAGCCTACATCTGTTGCTTCACAAACATTTTAAATAGTGTATTTAAGGTCTGAAATCAGTGATGATGGTTGTGTAAGTATTTTATTCTTGGATACAATTGAACTTAGAAGAACATATACCGAAAAAAAAAAAAAAAAAAAGAAAAAAAAAAAAAAAAAAACAGAATGGTTTTCCTTCAAGCTATTTGAATGAAAATTTGAGTGGAGCATTCAGTGATGGTGCCAGTGTAATGCCAGGTGGGAATTCTGGTGTTTTCTAACGATTTAAGAACAAGGCATTGTTTGTGCCACCAAACTGAATTACAGTTTGCTGATGACACTGAAGAGCTGATGTGAATCACATTATCATTTTTTTAATAAGCTCTGTGTGTTGCATCATCAATCGCCAAAGAATTAACATGAACTGTCAGCCGTTGCACAAGAGTTAGGCACAGAACATAAGAAGATGTCGAAAGTACAGTCAGTGCAAGCAGTATGGAAGTCCCACCAGGTTCTCAATGCTCATTTCAATAGATGTTCGAATGACATGACTAGAAAATCAATTGTAAGGGAAGAGTTCAAGGGATTACAGAAAACACTATCAACCCCTAAGTTTGTGATCAACATTGTACTGTTTTCTGATGTTCTTGAAGAAATTAGTATCCACTATTCAGTACTTCAAAAAGGACAGAGGTTATGTTCTCTCATCATATAGGATAATTACGAGGTCAATAAGATCCATTGAACAACTGAAGAACACGCCATTTGCATGAAGGAAGCAGAGAAAGTGATTTCCAAAGGGGACTTCAAAGATATTCCACTGGTTCGCAGAAGAAAATCAAGTTGAAGGACTACCCCGATTAATAGAAACAGTTCTGTCAGAGCCTTAGCACCAACTGGAAGCAACGGCTAATTTGGAATGACAGTGAAGAATTCAAATCCTTCATTAAAGAGATCGATATTGTGAACAGTAAAAGATGGCACAATGACATTGTGAGCCCATGGCTAGAGGGGAAGAAAATGTAAGAAAAATGTTGGATCATTTTCTTCTTTCATATCCAAATGTAAGAGAAGGTTTCAGAGGTTATATAGACAACAGTGGTGAGAACATTCCTGAAAACCTGAAATCAGTTTTTGTTTGTTTTGATACACTCCCTGTGAGCATATAGTAATGTGAAAGAAGCTTCAGCACAATGAACTTAGTTATGTAACACTGTGGAATTCACTTTCTGTTTGCCATCTCTCATCCTTAGTGTATTTCAATTGTGGGGCCTCCGCTACATCTGTGGAACCCCAAGGATTATGTCGAAGTATGGATCGAAACCCACAGACATACAGAGAACAACCAATGCAAGAAGGCTAATCTACATGTGCGGCAGTCTGACCAGTGCTCCAACATATGGGATCTTCTATAGTCGAGTCCACCCACTACTTTTGTTAGGAATATAGCACTGCCTTCAGAATACAGTCATCACACTAATGGGGCATTAATATTAGTCAAAATATGTATGTACTGGGTAGCATCAAGTCGATCATCTATCCTGTCAGGCATTCCAAGTCCAAGGAAACACATCTAACTGCAAACTGCCATAGACACACCCACTATGAGGTGACTCATTGATGTATTTTGGTTGAACTGGGCACCATGTGGCCCATGTACTCATACTGGACCACCATTCACTGAGGACAATATAGATTCTTCAGAAATTACCTTGTTCCGCCAGTCACCATTAACATTGTCCTTGAGGCAAACTAAAATTGGTAGAGACAACGATCATCATGAAGCCCTTTATGGCTGCACATTTGCCTCCCAAAACCAGCACCAAACCATACTCACCACCCCAGTACACATGGTAGTGTGTTTCAACTGCATCATCTTTAAAAATAGATTTTGCTATGACATGTTGACAAGTTCATTATCCTGAACAGGTGTTGTTACACGCCAAATTTCAGTTCCTACATGCTTACTGGATTTTCCAGTGCACTCAGGATCGCCATACTGTGCCACCAAATTCCCTTCCTCCACAAGAACAATGACATGGCCACAAATAGTACAGTAACAATGAGGCACAGCTTCAATAATGTGACTTGGCCAAAAGTGATGTGGTGAGGATATTTGACCTTGCTTGTGTACTGTCATTGGTTATTACAGAATGAAAGGTGCACTTGCAGATCTGACTCACTGCAGCAGACTGTCAGTCTATTACTGTGCAACAGCAATAAAACTGTACGAATAATTCTCCTGTATTATATTAGATAGACATATAGAATATTTAATTTTTTGACTCCATAGAGATTATTCTCCAAAAGAAGTGACTCTCTTGGTTTATGGCCAAAATTCTGTCATATCTTCTGTGGGAAAACAGCTGCACATCAGATAACACACTGGAGGGCTCCACAGACAATGAACTGCTGAGCCAAAGGAATGCATCCCTTATCGTTAAAAAAATAAATTTTAAAAAAATTACATGAATTCAAATATGAAACACTTTATGTGCACGACCTGTACATTATTTATACAGGTACAGCGACCATTTACGACCTTGTATCTATTCAGTTAACATGTACTATCAGTCTATCTACAGAAAGTATCAGCACACTCTGTTTGCAGGAAAGACTTTGGATCTTCTTGGAACAGATATGAAATATTGACAAGATCTGTTTCCTGTTATTTTTGAAGTAATATTTCCCAAGGTAAAGACAGAAATTTTATTCATGTCACAGCTGCCTCCAATTTCTGCTAGCCAGTTCTTGTGCTGTCAAGTGTACATATCAGGAACATTGTATGGGTGCACACTACAAATTTAAAATTGTGTGTGTTACCAGCCCATATAACTGTGCTACACACAAATACATGTGCCATCCCTGACTCCCAGCTTCCACTACTTGCCCAGTATACCACAAACAGAACTAAATTTGGCAGTAACAGCATACAATATGAAACAAGTACTTCACAAAAAATGTGACATTGCCCCTGGCCATGACCACGTTACTTATAGAGTCCTCATAGTATGCCCCCTCTCCTTTCTTGTGTTTATTTTTATTTTGTATGTGCAAAACACTTCACTTCATTATCATTCTTACCCTTAGCATTTATTTTCCCTTATATACATCTCTTTTCATTCACTCTCTCTTTTGGTTAATTCTACAAATAAAGGAAAGCTTCTTAATGAAAAGCATCTTTTACTATTTTATAATAATTTTATTCCTTGCATTCTGAGAAACTAGCAACATTTTTGTTTTGTATACCACAATCCTGATATCTTCTGAACAGCGAGTTACCTGAGACTGAGGACAGGACAATTATGGAAGCAGAGGATATGTTGTAAAGATAACTCTCACCTACATATTCAGAGAAATTTGTGATGGAGGGAAGGTTCCAGATGGCTAGGGTTGTGAAGCAGCCACTGAAGTTTAACATGCTGTGCTCAGCTATGTGTTGTGCCACCAGGTGGTAAACACTGTTCCTGACAGAAGTTTGGCAGTGGCCATTCACCCCGGTGGGCAGCTGGTTGGTTGCCATACCAATGTAAAAGGCTGTGTAGCGTTTGCAGCAGAGGAGATGGTGTGGCAGAGACAGCGCTGCATGCATGCTTCCTGCAGGTGGCCTTTGGTATCTGGCCTATGCTGATACAGTTGATGGTTGATTTAAGTACACATGTGCAGTGACACAACACTCAGGGTGCTCACACTCAAAGTACTACTGTACTAGCGGGATACAGCACACCTCTCCCTCATGCAAAGAGTGCACCCATGTGATGGAGGAGATACTGGGAGCCTAGAAGGGGGCACATTCATTGGATCCAGAGTGGTGGCAGCCAGTGCCGATGGCAGGGCCCATACGAAGTGCTGGGTGGGTACCAGAGCATAGGGTTTGAGGGTGGTGGGCTTCCATGGCGCCTGATGACAGCACCAGGGAGAAAGTTACCATTGCCATCTCTCCTAGCTAACAGTTCCATGTGCAAAAGTCCCCAATAGCCCTGGTGGAGAAGACGTAAAACTTCACACCATAATGCAGTGGGAATGACTACTCTGGGAGAGAGGTCAAAAAGAGAGAGGTGATACCATATGGAAGATTAGTTGTGCAGGGTGTCTGAAGCTCAAACCGGAAATTTATCTGATCAGCCCTATTAAACAAACTGAACCACCAGGTGGAGAACTAGGTCTGTGGCAAGAGCAGCTTCTATACATAAGCTCCTAACTGGGAAACCCTCAACTGTGGCCTGCATTTTAGTATTAAGATGGAAGCAACCCTATTCCTCACAATCAAAATTGGGATCAGAACCCACAGGAAGGTGGGACAAGGTATCTGCATTGGCACATTTGGACATAGGTTGAAAATGGATTTCGTAATCATAGTGAGATAAGAACAGTGTCCAGTGTTGTAGGTGGTGTATTGCCTTGTCAGGCAAGGAAGTGTGAGGGTAAAACAAGGAAACTGAGGGTTTATGGTCAGTAATAAGGTAAAAGTTGGAGCCACACAAGAAATAAAATAAATAAATAAACATGAAATTTCTGGAGAGCACAGACTACGGCAAAAGCCATGGAGTTTATGGTAGTAGTCTACCTTCCCTAGGAAGGCCTGAAGCTCCTTCCTGAAAAAGGGGCAAGGCAGACACATAACAGTGGAGATGTAGTCTGGCAGAGGGTGCACCATGTACTGCATTACCTTGAACTCCAAATAAACAATAGAAGGTTGAAAACTGAGATTTCATGAGATCACACAATAAGACAGTTTACTGTAAGACAGAAAACAAAATGTGGAAATTTTTCAATTGACCAGCCATGGAGGAGTCCATGACAACAATATTATCCAGAAAATTAATGTACTCTGGGACAGGCATAGCCAATTGATCTAAAAACCTTGGGGAAATAGCAGGGACGTTAGCCACACCGAAAGGAAGGTATAAATATTGATAGAGACCAAAAGAATTATTCAAAGCCAGAACTTGCTGAGACCCTTTGTCCACAGCACTCTGCAGATATGCTTCAGACAATAGATTTTAGAAAAGCACTGGCCACTCAATGGAAGAGGATATGTATCCATGATCCAGTGGAGATGACCATTCACTAGCCATAACAGGTTGCACTACCACTAATGTCTGAAGTCTGCCCAATTCTGCTTTCACTTGATATTTCAGTGTGACAGGAATAGGACACAGATGACAAAAAGGCAGCTGAGCTGTGGATTTCAAAGAAATATGAGCAGAAAAATTTATAGCACACCCAATACCTTTTGAAAACAAGTCTGAAAACTCCTCATGCAGTGCTTCCAATTGAGAATATGCTACATGATTGGACACAAGGTGAACTGTGTCGGTGATAGAAAATCCAAATGCCTGAAATGTGTCCATCCCCAACAAGTTCTCAATGCTGGCATCAGCAACCACCAAAAATGTAATGGAATGAACCACTGACTTATAAGAGTCAGATCCTGTAAACTGTTCCAAAAGTGGAATGTTTTTTTTTGTTATAACTGATCAACTTCTCGTGACCAGGGTCAAAAGTGGCAAGTGTAAACTCACATAGGTTTGAGAATTCAATAAAATCACTGCATCACCTGTGTCAGCCTGTAGCTGGAGCACTAATTTGATGAACAACTTGGGAGAAGTCACAATCACTGGAGTCACACAGTTACTTCCATGTTCTTATCCTGAGAAACCTACAGCAAATGACACACAACAGCAATGTGGCCTTTCTGATGGCAAGCATTACAAGAAGCCCAGCTGTTACGGCACACTGAATGTTTTTGCTGGAAAAAGAGGAAGGATAAGACAGAAACAGAGAATTCTGACTCTGACAATGGTCCTGTGGTGGTCAGGGTGGCTTAGGCTCACGTTGGTCTGCTCAGTGCTGGGCCTGCATGTTTATTGCTGCCACTTTATTTTATTTTGCGTATGGCAATACAGCGACAATATTTTATATAAGTACAACAATATGTAAACAAAATGTACAAAACAAAACAATGTGTAAATAGTACATGTGTAACAAACAAGCAATAGCACAAAAGGATAAAGTACAAACACGCAAGACAAATAACTACATGTTAAAAGCTTGGCAAGCCTGACTAGAAACTCATTCATATATTTAAAGCTCAATATCTAGATTGCACAGCCAATCCAAAGCAGAGGGTTTCACATATATAACCTCAGAGACAGGTCCGGCATATCTTCTTAAGGGGCATTCCTCAATAATATGGTGGACATTCTGTTCTCGTGCTCCACAAGAACAGGCTGGTGAGTCACATAGACCCCACTTGTACTTGTATGCATTGCATCTTGCATGGCCCATTCTGATACTGTTTAATTTAGTCCAGGTACATCTCTTCAGGTCAAAGAAATGCTGCCACTGCTGCTCCCTCATGCAAACTATCTGTTGTCCCAGTGGGTACATCTTGTGACACTACTACCACATTGCTCCATACTTCAATTTGGTCACCTACTGCCCAAGAAAGTTTAAAAGACTGTGATATTTGTAGAACTTCTGTCAATGCAGGATTTTCACAGAGCAAAGCCTCTTGGTGCACTTCCATGTCCAGAATTAAAGAAATAATTGCATTGTGCACCATAGAGTCTGATAAGAGTTGTTATTGGTATTGGTTTACAAACTGACACTTATAGCTAAGGCCGTGAAGATCAACTGCCCAGGCCCTGTATGACTGGTTCGGTTTCTTGCAGCGTAGGTAGAATTCAACTTTCTCCACGATGACATGCATTCATTTGCAGTGGTAGTTGGACAATAAACTGCAAATGTGATTAAAAGTAAGAGCTGCTGGTTCTTGTAAAGGGGCAAGCTGACATGGTAACTGATACACCACAGGAGGAATCCAAGTGAAGGATAAGGCTTTGCACAAATTCGAGTCTGTCACACCAAAATCAAAGAAATGCTTTCTGAGTCTTTTTTTTTGTGAGCAAAGCCGTTCAATCAGGGGCGGTGGCATGGCATCCATACTGCACTTGAAGACTGCACACGTGGAAACCATCCCATCCTCAATGCCAGTCTTGTAGTAGATACGTCACACATGAAACTGATCCAAGTAACACAGATAAGGGTTTATTCTCAATCTTCTGAACAATAATGGAAATGAGGCTCTTGTGACTCCACACATAACCAGACAAAGTAATAATACAGAAGGTGCAATATTAGCAATACACCAAACAGCTGATGTGAATGGTAGAAATTGAAAGAACATAGCGAGAGTGAGTCAGCAGTGCTCTGCTTACATATAGGTGTGAGTCGCCAGCAGATGAAGTGGCAGAGTCCATGCCATCCCATATTGATACAGTTGGTGACTGATTTAAATACACACTCACAGCAACATTACACGCTGTGCACTCACAGGATGTGAATAAACTATGCTGCATGCCTGCGCTTGTTATGTGGAGGGCATATCTGCTCGAGTTTTAATAATAATATGTAAAAAAAAGAAACATAGTGAGTAGGGCAGTCATAATGCAATGTGGACAGAAATGCTACAAAAGACCTGTATGGGTTTAGTACCAACCATTTAGTCATGAACACTTCAATTGAATTTAGCAACAAAGTAACTGAAGCATTTATTAATACAATAAACAGAAACATGGGATCAGTAAAAAGCATTAATGGGCTAATGACTGTTGCACTTGCACTCTCATTTTGACAAATATTTGTAGGAGAGAATCTGTAATGAAATTATTGTGTGTTTTTAATTACTTCTAGAAAGTGTCAGCAAGATGTATGCTCTATAGCATGAAAGTTTTAAAATTTAATAGATGAGGTTATTGAGACAATATCATGAGACTATACATGTGATGCTTTTATTTATTTATTTTTTTTTGGGGGGGGGGGGGGAGGGAGGGGGGGTCTGAACAGACAGATATTAGATCTAACTGAGTGGACAAGTGATTTAAGTTTCTTAATTCCTCTTTTTGTTTTTTTCTGTTTCTGTGCTGATTTTTGTCTTATATGTCATGGATTTTGTTTTTTTAACTAAATTCCTGGTTAGTTCTGATTTGTAGTATGTGTAATTTTTTTTTTATTTTTTAAATTTATTTATTGCATAGTGACAACAGCAAATATTAAGAAATAAATATAGTTTACAATTACACATTTAAAGATTTAGGCACACAGATAATATGTTTCAATTCTGAAAATTAATAATTCAATAATGCTAAAAGGAGAATGTTTAAACTATAAAATTAGGACTGTTAACTAAGACAGATATATTTACTCAGAGTTCAACATTTAGCAAATGAGGCCAATTGATAGCAGAGTGAGAAGCATTAATTATGTCGCTGGATGGTCCTGTGTACTTTCTCAGAGGGCAGTCTCTGATAATACGCTGAATGGTTTGTTCTTGGGTCCCACAATCACCAACCGAAGAGTTTCAGAGCCCTCACATGTGTGTCACAGCATTGCACCTGCAGAAAAATGAAAAGAAATACACTGTAACTGAGAAAGAACTTTTGCCTGTACATTGGGGGTTCAACAAATATAAAAATTATTTACTAGGTCACAAAGTCATCATCTATACTGATAACAAAGCATTATGTTATCCTCAGATGTGTAAGCTGTACCATAACAGAATTACTCATTGCGCCTTGTTTTTACAGCAGTTCAATTATAAAATCAGATACATTAAGGGCAGAGACAATGTAGTTGCTGATGATTTGTCTAGGCTATCTTCAAGGAGTGAATCATCTAACAGATTTGAAGAAGGAGAGAAAGTGATTAAAATTATGTACTCTAGAGGTTTGAAAGAGGAAAAAGAGATCTTGAAAATTTGCAAAGACATCCTTAGGTATCAAAATCATGATCAAAATTGGAAACTGATTAAGAGCATGTTGGATAAGAAAGGAGGAGAAAAGACAGAACAGTATTATTAGGTATACTAGAGTATTTTATTCAAGACACATAAGACTGACTCAGATGTTTAAAAACTATGTTGGCAGAACAATGTATTGATACTTTAACTGATTATACACATGAGAGTTTTGGCCATTGTGGATCAACCAAATGCACACAAAAGATTTAGGAAAACATCTATTTTTGTAACATAGGTAGGAGAGTCAATAAGAAGATTGCCAGCTGTGATAGATGTCAAAGTGTGTAGATAAGTAACCAAACAAGTACAAGCCAAGTGCAAAACATACTGCCTAGTAGAAACCTGTATCTCATGTCTGTGGATGTTTATGGATCTTTGCCTAAGTCTAAGAATGGATTTTATTATGTTTCTCTGGTGGTTGATGTACTTTCAAAGTTCATAAAGCTGCTTCATCTTAAGAAAGCTACCAGTAAGCAAATCATCTCTAAGTTTGAAAATGCATATTTTCATCAGGTGGGTATTCCTAAAACAATTTTATCTGATAATAAAGTTTACATTACAAGCTTGGAAAGATTTTGTTATAACCCAAAACTTTCTAACCTTGGTATGCCATCTTTTGAGTAACCCTGCAGAAAGATATATAAGCGAGATTAGAATACTGTTTAGAACATATTGTAGTAAGAATCATACCAGTTGGATAGAGTATGTCAGTAATTTTGAAGATACTATGAACAGCTTACAACACTCTTCAACAGGCTTTTCACCATTTGAAATCACAGATCAGTTAACCTTATTTCTGAAAATGTTGAGTTTCCACGATGCAAAATTCTGTCTCCATAAGAGTGGCAAGAGTGTGTTAGGGAAGTGATGAAAAAACAGGGGGACAAGAGAAAGCAGACATGTTGGTAAAAGTAGATTTTGTAAGTTTGAGGTAGGAGATCTCGTGTTGGTGAAAGCCAAAGAGAAATCTAAAGTGTTGACATCTGAGATACAGAAATTTTTCAGTATTTATATTGGACCATTTGAAATTCTTGAAAATCCACACCCTAATGCATATAGGCATGTGTATCTTAAATCTAAGAAGTTGCTTAGTTTATGGAATATCACTGAGCTGAAAGCAAGTGGACATGATCCATAAGTATCTAATTTTTGTTTGTTTATTCTTTTTGCATTGTCATGAATTCAGTAAGTAAGATTATGTGATTTCTAGATTTCTATCTTATCCATTGACTGAGTTTAAATCTATCTGTAGATTCATAAGACTATATAACTGTGGTTTTTTTTGTTCTGGAATTTAGTATGTAAGATGGTGTGATTTCTAGTGTTCTCTCTTATCTACTGACCGAGTTAAAATCTATGACACACTTTATAATTATGTTCTGTAATAGATTTGTGCTTTATAATTTGATACATATATGGCAAGAAACTAAATGAGTAGATCCTTTTACAATTTTGGAATGGAACAATGTTCATAATTTGTACAGTAAAGATTAGGAATATTATCTTAGTATATCGGTGTTTAACATGTTATTAGTCCACCCTTTTATTTATTGCAGTTAACCCTGATTATTAATGTTTCATATGTGAACACCTTTTAATCTCAACTGACATAAATCCCACGTAATTGACATTGAAAAATGAATAGGGAGAGTATATCTTACATGATGTGAAGAAGGTATTGAATAGTATATTTAGTACACAAAACAATGAGGTGAATACTAGACAGCAAGTTACCTATCCATTGGAGCGTGTGATGAGAACTCTAGGGAGGAAACTGAGAGACATGGGTGGATCCACTCCCCACACTGATGTATGGCTGTACCCTGCTGGACCAGTCAACTGGCAATAGATCATAGGTGCTATGTAATGTACTCAAGCAGCTGTCAACTACATCAGTATTGTGACTGATAATTGTGAATTGTTAGCCAAGACTGCTAAAACCAGTGTTATTCCACATAAATGTATGTACCTTTTTTCTTTCCAAGTAGGGGGATTGACTTTCAAATACATTATGTAACTTGAAATCTGTATGTATATTTTTATCAATTATAAATGAATCTCCTAGGCTTTTATGTATGTAGGTTAGTTTGTGTGGACAATTAGCAAATAGTGCGGAAGACGTTTACTAGTACAAACAATATAACAGGATGTATACATGTCTGCTTTCATAGACTGATTTTGGTCCTCAAGCTACTCAATTATGTCATCATTCAAAGCTAACTATGACTCTGTTTACGTGTATTTAGCCTGAGTATTGCAATATTGTATCTGACTGGAACTTGAGTTATGGACAGATTCCTACTTAACCCTGTTTTAGGTACCCTTGGTCATCGTGACTTCTTGTGTGTGTACTCAAGGAGAGCTTACAACCATCAATTGCGGCAACTTACAATTACTCTTTGCATATAATTGAACTTATTGATACGATTATGAACTTTATTCATTTTGTTGTGTCAAAAGGTTTTTTGCTGATTTGCACCCGGTGTGGTTTGGATTCATGGATCGGTCCCTACATCGTAAACTTAGGCCCTAATATTTTTCCATTATTTTGGCCGTTAATGAATCAATATATCCTTAAATTCTATGGTTTATGTGGCTGATGGATTTTGTACTATTCATAGTTGAGTATGTTCTTCTGGTCTTTACCCGTCATTGTGAGTTTTTCAAGTCTGCTCACTTTCATTCACCAAGGCTCTGAAATTTTTCTCTTCTCTTTTGAAGATTTTGAAGGTGTGGTTGTATGGATGTAAACTTATAATTTGTAATTCTAGTAATTTACCCTGTCTCTGCAATCATTTCAATAGTTTAGTGTTGCAACATTCCGGTTTTGACCTTCTATCAATTGTCTTGTGACAGTGTTCCACAGATCTGAAAATCTGAATGCCATATCCTGATATATGTATAGATTATGACCTGTGTAGTAGATATTTTTCTTAGGTTGTCTGTAATATGTTATGTATCAGGGATGTTTACACATCTGTATTCTATCTTTTGGCATCATATTGTACACCATTTGACAAACCTTACAGTCTGTCACAAAATATTGTAAATATACTGCTTCCAAATTTTGTGAGGGGGGTATTGGAATGGGACACCCTCCTCTAACATTGCGGACAACGTATTTTTACTACATCCTTTCATTTGACCTGACAGAAATGAGCAACAGCTTTCATCATATTGTCACAACTGATGTCAATTCCTATTGTGATAGATACATATTCAATGCTGACAGAAGCTTCCTTTGACTACAGAGCTTTTTCATATTTCATAATTTATTCTCTTAACAATTTTATATTGAATTTTTTTATTTTTTATATCACAATTAATTTCATTCATATTTAAAATATAATTCAGTCCTCAAACCATTTAGATCAAATTTCTGATCCATCTCAATTTTTATATTACCAATGTTATTGTTCATAACTGATTTTCAGCTATTAATATCACAGTTATTGACATGAAAGTGACTATTTACTTGTTGCTTGGACTTTCTTGTTTGACGAAATATTATCAGATCTGAGTTGCTATTAACTGTGAGATTAATATGGCAAAGACACCACTACCTGACCATGCATTAGTAGTTGACCATTTGGGAGAAGAAAAGTGTAGACATGCTAATCTGTTTTGTATAGGATTTCTTAAGAATTTTTTAGGGGCAAGGTGTGTACAATTGTTCTCCCATGCTATTTGTGTTGGCTTTGTATTTCAACACAACCATTACTATAAAAAGGTAAATTATTTTGAGGGTCATGATATAAAAATGAACTGTTATCAACTAAAAATACAGGTAATAAAGCCCTGGTCAGTTACTGTAATCAGAATGACAAACATTTTCATTAACTGACCAGGTGATCAATTACTGGTATAAATTCTGTTATGATTTAGCAATGCATTTTAATTGAATGAACTGTAGGTCCTTGTTGAAACGTTATAAATTAACTAAACAAATGCTGTTTTTTTGCCTTGTTTTACAAATTGTATTATGGTTACTGCACAACCTAGGTTTTGGGTTATAAGGCCATTTGCAAGTACATTACTGATTCCAAAGATAATAAAGATAAGATAAAATAAACATAAGGCAAAAATAAACATTTCAACTTCTAAATGTATTTATCCTTGGTTTAATATAAAACTACGTCAGTGACTCCTTTTTGGCAAATTACATATGTAATTATACAATTCAGCAATTACATTAATATGACTAAACATACCTAGAAATAAAGTTATGCATCAACCTAGAACTTTCTATCTGCTCATGGACTGAAGTTTTACTTCTGTGTAGGAACTGTGATACCATATAAGAGGTTAATACCGGAATTGGGTTTGCTCATTCAATAATAGGTGTGGAGATATGAACATCTGTTTTTTAATTTCTAGAATTTCTAGGTAGCTGATTTTTGCCCCCTTTTCCTCAGTGTGTAAGACTTCTACATCTATTATATATTTGTGGTTTTTGTTAAGGCAATGTTCCACAAAGGCTGAATCAGGCTTCTTTAGTCTCCAGCTTCTATGATGTCCTTTAAGTCTGGTGTAGATTGATCTCCCAGCATATGATCTTATAACTCCACTTTTTGTGATGACTAGTTGTTTGTCTTTGCACTAAACAAGCAACTACCTATTGTCTGAAGGACTTAAAAAAACAACAAGAAAAAAATGTTACTTATTTTTTTGACGTTTTCCCTGTAAAAGATAATCTGTGCCATTTCTTTTCCAGTTTGTCTGTGTTGTTCATTGGGGACAGCAGAGACCTGGCTTGCTTCTTCATCTTTTTGTTAATAATTTTGTCAATGGTGTTGGGATCAAATTCATTATTTGTGACTAGTGTCTTTACTGTATTAAGTTTCTGGTCAAAGTCTTCTTGTGATATAGGTATAGAAAGGAGATGATTAATCATGTGATGGAAAGTGATGGAATGTTGTATGTTTATAGGCTGTAGGATTTTGGGAGAAGCCAATGTGAATGTGTCAGTGAAGGAGTCTTTTTAATAAACTTTAAACTTGTGGTTGCTGTCTTCTATCTTTAAGCTAATACCCAGGAAATTTAGGCTGGGTCCCCCTAACTCTGTGTTGACCTTTGTATAGTGTGCCACTGATTCATATTTCCACAAATTTGTGGAGTTATGTATTGGAATCTTTCCACATACAAAGAATATCATCAACATATCTGTACCAATACACCACATATTTTACCAATGGTTTTCTCTTAAGAAAATCAGTCTCCCACCTGTCATTAAACATTTATGCTAGTAAGGGGGATAAAAGTCAGCCCTTTGCCAGACCATCTGCTTGCTAATAATGGCTCCCTTTAAAACAGAAATAATTTTGATTTAAGCTTCATTCCACTGCACTAACAACACTCAGCTGCTCTTCTGGATTAATTTTGTGTGAATACAATGATTGTGACAAGCAGTCTTTCACTGGAATGCCTGCGAAGAAGCCATTTGCATCAAAAGAGACTAATTTTGCATTTGTTGGAACTTTAACATGTGTTAACTTTTTAACTGTTCTTAATGTTATATTTACTTTTGAAGCTCAGTTCCTTCTTCAAGATGGTGTTGATCCTCCTGCAAAGCCTGTGTACTGGAGTTTGTATTGCAGACACCATTGGATGGACTGGCATTTCTGGTTTGTGGAGCTTGGGCAAACTGTACAGCTGTGGCCCACCAGGGTTCATTTACAGGATACTCTTACAGGTATATTCAGCAAAGATTTTGGAGCACTTGTCTACTACTTGGATAGATATAAAGTTCTAGGCTGATGCATAACTTTGTGGTACCTTTGACATGAAATTCATGTCTTTGTACCTGATGATCTTTGATTTTATTTTTTTCTATGTCTCCCTGCACACTATCTTCATACAGTCATATTGTATTTGCCTTGTTCAGTGTTCTGCAAAAGTGTGTTATTACCAATCTACGACTTGTAATATCCACAGTGGTGACTCTGACATCGTCGCCATTTTTATTTTACACTTCCTTTCATCATTAATGGACTTTGTGTGCTGGTCCACATTGTCTTCAGAACAATGGATCTACCAGTGTCCTTTTGTGCCAGTGCCTCACACCCTATTAAGTGCGCTTACCTTTTAACTGGTGTTCCTAATGTACCTTTCATTAAAAGTGAACAATTACCTGGCCCCAGCCATTCTGGCTGCTATTTAACCATAACCGACCCAACATGGCCATCATCAAATGCTACTATGCAGAACGGCTACTACATGGACAGTGCACACCGCTTAGTGACATTGTGAATGATGATCAAGTGAAGGACATTGTGTTTCACCCCTCAGCTAAGTAGGCACCTTCGGTTTGGTCTGATGTGCCAACAACGTTCGAGAACTGTAATTAGAACATTCAAGCACATTCTTATATGCCAGATGTCATTGCAGTCCCTCTCCCTCCCTGCATGCCATCTGAGCACCTCCGCTCACCTCAACTGTGCTGGTTTCTGTGACCATCGCTCCATGGTCACACCACAATCACCTTCTGCCCACACTCGTAATGGCATCGGCCATTTCTTCTGCACTGATTTCTGGATTATCCCCCCTTGGCTGCATCGAGACTGCCTTCCGCTTGCTGTTGAAATGGCACCGGCCATTACACCTGCACTGCGTCCATCTCCAGGACTGCAGTTGGGACATATCATGCCTTTAATAGAACTTGCTCACTCCACATCATGTGTTGCTTGCGGCTGCCGCCGCAAGCAGACCTTGACTGATGCATCATCCACCACTACTGCACTCCCGGCGTTGGGGGCTTTCTACACTGCTTACACAGATCTTTGCCTCTCAGTGCTACATCTACATGCGTTACCTGGCAGGTTTCCTAAGCTACCTGCATTGCAAAAGTACAACCCTAAGACTTGGTTCAGATTGGTGGATCATCTACTGGATATCCACGGGATTTCAGACAATGATGCATGTTTTGTCTGCCTGTTGAGCCACCTCCATGCTCATCCAGATCTCATAAGTGGTCTGCTCCTCTCGCAGCCTGCCTCGCCCAACTATTTAATGGCAAAAACATTGCTCTTCGAATGCCTTTCTTGCCCTCCAGCAGAGGCTATCCACCACACCATCCACAATGAGCACCTCGACGGCCACATACCTTCAGAGCTTTGGCAGTGCCTACATGCCTTAATTGATGACCAAGCACTACCAGACCCCATGCTGTGGACCTTGTGGATGGTCAAGCTTCCATACAACCTACAACTTCACCTACTGTCTCACATAACTGACCCTCTTGAGTCCGTATACGCATGGCCGATTGGGCCTACGCAATCATTTGTCACGGACGACACTGCCTTCGCCTTCAGTTGGTAAGCCTGCACCTGCGGTTCCACACCCTGCTGTCTGGTAGGGGCCAGCACATGTGCCTCAGCTGCTCAGTGACCTGTCACGAGCTGCCTCCTGGTGGCCTGCAGGATGTACTGCCTGTGACCTCCCGACAGCAGCTGACCTTACCCAAACAGCACCCTGAGCGGTCTTGGGCTATCATGCAGTCAGCTGCATCCCCCACCCACTCCACACCACCCTCACCTCCAAACTTACCAGCTATGCTGATACCAACAGGGACATTGCTCACAACTTCCACGTGCCTTGTGTGTACCAAAACGATTCTGGCGGGCACGTTTAGGTGCCAAGTCACACCATGATTGTCCACAGCGCCTACCTCCCAATGCAGCACTGCCTGCTCCAGCAGCGCAACACCTCTATGGTACAGACTTGTCATTGGGCATGCACATTTATTGGTACCGGTGCTGATGCCAGCATTATCCCGGCAAAGCAAGCAGGCAACATGCTTGCTCCTGCTAACCTCACTTTGATCGCCACAAATCACTCTCTTATCATGGTCCTTGACTCCATCAAGATGTCGCTTCACCTATCATTGTTCGCGACTTTTCCTTGGATCTTCCACATCGTCAAAGTGGATGAACCAGTGATCAGGTTGGAGTTTCTACATCTTTATGAACTTTCACTTAACCTGCAGGCCACAGCGCTCTGCCCCACATCAGGTTCTACCATTCTGTGCTCAGATGAGTTTGGCACGACACCGCTCTCTGCCTCCTTGGCTATGCTTTCCACATGTGCATCTCTGCTTTAAGGTATTTCTGCACGTCTCTCTGATTTGTTGGACATCCGCACACAGATCGACAGGCTCCACACACATAACGAGGAGTTACACACCCGCATTGGAGCCACTTCTGCTGAAATGGCTGACGCGTGGAGTATTTTATGCAGCTTGTCTGCAGAGCCACTTCTTTGGGAACCGTCATCCGCTTCTACTGCATCTTCACTCTGCATTACTGATGTGTCAAGCTTCTCTTCCCCTGCTGCCAGTTCCAAGCCATCACAGTTGAATCTACAGGACGCTCATGTTCTCGCTCCATGGGATTCCTCGGATCAGTTGGCTGCTGCACCACATCTTCCATAATCTTCCGTTACCATCGCTGTGTCCAGCAAGGACGCACATGTTCTTGCTTCACAGAATCCCTTGCATCACATGGTTGCCACACCATGCCCTCAGTTGTCGCCTGCTGCTGATGCACCACCCAAGCCAGCAAGGTCAGTGAAATGCTGTCGTTTGTGGCCCCCCTCTCACCCCCCCTCTCCCCCACTTGCCTCCCTTTGCACCATGGTCAGCCCACCTGTACCTTATAAAGCTTGAGTCTTAAAGTTTCCAAATTGCTGTGAGCGAAAGAAATTGTTCAGTATTTATTGGTTTCAGGTGTGCCCCGACCATTGGACAGCAACTGGTCTTCACCTATTCACCTTGTGCCTAAGAAGAACAGCTCGCTATGCATGTGTGGGGACTACATGTCCCTTAATGCTAGGACAATAATTGATAACTATCCCATTCCTCATATCCAGGATTTCACTCAGTTACTGCATGGCTCGAAGTTCTTCTCTGTCTTAGACTGTTTGAAGGCATATCAACAAATTCCCATGCACCTGCTGGATATTCTAAAGATGGCCATCATCACACCCTTCAGCCTATTTTACTACTGTTATATGCCTTATGGCTTGAAAAATGCTTCGCAGGCATGGCAACATTTCATTGTTCCATTTTGCTACCTATGCCTTTTGCTTTTGCCTCTTTGGATGACATCCTAATCTTTTCCTCATCTTCCAAGGAACACCAGTTTCACCTTAACGTAGTTCGTATGGCTCTCACGGCCAATGGTGTGGTTATCAACCACAAAAAATCTTAACTCTGTTCTACATCTGTGCCATTCCTTGGCCATACAGTCTCAGCCAATGGCCTCTGACCAATGGATTCTCTTGTTGAAACCATTCTCACACTGCCTCTTCCTGAGGATTACGCTCAACCCATCGTTTTTTGGGCGTGATAAACTTTTATCAACACCATATCCTTTTGGCTGCCTCTATGCAGACGACCCTTACCAATGCCCTCTCTGGTAAAAATACTATAGGGAAGTGACAACTGGACTAGACTAAGCCCATACTCGATGCATTCGACAATCTGAAAACCGCCAGTATGAAAGCAGTCACTCTCGCACACCTTGATCCCAAGGCCCAAATTTTTATTACTACTGACACAAGCAAGTCAGCTGTGGGTGCTGTCTTACAACAGCACTCCATGGACTCCACACAGTCGCTTCATTTCTTTTCGAAAAAACTAACCACGAGGCAGTGTAAATGGATGGCTTTTGACCATGAGCTTCTCGCAGTTTATGAGGCAGTCAAACACTTCAGGACTAATGTGGAGGGGCGTCCTTCCACTATCTACTCGGACCATAAACTTCTCGTTGACATAATACGCAACCCAGCGAAGGATCTCCTACCGCTATGCTTCTGGCACATAGACTTTATTTGCCAACATTCTTCAAACGCTTATTCTGTGGTGTGTAAAATGTTGTCGTTGACTGTCTATCTCATATCTTGGTGATCTCTGCACCCTTGAACTTAGATGAACTCTCCCAACTTCAGACTGAAGACACGGACACACAGCGACAGGTTTCAGATGACGAGTCTTCGCTCGCCATCAAAACTCTTACCCTGCACGGGTCATCAACCCTCATCTTCTGGGATGTTTCTACTGGCTCCCTCCACCCCTTGGTACTGTCTGCCCTACAGTGCAGAACCTTCAACACTTTACACAATCTGGCCCATTACAGAATGTGGGCAATGACAAGACTAGTCACTGAATGTTTTATCTTGGCAGGCATGCTGCATGATTGCCACTTCTGGACACCCGCGTGTGTCCCTTGCTGTCATAGTAAAGTGAGCAGACATGCGCAGCCTCCTTTAGGATAGTTCGATGTCCCCAGGGGTCACCTGTGGCATGTGCGCACTGATGTGGCCAGTCCTCTCCCCCCCTTCCAAGGGGTACACGTACATATTGTCTATAACCAACTGTGTAACCCGTTCTGTTGAGGCAGTCCCTCTGGTCCGCATTATGGCAAAGACCACAGCTCATGCCTTCTTATCAGCATGGGAGGGGAAATTTGGCTGCCCCCCTTCACTTACTATGGACCAGGGATGACAGTTCGCATCCACACTTTTCACTCGCTGTGCGAGCTGTGCGGAGTAGCGAAATTCCACATGATAGGCTATCATCCACAGGCAAATGTCCTGGTTGAGCGATGGCACCAAACTCTAAAAGCTGCACTCATATGCCATGATGGGCCTTGGTCTGAGGCACTTCCTTGGGCCTTACTCGGCATCCACTCTGCCCACAAGGAGGACCCGAATGCTTCGCTGGTGGAGATCTTACATGGAGAACCATTTCTCCTCCCAGCTGAATCCGTTGAGGACAGACCCCTGACCAATGCAATTAACCTTCTGGCCCTTGTATAATGAATGAATGCACACGTCACCCACCTTCGCCCACCCCTGCATTACATACATTCCATGCCGCTGGTGTTTGTACACAAAGACCTGGCATCATGCAAATTCATCATGCTACGAGACAACTCTGTACATGCAGCCCTGCAACCTCCTTACTCCTGTCCGCACCGCGGCTTACCCCGTGGAGTGTACTTTCCTGATACTACCAAATGGACGACTGAATACGGTTTCAGTTAACCATTAAAACCTGCATGGTCCCTCTCCGAGCCATGTTTTGATGCCCCAGCCAGCCTGTCATCGCCAACGCCTCAAACACTGTGAGTTATTTCCAATCTATGACTCATAATATCCACAACTTTATTCCTAGGTATGTTTAGTCATGTTAGTGTAATTGCTGAATTGTGTAGTTCCATATGTAATTTGCCAAAAGAAAGGGTCAAGCCCAGGTGAGATGGGATAAGACTGGGACAGGAATGAGATAAGATGTGCTGTGTGAGTGAATCATGCAGGTCTGGCACCTGAGTCTTTGATATGACCTATGTGGGAAACAGTTGGGAGTGGGTATGGCATAGAAATGGACCAGGGTATTGTGTAAGCTGGGTGGGCAGCAGACTAGCACTTTAGGAGGAGTGGGTTGGATTGTGGGTGGGATGTTCCTTATTTCCAGGTGGAGTGGTATGTAGTCAAAGTGCTGATGAAGGACATGCCATCAAAGATGCTGGCAGTCATGGGGGATTTTCTTGCAATAAGCCAATCATTTCCCTCACAGTCAAAGTCGTTTGCCCCAGTATGGGATGATGTTGGATGATGATGGGCTACTCCTTTGCAGCTAATTCTTTGGGGTGATGGGAGGATTTAGGTTGCATGAGGGAAAAGAATGTTTAATTTGTGTTAGATGACAAGCAGTTTGGCTTTTGGACAGGTAAGGACACCAGGGAGGCAACTATGGTCATCTCAGTGACAACGGAAGCAAGACTTCAAGAAAATCAATACACTTTCATACAACTTATTGGAGGGGACAATAAGAATGGAAGTGCTCAGATTAAAATGGATGTAAGGGATGCAGTCATTCAACCTATACTTTAAAGAAACAATGATGGAAATAAAAGAAAGGTTCAAGAGTAGGATTAAAACTCAGATTAAAATGATGCCAATGCTAAGATTTGTTGATAATATCGCTATCCTCAATGAAAGTGAAGAAGAATTATGGAACATGTAGAAATGAAAGATCAGTTCAGTGGGTACAGAATACGGATTGAGAGTAAATGAAAGAAAGGTAAAAGTAATGAGGAACAGGGGGAATGAGATTAGCGATAAACCTAACATCAAAACTGGTGAGCATAAAGCAGATCAAGTAAAGCAATTCTTCTACTTTTCAACAAAATATCTTGTAATGGACAAAGTAATGAGGACAGAAAAAGCATATTAGCACATCAAAGAGGATGCTCTTGGCCAAAAGAAGTCTGCTAAAATCAAACATCAGCCTTAATCTGAGGAAGACATTTATGAGAATCAACATTTGGAGCACAGCATTGTATTGTAGTGAATCATGGACTGCGGGAAAACTGGAAAAGAAGAGAATTGAAGAATTTGAGATGTACTGCAGAAAAATGTTGAAAATCAGGTGGACTGATAAAATAAGGAGTGAGGTATTTTTCTGCAGAATTGGCAAAAAAAGGGAATGTGTGGAAAACACTGCCAAGAAGGGACAGGACAATAGGATATATGTTAAGATCCTTTTTCTCACATGATATGCTGAAAATCATGATGAAGGGCAACAGGCAGATATCATTATTTTTAGATTTCCAGAAAGCATTTGGCATAGTGCTTTGCTGTAAATTATTCATGACTGTTCAACATGCAGAATAGTTTCCCAAATACACTCCTGGAAATGGAAAAAAGAACACATTGACACCGGTGTGTCAGACCCACCATACTTGTTCCGGACACTGCAAGAGTGCTGTACAAGCACTGATCACACGCACGGCACAGCGGACACACCAGGAACCGCGGTGTTGGCCGTCGAATGGCGCTAGCTGCGCAGCATTTGTGCACTGCCGCCGTCAGTGTCAGCCAGTTTGCCTTGGCATACGGAGCTCCATCGCAGTCTTTAACACTGGTAGCATGCCGCGACAGCGTGGACGTGAACCATATGTGCAGTTGACGGACTTTGAGCAAGGGCATATAGTGGGCATGCGGGAGGCCGGGTGGACGTACCACTGAATTGCTCAACACGTGGGGCGTGAGGTCTCCACAGTACATTGATGTTGTCGCCAGTGGTGTTGGCCGTCGAATGGCGCTAGCTGCGCAGCATTTGTGCACTGCCGCCGTCAGTGTCAGCCAGTTTGCCTTGGCATACGGAGCTCCATCGCAGTCTTTAACACTGGTAGCATGCCGCGACAGCGTGGACGTGAACCATATGTGCAGTTGACAGACTTTGAGCAAGGGCATATAGTGGGCATGCGGGAGGCCGGGTGGACGTACCACTGAATTGCTCAACACGTGGGGCGTGAGGTCTCCACAGTACATCGATGTTGTCGCCAGTGGTCGGCGGAAGGTGCACGTGCCCGTCGACCTGGGACCGGACCGCAGCGACGCACGGATGCACGCCAAGACCGTAGGATCCTACGCAGTGCCGTAGGGGACCGCACCGCCACTTCCAAGCAAATTAGGGACACTGTTGCTCCTGGGGTATCGGCGAGGACCATTCGCAACCGTCTCCATGAAGCTGGGCTACGGTCCCGCACACCGTTAGGCCGTCTTCCGCTCACGCAGCCCGCCTCCAGTGGTGTCGCGACAGGCATGAATGGAGGGACGACTGAGGCACACAGGGCCAACATCCAGCATCGTGGTGTGGGGAGCGATCTCCTACACTGGCCGTACACCTCTGGTGATCGTCGAGGGGACACTGAATAGTGCACGGTACATCCAAACCGTCATTGAACCCATCGTTCTACCATTCCTAGACCGGCAAGGGAACTTGCTGTTCCAACAGGACAATGCACGTCCGCATGTATCCCATGCCACCCAACGTGCTCTAGAAGGTGTAAGTCAACTACCCTGGCCAGCAAGATCTCCGGATCTGTCCCCCATTGAGCATGTTTGGGACTGGATGAAGCGTCGTCTCACGCGGTCTGCACGTCCAGCACGAACGCTGGTCCAACTGAGGCGCCAGGTGGAAATGGCATGGCAAGGCGTTCCACAGGACTACATCCAGCATCTCTACGATCGTCTCCATGGGAGAATAGCAGCCTGCATTGCTGCGAAAGGTGGATATACACTGTACTAGTGCCGACATTGGGCATGCTCTGTTGCCTGTGTCTATGTGCCTGTGGTTCTGTCAGTGTGATCATGTGATGTATCTGACCCCAGGAATGTGTCAATAAAGTTTCCCCTTCCTGGGACAATGAATTCACGGTGTTATTATTTCAATTTCCAGGAGTGTATGTGAGTGGCTTGAAGGCTTTTTAAGTAATAGAACCCAGGAAGTTATTCTTGACTGTGAGCATTCTTCAGAGACAAGGCAGTGCCCAGGGAAGTGTGATAGGACTGCTCTTGTTCAAGACAAGAGAAATTAGGACTTGTATGGAGGTATATAGGTAGTAGGTTTTTGCTTATCCTATTTGGAGAGGGAGGGGGGTGGAGAGGGAGAGGAGAGGAAGGGAAATGATTAGTTGTCATATCCTCTGCTATGCACAGTACAATGGTTTGCAGAATATTCACATAGATGTAGATGAAGACATCAGGGAATTACTTAATAGCTTTGATGGTATTACAGGGAATTGTAGATGGTAAAATCTAGGGGAAGACAGAGATTGGAATACATACAACAAGTAACTAAAAATGCAGAATGCTAGTGCTTCTCAGAGATGAAAAGGCTGGCACAAGAAAGGAATTTGTGAGGGGCTGCATCAGACCAGTCAGAAGACTGATGGCTAAAAAATATTGCAACTGCTGTGTAGCTCTAGATAATAGAGTTGCACTTCTATCAATGGTGCATGTTACAGTTTCCAATTCATTTAAATTGTCTTGAGCCATTACCTGTTATACATTTAAATTTTTTTGGTTTCTCTGTTAAATATTACACTTCATCAAAAGCATTAAAATCTTCAAAGACTGTAGAATTATTATTGTTCAGTCTTTGGCACTGAATGATTCCCACAGACATTCTCTAAGAGTAAATTCTTAATCTCACTGCTGTCTTCTGTTGTAGGTAAATTTTCTTATTTCTAATACGTACAAGAAGAAAACCGAGCATTAAAAAGTTGTCTCCTGACAAAAATCACTACAATAAATCCCAATGGCGGAACAGCCAAACTAAAATTTATTATTGGTTTTGATGAAGGCTTATCACTGACTCCAAATGCTCCCCAAAAATGGCCATTTGAATTTCCTTGTAACATGCTGTAAACAATTTTGTTGTTGTTATTGTTGAAAAGTCATACCTCTAGTGATGTGCTTATTATCAGTGGGTTATCTCCTTGTTTCCGTGCCTTGAAACAGGAGACTGGAACAGCATTACAGATGTACGTGACATATTAAGCTAACAACAAGATATAAGCAACAACTTTGTTTTCTACATAATGGATAAGATGTTAACCTAATTACATTAAACATAGCTTGAGTAAGTCAAAATATTTTAGAGCAGGTTCATGTTAGTTATCATTAATTTAATTTAATTTCAAGCAATTGGTTCACTTCGTTGCCACAAATTTTGACTCATTCCACATTCCTTAAGGTTCCCCTTCATGATGATATCTATAGAACTTGATGAACGAATGGATAAAGGAAGGAAAATTTTGTCACAATTCACCCTATATAATAAAGCTGCAAGCAATAACTAAGCCACATTGCGATTCACAGTTCTCTCTCTCTCTCTCTCTCTCTCTCTCTCTCTCTCTCTCTCTGTCTCTCTCTCTCTCTCTCTCTCTCTCTCTCTCTCTCTCTCTGTGTGTGTGTGTGTGTGTGTGTGTGTAACTAGGCATGTTCAAGAAAGAGGGTAAGAGGTGTTGCAGACAGTGGTGAAATGGGAAAATATGGAAGAATGAAGAAAAGCAAGGGACAATGACTCTGCCACACAGCCTAGTTCAAGTCTTCAACTAAAGAAATGGCCAAATGGCCAATCCAACAGTCAAAAGGATTATTAAAATACACCCTCTTGACTTGTTGTTGCTGGTATTATTAGTATCTTTGTCTGGAAACCTAGTAGATACCAGATTAGATCTCAGTAGACCATTGACTTTTCAGTCTATGTTTTAACCTAGCCTTCACCTCTTAGTGATGCGAGAAGTTACCAAAAAACAACATGTGGTTTGGATTCCATGTTAAACTGTAGGTTTGTTTACTGGATTAGGTTAGAGGCACGCCAAGTACTTAAAGTGGCATCCAAGTGAAAGGTTTCCACCCGGCCATTGAGGCATATGAAATTACTATTATTATTATTTACTGGCGGCAATGGATAGCTGAATGACTTGAATGGATGGATATGACCAAAGTTTAAAAGACTGCACAAGAAAGAATTGATAACTGAAAACTACACATAGCAAATAACCCCACCCCTACACACATGCACATACAACTACTTCAGCCATGGACTCTCACAAACCCATCAAGATACACCCATAGAGCTTGCTGCTCTTTGGCGGGTTTGTGATTGGCTACCACAGGGCCCCAGGCTTTGCAGCATCTTTTCCCTTCCCGTGCTCAAGTCTAACCTCTTACTATTCTTCTTCCCCTCTCTTGGGGAACGTGTCTGGGATGTTTTTGGAAATGTGTTCTGTATATTCAGTAACTGACATCAGAATAATGTCTCCACCGTTTTGCATTCCTTTTTTCTTTCTTTGTACCCCTTTTCCTATCCTTCTGCTGCTTCAGTGTTTGAGGTTCCTTTTTTTCTTCTCCCTCCCTGTGCACTCATGAACATCAGCCCATGTGCCTGATGTGTAGCAGGTAACCGGATAACGCGTAATTCCCAGCCCTGGGTTGACAGGTAGGATTCACACATAACCCCTGGTACAGGACAGGCCCAAGGAGAGGCAATTGAGCTGCTACCTTCCCAAACTGCTGACTGGTTCTTCTGTTAGGTGTTTAAGAGATGTGACCTGAGGTGTGAACAGTCAGTTAAGGTGGATGGGCCCCCTTCTGAGGGGGGATCCCCAATTGCCAATTGGAAGGAGCATGCCATCAGAGATGCTGGCAGTCATGGGGGATTTTATTGCAATAAGCCAATCATTTCCCCCACAGTCAATGTCTGGCAAACATAAATGGAATGAGAATAATAATTCAAAGACCCTCCCATCTGTGCCATGGTTCCTCATGGTTCCATCATGGCTATCCTTTTTGTGTCTAGGCCCATTGAATTCTGAATTCTTTGCATGGTGTTTTTTATACTAGGCTGCTCGATGGTCTGACTGAGACAGAAATCCAATTGTATCTCTCTGATCAGCATGTCATTACAATGCATTAGGTGAAGAAAAAGATATGTGCACTTTTTCACTTTTGATAGAGTAGTGCTTCCATCAAAGATCAAAGCAGGCTATGAAGTTATCATAGACTGACTGTACATTCTGAACTTGATGTGCTGTTACCAGGGTCATCATTACAACTACACTTGAATGTTCTGTCAACACTTGGCCTAATGTGTAACCTCTTGAGGGGGATTGTCCACCTCCTTCTTCCCACTATATCAACTACAATGGTGACCATAATGCCTCCTCCCAAATTTGTCCCATGTATCTCAATGAGCCAGCTGTCCAGGAGATGTGGGTGGAGGAAACAGTGCCTTACCCAGTCGCTCTCAAGTTGTTGACTAGTTGGAAACCCTGCGCTCTACCATCTGGCACTTACAGTACTGTTCTTGCTCCATCTTGCTCCATGAAGGACATTGCCGTGCAGACATGTGACCTCAAATTCAGCACTGCAGTTCTGAAATCACCCAGTGTCATGGTAGCCTCCCTGTCTCCTCCTCCAGCTGTGCAAAAAGGCACCAAACTTTCGCCTTACAGGGCAAAGTAACTTGCTACACAACCGGCAGGCCGGAATTGACAGAAGGAATACTGCCACGAAGACTTCCTTCATCCCTCCAGCCAACAAACATTTGAGTCTTCCTCTGCCAATTTGAAAAGCTCCGAGAAGTCAAACAAAGGTGAACAGTCTTCTCCTTCACCGACTCGGAGATCCGCTTAAACAGTGTCGTCATCTGACACCCTTGTCCAGGTGACCTCCGTGTTGCTGGTGCACACCATCAACTGTTTTTCTGCCCTGGACTCCACAGGTTGACAGAGAGAGAATGCCAGTGCCTCTGTCAGGATTCTCCAGACTCTACTCCCTGTAGCAATGAGTTTTTGAGGGCTGGCAGCTGCCACGGTGACACCCCTTCATTTGTTCTGTCCTCGCCTTTCCTCTTTATGAATCTCCTCCAATGGAACATCCAGGGCCTTCGATCCAACTAAGAAGACTTATGACTGCTCTTAGAATTGCAGCATCTGCTTTTTCGCTGCCTCCAGGAAACAAAATTGTGTCCTCATGATCACTTTCAGCTCTCACATTTCTTCTTGGTCCACTTTGACTTCCCCCACAAGAACAGCATTCCATATCATGGGGGAGTCATGCTGTTCATTGGGATGGCATTCCTAGTCAACCCATCTCCCTGTCTAGCTTCAAGCTTCTGCAGTCTGCACTTTCTTTCCTTGCTTGACCTTTTCCCTTTGTACCATTTTCATTCCGTGTCACCAGGAAACATTTCCTCCAGCTTATTGTGCAACTCCTTCACCCCTTTCTGCTGCTCAGTGACTTTAATGTGCACAATCCCCTTTGAAGCTCACCCAGAACCTGTCCCTCTCGTTTAGCACTGCCCAGTTTGCCCCTCATCTCGAGTGGTCTGTTCTCTTTGAGACATACTCAAGTGACCATTTCCCGTGTTCTGTCTGATTGCTGACTCCTATCTCACCTACACCCTAATGGCAGCATTCTAAGGCTGACTGGAGGCTGCATTGCTACAAAGTATTTAAATTGCCTAAGTGTTCATGTGCAAGATCCAATTAGATTTACATTGAATATATTTTATGCTCCTAGATTTCCATCCTTCTCATTACCATCTGTGTGAAAGTGCATGTGAATTTATTTTTTGTGTTTCCATTGATAGCTTGTAGTATGGAACTTGCTGTCTGCTGTGATCAGTCTGGCCAACTTTGGGTGTTCAGTCAAAGCAAAGAGGTTTGTAGATTCTAAGTTGTGTTCATTGACAGTGGGTAGGTTGGTAATGGAAGCATCCCCTGGTCTGTTCTGGCAGTCTGTGGAGATTCGTTGTTCTCGGGGGTTCTTCAACACTTGACACTGGGCAGTCAGTGAGTGTGGTCGGCAGCTTAAGACTGAGCTTAGAGTGAGTTGTGTAAGTCTTCAGGCTAGCTGAAGTAGCATAGTTCACCTTTTATTACAGTGATAGGTTCAGTTTATGCAGGATAGGCCATGGTGGCAATTTACCAATTTTAATAAGTACTTTCTTTGTGGCTACCAGAACTTCTAGTGTGCAAAGGCTTCCCATCTAGTGATGCTGAGATTTTCCTAAGTGTATAGGCATGCATGGTTATATTCTTGTGTGAATGTTTTCTTATTATTGCAGTTCGAATTCTTTTGGTTTCAACTGTGATTTGATAAATTTACCTTTATGCTTCACGTCACATGGTACAAACTTGCCTTCTGTGTTGTTCAGCAGTATCAGTCATGTTCTCTTGAGTGAACTTGAGTGAATTTAGGTTGTGTTGAATGTTCTGTGTAATTAATGGATTTTAGTGTATTTTACTGTGTGAAATTTCAAATGATTGGTGTGCTTGCTTTGTTAGTCTGAACTAGGTGCTTGGACAAGCCAGTTGAGCCCTCAGCTCTCTGTGTCCGTTGAGGGATAATTCTTGCAGTTCATTTTATCTCTCTTTGTGCATCCTGCAAGTAATTTAATTGTTCTGTGAAAATGTTCAGGCACCTAATAAATGTGCTACCTTTTTCTTAATCTTGTAGCCACATGGTCTCCCCCTCCACCTTGTATTAGTTTTACTCACGTCAGAATATCTTAAGCAATTGCATTTGTTGAACAATGACTACTTCAGAAGGCACAAATCTCTTTCCATGACTCTTTGGTGAAGGCGTGATGTGTCTTAAACTTTGTTCTTTAGTATGGATCTTGGGTAAGTATGTGTATTTGTCCTGTCCTCTTCCCTGAATTTTCACATACCTTCCGCTTCATTGGTCTGTCACCATTTAACTAGTTGAAACAGTGTTAAATTTAACTCAGGCAGTGGCAAGCATTATTACAATCTGTTTATTGTATATTACAATCTGCTTATTGTATAGTATTTAACTTGTATTTTTGCTTAAAATAAATTGTGTTTATACTTCATGAGTATCCATCAACACAGCCACCCCTTCTGAAATTAATCTTAGTACATCCAACCTGTTTTTACCAAAGCACAGTATTCTTGCAGGCCCAAATTCTCAATTTTAATTAGATTCTAAAGAATTATGTTTTAATTTAACTAACTACTTTCATTCAGTATGATCATGCTTTTGAGTAAATTAATTTCAGTGTACATTTAATGAGAGTACTGATATCTTATGCAACAAGTTAATAATTTCATTAATTAATTGTAATTAATTTATTCCCAACTTTGTTGGGTGCAACCCTAAATAATCTACTATGAAAGAAAATATAGAGTGCTTATTTGCTTAACATTCGGTAGTCCAGTAACTCTAAAAAGCCATACATCCCATTTCCCATTTAAGACTGTACTCCTCCCTGGTGACCTTCGATGAACATTATTTCCCCAGTTGAAATGACCAGGTAGAACATCTTACAAATGTTATCCTTACTGTTACATATTGTTCCGTTCCTTGCACTTCTTCTTTGCCACACTATGTCCCGATCCCTTGGTGAACTGACAAGTGAAGCTACATAATTTGCACATGGGGACATGCTCTCCACGTTTTTAACCATCATCCTATGATGGCCAACTGCATTCATTTCAAATAGTTCAGGGACACTGTCGTCATGTTCTTGGGGATGGCAAAAAAGCTAGCTAGATTTCCTTTACTAGTTCTTTAAGCAGTTCCACACCATCATCCGCCATGTGGGTCAATCTCCGACGGCTATCTGGAATGAAGGTCCATTCCCCAATTTCTGGTCTGACAGTAGCAGATAATGTCCTAGTGAATCATACTGCTACATCCAACACCTTGACTGCTGTTTTCTGGAGCTTTTGAGCTCCATCCACTATCATTCTGCATTCATCCATTGGAAACGAGGGAAGGAGCTCAGGCGATACCCTTCTCTTCTCAGAGCTGTGAGTGCTAAAATGTTGCCTTTACTATGAGGGAGCTAGGTCATGCTCTCACTTCATCCTGATTCTTCGCCTCAGGGCTGGCTGATGTTCACTTGCAGATATTGAAGACCTTTCTCTTGCGGGAAAGCACTTTCTCCTTCACACATGGAATCACATCTAGGCAGAGGGTACGTTTCCCAGACACTGGTATGCAGCCACTGTCATACCCACACCTAAGCTTGACAAGAACAAACACCTTCCTTCTAGTTGTCATCCAATTTCTCTCACCAGTTTTGTTTTCGAGGTGATGGAATGTATGATACGTGCACAGATGGTATGGTGGCTTGAGTCTCACAATTTACTAACTTCTGCACAGTGTGGATTTCAAGCACGCTGTTCTGTGGTTGACAATCTCACCACTTTGTCAACCTATGTCATGTTTTCTGTGGAAATACAAGGCTGTAACTGTCTGTTTCAATTTTGAGAAAGCCTACGACACGTGCTAGAAGACTGGTATCCTCCGTACTCTCTACACATGGGGCTTCTGTGGCCACATGCTCTGTTTCCTTCAGGAATTCTTAAAAGACCGAGTTTTCAAGGTATGTGTGGGATCTGCCTTGTTGGACACCTTTACCCAGGAAAACAGTGTGCCTCAGGTTTCCATCCTGAGCGTTGTCCTCTTTGCTATTGCCATTAACCCTATTGTAGTCTGTCTCCTGCCAGGCATATCTGGCTCCCTTTTTGGAGATGATTTTGCCATCTTTTGCAGTTTTCCATGGACTTGTCACCTTGAGTGGCATCTTCAGAGATGTCACAATCATCTTAATTGGTTCCTTCCACTGTCTTTACATCTTGGGCCTGTTGCTCTTCCAGTTGTTGAAACTATGAAATTCCTGGGACTTGTGCTCAGTAGGAAACTTTCTTGGTCCTCCAAGTGTCTTTCCTGGCTGCCCACTATACATGGTCACTCAAAGTCCTATGTGTCCTCATTGGTACTCCCTGGGGAATGGGCCTGTTGCTCTTCCAGTTGTTGAAACTATGAAATTCCTGGGACTTGTGCTCAGTAGGAAACTTTCTTGGTCCTCCAAGTGTCTTTCCTGGCTGCCCACTATACATGGTCACTCAAAGTCCTATGTGTCCTCATTGGTACTCCCTGGGGAATGGGCCTGTTGCTCTTCCAGTTGTTGAAACTATGAAATTCCTGGGACTTGTGCTCAGTAGGAAACTTTCTTGGTCCTCCAAGTGTCTTTCCTGGCTGCCCACTATACATGGTCACTCAAAGTCCTATGTGTCCTCATTGGTACTCCCTGGGGAATGGATCGGACCACCTTCCTCCATTTGTTCCCTTGTCCATTCAGAACTAGACTATGGGTATTTCGTTTATGCATCTGCACATCTGTCCCTCTTACGCCATCTTTATACTATCCACCATTATGGCATCTGTTTGGCCACTGGCACCATTTACACTAACCTGGTTGAGAGTCTGTATGCCAAAGCAGCACAACTACTGCTCATACCACCATGACTTTCTCCTCAACAGATATGCATGCCATTTTCCTGCCATGCCCGGCCCTCATCCTAAGCCTCCTTCTTTGATGACTCCTTTGATTGCCAGTATGGGGTGCATCCCTCTTCTCTGTTACCTCCTGGAGTTCACTTTCAGCTCTTGCTCCAGCAGCTTAACTTTACGCTACCTGCCACTTTCCCGATGGGTATGAACCCTTCATCACCTTGGATTTGTGTGGCAGCCTTTGTTCATCTTGGCCATCATTCACTTCCTAAAGACACTACACCAGCCTCACTCTATCACCTTCAGTTTCATGCCCTCCGCATCGAACTTGGTGATACTACCTTTGTGTACACTGATGACTCTCGAACTGACAGTTGTGTCAGGAGTATCTTCATCATTGGCATTGATGTTTTTTGGTATTGGCTTCCAGAACACTGCTAAGTATTTACAGCAAATCTCTTTGCCCTGCTTCAGCCCATGCAGCACATCCGGTGATACAGGTTTTTCAATCGTGTCATCTGCTCTGACTCTTTCAGTGCCCTTCTGAGCCTCAGTATGCTGTACACCATCCATCACTTAGTGCAAAAGATACAGAAAAGCTGTCACTTCCTAGCTCTTGATGCAGCCACTGTGATGTTTATATGGGTTCCTGGTCACATTGGTCTGACAGGAAATGAGGCCACTGATGCTGCTGACAAGGCTGCAGTACTTGTACCTAAGCTTGCTAGGTTTTCCGATCCCTATGATGATCTCTGTGTTGCCATCTGTCAGAAGGTGGTGTCACTTTGGCATCACCGCTGGCCCTCGCTTCATGTGAACAAACTCCGGGGAATTAAGCATCTCCCATTGGCTTGGATAACCTCCTTCCAGCACTCTGGCCATCAGATCATTTCAGGTAGGTTGCTATTGGGTACTGTCTTTTTAGGCATTGTCATTTGTTAAGTGATGCTCCCCCACCACCATGTGCTCATTGCCCTCAACCTCTGACAGTTCACTGTTACACGATGGAGTGCACTTTTTTAACCACTTACAAACTCATGTAAGTTTTCCATTGATTGATTGATTGATTTCTTTATTAATCCATGTAACAATTTAAATTGTGTGGATTTCGTCAGCGAAATGATATACAATACAATATACGTACAGTTTATACACATAAAATTAGTTTTTACACACATTTTTGAGATGTCTTACATTAGTTTTATATCCTTATGTAATTTGTAATTTTCTTATAGCACTGTACAATTCTGGATTTCATATTATAATTATTTCTTCATGTATTACAATCTAGGCTCCTTTAATTACACTACATGTTTTAATTTAGATAGTCCGTTACTGCGTCATAACTTTTATTTAATAAAAAAAATTGTTTTGTTTTGGACTGTCCAATTGTGTCAATAGCTTTTATTTTTTGGGGTAATTTATTATATAATTTAACGGCATTGTACAACAAGCTCTGCTGAGTTTTAACTTTATTTTTCCTCTCTAGATGCAGATTGTATTAGTTTCTAGTTTCATAGCTGTGTACTAAAGAATTTTTCATATAGCAGTCAATATTTTTTTTTTTACATACATAATACTTTGAAAAATGTATTCACAATGTACAGTTTGGATTTCCAGCTTTTGGAAATGTTCAAGGCAGTGAGCCCTACTGCCATTCTTGATTGTTATACGAATTGCTCTTTTCTGTAATTTGGAAACTGTTTGAATATTTTTACTGTTGACTCCCCAAAATATTATTCCATAGGTAATAAAAGAGTGGATATAAGGAAAATATACAGATCTGACACATGTAGTATCACACACTGAAGTCAGAATTCAAAGAGCATAGCATGCTGTAGCGATTCTGTCACTAAGTATTTTAATATGTTCTTCCCACTTTAACTGACTGTCAACATGCATACCAAGAAATTTTGTGTAGTCTACACATTCTATAGTTTCATCGTTTAACTTAAAGTTGTTATAGTGTGGTTTTTTGCAGACACAGAAGTTAGCAACATTTTTATTTTTTTTGTTTTAATTTTTTTTTAATTTTTTAGTGTTAGTTTATTATTGGATGCCCACTCACATACACTGTTTAGTGTTTGTTCGGCTTTTTCTTTCAGTGCATCTGGTGATTTGTTACTGATTAGAACATTTGAGTCATCTGCAAACAATATTGTTTGTCCATGCTTGATGCTCTGTGGGAAGTCATTTATGTAAATGAGGAATAGTATTGAGCAACTTGAAATATGTGAGATTTCAGTTATCTGTCTTCTATTTTTTAGATATGACTGGAACCGCTTTTTCACAAGTGCCCTTATTCCCAGTTCATCTAACTTATTTAACAATATGTTGTGGTCTACTGTATCAAATGCTTTAGTTAGATCAAGAAATATATCTGTTGTGTAGTTCCCTTTATCTAATGTTTCTAAAATGTGTTTTGTGAGGTGTGCTGTTGCTGATTCTGTGCTTTTCCCTGATCGAAATCCAAACTGGTCAACAGACAGTAAGTTGTACTTATTTAAATAATTCATTAGCCTATCTTTCATAATAGTTTATAATATTTTTGCACAGCATGATAGTAGAGAAATTGGCCTATAATTTTCAATTTTTCCTGCTTCACCTTTTTTGAAGAGAGGTAGTAATTTAGCATATTTTAAATAGTTTCGAAAGTAGCCCTGCTTGAAAGATTGATTTATAATATCAACTAAAGGTGGAAGTGGGCTCCTGATACAGTCATTAATTATAAAATGGGGACTTCATCCAGACCAGCTGAGTTTTTGTTTATCAGTTTGCTGACTTCTTTATAGACTTCTTACTGTGTTGTAGGGAATAACACCATTGAGTGTGATACACCATTATTTGGCTTTTTGACCTGAGGGTCTGTTAGAAAAATTTCCTGTAATTTTATTCCTATGCTACTAAAATAATCATTTATATAGTTTGTCAAATATATTGGGTCTTTTATTAGAGTCCCTTCCTCTTTGATTTTCAAGTTTAGCAGATACATTTTCCTGGTACCAGTTTCCTGCTTCACAATCTTCCATACTGCCTTATTTTTGTTTTCAACAGAGAGTACCAGTTTGGAGTTATGAGCTCTCTTTGCTGCAAGAAATATTTTCCTATATGTTTTCCTAAGAGTGAGAAAGCAGGATTAGTTTGGCTGTGTTTAATGGAGCCCAGGTACTTTAGTGTTTCAGTTGATTTTTTGAGCCTTTTGTGACCCACTTGTTTTTTCCTGCTGTTGATAATGGACATAATACTTTTGGAAATGTTTCTTCAAAATTTAATTTAAACAATGTCATGAAATTTTTGAATTTTTCATTTGCATCTACCTCTGAGTATACTGAGTCCCATGTTTGTCCTGCTATCTGTTTGGCAAACTCATGTCTATTTTGTTTAGAAAAAAATTGTCTGTAAATATGCATTTTCTTTGTTTCTTCTGGAACCACTTTTATATTAATGATTTGACCTGAGTGATCAGATAATCCTAGCTCTGCCACCACCACCTTACAGTTTTCTTTGCCTAAATCTGGTAACACCTGATCAACAGCTGTCTTTGAGGATTTTGTTATTCTGGTTGCACTGTTAACCATTGGAACTAGATTGAAACTTTGAGCAAGACTCTGTAATGAGTCCCATGTAGAATCAGGATTCAATTTATCTACATTTAGGTCTCCACATATGAGAATGTGGTTTTTTGGAGTGGATATCTTGTCAAGAACATGATTAAGTTCGGAGAAAAAGATGTTGAAGTCTTCACTAGGAGATCTGTATATACATAAGATAATCAAATTCCTTCACCTGTGTTGCTCCCTGATTTCAACTGCCATCAGTTCAAAATGTTGCTCTTCACTGATTACACCTAAATCGCTACTGGTCTTATACTGATAATTTTGTTTTACATAAATACACCACCTTCCACACTTCATAGAAGTCGTACAGTATGCACACGTTAAATTATAAGACTGCAAGACTAACTGATTAATTTCAGCCTCATGGCACCAATGCTCAGTGAGACGAACAACTGAGCACTCTGTGGACTCCAGCTCCACTTCTAGCTGTTGGGTCTTATTTGCCAGGGAACATATATTTTGGTGAACAACTGTTAAGTAATTTTTGCCAACACTATTTGCATCTACACTTTTTTTCGTTTTAAAGTTATTCTGTTTTGGTTCAACTGCTTCCTTATTATGATTACACTCATGTTTTTTGTTTGCATATGGTATTCTTGGATAGTCACCCCCTGCAGACCGTATTAGTTTCCCTTATTTTTTATAAAGTCCACGGGTATTTTGCTGAAAGTCATTGCACCTAGTCTGTTTAGGTTCAGGCCATCCCTATCCAGACATTTGTCATCGAGAAATTTATCTGGGTCAACAAATACAACACCAAGTTCGTCGCTCTGTTCCCTGATGCCAGTGTTTATTTTGTTTGTAAACGCGTTACTCACCGATCTTCTTTGTAGAATTCCGTTGATAACAATTCTGGAGCTTGTAAACAAACCTTTGGCTGACCGATTTACGTTACGAATATCATTTATGATTTCTTCTTGTCTGCTGCTTCTAATAGAGTTTGTCCCTATGTGAATTATCACACCTTTAAAATTTGTGTTGGAATCATTGTTGTTTTGGTTGAATTTTTCCATGTTCCTAATGTTGTTATCAGTCATTTTAGTGAACACTGCTTGGGCTGTCAATCGTGTTTCACTTTTTATCTGTTGTATCGATTTGATGAAGGACATTTAATCTTTAGTTCAGGACCTCCATTTCTCTATGGCATATTTTATGGACCTTTTTCCAAGTCCCTGTTTATAGCTATCTTTCCTTCCATCACTTGGTATAATTGTGTAGTTGTTTTTAGCTCTTTTTTTTTCTTGGTGTTCTACGATTCTGATATGGGCGCATATGACCCTAGTTGTTTTTGCATCCAAAAACAAAAACTGACTAAGATGAACAAAATCACAATAATTTATGTGACACTGCCATTATTAATTATCAAATTAGTCAGTTTCCATTTTCTCATACTGCAGTTAATGTTTTCATATACACAACATGAAACTGATTTCTTTCTGGATAATTGAGTGATTTACATCACTTCCATCTATGTGTATATGTCACAGAATAGAACACTCAAAATTTGGTAAGAGTTTCCCACACTGTTTCAAGCAGTCCATTCTTTCACCCACCATATAAATCCAGTGCATAGTTACTGAATACACTGAAGTTATTGGTCTTGCTACATATTGTAGCATGTATTGTCCAACAGTGTAACAGGCTTCAAAGCTCTTGAAAACCTTAGCATGAGTTTGTTCCACTTGGTGAGCACCAGTGGACAGTTCCTGTTCAAAGTGTTCCAAAACGTCCTCTTCAAAGTAATAGTTTGAACCAAGCTGGATCTCTGGGATAAATTTTTAACACCAACTAAAGAATTAATAAAGCCTACCATACATACAGCAAATTTCTCAATACCATAACACACCACACATTTCTTCTGTGTGTATAGGGAAATGTTACAAACATAGAAAATTAACTTTGTTGTATGTACAGATTACAATTTTAGAAGTGCTACAAGTGAAAAATATGGTACCAACTTGCAACTTTCTGACCTCTTGTAGTCTTTTCTCAATGCCGCAAATGTTCAATGATGCAGATATTTTCTTTTGGGATCCAATTCTACATACATTTTTGGAGTATCTCTGCCTTTGTCATGAATTTTTCTCTTGGTAGGTAGCATACTGATCAAACTTGTGCACTGGTACATGTGATAATGCTGTCAGTAACATTGAAATATCTAATAAATCAAGACCGATGGAACTTTTACCGCCGACAGAAATCTGTACCATCCACACTGTGACCTGATTAGAACACACTTTTATCTGTAAATTATGAAATCTGTTTTTGTGAAAGTTTACTATGTTTTCTAGTCTGTAGGAGCAAATTTTACACAAATATAATATTTTGTTTTTCTATCAATATATTAAAATACTGCAATACTACACTATGAAGATAAGTTTGCAAATAAATGACAGATAATGCTAATAAAACAAAAATATATCATTTATTATTATTTTACCATGTAATTTTTAATATCATAAAAGATATGTTACTATTTTGTATTTTTATTGTGATACTATCCATACTCATTCAATGTTTCATTGTAATATGAAGTTAACAGCATTAAGAATATTTTCAATAATGTGAAAACTTTAGCATCATCTACTACTCTCAAAGATCATCAAAGGAACTGACATTCTTGTTAAACACTTATTAAATGATAATTGAATTATAATATGGAAATCAAAGTTTCATAACAACATTTTGACTCATAGAACATTCTGGAAACTTTGAGGATACTTAGCATGGATTACACTCATCAGCCAGAACATTATTACCACTGACCTACTGTTCATATAAACCCATCCAGGTGACAGCATCATCTGACAAGGAATCACTGCTAGTCAGACATACACACTGCATGCAGTATCAGTGAGAATGCTGCCTGTGTTAGAATGGAGAAGCATGCGATTTGTCTGAATTTGACCAAGGGTAGATTGTGATAGCCTGGAGGCTTTGCATGAGTATTTTGGAAACAGCACAGCTTGTCAGTTGTTTGAGGAGTGCTGTGGTGAGTGTCTTCAATACATGGCGAAACCAAGGTGAATCTATGTCCAGAAGTTGTGAGGTTGGGTGGCCACCCCTCATTACAGACGCTGGATTTCTTAGGCTGGGCAGACTTATAAAACAGAACAGGTGGTGAACTGTGGCAGCTCTAATATCACACTTTAATGTTGGACAGTGTACAAGTGTATCTGACCACACAGTGCACTGAACACTCCTAACAATGGGCCTCTGCATTTGATAATCCATGCATGTGCCAATGTTAACACCATGATGTTGGCAACCATGACTAAAATGAGCATGTGACCATTGGCAATGGATGTTGATGCAGTGGCAGAGAATTGCATGGTCTGATGAAACCCAATACCATCCTCTTCATGCCAATGAGAGGGTGCGAAACTGTTGCCTGCCAGGGGAACAGCTCCTTGACACCCATACTGTGGGATAGAGACAAGCTGGCAGCAGCTCTGTTATGCTCTGGGGAACATTCACATGGACATCCATGGGCTCAGTGGAGCTTTTTCAAGGCACCATGATGGCCTGGGAGTGTCATACACTGGCTGCAGACCATGTACAACCCTTCATGATGATCATATTTCCTGATGGCAGTGACAGTTTTGAATAGCATGATGCACCATGTCACAGCACCAGGAGTGTGATGAAATGGTTTGAAGAACACAGTGGCAAGTTCGAGTTGACATTCTGGTCCCCCTATTTGCCAGATCTGAACCCCATTGAACACATCTGTGATGTGATTGACTGGTGAATCACAGCTGTCGCCCCCTCCCTGGAATTTACAGGAATTAGGTGACTTGTGTGTGCAGATGTGATGCCAACTCCCTCCAGTGACCTACCAAGGCATCATTGCTTCCACGCCATGATGTGTCACCACTGTTCAATGTTGTGACTGATAAATGTATATTATCAATACTAGGCAACTTTTGTGTCAGACTTGTTATGCAGTTCAAAGGGTTAATATCATGTAAGGCTCTGTAGACAAACTGTAATACCCACATATAAGATATCTCAGCTTTATTGAAACAGAAAGCAACCAAGAACAAAAACTCACTCAAGAAACAATTATAATGCACTGTTCACACACTCCAAAGCATAAATATTGCACTCAATTTGGGGAGTTACTTATCCACACATCTTCCTCTTCCTCCCCCTTCCCCCCCCCCCCCTTTCACCATCCCCAAGTGTGGAGCACTGGGAATATAAGAATACTTGAATCTGATAACTCCATTAGCTCTTATGTGAATCATCCTTTGCTGTTAAGGCTTGGCAAGTGGAGTGGTTACCTGAGAGGCCAGTGTGAGTTGTCTGGGACTAGGTTCACTTTGCTGCCCTTCACATTTTGTAGATTCTCAAATGTACATTCACTTCACTGAAAAACCTGGTAGGGTCTGTGTAATAGGGCTGCAGCAGTATCCCTGTGGAATCAGTGTGTAGTACAACTTCCAAACAGTCTATTAGTGCTTTGTATGAGGAAACAAGAAGTGATCCATGATGAGCAGCTGGTACTTAATGAACTTTGCCACTTGATCCCAAATTCTCTGTACCAACACGGTAGCTTTGTTTGGTCCAGTAGCGGTGCAGTGGTGAGAAACTCCATTGGGATCCTTAAAAGCTGTCTGCATACTATCTCAGCCACTGAGGCACCAATAATAGGCCTGTAAGCTGTCTGAAGCCCTAACAGTATCAGAAGGAGTGATTCAGGTCAACTTTCTTGGTGACACATGAGTAACTGGTGGTGTGCTAGTGCTGGAGTGTGCACAGTTTAGCCAGCTCACTGAACAGGATGCATTCAAACTGTCTCTCCTAGTCTGTCACAATGTGCAGCAGACAGCTGAATCAAGCCGACTGGTGTGTGACAAATGCCTTTGCAACTATCTCAGCTGGTATGTCCAGCAGTGGGTGGGCCTCCAACCATCTTGTGCATCTGTCCACCAATAAGAGCAAATATCTCTAACCTTCAGAAGCCAGTAAGGGACCCATGATATTAAGATGGATATGTCCAAGTCTCACTGGTAGACATGAAAAATGCCCAGCCTCAGCATTGATATGACACCCCAGGTGCAGGCCCAGTTATGAATGTTTTTCTTAAACAATGGCCACACCAAATGTTCCATGATCATCTTGACAATGGTGTTCGCTCCTGGATGTACCAGACTGTGTATGTTGTTGAACACTATCTTGTGAAATTGTGATGTGATCTATGAACGTGGCACCTGCCAAGATATCACACTGTAACTTGACACTGCAACAGGGTAGCTTGACCTGCTGGAATCACAGACTTGAAGACTGGTCCATCATTACGTCTTGCTGGTGCTGATCTTCCATTTGTGCCTTAGCCAGGTCATTGATCTGCAGGATTTCAAATCGTCACATGCTTGCGAGAGGTAGTTAGTCACTATGTTTTCAGCACCTTAAGTGTGTCAAACATCCATCATGAACTGGCTAAGAAACTTGATGTACCTTAGTTGTCAAGGTGAGAACTTGTTGCTCACATTCTAGAATGTAGATACAATCGGCTTCTGATCTGCGTACATAGTCACTGGACAAGCTCTGACAAGAGGACAGAAGTGATTCTATATCTACATCTACATAGATACTCTACAAATCACATTTAAGTGCCAGGCAGGGGGTTCATTGAACCACCTTCTCAATTCTCTATTATTCTAATCTCGTATAGTGCGAGGAAAGAACAAACACCTATATCTTTCCATACAAGCTCTGATTTCCCTTATTTTATCATGGTGATCATTTCTCCCTATGTAGGTCAGTGTCAACAAAATATTTTCACATTCAAAGGAGAATGGTGGCAATTGGAATTTCGTGAGAAGGTTCTGTCGCAATGAAAAACATCTTTCTTTTATGATGTCTAGCCCAAATCCTGTGTCGTTTCTGTGACACTGTCTCCTATATTTCGCGATAATTTCTTTGAAATTTTTTGATGTACTCTGTCAGTCCTATCTGGTAAGGATCCCACACTGTGCAGCAGTATTCTAAAAGAGGACAGACAAGTGTAGTGTAGGCAGTCTCCTTAGGAGATCTGCTACATTTTCCAAGTCTCCTGCCAATAAAACACAGTCTTTGGTTAGCCTTCCCCACAACATTTTCTGTGTTCCTTCCAATTTAATTTGTTTGTAATTGTAATAACTAGGTATTGAGTTGAATTTACAGCCTTTTAGATTAAACTGATTTATTGTGTAACCAAAGATTAATTTCTTTTTAATGCTCATGTGGATGACCTCACACTTTTCGTTATTTAGGGTCAACTGCCCATTTTTGCACCAGTCAGATATCTTTTATAAATCATTTTGCAATTTGTTTTGATCTTCTGATGACTTTATTAGTTGATAAATGACAGTATCATCTGCAAACAACCTAAGATGGCTGCGCAGATTGTGTCACAAATCATTTATATAGATAAGGAACAGCAATGGGCCTATAACACTACCTTGTGGAATGTGAGAAATCACTTCTGTTTTACTCAATGACTTTCCATCAATTACTATGAACAGTGACCTCTCTGACAGGAAATCACAAATCCAGTCATATAACTGAGAGGATACTCCATAAGCACGCAATTTCACTACAAGTCACTTGTGTGATACAGTGTCAAAAGCCTTCCGGAAATCCAGAAATGCAGAATCGATTTGAAATCCCTTGTCAATAGCACTCAACACTTCATGTGAATAAAGAGCTAGTTGTGTTTCTCAGGAATGATGTTTTCTAAACCTATGTTGACTGTGTGTCAATAGACAGTTTTCTTTGAGGTAATTCATAATGTTTGAACACAATATAAATTCCAAAATCCTGCTGCATATTGATGTTAATGATATGGGCCTGTAATTTAGTTGATTTCTCCTACTACCTTTCTTGAATATTGGTGTGACCTGTGCAACTTTCGAGTCTTTGGGTATGGATCTTTCATCAAGCGAATGGCTGTATATGAATGTTAAGTATGGGAGCTAATGCATAGCATACTCTGAAAGGAACCTAATTGGTATACAGTCTGGACCAGAATACTTGCTTTTATTAAGTGATTTAAGTTGCTTCACTACTCCAAGAATATTTACTTCTACGTTACTCATGTTGGCAGCCGTTTTCAGTTTGAATTCTGGAATATTTACTTCGTCTTCTTTTGTGAAGGCTTTTTGGGAGGCTATGTTTAGTAACTCTGCTTTGGCAGCACTGTCTTCAATAGTATCTCCATTGCTGTCATGCACAGAAGGCATTGTTTGTTTCTTGCCACTAATGTACTTCACATATGACCAGAATCTCTTTGGATTTTCTGCCAGGTTTTGAGACAAAGTTTCATTGTGGAAACTGAAATAAGCATCTTGTGTTGAAGTCTATGCTAAATTTCGAGCTTCTGTAAAAGATCACCAATCTTGGGGATTTTGTGTCTGTTTAAATTTGGCGCATTTGTTTCGTTGTTACCGCAACAGTGTTCTGACCCGTTTTGTTTACCAAGGAGGATCCGCTCCATTGTTTGTTAATTTATTTGCTATAAATCTCTCAATTGCTGCCAATACTACTTCTTTGAATTCAAGCCACTATGCTTATATTATTAATTTGGAACGAGTGGAGAGTGTCTCTAAAGGAAAGCATCAAGTGAATTTTTATCTGCTTTTTTGAATAGGTATATTTATCATGTATTTTTGGAGGATTTTGGGATTACAATATTCAGTCTCACTATGACAGCCCTGTATTCACTAATCCCTCTATCAGTTTTGATGCTCGTTATTAACTCAGGATTATTTGTCACTAAGAGGTCAAGTGTGTTTTCACAACCTTTTACTATTCGCATGGGCTCATGAACTAACTGCTCGAAATAATTTTCAGAGAATGCATTTAGCACAATGTTGGATGATATTTTATGTGTACCTCTTGAATTAAACATGTATTTTCGCCAACATACTGAGGGTAAATTAAAGTCACCACCAACTATTATTGTATAAGTCAGGTACGTGTTTGAAATCAAACTCAAGTTTTCTTTGAACCTTTCAGCAACTGTATCATCTGAATTGGGAGGTCGATAAAAGGATCCTATTATTCTTTTATTCTGGTTGCCAGTAATGACCTCTGCCCATACTAACTCACAGGAAGTATCTACTTCAATTTCAGGACAAGTTAAATTACTTCTAACTGCAACAAATTTGACACCACCAACCGTGTTTAGCCTATCCTTTCAGAACAATGTTAGGTTCTTCACAAAAATTTCAGCTGAGCTTATATCTGGCTTTAGCCAACTTTCAGTGCCTATAACAATTTGAGCATCAGTGCTTTCTATTAGCACTTGGAGCTGTGGTACTTTTCCAACTCAGCTATGACAATTTACAACTGTTATACCAATGGTTCCTGTATTTATGTTCTTCCTGTGTTTGGTGTGCACCCTTTGTGACTGAAGCCCATTTTGTGTTTTCTGAAGACCCTCTAACCTAAACAACCACCCAGTCCATACCACACAGCCACTGCTACCCATGTAGCCCCCTTCTACATATAGTGGACACCTGACCCATTCATTGGATCCAGAAACCCAACCACCCTTTGGCGCAAGTTGAGGAATCTGCAGTCAACACAGTTGCAGAACCATCTGAGCTTCTGATTCAGACCCTCCACTTGGCTCTGTACCAGAGTTCTGCAATAGGTCCTGTTGACTATGCTGCAAATGATCAGCTCTGCTTTCATCTTGCAAGCAAGACTGGCAGCCTTTACCACTTCTGTTAGCCGCTTGAAACCTGAGAGAATCTCTTCCGATCCAAAGTGACACACATCATTGGTACCAATGTGAGAAACCACCTGCAGATGCTCTTCATGGCATCTGGTAGGACCCTTACCACACCTGGAATGACTCCACCCGGTCTGCACATGGAGTGCACATTGGTTTTCTTTCCTGTCTTGTCAGCCAAGTCCGTAAGGGGCCCCATAATGTGCCTAACATTGGAGCTCCAAATTACCAATAATCCCACCCTCTGTGATTGCCCGTATCTTGCAGGCTGAGTGGTTTCCTCAGAGACTGGCTTAGCGACAGTGTCAGCCACAGACAGCACCTGAAACCTGTTTGCCAGACAAACCGGAGAGGCTTACATGTGGCCACTTGGGAAGTCTTTCACTGCCTGCTTTTCCCTGGGGCGACCTCCCACTCGGCCACAGGTGAGGGGTCAGCCTCAGTGTGAGCAGTAACTGGGTTGGACACCGGTGAGGACTGATAGGAGGACTTAGATGTGCTGAGACATCTGTTGGATCCTCATGGCTGACCCACAACAGTGGTGCCCATCCACTGCAGCCTCAAGCTGTGTAACCGGAGCCATCACATCCTGAAGCTGAGAGTGAAGAGTCACCAACTCGGCTTGCATCTGCAGACAACAATCGCAGTCCCTGTCCATACTAATGACCATGGAAAACTAAACTATGCAGATAAATGGACTATCGGCACGTGCTGCGCAACTCTACTGTAGACCCTGACAAAAGTGCAGGAACTGTGTCTAATAATATGCAGATATTCAAAAACCTAACCACCGAAGCACTCAGGTGAAACTAAATAATTTCCCCCGATTAGGAACTTCTAATATATTACAAAATTGGTTTACTTTCTGATGCAAATGAAAACATGAGAAATGTCGCTATTAGATATTAAATTTACATGCAGAAACTCAAGAAACTAAACTGTTAAAGCACACAGATGATATAACAAAATTTGCTCCTGGTTAGGAACTCATAACAAAAGTGGTTACTTTCCTATTGCTGCGTCTGTCTTGGTTGGCTACTATTGCCTCTCTCTCATAAACTGCCAACAATTCCCTATTACAGGTCCTACAGTTTGTTTGATGTGGCAGTAGGCTCTTCAAAAACAACCCTTCAGTCACCAACAATTGCCTGATTTCTGGCATTGTGTCATCCTGATTGTGGTTTGGCTGGCATTGACCACCACAGCTAATGACATGGCTGGTACTGTGTGGGTGAGTAACACTGCTTGCTCCAGATTTTTCTGCAAAGTGAGGAAGACCTTGTTGATCTCCAGAGTCTAGTTCAGTAAATGCTTCGTTTAGTGTAGTGGCCAGCAAGCATGTCTGTAAGAGATACCCGAATTACCACTGTTGCAGGTAAATGATGACAATAAAAATTCACAGTGCCCAACAGCCATCTTAGTTGTCAGTAATTCCATGGACATGGCAGCTCTTGCAACAGTGCCAATATTTCTGGCAATTGGGAGATTCTATCACATGAAACTCTGTAACTGAGATAGGTCACTTCACTTTTACTTCCTGTACATTCGTCTTCATTCAGTAGCACATCCTAATCTTGTATCCTCTGCTGTACCTGAGCCACATGCCTAGCATGCAATTGTGCATCAGCAGAGAATACAAGAATGTCATTGAGAAACACTTAACAAAATGGCAATCCATGCAGCACTTTGTCAATGGACGTTGCCAGATGTGAGCTGCATTTTTAAGTCCAAAAGGCAAGTCAAAGAAATTGGAAAGTTCAAATGGCATGACTACTACTGTCTTGGGAACGTCCATAGCTGCCACAGGAATCTGATTATGGACCTTGTGGCAATCCAGGACTGTAAAAACTATTGCACCAACAAAAGCATATGTGAATTCTTGAAAATGTGGAACAGGATGGAACAGTTTGGAATGGTCCTGGCATATAATCCCCAGCAATCTCTACAAGGATGCCATGGGCCATCTTTCTTCTGGACCAGATGCAATGGGGATGTCTAGGGACTATCTGAACACCATATGATACTGGAAAGCAACATCTCTTTAATAACTGTTTTAATTACCATTATTTTATTTGGCATCATTCTGTGGACATGCAACACAAGTAAAAGACCTAGGATAATATGTATGTAACATAATGTCTTGTGCTTTATACTTCACAGTAATGTCAGTATCTGCAGAACAGACTATTGATGTATAATGCTGACATAACATATTCTACTATCTGAAGAACTGTTTAAAGCCCCACTGGCATTGCTGCTTCTGTCACCCCTTATGAGCCAGGCCTTAGATAAATCCACTAGCAGTGTAAAACATGCAAGGAAATTTGCTCCTAAGATTAGATTAGATCAGATTTACTTTCATTCCCATTGATCCATAATGAGGAGGTCCTCCAGGATGTAGAACATGAGAACATGTCAGAAAAAGAATAATACATGACAAATATTTACAACTGAAACAAATAAGCTAATGTACCTTCCACAGGTCCCAAGTGGAATGAGCGTCATTTTTTTGAATGAACACTATATGAAAGAATCATTTTACAAACACTAATGCGCTGAATTTAAAAAAAAAAATGTTTATTTATTTATAAGGTAATAAACATGTAATAGAACTACTATAATACTTATTTACAATGAACACATTACTGCACTGTGTACTTGCACTCTCTCTCTCTCTCTCTCTCTCTCTCTCTCTCTCTCTCTCTCTCTCTCTCACACACACACACACACACACACACACACACACACACACACACACACACACTTATTTACAATGAACACATTACGGCACTGAAATTGTGCACAAATCAGTTGGTTCTACTGCGAAATTCATCAATGGAATAGAAGGAGTTGGCCACCAATACCTCCTTTAGGCTTCTCTTATACTGAATTTCATTGGTTGTTAAACTTTTTATGGCTGCTGGCAAGTTATTGAAAATGTGTGTTCCTGAATAATGCACACCTTTTTGTACAAGAGTAAGTGACCTTAAATCCTTTTGAAGATTATTCTTATTTCTAGTATTTATTCCATGAATTGAGCTGTTGGTTTGAAAAAATGATATATTTTTAATTACAAATTTCATTAAGGAATAAATATATTGGGAAACAGTAGTCAGTATCCCAAGTTCCTTAAACAGGCTTCTGCAGGATTTTCTTGAGTTCAAACCACATATAACTCTTACTGCACATTTTTTTGCCTATAAAACTTTAGCTTGGTTGATGAATTACCTCAAAAAATAATCCCATATGACATATGGAATGAAAGTAAGCATAGTATGCCAGCTTTTTCTTTTTTATATCCCCTATGTCTGACACAATTCACATTGCAAATAGAGATTTGTTAAGGCACTTCAGCAGTTCTGTGGTGTGCTCCTCCCAGTTGAATTTATCGTCAAGCTGTAATCCCAAGAATTTAACACTGTCCACTTCTTCTATCTGCTTGTCATCATATGTTAGTCATATACTCTTGGGACACTCCTTACAAGTTCTGAACTGCATGTAGTGTGTTTTTTCAAAGTTTAGTTACAAAGAATTGGCTAGAAACCAGTGATTAATGTCCACAAATATTTTATTAGCTGATCTTTCTAAGACTATACTTGATTTGCTATTTATTGCAATGTTTGTATCATTGGAAAATTAAATGAACTTGGCATCTGGTAATGTTACTGATGAAAGGTCATTGATATACACAAGGAAAAAAAGGGCCCTAATATGGAACCTTGTAGGACCCCACATGTAATTAGTTCCCCGTTGGATGATGCCTGATAGCTTAATACATGTCTCATTCCTAATAACACCCTTTGTTTCCTGCCAGATGTATAAGATTTGAACCATTTTGCAGCATTTCCCACCACACCATAAAATTCTAATTTACTTAAAAGGATATTGTGATTACACAGTCAAATGCCTTTGACAGATCACAAAATATACCAGTTTCCTGCAGTTTTTTGTCTAATGAATTATGCACATATTCACTGTAAGTGTAGATAGCCTTCTCAGTATCATAACCCTATAGAAAGCTGAACTGCGACTTTGACAGTATTTTATTTGAGATAAATTGGTTACTTTATCTAAAATTTTTGCGAATGCTGGCAAAAGTGAATTTGGACCAAAATTTGATTCTAGTTCTCTATCTCCCTTCTTAAACAATGGCTTAACTTGAGCATATTTCAACCATTCAGGAAATATTCCACTGATAGATGACAGGTTACACAGATAGCTTAATATGTTACTTAACTCAGAATCACATTCTTTAATTAACTTTGTTGATATTACATCTTACCCACTAGATGTTTTTGATTTTAAAGATTTTATGATGGACATTATTTCTACTGAGGTACTGAGGGTCAATTTCATATTATAGAAGTTACCTGAAATTTCTGGTCTGAGGTATTCCATAGCAGCATCTACAGAACCTTACAACCCCATCTTTTCAGTAACATTTATAAAATGCTTGTTAAAAAGTTCTGCAACACTATACACATCTGTCACCAATGTGTCATTTACTCTTAATGCTATTTGTCCCTCTTCATGTCTGGTTCTACCGATATCCTCCTTCACTATATCCCATATTGTCTTTATTTTGTTGTCTGATATGATTATCTTTTCCTTGTAATATATTTGCTTTGCTGTCCATATTACAGTCTTTAATATTTTGCAGTATTTCTTGTAATGTGTTATAGCATCAACATCAGAATTATTTCAGATTGACAGATACAGTTTTCGGTTTGTTTTACAAGATACCCCTATTCCTTGAGTAATCCATGGCTTCTTTGTAGACTTCGCTCTAACCTTGGTTAGTTTTGGGGGAAAAGAGTATTCAAATAAGGTAAGCACATTATTAGCAAAAGTGTTATATTTTTCATTCATGGCATGAGTATTATATATATCAGTCCAGTGACTGTCGCTGAGGAGTGTCCTAAAATAATCAATTTTTGGCTTGTTGATTACCCTCTGTAGCTTGGATTTAACAGATTTCATTTCCTGTTCAGTACTAAAATTTAACAGAAAGAACTGCATGTCATGGTCTGAGACGCCACTGACTATTGGTTTTGTAATATATTTTGTTCATTGGACTTTTCTATAAAGATATTATCAATGGCTGTTTGTGAGCAATTGGCTATCCTGGTGGGGAACTTTACAGTGAGAATTAAGTTTAATGATAGTGTTACTAACTCAAATAAGTTCTTACCAAGAGAGTCTTTAAGGAAATCAACATTGAAATCACCAGCAACCACTATTTCTTTGTTTTTTGTTGTTAAATGGGCCAGTACAGCTTCAAGGTGGTTTATGAACAGATTAAAGTTACCTGCAGGTGCTCAATATACACTTAATATTATGAAGGAGTTTTTGTGAAATTCTGGTTCTGTTGCACCTGCTTCCATATGCTTTTCTAGGCAAAATTTATGAATGTCTATGTTCTTAAATTTATGAGAGTTCCTGATGAATGTGGCAACTCCTCCTTTCTCCATTTCTGCTCTGCAAAAGTGGGATGCTAACCTAAACCATGTAACACTTAAAAGTTCTATACTAGTGGTCACATGATGTTCAGAGAGGCAGATTATGTCAGCTGGGTGCCGATTTTTCAACCACTGTGTACCAGAAATACTAACTCAGATAGTCTGTTGGCAATGTGCAACTGGTGCAATTTTGCCTGGTGTTCTTGTTGAATTGCTGAATGATTTGTGAAAACGGGTGGTTCCGCAGTCTTCAGGGGCTTGTTAATATTGCACTGTGGTCCAGGAACTACTGCTGGGCAGTGTTTCATATGCCATCAGCACTGCCTGGAGGTGCTGTGGTCTGTAGCACCTATTGCATATAGATCTTGCCATCTGGGTAATCACATGGCATTATGCACTTCGTTGTCTGTTGCCAAAACCATCTATGGTACCAACAGAAGGGCAGTGTGGCAGGTTGAACCTTAGTTTGTTCCTGAGTTGGAAGATTAGTAGAACAATGAGATCAGGTCCTACTTAGTGTTTGCTAAAATGATGTCAGCATGCAATAATACATATGTTTGGAAATTTTAGAAATTTGTGGTAGGGTCTCATGGGACCAAACTGCTGAAGTCATTGGTCTCTAAGCTTATGCACTACTTAATTTAACTTAAATCAATTTATGCTAAGGACAACACACACACACCCATGCCCAAGGGAAGACTCGAACCTCTGCCGGGGGAGCCGCACAGACCGTGACAAGGCGCCCTAGACCATGTGGCTACCCCACGTGGCACTTGGCACTACATGTGTTCTTCTGATGCTTGACAACTACATGCAACATCAGTATTTACTGCTGCAGCTGACGGGTCTCTCTCTCTCTCTCTCTCTCTCTCTCTCTCTCTCTCTCTCTCTGTGTGTGTGTGTGTGTGTGTGTGTGTGTGTGTGTGTGTGTGTGTGTGTACGACCTGCAGTAATTATTCAAGGGCTGCTCCATGTGTGCTATCATCAGGATTAACTGCATCTGTGAAGGCAGTTGCTACTGTCAGGTGTCGAGCAGCAACTCTTCAGAGACCACACTAACTTCCAACATAGCCTGTTGGTGTCTCCAGAATTCTGATGGGGTTCTATCAGCTCTTCGCTCATGATGCAGCACCTACTTGAGCTTTAGTTCAGGTGACTTGCTGAAACATCCATCCTGAGTTCATGATAGGTCTGTCAGTGTGGAGTATAGGATAGTATCCATAAGTGTGGCAGTTGCCCTCTGGTCTATATTACTGACCACAAACAAAAATTGCTCCTGGTCCTCTGTTATCTTCTGTTTGGTGAAAGCATTTTCTAAAATCATGAACCAAATCTTAGGTTGTGCAAATGAAAATGGCTGGGCTCTTAATTGTAACTATAGCATAGACAACATGGATAAGATGGCTGGAAGACAGCACACAACATGTTGGTGTGTTTGTGGAATTGAAGACATTGTCAGAACTGGGAAGTTTGCTGCACCTGAGCTGTCATCACTACCTGATGCAGAAACTCTGTGAACTTCAATATTCTGCTGTAAATGCTTGACCTCCTCACCATTCATAAGTAACTATTTAACTGCATCTTCTACGACTATGAAAAAATAACACAAAATGTGACTGTACTTTTTATTTGTGAACTGCTTTCATCTTTGGGTCACCAATTATGTAGGTAAATTACAATATCCATGCATAAGATGACTCAACTTTATTGAAACAGAAAGCCCCTAAGAACAAAAACTAACTGGAAGAAAATTATAATTCACTGTTCGCACACTTGGGGAGATACTTACCTCAGCTCTTTGTAGATGGTGGTTTTGAGAAAGACAATGAAGCTGTTCTTAAGTCTTTATATTTCATCTGAATTTGTGTTTTCTTGTGATATGGGATAGTGATTGTAGTCATGGATTGGTTTACATATAATGAAAATGAAACCACACTTTTGTAAAACATATATTATTGCTTCTTGCCTGAAACACTAACAACCCAGGACTTGATCAGAAGACCAACCCCTTGTCCAAGTACTGGGAGGTGGGCAGTGGCATAAAGTAGGGTATGTCCTAAAGGGGTGAAGTACATTAGGGACTCGGAATGCCACAGGATGAATATTGTAGCTGTGAAGCTGTAGCTGTAGCTGAAAAGCAGCAGCTAATGGGGCTCTGGTGAAGCTGTGATAGAGGCCAACAGTGGATCAACAGCCAGCTTTCAGCAAGTGAACTAGCCTCAGAAAGGCTAGATATAAAAGATAACAACCCGGCAAGGCGAAAGGACTATGAATTGGAATCTATAACAATGGAACACTCAAAGGAAAGGTAGAGGAGGTAACTGATGTAGTGTAAAGGAGAAACCTACAAGTTTTAGGCATGGGAGAGACAAGATGAAAAAGAGAAGGCAGTAGGGAGCTGAGGAAAGGGTACAGATTCTACTGGAGTGGAAATGAAGAAGGAAGACAAAGGTTAATGGGGGTTGTTGTACGAGATGGGGTAAGTGAAGAGGTGCAGAGGATGAATGACAAGGTAATGAAGGTCAGAATAATTACAAAAGGAATAATTGTATGCCCTTCAAGAGAGCTGTACATCTCAAGAGAAGGAGGACTTCAAGGGAGATGTACAAAAGCAGTTGAATGGATAAAGGATAATAATCAAGGGGGTCTTAAGTGGACATGTAGGGAGTTAAAGAGAAGGGCATGAAAATGTACTGGGAGCAGAAGGATGGGGAAGTAGAAATGAAGAAGCAAAGAGATTGCAGGAATTCTGAAAGAGAAATGGTTTAGTGATAGCTAACACATGGTTTTAGAAGACAGATAGCCACAAAGTAAAGTGGTACAGCAGAATCTTTTGTAGAAATATTTGGTGGATTACATCATTTGTGAGTGGGAGACAAAGGGGAATGTAACCGACATAAAGTTACAGCCACCTGAGACACTGGGTAGTGACCATCAGATACTAATGATGAGCCTGAGGATCATGAAGGAACGAAAGAGGGACACTGAAGATGGTGTGGAAAGAGTACTTTGAGCACTTTTTAAATCTGAGTGGACTTGGAGATGAGTATTTCAGACTAAAGGAGGTTGACACAAACATAGGGGCAAAAGGACTTGACATGGAAAGAAAAAGAAATGGCATTGGATAACATGAAAGGAGAAAGACACCAGGTATTGATCAAGTAAGACATAAAGGCAATACAGTACAATCATCTCTGGTTCACATGCTAGGTAATTTGGACAGCAGGAGCTACATTTCTGGTGCTTTAAGGTTAGTGACTGCACCCGTCTTCGAGGTCCTTGTGAATTTATGTTTCAGCAAGATAACACAACATGTTTCCCATATTGTCCTAATTTATCTTGATACAGAGTGTGTCTAACTGCCGATCTGTGTTGTGTCAGCTACTGTGGGAGTTAGCACCAATACAAACAAGGAAGGAGAGAAGCTGTGATGGCTGCTGGCAGGATTCCAAAATCCTATGTAGAAAACTTTCCAAGTTAAAAGACAGTTTATTTCTAAAAAGGAAAGAAAGATAACTTCTCGTAAGGAGTGGTTGACGTACTTCCTGTGCCTCCTACATACAATTACATTTCCTGTCTAGTACTACTTCTAGAATGCAGGCTAAATACCATCTTCCTATTACTCAGTACTAATGCTCATGAAGTCTACAACTGAACTGGGGCCAGCCAGCAACTGGCAACTGGTTAAGTCAGTACTGAAAGGGGGTGCTGAAATCTGTCTTCCTGGAGGTGTGGCACTGCCCACTGTTTCCATTGGTGCATGAGTCAGTACTTTCTTGATTCCATTGCACAGTGCTGTGCTGCTTAGTGTGCAGTTGATACTTTAGGACTGCACATTCCTCAGCGTGAAATGCTGCACTGTTGTCATGTAGGGAGTCATCGTAAGACAGTGGGGTAGGGAGGTGTGGAGGCAGGAATCTGGGTGGTGAGAGGAGCTGCAGTCACAACTGGGACCAATGCCAAGCCCCTGTTGCACTTTGATGCTCAAAAAGGTGCAACCCTCTTCCAGAGCCAGTCTGATGAAAAACAAAGAGGGTGACAGTGTTGACAAGGTGCCATTTCCATGGCACCTTTGTCATTGTCAACACTGTCACCCTCTCTGTTTTTCATCAGACTGGATCAGGAAGATGCAGGGACAATCACCGGGAAGTTGATCTGCTGTGGTGGTGAAGGTGATGGGTGCAGCTCCACCGTTGCTGCAGGCAATGCCAAAGAGGCATCTGGGGGCAGTCATACTGGCTGCAAGATCCTGGTAGGATACAAATCTAGGGACAGAAAATCTGTGGAAGAATCTGGCAATCAACAAGTATGAACTGGCACAGCAACCCAGTAGGACCTTGAATTAATTCATGCAAGGACTCAAATTTTGAAGAATCGTTTCTCTCGTTCAGTGCCTGGTGTGACTAAAAACTCTGAAAAGAATAGAATCATTAGGTGCAAAGTGATTCTTGCACATTGTGGGAGGTACTGTGTGCTGCCGTGGGTGCAGCAACTGGAGCAGGCTTTGGTGGTGCTGGCCAGCAACGAAATGTCATGGATCTGGAAGCGGTATGTTGTGAGTCAGAGCTTCAGCACTTGGTCCTGAGTGTGGGAGATGCATAGTTTGTTCATCTGTTGCTTGAATGTATTCAAAAGTTGTTCAGCTTCTCCGTTTGACTGAGGATGAATTGGAGCATTGGTAAGGTGAGTGATACCACTGGCTGCATGACAGTGCTCAAAGTCCAGAGCCATCCATTGTCTGTAACCAACACTTTAGGTGAACCTTTCAAGAAAAAAGTAGACGACAAAGCCTGAATGGTTCCACACACTGCAGTTGAGTTCGTGTGCTGTACAAATAGATATTTACTAAAAGAGTCCACAACAAGAAGCCAACAAATGTTCCAAAAGTGACTAAGAAAGTCAATATGCACTCATTGAAATGGCGACTGAGACTTTGGCCAAGCTGAAAATATTTTCAGTGGGGCTAATAGTGTTTCAGCTCAAGTGCAACACTGTGACATTGTCTGTTCAATGTAGGTGTCCATGCCCAGCCAAGTACAGTGCCAACATGCTAACTGTTTTGTGCGCAAAATTCCCCAATGTCCTTTGTGGAGAAATTGAACCACATCACTCTAGGAATAAGCACATGCAATTTTGCAGAAACATTTTGTAATAAAATCACACCATTATGGATGGAGAGGCTGTCCCAATTAGGAAAATATTATTGCCCAAAAGAATTTTGAATGTTTTTTGCTGAACAAGGCCAAGGAGTACAGATGTAGTGCAACATAAAGTTCAAGTCGGGGTCTGTTTCTGTGGCCTGAGCAGTTTTCTATAGTGCAGTGGAAAAGTCTGTAAACGTTCCTGCACATTGATCTAACAGCAAGATGCGGCAGCAGCATTTAATTCAGAATTAGGTCCAACAGGAAGGCAAGAGAGGCTGTGACCACTTGCATGCTTCAGTGTGGGCCGATACAATATTTTGTATTGATGCTGTGATAATAGCAAAGCCCAACATTGCAGCTTCTGAGCCACATGTGACGGAACAGGCTTGGATGGATGAAGCAAAGACTGAAGTGGCTTATGGTCTGTCATTAGATAAAACTTACTATCAAACAGATAATGGTGAAACTTTGTTACACCATAGATAATGGTGGGCATTTCCTTCATGATTTTGGAATAGTGACACTGAGTCTTGGTCAACATTGTGGAAGTGAAAGCAATTGGCCTGTCCTGTGAACCAAAGCTGTGCAAGAGCACAGCTCCAGTTCTGTACAAAGAAGTATCCACTGCCAACACCACAGGGTCAATGGAACTGAAATGAACATGGCATCTGTCACTCAACAAGACATTTTTAAGTTTCCAGAATGCATCCTGACACTCTTTGGTCCAAGCAAAACGCACACTCTTTTGGTGCAAATGATGCAACAGGAGCATGATCTGGGCTGCATTGGGTATAAACCAGATATAATACATCATCTTCCCAAGAACTGACTGCAATTCTATCATGTTCTGCAAGGTATTATGGTCCCAGATGGCCAGTAAATGTGAGTGAAGGGGATGAACACCTTGGCTATTAAGAACATGTCCTGAGTATTCCATTTCAGTCTGAAAAAAAGGCATGTCTGTTCAGGCAGTGCTTCAAACTTGCAGCTGAAAGTACCTGATAAAGCATTTATTTATTTATTTTATTTGGTATGCGTATTAAATGGATCAGTACGTGCGAGTGATTCGCCTGGATATGGAATGTGTCAATACAATTGTACAAATACAATTAATGCTACAGAATAGTAATATAATACAATGATATAGATATTAATAAGTATCACTTTTTCTCATTTACAAGCTGTAATTTAACTAGTATAGCAATTCACAATATAACATTATAACTTAACATTAACACTATACCATTAACATAATATTGTATCATCCATCTAATAACTAAGAGACTAAATACATCTATTATTAAGGGGGGTCATTACTTCTGGAAAAGAATTCATCTAATGAGTACAGTGGATGGTCAAGCAGGTATTTTTTTAACGTACCTTTGAACAACATTTCATTTTCTCTTGTACATTTAATATAATTAGGCAAAGCATTAAAAGTCTTTATAGCAGCATACTTTACTCCCTTCTGTACAAGTGATAAATTTGTTAGTTCAACATGTGGATCATCTTTACCTGTAGTATTGTAGTTATGGTATGAACAATTTGCTTCACACTGAGCATAGTCTTTATTAACTACATTCATCAGAGAGTATATGTACTGACATGTTGTAGTCAGAATACCTAACTGTGTGAAAAGTTTTCTGCATGAGGTTTGTGGGGAAACCCCACACATGATTCTGACTGCTCTCTTCTGAGCAGTTAAGACTTTTTTTTTGAGGCTGGGGAATTACCCCAGGATATTATTCCGTATCTCATTAATTAGTGAAAGTACCCAAAGTAAGATGATTTAAAAATGTTGATGTTCCCAAAATGAATAATGATTCTTAGAGCAAAGGTTGCTGATGAAAGCCTTTTTAGAGTAAGGGACACATGCTGTTCCCAGTTGAGCCTACTATCAATGTGAACCACCAGGAATTTAGTGGATTGCACCTGTTCTAGTTCCTGGTTGTCATGAGCAATTACTATATTTTCTAGAGTTTTTATTTTTGTGTGGAACTGTATAAAATTAGTTTTTTAATATTAACTGAAAGAGAATTAATTGAAAACCAAGCTGTAACTTCTCTGAGTATATCATTAGCATCAGTCTCCAGATCAGGCGTAGACTTACCATCTACGACAATGCTTGTATCATCAGCAAACATTGTGAATTCACAATTTTTACTAATGGACAGGGGTAAATCATTAACATATATTAAAAACAGCAAGGGTCCAAGGACTGATCCATGGGGAACTCCATGCTGAATTTTGCCCCATTCAGAATCCACTACATTAGAAGATCCTTTGTTACAGCTGTCTTCAAGATATGATTTTAGCCAGTTACCTATAGGCCCTTTGATTCCGTAATGATAGGCCTTTTCCAAGAGTACCTTGTGGTTTACACAATCAAAGGCCTTGGAAATAACACAGAAGACACCAACTGGTGACTTCTTACTATTAATAGACTCCAAGACATCATTTGTGAGTGAATATATGGCACGTTCTGTGGAAACCCCTTTTTGAAAGCCAAGCTGTCTGTGGTTAATAAAATTAAGTTTATCAAGATGTGCCACAATCCTGTTATACACTGCCTTTTCAAGAACCGTTGAAAATGTTGTTAAGAGAGAGACAGGATGATAATTTTTGACATCTGTAGCATCGCCAGACTTGAAAAGAGGTCTCACAATGGCATATTTCATTCTCTCTGGTACAACTCCCTCATAAAGAGATGTGTTGCAAATGTGAGCAAGTACTACACTTACATCATTACTGCAGGCTTTTAAGAGTTTACTAGAGATGTTATGTATACCTGAAGATCCTTTACTTTTCAATGAGTGAATTATTTTTTTAAATTTCATTAACAGTTATGGGTGTTACATTTATATCATTAAAACATTGTGGCAGGCTAAGTTTCAGAATATCGGTAGCTTCCCTTAGGTCACCACTGCAACCTGTCTGAGAAGTGACACTTAGAAAGTGGTTGTTAAATGTGCCTGCTATCTGTTTACTGTCAGTTATTTCCAAATCGTTAATTTTTAGGACAGCAGTTTTTTCATTGTCAGATGATGCAGTACCTGTTTCTCTCTTTATTACATTCCAAATCGTTCTGATTTTATTATTTGAACAATTAATTTCAGATTGTATGCACATACTTTTAGATTCTTTAATGACTTTAGTTAAAATTTTGCAGTATGTTCTATAATAGGTTACTGATATGTTCCTCCAGTGCCCTGACACCACAATATCTTCCAAGTAATTTGAACAGAATGGAACTTTTGCATTAAGCTGTTCTAAGTAGCACTAGAATATGGAAGGGGCAGAAGTACTGCCAAAGGGTAAGTGCAAAAATTTGAACAACCCTAAATTTATGTTGACCACAAATATTTTCTGATACACTTTATCTAATGGAATTTGCAGAGATAGGTTGCATAAGTCAGTTTTTGAAAAACAGTACCTGTCCATTAATTCCTTAGGGTGAGGCAATGGATAAGTATCAATTATTGTTTGTGGATTCACAGTGTATTTAAAGTCAACACAAAGACAAAGTCTTCCAGAAGGATCTGGCAATATTATTAAGGGAAAAGCCCACTGACTAGCCTGGATAGGAGCAATAACACTATTGTCTTGTCATTCTTTAAGTTCATTTTCAACTTTGTTACTAAGTACATGAAGGACAGGACACACCCAAAAAACACTAGGTTGTACATTTTCTTTAATTTTAAAATGTGCCACAATAATTTGCTATGCCAAGTCCTTCAGAAAATAAATCAGAAAATTCCACAATCAACTGAGTAACACCGTCTTTTGGGTTGCAAGTAGAAATAGTAAGTATGTTGAATTGCATACGAAGACCAAACAAATCAAATGAATGTAACCCAAAAATATTTTCTCAGTCTCATGAATGCAAAGTTGTAAATGTCACTGTTCTGGTGTGAGACTGGAATGTGGCAAGACTGGAATGTCCTGATGATTATAAGCAGTAAGTTGTGTGCAGTATTGGTCAATTGTGGTGAGCCCAGCTGTTCATATGTGTCACCATTAAGCAATGTAACAGTAGCTCCAGCATCTAATTGGAGTCACACACAGTGTCTGGCAATGACTAAGGTCACAACTACTTTGTTTGGCTGTTATTGCGCAGCACTTGGGTGGGGAAAAGGCACATCCTGAATTTGGTCAATACCAGTACCAGCAGTCTGCTTAGAAAAAACATTCACTGACTGTGGAAGTACTCTACACATATGAGAGTGAATGTGAGTGGAGTCCTTTTTCTGTTGCAAGCACACAGACAGTACATAACTTGGCTCTCCATAAGCAAGGAAAGTTGCGTTCCGCATATGGCAGTTGTGTCTGAAAAGCGACAGGGACATGATTTCACAGCAGACACACATGTTGTCATTTGTTTACTCTGTCCATGGTGTGGTGGCCTGTTTGTGCATGGTGGACAGTTGCAAGGTTTACTTGTTGGTCACTTTGTGTTACACTTCAGACAGGAGCTACCTCAAAGATTTCCGCAGCACTATCACACAAATCCTGACGTTCAATAATTTGTAACACTTGTTGCAGAGAGAGAATGCTTGAGAGTTTGTTCATGAATCTTACTGTATGGCACATTGTACATAATTGCATCACAAATCATTGCGTCACTGTAGTACTGACCAAAGCTACATTGAAAAGACAGTGTTGTGTCAAACCCTGAAGATCAGTGGCCCATTGACAGTATGTCTGTTCTGGCTTTTTCTGCAGTTGAAAGAACTTGTAATGAACTGCAGCAACCTGGGCCTGACTCTTGTAATAGTGAGGGTGGAAACTAAATCTTCAAAAACTAGCAAGTCTGGCCTGGCAACGGAAGAAGCAAAACTAAAGCTGAAATTTTAAATTTAGCATTGAGAAATCTTTCATGCAGAAGGATCGTACAAACATACCGCCATTTGAGTCTCGTACAGATTCCCGTATGGAGGACATAGTGATAGACATCCCTGGGGTTGTGAAGCAGGTGAATGAGTTGAAAATAAATAAATCACCAGGTCCTGATGGGATTACAGTTCGGTTTTACAGAAAGTACTCTACTGCATTGGCTCCTTACTTAGCTTGCATTTATCATGAATCTCTTGCCCAACGTAAAGTCCTGAGTGACTGGAAAAAAGCTCAGGTGACGCCTGTATATAAGAAGGGTAGAAGGACGGGTCCTCAAAATTACAGACCAATATCCTTGAAATCGGTTTGTTGCAGGATTCTCAAAGATATTCTCAGTTCTAATATAATTAATTTGCTTGAGACATAGAAGTTGCTGATCATGCATCAGCACGGCTTTAGAAAGCATCGCTCCTGCGAAATGCAAATGATTTCTTGTGAACCATGGATGAAGGGTATCAGATGGATGCCACTTTCCTTGACTTCCGGAAAGCGTTTAACTCAGTGCCCCACTGCAGATTCCTAACTAAGGTACGAGCATATGGGATTGGTTCCCAAATATGTGAGTGGCTCGAAGACTTCTTAAGTAATAGAACCCAGTACGTTGTCCTCGATGGTGAGTGTTCATCAGAGGTGAGGGTATCATCTGGAGTGCCCCAGGGAAGTGTGGTAGGTCCGCTGTTGTTTTCTATCTACTTAAATGATCTTTTGGATAGGGTGGACAGCAATGCGCGGCTGTTTGCTGATGATGCTGTGGTTTTCGGGAAGGTGTCGTCGTTGAGTGACTGTAGGAGCATACAAGATGACTTGGACAGGATTTGTGATTGGTGTAAAGAATGGTAGCTAACTCTAAATATAGATAAATGTAAATTAATGCAGATGAATAGGAAAAAGTATCCTGTAATGTCTGAATACTCCATTAGTAGTGTAGCGCTTGACACAGTCACATTGATTAAATATTTGGGCGTAACATTGCAGAGCGATATGAAGTGGGACAAGCATGTAATGGCAGTTGTGGGGAAGGCGGGTAGTCGTCATCGGTTCATTTGTAGCATTTTGGGAAGATATGGTTCATCTGTAAAGGAGACCGCTTATTAAACACTAATACGACCTATTCTTGAGTACTGCTATAGCATTTGGGATCCATATCAGGTCAGATTGAGGGAGGAATGAAGCAATTCAGAGGTGGGCTGCTTGATTTGTTCCTGGTGGGTTTGATCATCACATGAGTGTTGTGGAAATGCTTCAGGAACTCGGGTGGGAGTCTCTAGAGGAAAGGAGGCGTTCTTTTCGTGAATCGCTACTGAGGAAATTTAGAGAACCAGCATTTGAGACTGACTGCAGTACAATTTTACTGCTGCCAACTTACATTTCGCGGAGAGACCACCAAGATAAGATAAGAGGGATTAGAGCTCGTACAGAAGCATATAGGCAGCCATTTTTCCCTCGTTCTGTTTGGGAGTGGAACAGGGAGAGAAGATGCTAGTTGTGGTACGAGGTACCCTCGCCACGCACTGTATGGTGGATTGCGGAGTATGTATGTAGATGTAGATGAGACTGAACTCAGACGTACGCTCCTGTTCTTTGACCTGCGAAGAAAATATAGAAATTTTAACTACTGAGCTACATTTATGTGCTGTAACATCCGTGTGCAAACCACCCAGTGCAAGGTTCAAATTTACGGAGTCTGGAAATTTCCATTCGAAAAACATTAAAGTTGTACTAAGAGATTTTAACTGTCACGGTCTCACATGGGGCTATAAAGAGACAAATGATGATGGCGAAATGCTGGAAATCTGGGCAGACCAGGCTAAACTGAAATTGATACATGACCCAAAGTTGCCTGCATCATTTAATAGCGGAAGATGGAAACGAGGATATAATCCAGATAACAATTTTGTCTCTGAGGAGGTATCCCTGCAAACTGTAAAGCAAATCGAGGACCCAATTCCAAGATTGCAACACAGAGCAATAACTTGCTGCATTACGGCAGTAATCAAATCAGATGTAATGCTCTTCAAGAGACGCTTCAACTTCAAAAAAGCTCATTGGGAATGCTTCACAGAGGACCTTGAAAAGGAGATCTTGGAAATTAAACAAGGCGTACAATCATATGAAACTTTTATAGACCTCGTCAAGAAAATCTCTCGACAGCACATACCTAGAGGGTGCCGCACTCAGTATATTGCTGGACTCAATGGTAGCAGCAAGGAAGCTCTGAAAAAGTATGAAGAGCTTTACAATAAGGACCCCTTCTCAGAAGAAACGATCCAGGCATGGGAGGTACTGATGTCTGGTATCTCCGAAACGAGAAAGGAAAAGTGGTGCAACCTCCTACAAAAGACGGACATGAAGCACAGCAGTAGGAAGGCACGGAAACTGCTCAAAAGTCTCAGCAACGACCCAACAGAACCACAACCAAATTACAGTGAAGTTACACCTGATCAGATAGCTCACCAACTGCTCATGAACGGAAAAACTAAAAGGAAGATCAGGAATGGCAAAATCAAAAGAAAATTGAACGAGGTCACTAGCTTCCTAGCTCGCCTGTTCTTCATTCAGGGGCTACAAGACGCCATCAACAATAAGGTCGCTGGCCTCGACGATCTGAGATCTGAGCAAATTAAACATTTTGGACCGAGAGTACAAGCATGGATCCTAGAGCTAATGAATAACTGTATTATAACAATGCAAATTCCTAAACTGTGGAGGAAAGTTCAGGTTGTTGCGTTACTAAAACCAGGGAAAGACCCAGCTGAAGCTAAAAATTTCCAGCCTGTCTCACTGCTTTGTCATCTATTTAAAGTGCTGGAGCAAGTGATCCTCAAACGCATAGCTGACTATGTGGACAAAGACCTCATTAAGGAACGAGCTGGATTTCGACCAGGAATATCATGCTGTGGCCAAATCCTTAATCTCACACAGTACATCGAAGATGGCTATCAGAGAGGAGAAGTAACTGGGGTCGCATTCCTGGATCTCAGCGTCGCATATGACACAGTTAACCATAAGTTGCTTACCCAGAAAGTGTATAATGTCACTAAGGACTACAACCTTTCTAAGTTCGTGCAATGCATGCTACAGAACAGACGCTACTATGTAATCTTACAATCTAAAAACAGCCAATAGAGGACACAGAAAAATGGACTTGCACAGGGTAGTGTCTTGGCTCCAATGTTATTTAACATCTATACAAATGACCTTCCCATCAGCCACCAGACACGAATGTTCATTTATGCCAATGATGCAGCATTGGCCACATACGATAAAACCTTTGAACAAGTGGAGGAGAACCTCACAGGAGCCTAAACAGAACTTGCTACCTATTACGAAGGCAAAAATCTTAAACCAAACCCTAGTAAATCTCAGGTATCCGCCTTCCATCTTAGGAACAAACAAGCCAAACGGAAACTTCGAGTCATGTGGCAAGGGGAAGAGCTGAAGCATACAAACAGCCCAAAATACCTGGGAGTTATATTGGACAGAACGCTTACTTTTAAGCAGCACTGTCACTACACTAAAAGAAAGGTCTGTGCCAAGAACAACATACTGCAGAAGCTAACAGGTTCATCGTGCGTTGCTCGACCACACGTTTTGCGCACCACAGGTCTGGCGCTGAGTATCTCAGCAGCGGAATACGCGGCGCCAGTTTGGAGGAACTCTGCTCACACTAAGCAAGTTGACGTCTCCATAAACGAAACTGTACGTATTGCCACAGGATGCCTCAAACCAACTCCCAAAGACAAAATTTATCCCATCATAGGCATAGCACCACCCAGTATCCGTAGACAAGTAGCCACCGAGATCGAAAGATCAAAACAAAAGAATGCATATGTGCCGAAAACAGCGTGTCCGGCTGAAATCCCACAAGAGTTTCATTGAAAATACGGAAGAGCTCGACACCAAGCCCGTTGCAAGGCGGCTATCTCTTTGGGAAGAAATGGTGCCACCCTCCACAATGGAACTACTTGAGGAGGGATCTGCAGTATTTCAACTACGTTTTACGACTTGAAGGTCATTAAACTGTCTGCGGACTGGTGTAACTGGGTGTGAATCAAACTTGTTTAAATGGGGCTACAGTGATAGTGACAGGTGTGAATGCGGAGCAATACAGCACTTGGACCACCTATTGATTTGCCCAGATACGTCTATAACATGCACTAAAGATGATATTTTGAAAGTCAATGACAAAGTAACCTACGTTGCTAATTACTAGTAAAGGAAGATATAATTGGTACATCTGGATACGGAAGAAGAAGAAAACCATACCTTACACTTGATGTGCATTACAATGAGCACTGAACTGATTGTACCACTCGATCCATTCCTGTTGTTATTCACTGAATGCTCAGAACAGTGGAATCCACTGAGATGGTGCCGTGGATGTGACTAGCTGCTGTGGTGGAGTTGATGCAGCAGTAGCTTGTGCAGTAATGAGCTGCTGGACTCTCATCATCAGTTGTGACATTTGGTGGTTATGAAACTGAATCAACTGCCTTAGACGAAAGCTAGCAGCAACTGGAGGTGAAGGCGCAGGTTGTGTAAAACTGTTAAGTGAAAATAATGTGGCAGCCCTCCACTACACATTGGTTTTAGCAGTTCCACACAGTCATTGCTCACTATGGCCATCTGATAAGGCAACAAGTTTCTTTCTTTGCATGCATACTCCTCATGGTGTCAACATCGACTTTGGACCCATGCCCACACTTTGATACACACACCACACAGTGACGAACCTCATAACAAGACATTCTTCCTAAAGTTATAAGTTGTCCCACACTGTTCCATTTCTGCACCTACTATGCACCCTTGTGTATTAATCAGTGTTTCGTGCTGCAAGACATTCTGACCAATGAGCATTAGAGCTCATGTGGGTACTGCCCGAGAACCGAAATCCGTCTTTATTGCAGGAACTTGTGTCATAATTGATGCCTTTCATTTGGATCTTACTCTGGCCATTCCTCCTGTGAGAGATGATTAATTTCATACCTCATGTCAATAACACTGATGTTGTGCTGGTGGATACTCTGGGACAAGGTAGAGACTTTGTCAGCCATGCCACTCTTTTGTCTAGTGTCGTCACATCTGCAAATGCCTTTCTCCAATAAATGTTAATTTTTAGACAATTTCATGTTTTATCTGTAGTGGTTCAGTTGTTTTAATAAACAAGCTGTTTTCTTAACAACGTGTGAACGAATGTGTGTGTGCAGTACTTATCATGCCTTATTTTACAATTTTGTAATTATTTTAATAAGTTAGCTAGAAAGACATTACTACAGTACCAAATATTTTGCTTCTTCAGTCGGTGTATGGAGTCTTCCTGCTGGAGAAAGTTGTTTTCTTATATCACATTTCAATATCATAACTAAATCTTCCACTGAGGGAAGTACATATACGTGGGCTTCTGGCATTTGTAATTCATTATTAGTTCTGTGGGAATTACAGTTATCCCCTGATGTTACTCGAAAAACTGTAAAATCTTGCAGCGATAAATTCAGCCACAACAAGGCTGCGAATGCAAACTTGGATGATTTACTATTGATCATCTTTGCTGTTATCAAGTCTCTAAATGCCCTGTGTCCCTGATTTGAGCAGCACTATTAACACTTTTCAAAAAAGGAGAAGACATATTTCATGTGATTTTTTGCTACACACACACTTTAACACTGATCTCTCAGGCCAGAAGCCAAATTAAAACTGGCAGAGCAGACTTTCAGAATGTTGACTTTCATTATTTGTACCTTTCAAATGGACATGTTTATGGGTGTGCAACTTGCTGGAAATTTAAGCAGTGTATATTTGGAGATATAATGCTTTCATATAATTCAAGCAGTTTTGTAAAAAGATACATTTACTAGGATCTGGAATGACCCTCTCGCATACAAAACAGTATCAAATAATGACATTTTAAACACTCTGTAATCCATCACCTTCATCCTCTCCTTTCTGATGGTGGCAAATCTTTTCTGGCTCCATTCTCCAGCCCCTCAGTACCACAATACACCAGTAGACAAATGCATATTTGGCAGATATGGATAAAACTTATAGTCAAGTCAGGCCCAAGCTTTAGCAATAGCTGTTGTGGTTGACAACATGCATACATCTCTCTGAACTTTTGTCAAAGCATCTCCAGATACAGACATCTGTGGCTGGCAATTTATTCCAACCTGAAAATAGAGGAAGAGGCCTGTTTAATGACAGCTGAATAATGAGAGTGTGTGGAGAAATAAATCCCATAGTTTCTTAACAAAATGACAGTATACTTGCAGCAAAAGTTAAATTGTCTTTCATATATGCAGTCTAATTAGTTAGTTAGTTACATGTTCCATTGATAAATAGCACAGAAAATCTGTTACGATGTGGAACGTGTCAAATGCACAAGAAATGCGCACAGGAAACAAGTTTCTTTTTTTTACATTATGGTGTTATACCTAAATATTTCTATTACTATCCCATTCCTTTAAATGGCACAAAAAGCATGTATTATTTCTCCAGATTTATTTACTCATATTCAAGAATTCGTCTGTGGTATAGAAGGAGTTGTCAAGGAGGTATGATTTAAATTAGTTTTGAAACTATTACTGCTGTCTGTCAGACATTTTATTTCATCTGATAATTTATCAAAAAGTTTTATAGCAGCATATTTTATCCCTTTCTGTGCCAAAGATAGGTTAAGTAAAGGATAGTGTAGGTCTTTTTTTTCTGGTATTGTAATCCTGAATGTCGTTGTTGATTTTGAACTGGTCCATGTTGTTGAGAAAAAATTTCATTACTGGGTAAATGTACTGTGAAGCAGTTGTAAGAATTCCTAAGCTTTTAAACAGATGCCTACAAGATGTGCGACTAAGAACCCCACACATAATTCTAACTATTTTCTTTTGAGTAGTGAATACCTTTTGCCTAAGTGTTGAGTTGCCCCAGAATATTATTCTGTATGAAATCAGAGAGTGAAAGTATGCAAAGTATGTTAACTTACTAATTTGTACATCCTCAAAATTGGTAATTATTCTGATTGCAAAAGTTGCTGAACCTAGTCGCTTTAGGAGATCCAAAACATGACTTCCCAATTAAGATCCTCATCTATATGTATACCCAAAAACTTAGTATTCTCTACCCTGGCTAATGACTTCTTTTGATGTGTTATGTTTATTGAAGGAATTACACTTTTTGCAGCAAAAAATTGGATATACTGTGTTTTTTCAAAGTTCAGAGCAAGCCCATTCGTAGAAAACCAATTAATAACTTTTCTAATGACCTTATTTGTATCATTTTCTATTGGACTTTCTTTTATTGGATTAATAATTATGCTTGTATCATCAGCAAACAGTGTCAGTTCAGCATCTTCTATCACATAAGAAGGGAGGTCATTCACATATATCAAGAACAGGAGGGGACCCATGATCGAACCTTGTGGAACATCTACTGTAATTTCACCCCAGTTAGATGAAGTGGCAAACTCCTTTGAATCACCCGACAGATTAATTGGTCAGATTGTCTCCTCAATCTTTGCATCTTGACAGTGCAGTCAATGTTGATTTGACTGAGCTTCAAGCCCATTTAGTTCTCTTCCCCCCTTATTGGCTGTACACTTGTATAATATGCTCCTGTCATATTAACAGAAATGTCATAACTTGAACAAGTATCAGTCACAGAGATTACAAATGCTTGATTTGAGGCAGCCACTCAGATGTTCAAATTTGGCTCACTGAATGTAAAGTACATGGTTTGCTGCATACTTTATAGAGGCAATGCAAACTCAGTTCAAGTTTTGTAAATAGGATGTTCAATGTGCACGTTTTGATGACAGGTGTCATAAATGATATTATTATGAATCATGAGAGCCCAATCTGAATTTTAAAGGGTGGTGTGACTTTTAAGAATGGCAGTCTAGGTTCTGTGACAGCAGTAGAAACTTGTGTTGCTAGATGTATTACAAATTCCAGTTTGTTTTCTTCTTGCTGTAGTCTACTGACAGCTGCGCCATAAGTAGAGATGTGAAGCCAGATCCACTGCCATCACTAAAAGAGTGGAAAATCAGGAAGTCTTTTACTTCATGACATTGGTCTGTCAGCTTCCTGTACAGTCCAATACAAAGTCTCAGAATCTCTTTTCCAATGGTCACATGCATAACTGTTTCAAGCATCCTCCTTGCGAGTGAAGAGCTCCTCAAGGTGAAATTGCTCCTGGTACTTACTGCACCTGCAAGAACATAATTTCCACTTAAGACGCTAGAACACGGCTATTTTTAAGAGTACTTTATCAGATTAGCTTTTATGATTATATTCTTTTGCAAGGTATTGCAGAAGACAGTAAAATTCAAATCTGACTTTTCAATGAGCAATTAAAAATACAGAATGGGTAAGCTCATGTCAAAGGTCTGGATATATAATCACGTTAATGATGTTTAATGTTTGCAGGCACACCAAAAATGCTTTAGCAATTTGACTTGGTTTACATACACTGGTGAAAAATAATAGTAAACCTGGAAAGATGATGTCGATTTTGTTTCAATGATGGCAAATGACACCTGGGGGATAGTAGATGTACTCATAATGGCTTCAAGTCATCTGCCAACAAATAGCATAGTGGCATAGCTACTAGAGTGCCATCTGTGTCTACCCATTCATAGGGGATGCTCACAACCAGAAGGCTCAGTGTGGTGCAGATGTGTGAAGCAAGCAGGCAACCATGCCATAGAGATGCATTCATGCTTCCTACAATCAACTGATCAAGTTTGAAAGATGTCAGGAGTTGGTGGGATGGTCCTTTCAGAGAATTGTCACACAAATTGGACCTGCTGCATCATTTGTGCACGTCAACATTCTCACAACCATACAGAGCTTCTGGATGTCTAGAAAGTTTTCTCTGTTTGTGGAGCTACCTCAAAATATGATACCATATTACATTATAGAGTGAAAATAAGCAAAATATGCCAGTTTTTTATAGTTATATCTCCTATGTCTGACATCATTCGCATTGGAAACACAGACTTGTTTAGGCACTTTAGCATTTCGTTAGTATGTTGCTCCCAACTGAATTTATTAGCAAGTTGTAATCCCAAGAACTTTACACTTTCAACTTCTCCTATTTCCAAATCATCATATTTTATGCTCACACCAGAAGGAAATCTCTTGGAAGTTGTGAACTGCATATAGTGGGTCTTTTCGAAGTTCAGTCACAGTGAACTGGCTATGAACCACTTATTAATGTCGGTAAAAATTTGATTAACTGCCCTTTCTAAAGTTACATTTGATTTACTATTTACTGCAATGTTTCTATCATCTGCAAATAAGACAGACTTGTCATCTGGTAATGTAACAGATGACAGGTCACTGATATACACAAGAAACAGTAGTGGACCTATTATGGAACCTTGGGGAACACCACATGTAATTTCTTCCCGGTCAGATGATGTCTGATTGCCTACTGCTGAAGTGTTACGTAATGACACCCTTTGTTTTCTATTAGTAAGATACGACTGAAACCACTTTGCAGCACTGCCAGTGACGCCATAATTTTTTAATTTACTTAAAAGAATGCTGTGGTTCACACAGTCAAACGCCTTTGACAAGTCACAGAATATGCCAATTGCCTCTAATTTGTAGTCCAGTGAATAAGGACATTTTCGCTGTAAGTGTAAATAGCTTGCTCAATATCAGAACCCTTAAGAAACCCATACTGTGACTTTGACAGTATGTTATTTTCACTAAGGTGCTTAAGTAGACGCTTGCAAATACCCATTTCAAAGATTTTTGAAAAAGTTGGAAAAAGTGAGATTGGTCGGTAATTTGACGGCGTTTCTTTGTCCCCTTTCTTGTCGAGAGGTATAACTTCAGCATATTTAAGCCAGTCCATGAATGTTCCTGTGACAAGTGATTGATTACACAAATAACTTAAGATATGACTAAGCTGTAGATTAAAACTGAAGAAACTGCAAAAAGGGGGGAATTTAAGAAGATGGGACCTGGATAAACTAAAAGAACCAGAGGTTGTACAGAGTTTCAAGGAGAGCATAAAGGAGCAATTGACAGGAATGGGGGAAAGAAATACAATAGAAGAAGAATGGGTAGCTTTGAGGGATGAAGTAGTGAAGGCAACAGAGGATCAAGTAGGTAAAAAGACGACGGCTAATAGAAATCCTTGGGTAACAGAAGAAATATTGAATTTAATTGATGAAAGGAGAAAATATAAAAATGCAGTAAATGAAGCAGGCAAGAAGGAATACAAACGTCTCAAAAATGACATCGACAGGAAGTGCAAAATGGCTAAGCAGGGATGGCTAGAGGACAAATGTAAGGATGTAGAGACTTATCTCACTAGGGGTAAGATAGATACTGCCTACAGGGAAATTAAAGAGACCTTTGGAAAAAAGAGGACCACTTGTATGAATATTAAGAGCTCAGATGGAAACCCAGTTCTAACCAAAGAAGGGAAAGCAGAAAGGTGGAAGGAGTATATACAGGGTTATACAAGGGCGATGTACTTGAGGACAATATTATGGAAATGGAAGAGGATGTAGATGAAGATGAAATGGGAGATAAGATACTGCGTGAAGAGTTTGACAGAGCACTGAAAGACCTGAGTCGAAACAAGGCCCCTGGAGTAGACAACATTACATTGGAACTACTGACGGCCTTGGGAGAGCCAGTCATGACAAAACTCTACCAGCTGGTGAGCAAGATGTATGAGACAGGCGAAATACCCTCAGACTTCAAGAAGAATATAATAATTCCAATCCCAAAGAAAGCAGGTGCTGACAGATGTGAAAATTACCGAACTATCAGTTTAATAAGTCACAGCTGCAAAATACTAACGCGAATTCTTTAGAGACGAATGGAAAAACTGGTAGATGCGGACCTCGGGGAGGATCAGTTTGGATTCCGTCGAAATGTTGGAACACGTGCGGCAATACTGACCTTACGACTTATCTTAGAAGAAAGATTAAGAAAAGGCAAACCTACGTTTCTAGCATCAGTAGACTTAGAGAAAGCTTTTGACAATGTTGACTGGAATACTCTTTTTCAAATTCTAAAGGTGGCAGGGGTAAAATACAGGGAGCGAAAGGCTATTTACAATTTGTACAGAAACCAGATGGCAGTTATAAAAGTCGAGGGACATGAAAGGGAAGCAGTGGTTGGGAACGGAGTGAGACAGGGTTGTAGCCTCTCCCCGAGGTTATTCAATCTGTATATTGAGCAAGCAGTAAAGGAAACAAAAGAAAAATTTGGAGTAGGTATTAAAATTCATGGAGACGAAGTAAAAACTTTGAGGTTCGCCGATGACATTGTAATTCTGTCAGAGACGGCAAAGGACTTGGAAGAGCAGTTGAACGGAATGGACAGTGTCTTGAAAGGAGGATATAAGATGAACATCAACAAAAGCAAAACGAGGATAATGAAATGTAGTCGAATTAAGTCGGGTGATGCTGTGGGAATTAGATTAGGAAGTGAGACACTTAAAGTAGTAAAGGAGTTTTTCTATTTGGGGAGCAAAATAACTAATGATGGTCGAAGTAGAGAGGATATAAAATGTAGATTGGCAATGGCAAGGAAAGCGTTTCTGATGAAGAGAAATTTGTTAACATCGAATATAGATTTATGTATCAGGAAGTCGTTTCTGAAAGTATTTGTTTGGAGTGTAGCCATGTATGGAAGTGAATCATGGACGATAAATGGTTTGGACAAGAAGAGAATAGAAGCTTTCGAAATGTGGTGCTACAGAAGAATGCTGAAGATTAGATGGGTAGATCACAGAACTAATGAGGCAGTATTGAATCGGATTGGAGAGAAGAGAAGTTTGTGGCACAACTTGACCAGAAGAAGGGATCGGTTGGTAGGACATGTTCTGAGGCATCAAGGGATCACCAATTTAGTATTGGAGGGCAGTGTGGAGGATAAAAATCGTAGAGGGAGACCAAGAGATGACTACACTAAGCAGATTCAGAAGGATGTAGTTTGCAGTAGGTCCTGGGAGATGAAGAAGCTTGCACAGGATAGAGTAGCGTGGAGAGCTGCATCAAACCAGTTTCAGGACTGAAGACCACAACAACAACAACATGACTAAGCTCACATGAACACTCTTTTATTAACTTTGTTGATATGTTATCATAACCACCAGAATGCTTTGATTACAAGGAGTTTATGATGGGTTCTGTGGATGCTGACAGACTGTAAGAGGGGATGACATGCTGTGGTCTTCAGCAATGAATGCATATTCTGCCTGCACACGAGTGATGGTCTCCGCGGCATACAACATAGACCTGGTGAGCCCTGCCTCACAAAGTACATTCGTCCAAGACATACTGCTCCCACCCCAGGCCTTATGGTCTGGGATGCAATAAGCTATGTCTCTCATTCACCTTTGGTGTTTCTGGAGGGGATGCTAACCAACGCTTGGTATGTGCAGAATGTTGTTAGACCTGTTTTTTTGCTGTTCTTCCAACAGAAAGGTGATGTGTTTCCCAACAGGGTAATGTTTACCCACACACTGGCCATGAAACTCAACGTTCTCTGCAAGACGTACAGCAACTTCCCTGGCCATTTATACCAAATATAGTATTTGCTTCTGTAGTCTTACCCATTCACTAGACTGCTACGTTAGAATTTATTGTACTTGTTTTTACATCTCTTTTCGACATTTAAACTGATTTTATTGCTCTCAAAGACATTTTTAACACACTATCATCGTGCTCTGGTATACTTCCATCTCCTAGCCCTCGTTAGCTGTAAAAACTTTCAGGAGAGCCAAAGATGGTGAATAATAATGGACACACTTAGAAGTGATTTTGAGGTCTTGTGGTCATAAAGGAGCAGTTATGAAATCGAAGGAAGTAGTTCAAGTTCTGCTACATGCTAATCTATTACTTTGGTCTTTGTGTTTGTGACAAATTCTAGTTCTTTCTTCTTCATGTGAAGGAAGTATGCTTGACGGTATTCAACGTTATTTACTTGTAAGAGTACACTTTCTCAGGAATGATTTTCTTCAATTTCGAGATTTTAGTCTGACTAAGAAAAGGAAACACGAAGTTCCTGCGAAGAAAATGACCAGCAATGACATCTGCAATCTCGCTTGTCACAAATATTAGGCAATTTTTCCCGAATATGTCGTGACATCCGAGTGTTAAGCATATACGTAAGAGTACAGCTTAAATTGCTCTGACTGAAACGAGCATGAATGACAGTTACATTCATGAATGCGAGGAATAATTCGCTACTAATTGTGAAAATGTCGCAATTTCCGAGGGTGTGGTCAGGCAGGACTCTATAGTCTGTCCAAAATTACTTTAGGAGTCACGAGTGACAGCGAGGACGGAAGCGAGAGGGGGGGGGGGCACCCTATAGCGCACAATACCACACTACCTGCAGCTGCAGCAAATCGTCTAAGTAGCCAAACCTCTACCCTAAACAACACTTCCTGGTTGCAGGGCTTTATTACAGTTTGGTGTTCTGTGTGATCGTTGCGACCTGTGACTTCCTGTGTGTTCGTTTTTATGATTGTAGAAGTTGTTACGATTATTCGTTGTTAGTGTTATTCGTTGCTTCCGTTATCCGTTGTGTGGTATTCAAAACACTGTTATCAAGATTGGGAAGGAAATGTTTGACTAAGAAAAGGAAGCAGAAGAACCATCGAAACTTAAGACCCCAGGGAAAAAAGTTATGTGGGTAAGCGGATTACCAATATCGATTGGTTTGCAGAGGATGCGATTCGTCGTCACGTTTATGATTGCTATCGCAGGAAGTAACATCCGACGCCCAGGAAGTTACTGGTCACATATTAAGAATCAGGACTTTTTCAAGGCAGTCGCACATCCTTGTCCATAATTTTACACAACCATAGCTTTCACTGTGGGCATTTCTGTGGCTGTAAACTGTTGATGAAGAGGGAGGATACAGCTGCATGGCAATGCCGTGGTTAACGGACATCCATAGCATAAATATCACCAAAGTGGTGTGATGATAATGATGATGTTTGGTTTGCAGGGCACTCAACTGCATGGTCATCAGCACCCGTACAAAGCCCCAATTTTTTTCACAGTCCAATTTTTTACACAGTCCAATCTAGTCACTGTCGTGAATGATGATGATGAGGAGGACAACACGAACACCCAGTTCTTGGGCATGGAAAATCCCTAACCAGGCTGGGAATCGAACCCGAGACCCCATGATCCAGAGGCAGCAACGCTAGCCACTAGACCACGAGCTGCAGACACGAAGTGATGTGGCTTGACGAAACGTGGGTCAATTCTGATCACTTTGTCAATAAGTTCTGGACAGACGACAGAGCTAAAGGAACGATGGCAGTGCCCTCTAGCAGAGGTGGCAAACTTATCCTACTACATGCAGGCAACTCTCAGGGTTTTCTCCCAAATAGTCTCTCGGTTTTTTAATCAAAGAGAATAGGAGATTATCAGGAGGAAATGAGCCACGTTGCATTTACAAAGTGGTTCGAAGATTGACTCATACCAAATCTTGTAATACAGTCAACAATTGTACTAGATAATGCTCCTTACCATTCAATTATTGTTGACAAGGCACCTACCATGGCAAACCGAGAGGAGGAAGTGATTGATTGGCTTGAGCGTCATAACGTCGATGTAAGTGGTGACATTAAAAAGGTGGAGCTTATGGAAGAAATATGTCTCCTTAAGCCACAGTTCCCCCCTATATGAACTTGACGAAGTGGCAAAAAAGCATGGGCATGCAGTCGTTAGGCTACCACCTTACTTACCACTTTCATTTCCACTCAACAGAGTTAATATGGGCCCAGATCAAAGGTTACCTTTCCATGAATAATAATAAATTTACCCTCTCTGCAGTTAAAGCACTCACAAGAAGAGCTGCCAGGAAGGTCTCCGCTGAAGACTGGAACAAAGTCGTCAAACGTACGTGAAACATTATGGAAAGGGCGAGGCAGTATGAAGCTCTTTTTCAAAATTCAGTGGAGGAGATGATAATTTAAATGACAACAGCGACAGTGACAGTGACTGTGACACTTCAAGAATCCGTCATAGAGACGAGAGCGACATCAGTGGAGTTTTTCCGTTATACCCGTAGGAATAGGGCACAAGCTACGTGTTCGGCGTGCGCAGTTTACGCCTGCAAGTGCCTACATAACAAAATTATACCGTCATAAGATTTGAAATTTTAATAATAAGGCGTTAGTGGCAACCAATTTTAAAGGAAACTCATCTCAGGCATTCAGTATGCATCACACAAAATAAATAATGCTGTTTACAACGTAACTGCTGTACGAGTAGTACAGGAGCCCTGTTATTTGTATCGCTTTTGTTCTTTCTAACCAATAGAGGGGAAGGCAGAAAGGTGGAAGGAGTATATAGAAGGTTTATACAAGGGTGATGTACCTGAGGACAATATTATGGAAATGGAAGAGGATGTAGATGAAGACGAAATGGGAGATACGATACTACGTGAAGAGTTTGACAGAGCACTGAAAGACCTGAGTCGAAACAAGGCCCCCGGAGTAGACAACATTCCATTAGAACTACTGACGGCCTTGGGAGAGCCAGTCATGACAAAACTCTACCAGCTGGTGAGCAAGATGTATGAGACAGGCGAAATACCCTCAGACTTCAAGAAGAATATAATAATTCCAATCCCAAAGAAAGCAGGTGCTGACAGATGTGAAAATTACCGAACTATCAGTTTAATAAGTCACAGCTGCAAAATACTAACGCGAATTCTTTAGAGACGAATGGAAAAACTGGTAGATGCGGCCCTCGGGGAGGATCAGTTTGGATTCCGTCGAAATGTTGGAACACGTGCGGCAATACTGACCTTACGACTTATCTTAGAAGAAAGATTAAGAAAAGGCAAACCTACGTTTCTAGCATTTGTAGACTTAGAGAAAGCTTTTGACAATGTTGACTGGAATACTCTTTTTCAAATTCTAAAGGTGGCAGGGGTAAAATACAGGGAGCGAAAGGCTATTTACAATTTGTACAGAAACCAGATGGCAGTCATAAAAGTCGAGGGGCATGAAAGGGAAGCAGTGGTTGGGAAAGGAGTGAGACAGGGTTGTAGCCTCTCCCCGATGTTATTCAATCTGTATATTGAGCAAGCAGTAAAGGAAACAAAAGAAAAATTTGGAGTAGGTATTAAAATTCATGGAGACGAAGTAAAAACTTTGAGGTTCGCCGATGACATTGTAATTCTGTCAGAGACGGCAAAGGACTTGGAAGAGCAGTTGAACGGAATGGACAGTGTCTTGAAAGGAGGATATAAGATGAACATCAACAAAAGCAAAACGAGGATAATGGAATGTAGTCAAATTAAATCGGGTGATGCTGAGGGAATTAGATTAGGAAATGATACACTTAAAGTAGTAAAGGAGCTTTGCTATTTTGGAAGTAAAATAACTGATGATGGTCGAAGTAGAGAGGATATAAAATGTAGACTGGCAATGGCAAGGAAAGCGTTTCTGATGAAGAGAAATTTGTTAACATCGAATATAGATTTATGTATCAGGAAGTCGTTTCTGAAAGTATTTGTTTGGAGTGTAGCCATGTATGGAAGTGAAACATGGACGATTACTAGTTTGGACAAGAAGATAATAGAAGCTTTCGAAATGTGGTGCTACAGAAGAATACTGAAGATAAGGTGGATAGATCACGTAACTAATGAGGAGGTATTGAATAGGATTGGGGAGAAGAGAAGTTTGTGGCACAACTTGACTAGAAGAAGGGATCGGTTGGTAGGACATGTTTTGAGGCATCAAGGGATCACAAACTTAGCGTTGGAGGGCAGCGTGGAGGGTAAAAATCGTAGAGGGAGACCGAGAGATGAGTACACTAAGCAGATTCAAAAGGATGTAGTTTGCAGTAGGTCCTGGGAGATGAAGCAGCTTGCACAGGATAGAGTAGCATTGAGAGTCTCAGGACTGAAGACAACAACAACCAATAGAGGTTGGCCTGTTTAAGATACGTTTTCCATTCTTAGTTTTGACTGCTTTAGAATTAAGTAGTCGGGTCGCAAAAACTAATAGCAACTTCATTACAAACGTATAGCGCTCTGTTTCTGGTGCCGAAACTCTATGGGTGCCCGGTCAGTAGTCGACGCGCGAGCGGACTATTATGCGTCACATTCAACTCAAATATCTCGCATATAGATCTCCGACAGAGGTCTGGTTCGAAAAAAGTTTGGCCGCCCGATGTGTCCGAGCGCTTCTAGGCGCTTCAGTCCGGAACCGCGCTGCTGCTAGCTCGCAGGTTCGAATTCTACCTCGGGCATGGATGTGTGTGATGTCCTTAGGTTAGTTAGGTTAAAGTAGTTATAAGTTCTAGGGGACTGATGACCTCAGATGTTAAGTCCCATAGTACTTAGAGCCATTTGAACCAAAAAAGTTTCCCGCATGTCGAAGGTTCGGTAACGTCGAGAAAAAACGTACATACTTTCGTAAACCGTGTAAGAGGTCCATAATTAAAGAATTTGTTGCTAGCGCACTCGAGCTGATGTAATTTCGATGTATTGCTCACGCGCTGCCTGCGGTATGTAAGCTAGAAGAGAATCTGAGACCAAAGAGCAGTACTGACTGCAGTAAGAACTGTGTGTTAGTAGGAGTAAGTTGTTGTTAGCGAGCAGTCGCGTCTGGTGTATCGTGTTGGCTGGGCCGGTCGTGTGCAGCGATGGCGGAGCCTGAGCGTTGTAGGATAAGGTAAAAGCAGCCTCGCGCATCTGTAGTATTGTTACATCAAGTCCTATGTAAATGTTTAAAAGAAAATCTGTTAATAATAATCATTCTCATAAAAAGTAACTTTTGACATTCATCTCAATTTAAAGAATTCACTAATTTCTCCAATCCTTGGCCATCCCGATTATTGAAAAGAAAAATCAGTTCTTTCCTTGTACATAAGACAAATCTATCGGCCAGCATTGCACTTAGCTGCGCCATCAAAATTTCTTATAGGAGCAGATATATACGCGTTATCCGGCGATCTAATTAAGGTAAGATTTTTCAGTTTATTCAGATTGATGTATCAGGGCCATGACGCAGCATTGCTGACGTCCAAAATTTACCAGGTTAAATTGACTGTCAATTATTGAAAGGTTATAGGTTTGTCACATTGTATTATATTTTCACTGTTGGGTAGTTACGCTAAATGAGAATATTATTCATATTATTTTATTTTGTGGGGAGGTTACACTTGGCGACAACCGGCCAGGATCGTATTTTTGTGAATTTCTGAGAAGTGGTCAGCTATATATCTGCTCTTATTTACTTAATATTAAAAGTAGTTTGCATCTGGCGCAACCCATTTACTAATTTGTCACTTTTTCTTTCACAGATCATCGGCAATTTATTGCTCTTTGTTGTAACTGTATTTGTTCAATTTTTGCTTTGTCTTTGTTTGATTTTGTGCTTAACTTTGAGTTGTGAAAATGCCGCGAAAAACTGCTAACAGTACATCGCGAGTCGTAATGAGTGAAAAAGCAGACTTTAATAATTTGACTGATAATACTAGCGACACTCAGTGTCTTGATGATAATCCTCCAGTTACAGACAATCAGTGCGTACTGATCACTAGTAATGATTTTAATGCTAATGATGAGCAAAGAAATTCAATTGTGTCCTCTGTTAATTTAACGACAATTGATGAGGCGGCACGTTCCGTTACAATGAACGCTGCCCAGTTTAACACACCTGATTTGCAAAATTTACACAGTGAACAGATAATTTTTTCTCACGAAGATGAACAATGTAGTCAAAATACGTCAGATTTATTTGATTCCGAGGTAGTGACCCACAGTGCACGTCCAATTAGCAAACTTTTCGTGAATCAATTAATGACCAAATGGTTTCACAAAACGTGACAAATGCAGATACACCATCACACGGTACAGAGAATAGAGTCGGTAATTTTGGCTTGGATCAAGTTGTAGCATTATTGCTATAATTCAATGAAAAACAAGACGTCAATTTCAAACGACTTAATGAATCGAACATACAACTTAATGAAAATCTCAAACAGTCGAATGAAAAACAAGACAACAATTTCAAACAACTTAATGAAAGTTTCAAACAATCGAATGAAAAACACGACAGGTCGATCAAACAAGTTAATGAGAACTTTAAACAGATTAATGAACAGATTGCAGCCGTTGGCGTGCAATGTCATGATACTAAAGAACAATTACGTGAGGAAATTAAGGCTTGTGCTAGGAATAGTAGTGAAGAAATTAGATCCGTTGCACAAGAATTAAATAATACACATGCAGCCACAACTAAATTACTTAGAGATGAAATTAGTGCAGTCGCTAAACAATGTTCTGCAAACGCAACACAGTTACGCGACGAGTTTAAATTAATGTCAGCAGAACTTTCACGCACACTGAATGCAAAAGTAGACACGAAATTCGAACAACAGAACAGCCTAATTGACGAACGTTTTAATCACCACCTACAAAACAGTGAAACGCGTTACCGTAAATTCATACAGGAACAGAACAAAGTAAAGAAACAAGTTATGGAAACAATTACTGCGCAGAGACAGCAAGATAAGCGTAAATTATTTACGAAAGCAAAAACATACGTAGACAATAACATTGCTACAGTATCAGACGAAATCAATACTATTAAACCGTTGAACACCGAATTGCATGATGTAATCTCCGATCTTAAAACAAAAACAGACACACACACAGTAGACTTTCAGACAGTGACCAACAGACTTGAACAATTAGAATTAATACAGGATCCCGATGCCATTAAAGCAGACGTTAAGAAATTGAACAAAACTACCCGTAAAATCCAAAAACAAATTAATGCTTGTGACACTAAAAATGATGATCAGGTTAAAGCATTGACTGAAAAATTTGATGAATTGGCCAGTCGTATTGACGTTATAGAAAATAACAATGACACCAAATCAGACGATACGTCACCAGTTTCGTTTAATCAAACACCCGAATTCCAAAATTTACAGCAGACGATTAGTGAGATAGGTTCGTCCAATAATAAATTACGTAGACAATTGTCATCTTTACAGCACGAATTGACGGAGATGAAAAATATTTCAGCCTTTAACACATCACAGCATACGCCACTTTCCGGACATTTCTCACACTCACACAGCCAGTACAATTTAGGTAATTTACAGAGAGTACGTGACTTAGATTCCGAACAGTCACAGACAAACAGATTATGATACAGTCCTGAACCTGTTCAGACATTCAGAGACGAAAATTTTGATTACAAGCACTTTCTGTCCGTTAGGAAATTTAAGGTATTTAAAAATGACAGAACACAGATTCACCCTTTGGATTGGATACAACAATTTAGCTTTGCTTTTCCACCAACTTGGCCCGTGACACACAAACTTGAATTTATTTGCAGTTTTTTGGAAGGCGAACCGGCAACTCGTATGAGACCGATCGCGAGACAGTGCTACTCGGTAGAAGAATTTCAGAATGCCTTTCTGTCAGCGTATTGGTCGAAGACGACACAGCGCGGAATCAAGGATCAATTAATTAGCTTACCAAATTATGAGAACTCAAATTTTCCCACTGTCACGCAATTTTTTGAGCACATGGTCCAACAAAACCAATACTTAAGTGAGCCATACAGTGAATCAGCACTTATCCAATTATGTATTTCTAAATTACCACGATCGTTAAGAGTATCACTTTTAACAGGTCAGCAGAAAGAAAATATTTCGACATTCAGAGATCTGTTACAGCTTTTGGAAGTTCAGCAATCAGACTATCCTTCATTAACAAAAATTTTTCACATCATAACCAAGGCAAACAAGCATACGGAAATTACGATCAGCCACGCTATTTTGATAGCAAAGGTGATAGACGGTCCAGGAATGACAACCACAAGAACTTTAAGAACAGACAAAATTTTAATTATCAGTATCCTCATAGTTATCAGCAACAGCAAAGACATTTTGGCAACAATAGCGGCTTTTCCCCAGAACATCAACAAAACCAGTCGGTTGGCATACCTAACCAACAATGTAGTCTGCAAGGTCAACCAAGCTTTAATGTTTCGCCGCATACACGTATAGCGTCGGCTCCACCTAATAGTAACGCACAGCAACAAGGAAATCACTACGTACAGAGAACACACCATTTCAACTCGTATCGCAATGCGCCGTATAGCAACGATTATTATGACAGACGTAAAAGTAATGAGCACAGTTTTCAGCGTAACAGTCGGTCTTACCAGCAGCAGAATTATCGGCAACAACAGATTATCACGAATGAACCACAAAGTAGATATCATCCCGAACGTAATACGTCAAGGAGAAATAACAGAACAGTACAAATAGTGGAAATGCCACAGCATCCTCCCGCAAATAACAGCACGTCAGATAGAATTTGACTAGATACAGCACAGATTGAACCTTCCAGCGATGTAAGCAATACTTTTGATACACAGACTCTTGTTCACGAAAATGTTATTACTTTTGACAACATCCGAGACACTCTTTTGCATGAAAAACCAGTTATTCAAAACACCATTTCCCACCCTGTCATTGAAGTAAAGATTGGATCATCCACATTTTCGGCAGTAATCGACTCTGGATCACCTATGTCAGTTATAAATGAAGAAACCTTTAACGCATGTAACGAAGAGAATACTTATCCTACGTTACCATTAGGTAAAACTAAAGTAAAAGGAGCAGTATCTGGTAAAGGAGTAGATGTAAAATTACAGACACACTTATCATTTTATATTGCAGGTCATACGTTCCACTCAAATTTTTGGATTGTTCCCTTATTGACAACAGACGTTATGTTAGGTACGAATTTTTTGGTACAACACGACGCAGTTATTGACTTTCAAAATTCCTATTTAATGTTAAAGGATGAAAATGTACAACTGGCATTAGAATTTCAGCACTCTTTATCTGCAGGAGAACAAACAATTAATCGGACACAGGTCATTTCTGCATCACGTAACATAAACTGTCATTCCACATTGTTCACAGATACGTTCGTTCACAACTACAATACATCAGACGAAGCCGACTATGACGTTATACAAATGATTTCGGGTAAGGTTAAACAGAGCAGTGCAAATACAGACGACGAACGTACGCAACTACGCAAAATTCTTTTACAGCAAGCTCCAGTTTTTGACAACATCCCTGATACTATGTCCGGTTTCATGTCTGCATTTCAAGTTAAACAGCACGACACATTTAAGGCTAAGCAGTATCCCATTCCGTATATTCACAGAGAAAAGGTTAAGAAAAAATTGCAAGCTATGCTTGACCAAGGTATTATTGAACCGGCAGTTAGTCCGTACATAAACCCGCTCCATATTGTTAAGAAAAAGGATGGATGACTTCGTATCGTACTTGATTCGCGTCACATCAACGACATTATTATTAATGAAACAGATCGCCCACAGACACTAGAAGAACTTCTACAGAAATTTCTTGGTACTGCTGTTTATTCCACATTAGATTGAAATCGGGATTTTGGAAATTTCAGCTCCATCCGAACTGCAGAAAGTACACAGCATTTCTCTGTTTTGGTGACTGTTATCAATTTTGTAAATTACCGTTCGGTTTAACAATTTCTTCAGCAGCGTTTATTCGCGGTTTGAATACTATACTCCCGACAGAACTTAAAGACAGAATCACAACGTATGTAGACGACATTCTTATTGCAGAAGCTAACTGGTCTGAACATAATCTGATTCTGGAACAACTGTTGCAAACTTTTCGTGCACAAGGCCTCACAGTTAATCTTAACAAGTCGCACTTTGGCAGAACTTCCATAAAATTTCTTGGACATGTAATTTCAGCAGAAGGCATTGCGCCTGACCCGGAAAAACTTCAAGCTTTACGTGACATTACTGTTCCAACGACGAAGAAACAACTACGCAGCTTTCTGGGTTTAATTAACTTTTTCCGTAAATTTATTCATTACTCTGCTTTAGACACCCCTAGATTAAGCCAACTGACGGGTAAAAACGCTATTTGGTCCTGGGATAGCCAAGCGCAGTCTGAATTTGTCAATCTGAAACAAGCTTTGTTGAACGCACCACTTTTATCACACCCAGATCTCACTAGAAATTTTTCCATTGCCACCGACAGTTGTAACACAGCTTTAGGCGTACACATTTTTCAGGAAATTGAAGAAGACGGTAATACAGTAATTAAAAACATCGCCTTTGCAAGTCGCATTCTGTCACCAGCTGAACGCAATTATTCTGTTACAGAACTTGAAACATTATGTGTTGTATGGGCATTTACCCGATTTAGGCATTTTCTTTATGGAATACATACTACCGTCTACACAGACCACAGAGCTATCCAGTTTTTACTTTCCGCTAAATTTACACATGACAGATTAAGCAGATGGAAACTGTATTTACAGGAATTTCATTTTACAATTGTTCACATATCTGTACACAAAATATTGTAGCAGACGCACTATCCCGCTCTCTCAGCAACAATCAGCAAGACATCGCAACCAACTTCTGCCAAGCAAATTCTAGCGTCATGTATATTCAACATGTCGCATTTGAAAATTTCATTTCATCGTCATTACGAGACATAGCACGAGAGCAGAGTAAAGACAACGTATGGAAAGAAATTAAACACCTTTGGCAAGATAAGAATAACGTTACCATTAGAAACCATTACATGGTACGCAATAACATTCTGTTCCGCCGCTCTCACCCTGACGGCAACAACTGGTTATTATGTATTCCTGACGAGTTTGTTAACAAACTAATTTGGTATACTCATTTAAGTTACGCACATTATGAAGCCAGAAAATGTTTTCTTATACTGAGACAGAACTGTTATTTTACCAACATGGAGAAACGTATTCGACGAGTTTTTGCGTCATGTAAAATCTGCCAGAAAGCTAAATCAGACACGACTTCACATATTCCTCCGCTACATCCCATTGTACCTGTTAAATTGAGACGCATGGCCGCTGTAGACATTTTTGGACCGATTCCCAGAACTAACAGAGGTTTTTGCTGCATCTTTGTCGCTGTTGAACTCACTTCGAAATTTGTTACCTTCACTCCGTTGCGCAAAGCTACTGCTAAATCTAGAATGTACTGCCATAAAAGACATATTGATTGGGATACACACATACTCTCATTCCAGGATGTAATTAACTCCATACCAAATGAATCTACTATGCTATCTCCGACTGTTATATTGAAAAATGTTGGAGCACCTAACAAAATTAAAGAATTAGTATCCTTTCCTACATCTCGCCGACTACGTCACCGTGAAATAATTGAGATTGCATTCAACAACATCAAACGTGCCTCAGAGCGCCGGAGAAGACAGCAAAAATAGGTTTGTACACGCCGTGATTTTTACATTGGACAGAAGATATTAGTACGCACACACTATTTATCCAACAGAGGAAAGAGTAGATGCAGTAAATTTGAACTTCTATACGCAGGTCCATACAGAATTCGCAGAATTCCTTATCCCAAAGTGGTACATGTTGAAACTTTGAGAACCAGAAAAAGCAAAGGCAATCACCATGTCTCCAATATTAAACCCTTTATTGAATGAACATACTTTATGATTTATCACATTGTAATGCCTTTTCCGGTTATTGAGATGAACACTTACTGATGATTATCATATTTTTTCCTGTCAAGTGCCCGGCGAGGTAAGGTTAGCAGGTCGTTTTTCTTGTCGTTATATATCAGAGAGTGCACATTTTCGATTTTGTGTATGTATGATTGTTTTCCTATCTAAAGTAGAATTTTTGTCTGTATGCACTATGAATAAGATGTAACAAACACCAGTTGACATTGACATTTTGCATTATGATATCTCAACATCTTGACTATTTTACATTTTTTGCTACTACATTATGATACTGTGTGTACATTTTTTGCACTTGAAAACTGTCTATGTTTTTGACCTAATATGTTTTCTGTCATGCTATGCTGTATGCTTAATTATATTACTAGAAACAAGTTTTTATTTAATGGGTATATGAATTAAATGCAAGATATTAATCAATATTCATCATTTTTCAGAAAGCAATACCGTGTAAAAGAAATGAATTAAACAACCACAGTGGTTTACTATGAAATGGAAATTTTACCATCAGAATGAAGGAAAGAAAATGCAATATCTTGTCGTGAAGAGTAAATGGATCAGAATTAACAAGCATTAACCAGGATATACTGTACACATCGTATGATAGCAGTCTTGACTAATTATTTTCTTTCAGAATACAAGGCGATTGATGCAGACTGTCAGACAGAACTACAGATGTTAATTTTAGTGATGAAATATGCTAGAAGTGAGAAACTCTATACTATATGAAGTAATGAATGATAATGAATAGTTGTATGAAGTAAATGGTAATATTAATATGAATAATGAAGTGTCTATTTTTTGCAGATGATAATAAATGATGATGTATAGTTATATGAAGAATATGCTAATATGAATAATGAAGTTTTTCTTTGCAGGTGATGATAGTGATGAAGTTATGGTAATATGAATAATGAAGTTTTTCTTTGCAGATGATGATAATGATGAAGTTTATATATTTACTGTTAGTTAAGAAATGCTATGTAGTTGTTTAAGTATTTGTTGCAGTTCCTTTTGACAGTATGTCTTATGTCGCATAGTATAATGACTGAATGTTTTGGAAAAGACAGCTAGAGCACGTACATATTAAGTAAACATTTCATTACCTGTTAATTCGAAGTTCACGATTTTTTAGCATTATATGCATTTCTTCTTTCAGCTCAATAATCCATTTTGTATTTTTTTCCAGGAGAAACCTGTTCTAGTACTTGCATTTTTTTTACCCAGTTGTGTCTATCATTTATGAATGTGATCACATATACTGTACTTATTTCGTAACCTTGCTACAGCTGACTCATGACGAATGACGTTAATAAACCTTTATTTCCAGCAATAAGTCAAAAGCAAATATTTTCATGCCCCAGCAATTAATTATCGATCCCAGTGCAATGCATTGCTAGCAAAAAAAAAAAAATTATTACGAGTCCCAACTATTACCACTATACAACTAAATAATGCTACCAGTTTAAGATATATTTTTAGTCCTAAAGATAAAGCAAATTGTCTGTGTATTGATTCCACTATTTCTATGTATTATTGGACTACCGACCTTGAGTAATAGTTCCAATGTCTTACATTTTAAATATGTCTCATGTCACTTACATGATATCATATATAAACACCAGTAGCTTGATGCTACATTCAATAGCTCCTGTTTTAAATAATGACTTGTGAATAACACTGAATAATGTTTTGTAACACAATATGAATACTTAGTAACTGGCCAATGAATGCCACTTATTCAATCAGATGAGTTATGAATAGTGTTTTGTAATACTCAATACTTGCTACATGTTGAGTAACTGACCAATGAATGCCACTGATTCAATCAGATGAGTTATGAATAGTGTTTGGTAATACTTAATACTTACTGCATCTTTAGTAACGAGCCAGTGAGTGCCAATACTTGTTCATATCGGTTGATACACTGGTGTAATTCTATGATGACTAGCACAAGAGTTAATGTCCTTCACCTTATGACCTAATTACCAGCAATTACCGCAATATCCGTTTATCCTGTCCATCCTCATGATCATGGAGCACTATACTGGTTATTGCACTAATTCTGTGTTGCTGTAAGAGTATGGATTCTACAAGAATATGGTGTGACATATCAAGCTGTCCACCACCTTGAACGATGGAGATGTTATTATGGCCCCACTGTTTGGTGTACCGAATGTACTACCAAAATGATAACATTGAATATTAATACAACATTTCAGTGTCTTGGCTACACTGATAAATACTTCAGGGAAGAGAACTTCAGATTGTCTCACTTGGTGTTGTGCTTCTGCAGAAAGATATGGACTTACAGTGCAGCTACGTGCAACCTACTGTCCTACAACCATGATGAAATCCTTCCCATTCCTTTCCTAGTTTTTATAAAATGGTGAAGACTTATACAGTGCGTTTAAATTTTTGTAAAACGGTAGAGACTTATGCAGTGCGTGTGCACTTTATTTAATTTCTTAATGTTTTCAGTCCATGTAAAAAAAATGATAAAAACTTTTATCGTGCGTGTGCACTCTATTTTGTACTCATTGCGTATATACTTTGTCATTTCTGAATATGTTTTGTACTCAGTGCATGTGCACACTATTTAATTTCTTAATATATTCTGCACTTATCAATGACGCATATACTCTGTGATTGTAGCATTAGTAAACTAAATAGATTATAGAAAAATTTGTTGCTCATGGCAAGTCCAATTGACTCACCATCGCTGCCAAATTTTTGCCCCCCAGTGGAGGGTTATGTAAGAGGTCCATAATTAAAGAATTTGTTGCTAGCGCACTCGAGCTGATGTAATTTCGATGTATTGCTCACGCGCTGCCTGCGGTATGTAAGCTAGAAGAGAATCTGAGACCAAAGAGCAGTATTGACTGCAGTAAGAACTGTGTGTTAGTAGGAGTAAGTTGTTGCTAGCGAGCAGTCGCGTCTGGTGTATCGTGTTGGCTGGGCCAGTCGTGTGCAGCGATGGCGGAGACTGAGCTTTGTAAGATAAGGTAATAGCAGCCTTGCGCATCTGTAGTATTGTTACATCAAGTCCTATGTAAATGTTTAAAAGAAAATCTGTTAATAATAATCATTCTCATAAAAAGTAACTTTTGACATTCATCTCAATTTAAAGAATTCACTAATTTCTCCAATCCTTGGCAATCCCGATTATTGAAAAGAAAAATCAGTTCTTTCCTTTTATATAAGACAAATCTATCGGCCAGCATTGCACTTAGCTGCACCAGCAAAATTTCTTATAGGAGCAGATATATACGCGTTATCCGGCGATCTAATTAAGGTAAGATTTTTCAGTTTATTCAGATTGATGTATCAGGGCCATGACGCAGCATTGCTGACGTCCAAAATTTACCAGGTTAAATTGACTGTCAATTATTGAAAGGTTATAGGTTTGTCACGTATTATATTTTCACTGTTGGGTAGTTATGCTAAATGAGAATATTATACATATTATTTTATTTCGTGGGGAGGTTACAACCGTCATAACATTGTCTTAATAATTTGTTGCCGCAGATAAAACTTCAACCAAAACATAGTATAATGCATTCAGAACGCACTGATGCATGTTCCATATTTATAAAGCGAATAGTTTGCCTGTTTGAGAGAGTTGAATGAAATGTAAGATTACACAAGTGTTCCGTGCGGAATGTGGCAACTCTGTCCTACATACGTCCCATTGCACCAGTTATTACGGTTTCCTCCTGTTCCATTCACGTACGGAGCGCAAGAAGGGTGTCTGAAGGCCTCTGTGCGTGCAGTAATTTTTCTGATCTTATCCTCACGATTCCTGTGCGAGTGATACGCAGGGGATTGTAGTATACTCCTGGAGTATTCATTTAATGCTGATTTTTGGAACTTTGTCTACAGACTTTCTTTAGATAGTTTCAAGAGTCTGCTGTTTCAGTTCCTTCAGTACCTCTGTGACACTCTCCCAGTGATTAAACAAACCTGTGATCGTTCTTGCTGCCCTTCTCTGTACACGTTCAATATCTCCTGTTAATCCTATCTGGTACGGATCCCACACACTTGAGGAATATTGTAAGTAGGCTGTTTAAGTTTTTTTATTGGTAACGCCGCCGCCACGTAGCGCTCTGTATGAAAATCACTGGCTGTGCCGTGTGCAGTCTGTGGCTGGTTGGCATTGTTGTAATACTCGCCATTGTAGTGTTGGGCAGCTGCAGCTGCATGCTAACAGCACGTAGCGTTGCGCAGTTGGAGGTGAGCCGCCAGCAGTGGTGGACGTGGGTAGAAAGATGGCGGAGTTTTGTAATTAGTAAGACTGGATGTCATGAACTGATATATATATATTATGACTGTAAAGGTAAATACATTGTTTGTTCTCTATTAAAATCTTTCATTTGCTAACTGTGCGTATCAGTAGTTAGTGCCTTCTGTAGTTTGAATCTTTTATTTAGCTGGCAGTAGTGGCGCTCGCTGTAGTGCAGTAGCTTGAGTAACGAAGATTTTTGTGAGGTAAGTGATTCTTGGAATGTATAGGTTAATGTTAGTCAGGGCCATTCTTTTGTAGGGATTTTTGAAAGTCAGATTGCGTTGCGCAAAAAACTGTTGTGTGTCAGTTTAAGCACAGTCGTGTTCAATTGTTCTAAGGGGACGTTTCATATGGCGACCCTGCCAGGATTCGAACCTGGAATAGTTTCTAACTGCACTGAAGCATTGGTTAAAATAAATTTCATGGATGTACTAATATAAATATTTTATGCCTACAGATCCAGTAAATAATAACTTTATGATGTACTTAAAAAAAACGAAGTAGCACAAAAAGACATTTCCCTTCACAGAAATTGCATACAGAATTGTCTTTTCAAGTACATGGTAATATTTTTTTACAATAAATTTTTGTGGTGCACCACTTTAATTATATAGACATTAAGATGTGAATATACATTTCCTTATCTGCATTGTTGTATTTAGTGTACTATTTTTTCTGCTTGTGGGTTTGTCATGTTTAGGTATAAGTTATTACACTTATTGCTGCTTGCTTTGCTTATTTGCATTTTTTTGTCATTGCTGTTTGTATTAATTGTTTTGTGCTGCTACATTGCCTCGTCCCTTAGTTAAGCATCTGAGCTCAGTAGATTTAAGTTAGCTTAAGAAGGGATAGCCTATATAAGAGAATGAGTTGTGATGAATTTGAAGAAATGCACTGAGAGGTTATATGAGAAAAGTACAGAAAGCAGGTATAGATACGACTTTTTGGAAATAATGAAGAACGAATGGAGATCTCCAAGAAGTAAAGAAAGTTTTGTTTGCAAGATACTGCAGTAAAACAAACCCTGTCCTTTCCCTTTCTATTATTCCGCTATGTGTTTGTGTACTCTTGTATATTTGTGTTCTTCTTGTCTTTATGTGTTTAGCTAATAATATTTACATTGTAGAATTTTTCTGATGTTTAGACATTATTTATTCTCTTTTATTTTAATGCTCATGTGTGAAGTTAATGTTTCAAAAGTTATTCTGAACTTTATGTATGTACTTATGTCGTAATTTTTGTAACACTGATGTATTTGCTATTTCGATTCTTTTGTAAAGCCTGTACTACTGCAAATGTTATCTGTAATGTTATGTTCTTTAAAGATGTATTTTGTACCTTTGTTATTGTATTCTTATGTTATAAAATTGTAATTGACACCAGTTCATCAAATTAAGTAACTTGTAAATTACATTTCACTGCACACATTTCTGTTGGTCATAGTATATGGACAATATGTGAGAAGTAGGGACTGATAGTGTTTCCACGTGTGTTAATAATTCAGCAAGGGATAAAAGCATTGCTGGTTCTAAGGACATATAAAAAAAATGTGAGTGCACTAGTGGTGGTTTATGGACTTGCTGTATTCTCTGCAAGACTCTTTGAGTGATTGTGCACCTGCGCAGTCGCAACAGATGGCTGCTGGCCATCTCTACAAGGACTGCAGTGGGTCTGCATCTTTGATGGCCCACCAATACCATTATTTCTACAAGGGCTGCAGTGGGTCTGCATCTCTGGTGGCCCATCAATACCCTAATCTCTACCAGGACTACAATGGGTCTGCTCTGTGATGACCTAAGTACCGATAGTCTTCTACTTCGACTGACTCTGCTGTGGGTTTGCTCTGTTGTGGCCCATTACCCGTCTGCATGTCAAGAGTCAGCACTGTCTTTCCGTTGGAAGGACAACACTACTTCTTCAAGACTGCATGGAAATTCACTACTTCCGTGTGCATTTTCTTTTACTACTCAGACCTTGAGAAAAACACTGCAATTTTACTTTGATGAATGATCAGGACTGTCTTTATGGACTGTGAGAAAATTTTAGCTTTTGACCAACATTGTATCGATAAGTGTGTGCATTTCATTTCTTTGTCATTGTAATTATGAAAAAATTTTTCAAATCTGTACTGGCCACTGCCCAAAACAATTTGTAAATTTTTTTGTGGGGAGCATCGGAGCTATGTAAGTAGGCTGTTTAAGTTTTTTTATTGGTAACGCCGCCGCCACGTAGCGCTCTGTATGAAAATCACTGGCTGTGCCGTGTGCAGTCTGTGGCTGGTTGGCATTGTTGTAATACTCGCCATTGTAGTGTTGGGCAGCGGCAGCTGCATGCTAACAGCACGTAGCGTTGCGCAGTTGGAGGTGAGCCGCCAGCAGTGGTGGACGTGGGGAGAGAGATGGCGGAGTTTTGTAATTTGTAAGACTGGATGTCATGAACTGATATATATATTATGACTATAAAGGTAAATACATTGTTTGTTCTATATTAAAATCTTTCATTTGCTAACTGTGCCTATCAGTAGCTTGTGCCTTCCATAGTTTGAATCTTTTATTTAGCTGGCAGTAGTGGCGCTCGCTGTATTGCAGTAGCTTGAGTAACGAAGATTTTTGTGAGGTAAGTGATTTTTGGAATGTATAGGTTAATGTTAGTCAGGGCCATTCTTTTGTAGGGATTTTTGAGTCAGATTGCGTTGCGCTAAAAACTATTGTGTGTCAGTTTAAGCACAGTCGTGTACAATTGTTCTAAGGGGACGTTTCAATATTCTAGGATGGTTTGCACGAGTCATTTGTAATCAGTCTCTTTAGTAGATTGATTGCACTTCACCAGTATTCTACCAATAAACCGAAGTCTACCACCTGCTTTACTGACGACTGAACTTATGTCATCATTCCATTTTATATCCCTACAAAGTTACACCCAGTTATTTGTATGAGTTGGCCGATTCCAACAATGACTCACTGATATTGTAGACATAGGATACTACGTTTTTTCGTTTTGTGAAATGCACAGTTTTAAATTTCTGAACATTTAGAAGAGTTGTCAATCTCTGCACCAAGTTGAGATCTTATCAAGATCTGACTGAATATTTATGCATCTTCTCTCAGATAGTACTTCATTACAGATAACTGAACCATCGGCAAAAACCTGATTTTAATATTAAGGTCATTAATATACAAGGTGAAAAGCAAGTATCCCAACACATTTCCCTGGGGCACACCTAAAGTTACTATCACATCTGACGATGACTCTCCAACCAAGACTACATTGTGTGTTCTCCCTACCAAAAAGTCCTCAATCCGGTCCAGAATTTCACTTGATAAACCACACGATCGTACTTTTCGCAATAAGCGAAGATGCGAGACTGAGTCAAATGCCTTTTGGATATCAAGAAATAGTGCATCTACCTGCTATCCTTGACCCAAAGCTCTCAGCCTGTCATGTGAGAAAAGTGCGAGTTGGGTTTCACATGATTGATGTTCTCGGAAACCATGCTGGGTGGCATTGTGGTGGTCATTCTGTTCAAGATACATCATTATGTTTGAGCTCAGAATATGTTACAAGATTCTACAGCAAATCGATGTCAAGGATATTGGATGGTAGTTTTGTGGATCACTTCTACTATCCTTCTTGTAGACGGGTGTGACCTGTGTCTTTTTCCAAGTACAAAGTGGGATCGGTTTTTGTTCGAGGGATCTACAATAGATTATACTGAGAAGAGGGGCTAACTCAGCCACAAATTCAGTATAGAATCTGACAGGGATTCCATCGCAGTCTGGAGCTTTGTTCAGCTTAACAATTTCAGCTGTTTCTCAACACCACCGACACTAATATTTATTTCGTTTATCTTTTCAGTGGTATAAGTATCAAATTAGGGCAATTATCCTGGGTTTTCCTATGTAAAGGAACATTTGAAAACGGACTTCAGCATTTCATCTTTTGCTTTGCTACCCTCAATTTCAGTTCCTATTTGATTCGCTGGGGACTCGACACTAACTTTGGTGCCACTAACTACCTTTACATACGATCAGAACTTCTTTGGATTTTGTGAAATGTCATTTTACAATATTGTGCTTCGATAGTCATTAAAGGCATCAAGCATTGCTGTATTGACAGTCAAACGCGTTTCATTCAGCATCTCTCCAGCCCTCGCTTTGTTTTTACAGATATTACGTACTAATCTCTGTTTCCTTATAAGCTTCTTTACAGTGACTGTATACCATGGAGGTGCCCTCCCATTATCAACTGTTCTAGTGGGGACGTATATATCCAGTGCGTGGTCAACCATTCTTTTAAACCTGAGCTAGAGTTGCTCTACATGCTACTGATCTGTACTGAAAGTTTCAAGTTCCTGATTGAGATATGACATTACTGATTTTTTACCTAGTTTACTCAACACATATATCTTTCTGCTTGTTTTAGTTGCTCTTCGTACTTTGTTAATCATTGTTGCCACAGCAGCGTCATGGCCATTGATACCAGTATCGATGTGGACATCCCCAGAGAGGTCAGGTCTATCTGTAGCCACTAGATCCAACATATTTCCATAATGACTCGGGTTCCTAACTATCTGTTCTAGGTAGTTTTCAGAGAAGGCATTTAGTTAAGTCTCACAGTCTTATCACGCCCAACACTAACAAAATTGTAATTTTCCCAATTAATTTTAGAATGATTAAAGTCTCCATCGATGGTTACAGTATGATTGGGGAACTTAATGAGGTTTTCTCTCAAGTTTTCGTTTCCATCAGGAGATGAGTCTAGTGGGTGATGGAAGGATCTAATTATCATTTTATTCCCACCCCTGATACTGAGTCTTGCCCAAACAACCTCATGTACAGTTTCAATTTCTATCTTGGTGGATTTGTGTTTTTCGCCTATTGTGACAAATACACCACCTCCATTTCCCATTTGCCCAACCTTTTTATGTACACTTAAATTTTCCCCAAAAATCTCTCTGCTACCAATTTTAGATTTCAACCAGATTTCTGTACCTAGTACTATGTGAGCTTCACTGCTTTCCTTGAGCGCTTCAAACTCTGTCAGTTTGTTACAAATGCTTCGACAGTTTACCATTAGGATTTTAATACTTTCACCTATGGGATTCATTTGTTTTGATCTTACACTTTTGCTTCTGGGTTTCCTATGGCCATTGTTATCAGGGTTGTATGAAGAGTCCCTAATGTAAAAAAAAACCTTGTGTGTACCCCACACACAGTCAACTACCTGAGTAATAGCCTCTGATGTGTAGCGGACACTTGACTTGTTTAGGGGGATCCTACAGTTCTCAACCCTAAGGCGCAAATCCAGGAAGCCGCGGCCTAGCTCTTCACAGAACTTTCGAAGTCTCTGGTTCTGTTCTTCCTCGACTCAGAACCAAAGGGCGACGATCAGTTCTGGGGACAATGCTGCTAATTAAGAGCTTCCCTTAAAAATCTACACGCAAGGCTAATCTTTTCAACCTTCTCTGCCAGTCACTGGAATGACCCAAGAATGATTTCGGAGCCCAGACGACAGGCGTCATTTGTTCCAAAGTGCACCACAATCTGCAGCTGATTGCACGCTGTTCCCTCAGTGGCTGCTGGAATAGCCCCTTTAGCATGTTGAATGAGGCCCCCAGGCATACACACTGAGTGCACCTGGTGTCCTTTCCTGTTCCTTGCCGCCGTTTCCCTAAGGGGTACCATCATTCGCCGTACGTTTAATCTGTCGACGATTAGTTAACCCCTACCCTTTAGCGTTTTCCTACTCCTGATACCGGACAAAACTGGTTTCCCCAAAACAGGTGAAGTGAGTCCTATTGGCTCAGTTTCAGTTTCCGTGAAATACAACACCTCAAACTTCTTGGTTAATGGAATCGGTACAACATCCTGAGTTCTCCCTGTTCCCTGTCCATACTGTACAAGACGCCTAGATCTACCGTTGACATGCCACTCGCAGTCAAGTGAACGAGTAATGACAGACCCCGTGCATTCTGCAGAGGAGACAGATCCACAGGAGAGGATAGTAATTGAGGTACCTCTGGTATAGGTATCACTGGTACACGACTCTCGGGATCTCTTCCAACACACCGATTCGCAGTATCTGTCAATCGTTTGACAGCAGTCAGGACGATTTCCAGGTGTTTACGAACGTCAGCATTGATGGTGGGGCTGCATTTTGGCTGGTGCAGTGTATTACAAGGCAGTGAACAAAGGACTTTAAATTAAACCTGCTGACTATCTTTTAATCGGTTGAGCTGAAAAGTTGCTAATTCCCAATAAAAAATGAAGCAAACACACAAAGCTAGATATCTGTTAATGTAACACAAAAATTTGTGGTAGATATTACTAGTTTTCTAAAACATTTTGATGTTTGTTATAGTTCTTAGCAAACTCATAAACCGAGTTAATTTACGATAGATGCAGGGCCACTCCTCTTTAGGGGAAAACTAGATGTAACACAAAATGTTAGTTAGAAAATCTGCCACAGCAACTATATCACAAACCCGATTGCTCGTATACTGTGCAAAGGACAATGGTAGTTTCGAAAATTCTCAAAAACGTACGTTTATTTGCATTGATATACAATGAAATTTAGGGTTGATATATCCTTTGGCTGAAATGTGAACCACAAACGCTGATTTGCTACGCTTCAGCCCGGAACCGTGCTGCTGCTACAGTCACAGGTTTCGAATCCTGCCTCGGGCATGGATGTGAATGATGTCCTTAGGTTAGTCAGGTATAAGTATTTCTAAGTCTAGGGGCCTGATGACCTCAGATGTTAAGTCCCACAATGCTTCGAGCCATTTGAACCATCTGTTTTCCTACAAATTAAATGACGTATATAAAGCACTTGTACCACTAACTTACGAAAATATAGTTTTGTAAGCGTCCGAAAATTCTGAAACTAACCTGTTTCTACGTAATTGGACAATGAAATTAGAGAAAGATTGTTTTGAACGAGGACATGTCTACTGTACATTTTAGTTTAAGCATACAATTGATGATAACAATAATAGTTTATTGCGGCAGTCGCGAATGTTCGAAATTTCACAATACATCACAATACAAACGGATATTGATACAGTAAATGAAAGATTACGCACAAAAAGCGACGTGAACAGTAAAATATGCGAATATAGAACTTTATATCGACACACTATCTTGCACAAGCGGTCTCACTCAAGGAAAAATTCGTTAAGTCGGCTTTTATAGATAAACATACGTCCGTAAGGCACGGATTTCTTGCTTAGTTGATTCTGTGCACACTTCTACAGTGACGGGCCAAAGAAGGACACTGCAGCGTAAGTTTATCTCTGTCAAAATCGCTAAAACGTGCAACACTAACAAAGTACGCCTTCTGGCTGTTGCAGCTGCTCCGCGCCTCCCCGTACTCCTTTGCTCGCTGTGTGGAACGATCTTTGCCTCGATGTCACATGATGAAACACCCTTATCCACGTTCTCATGTATCGACCAAAAACAATAAGAAAATGAAGAAGACAGAATATGTTATATTTTGTTGTATTTAATGCTTTTCTAATATTTTTCGTTTAACTAACAGTCATTTGTATATGTTTAAATGGTACCTTGAAGAACTCTTGCGCACACACACACACACACACACACACACACACACACACACACACACACACGCACGCACACACACACACACACACACACACACACACATATATATATATATATATATATATATATATATGTGTGTGTGTGTGTGTGTGTGTGTGTGTGTGTGTGTGTGTGTGTGTGTGTGTGTACTGTTAGTTTGTTCAATAAAGATTTGACTACTGTTGGCCATTTACATTTGGTTGCAAAAGAGCCCCAACAGCAGTTTTGTTGGTTTCTGCCATTATGTTGTTGTTGTAGTAGTAGTTTATTCACCCAGAGACAATTTACATTTCATGGATTACGTCAGAAAATACAAAAATAAATTAACTCCCACCCACACACACACAAACATTGGTGGTGAGGTAGTGATGCCAAATTGATGGCATTGTGAAGGTATTTTTTTATAGTGTCTAACACATTTCTGAGTTCCATTGCAGAGGCTGTTTATCCTGAACATTTTTAGCCGCCAATACATTATTTAAGTGGATCTGAATCTTTGCAGCATGTGGGATGTGACGCCTCTAAAAGTTAATCATTTTCAGAAATCTTCAAAATTCATGGAATGTGTTAGGACATGGTGCCTGAATGACAAGTTCTGTACATTCTTGCATCGGTCTGATATCATGGCATTAGTTCTTGTTTACTACGATTCCAAATTTTTTCATTGCACAGAAGATCAGGTGCAGGTGCTCTTCGTATTGTACAGGTGAGGAGAAAAAAATTCGTATACTGTCTAGGTGCTGGAAACAGAATCAGAAATTGATATAATGCTGCACGATTTGGGTAGCATTTCCTAACCCAAAAGACATGTTCAAGAATTTGTATAATTTGAAAGGAGTAATGAAGGCGCTCTTAGAAATGTCTTCTGTTGTCATTGGGAACTGTAGATACGCTTTTTCACAGTCAGTAACATTAATTATCGAAGCACCAGCCAACAAGTAAAGAAAGTACTGAATTAGGAATCAGATATCTTTCTGGTACTGTTCGAGTGTTAATGCCCTGTAGTCCCCACACATTCGATATGTGCCATCCTTTTTGGGCATTAAGTGGATGGGGCAGACTTATGCACCATCCAGTGGTTGTGCTCTTATTTAATAGTTCCGTAATAGCTGCTTTAGCAAGATGTAATTTAGTTGGAGCTAGACATCGAGCTTTACGGAGCAATGAAGGTAGTTCAGAAGTGTTAACTCTGCGGATAGTATTGTTCATAATTCCACGGTTTGTAAGTAATGTAGAAACACTACACAAAACATTAATAATACTGTTAAGGTTAAGTGATTCATTGACATTACGGTCATTGACCTGTAAATGCTCTGAAGCTTGAAGTCCATGGTCAGGGAGGAGTGGGTGTGGTCACCAATGATCCCAACGGAATTATATATTTGTAAATGCCTCACTATGTAAGTCTTTCACATTCTCATTATCTCCATTATTCGCAGTATCCAACTCCAACAATATTTGAGTTAGTTTCTTCTTCAGGTAGTTAAATCCTCATTACCTCCGTTATTCACAGTATCCAGCTCCAACACTGTTTGAGTTAGTTTCACATTCAGGTAATTAAACTCTTTATCTTCTTTAGAGGAGCCACTAAAGTTGTTTGAAGTAATATTTAATTTCTACGCAGTTTGTTAGATAGTGTGAGGATGTGGATTAGCAGATGGAGGATACTTATTTGAAATTGTTTTAATCCTTAATAATCACAGCTGACGCTTAATGTCAGCTACTTCAGTGCATTTGTGATACAAAGTTTTGTATGTTTAATTTGCCAGGAAGTTTTGTATCAGCACACATTCTGCAGCAGAGTGAAAATTCTGGAAACCTCCTCCAGTCTGTGACTATGTCATTCTCCGCAGCATCCCTTCTTCCAAGAGTGCTAGTGTTGTAGGTTTCGCTGGAGAGCTTCTCTGAAGTTTGGAAGATAGGAGATGTGGTAATGGCGGAAGTAATGTTGTGAAGATGGGTCATAAGTTGTGCTTGGGTAGCTCAGATGGCAGAAACTGCCCTCTGGGAACGACCTGTGGGACACTCAGACCCTCTGTGATTGAAAGCATCCCAAGTTTTTCCTGTTTCAAATGATGTCCTGACGAGCTAGAATAAAAATAGTCTGTAGAACACTTACCCATGAGAGGCGATAGTCCAGAGTTCGAGTCTCAGTCCAGCACACAGTTTTAACCTGCCAGGAAGTTTTGTATTAGTACACACTCAACTGCAGAGTGAAACTCTTTCTGGAATCATTGTGAGAACCTGGCAGTTACACAGCAGACAGTTGACAACATCATTTTTAAGCCATCAATGTGGTTTATAACAATGGAGAATTGAGCAATGTATTTGCATGCCGTACTTGGTCGGGTGAATTTAGCTGAGACACTCTTTGGAAAATCGAAGTTAGGGTTTACGATCCATAAAAATCTGAAACTCCTGACCTTCTAGATACTGACAGAAGTGCTTCAGTGCTAAATAAATAGGATGCAACTCCCTATAAAAAGCTCAAACTCATCTGCTATGGAGAGATATTCTTGGAGAAGCATGCTAATGGACACCAAGTTGCCATCACGCATTGATATGTTGCTGCAACACAGCTCCTACTGTAGACTGACTCGCATCCACAAATGATACCACTGGAGTTCCAGGAAGAACTTGTGCCAAAAGTATAGTTGATATCAGAGCAGTCTTCTAAGCTCACTATTCCAAGGGTCCTTCCTGCTTCCTGAAGTGATCTTTCCTTTCAGAAACCAATAGTCTCATCCAAATGAGGTAAATGTCGGTGGTAACAATTTATCATGCATACTTATCTACGAAGGTCATGGTACATAACAGGTAGAGGAATATGCAAGATATCTGAAACGTTTTTAGGGTTGGGAAAGAAGCCATTTTGGGAAACTAAGGACACTAAAAACTAAACCTCACCTGTGCCCAATACGCATTGGTCCTTGTTATTCATATGCCATAGTCGTCTAAGTGTTGCATAACTCTAGTAAATGGGAGACATACTCTCTATATTCTTTGAGAAAAACGAAATGTCATCGACATAACAGAATACACAGTCCACACCCTAAGAACCTCAACCATGACACACTCCTACTTCTGGTAACATTTTGAAATCCAAAAGACATCTCATTATGTTGAAACAAACCAAATGGGATCGTAATAGCAGTCTTGTCCTCATCCATCTTTGACATGGGTCTCTGGGCAACTGCTTTGCAACAGTCTATCACACTGAAAACAATGGCACCGTTCAGGTTACACGTAAAGTCTGAAACATTCGGAAGTAGATATCCATCAGGGATTGTTCTTGCATTTAGACCACTATAATCCCTGCATAAACGCCAGGATTCGTCCCTTTCCTTAACAATTTGCAACAGAGTGGCCCATGTGCTGCGTGAGTGTGAAACCATCCCATCGACCAACATATTCTCAAATGCAGCTTTCGCGTACTTTAACTTCTCTAGAGGCAATCTTTGTAGCTGGTTCACAACAGGTCGACCTGCAGTGGTGTGGATGTGATGAGTCATACATTGTTTATGTCATCTCTTTGCTGCAATACGTTTCGTTAGTCCCAAGAAGTCCTATAGAATTAGTTATGCAGAGTTGTCAGTCGCTGGCACAGCCTTGGAGGCGAGGGTAGGAAGAAGGGAAGGGTCCTCTGACAGAGGTGTAGGAGCCATCCAGTGGCAATGTGTCTTTGTCCATACATCATGAAGCGCTTTATCTATAGTCACAATATGCTATCTGAGAATTCCATTGCGTTTGTCCAAAACAAATGCTTATCCTCGTTCCAGGTGGTACAAAATCTCGACTTGCTTGACCTTTTTTTCTGACACTGTACATATTGCGGCTAATGCAGCTAGCTCTGTAGTTGTGAGAAACAGATGACCATGTCTTCTTGCTTGAAACACGTGGTGCATTCTGCAGCCTGCCAAGGGTTGAAATGTGACAATGTTCCATTTGACAGATGATGCGGAAGTCACAGACATCTTAGTGCATCCTGTAATGGAGACCTTGCACACAATGCATCCGATATGGTCGAAAGCTTCGCTGCATGCAGCAATTTATCAATCGACTGTTAAATAAGTCTGGTGTTAAAGAAAAATAAGTCAAAAAATTAGCACCTACAATAGGTCCCGAATCTCTTCCACCAAGAAAGACCATGACAGAGAAAAATATTGTCCCAAATCCAAAATCAGCGTCTCCTTGTCATATGTTTGAAAGCAGGAGTTGTGTGCTGCAGTTAATATCAGAAAACCGGTAACCTAAGGCACATCATCAGCATTCGTTGGAATAACTCTCATCTCAGATCGTATACTCACTAAGACCTGATGTCTCATCAGTGACAAAAAGTCTTGCTGAACCACTCACGGCCAAAACCACAGCATTTTTTAAACAAGGTAGGCACTCTGCAACTTTAACATGGGCCTGTGCATCTGTACTTGCCCAGCGGTTGCGTTTGGGAAACTACAGGGCTTTGTACACTGTCTTGCACTTTGGCCAAAATGTGTATGGTACTAACACTATTCATTTTGGTGAGGATAATGTTCATATTCCTTTCTTACTGTCATTTTGCTGCTGTCTTTCAACTTAGCACTGAATCTAGGCCATTCCTTCCATGCCTAGATGTCTCACAAGTCAGTCATGGTTCCAAAAAATGGTTCAAATGGCTCTGAGCACTATGGGACTTAACATCTTTGGTCATCTGTGCCTTAGAACTTAGAACTACTTAAACCTAACTAACCTAAGGAGATCACACACATCCATGCCCGAGGCAGGATTCGAACCTGCGACCGTAGCAGTCACGCGGTTCCGGACTGAGCGTCTTAACCGCGAGACCACCGCGGCCGGCAAAGTCAGTCATGCTCACATTAATGCATGGAATGTATGGGTCCAGCCACTCTTACGAGGCATGAGCAATGCAGGACCGCCCTCCATAACCTTATCTAAGGCACCACATGAGTTACTATTACTAGCTCTAGCGATTGCTGTAGTAGCCACTTTCTTTGCTAAATCATCAGCTGAAAGTTCAGGGAAAGTAGATAGTATTGCATGCACATTTTAAGGTAATCGCTGCAAGCAAAACAGTTTCACTGATTGCTCTAATAAAAGTTCTACTCCTGCCAAAGCATGAAGCGAATTCAGCACTATCCACAATTCGACTCAGACGCAATTCCTTTGGTATCAAGAAACGTTATAAAACAGTATCTTAAAGAATAACAAAAGAATGTTGTGGTAAAATATCGTCCAGCTGTTCTGTTACGTTACAAAATTAGTAAGGAAACATGGTGAAAGGTTACCGTCTGCTTTGTGGGAATCGTGGCAAAGGGACGCCAGATGAAAGATTGCCGTTTTGTGCGAATCCAACAAATTTTCTTACAATAAACCTAGCAGAGGGCGCCAAATGAAAGTTAACTGTGTTATTGTGGAGGAGAGAAAACTTAGCTTTTGCCTCTACTTGCCTAAAAACACCTGTCAACGTTCATATTTCTGCTTTACGCAGCCCTAGTGATTTTTGTGGATTTTCTTGTTTCTGTACTGGTCCACAACCAGGCGGGAACCGACAACTGACATCTGCACTAATAAAAGAGGCAGTCATTGCAGTTAGCCCTGAATGGAAATGGCGCGACGGATAATTGGTGGAGGGGTACATGACTGCGTTACCTAGAGAACAGAGCGTGTCCTGTATTGCACGTTACCAAGCAAGGGGCTGAAGGGCTCACACGCTGATGTGTTGCTCCATGCGTTGTATATCTTTTTGTTCTTTTTGAAACTCTATTCCTTCTATAAATGAATTCTCTTAATTTGATGATCATTCATAACCTATTAAACATAATCATTCGACTTTACAGCAATTACAGTAATTATTCCACTCCACAGAGATTCCATTTTTTTTTACAGCTTATAGCTTGGCTGTCTTGTATACTAATCTGCACGCACATTATTGTTTTAGGGGCAAGACGAAACTGCGTTTGGCCAGATGTGTACCACCGAATTCTACCACTACTTTACATAGAACATCCACAATGTGAGAGGAGGATAACGGAATGTGTTTTGTCGCTATTTGAAACTCGTGCCCACCGGCAACGAACGATCGACCACGTGGAACTCCAGTGCATCTAACTACGAAAGGAGTGGAAACGACAATTAATTTAACTATGCCGTGAGGCGGCGAATTACGATGTGACAGTTCGATGCTATGATTTGGCTACCCATTGATCAACCACGTTCATTATTACTAGGATGGAGCACGCCACGTGTTCTAAGATCCTCTTCGCACAAAGAAACATTTTTACAGTTCAATTTTTCGACCAAATTTAAATCACTTGCATTTGGATATACTTCTTTGCACTCGATTTGCGCGACTGAATTCATGCACTGGAACTGTTGATGAGACTTTGTAGCTTACGACACCACGTGGCTTTGTACAAAGGATGGGAGCCTACTCTGTATCCACCAAAAATTTCCGAAATAAACGAGAAAGCAATCATTACGTACATTCATTTCGATATATAAGCTGGAAATAAAATAGAATTAGTTAAAATATTCGAATACCTTTCTTCCTGTGAGCACCGAGACAGATGCACTGAGTGCACGACTGCTCACTTACCCGTTTTCTTTAGGATATGGCGGGCACCGGGTATTTTCCTGGACCCCAGTGGAGGGGATGGTCGAACCACTTGGCCGTGACCAACCTCTCCACCCCAAATCTTATGATACTGGAACATCTTTGATTTCGACCTGCCTGTTCTGTATCTCTGATACAGGAGTAAGGTTGGCGCCGGCCGGGATGGCCGAGCGGTTCTAGGAGCTACAGTCAGGAACTGCGCGACCGCTACGGTCGCAGATTCGATTCCTGCCTCGGGCATGGATGTGTGTGATGTCCTTAGGTTAGTTCGGTTAAAGTAGTTCTACGTTCTAAGGAACTGATGGCCTCAGAAGTCAAGTCCCATATTGCTCAGAGCCATTTGAACCAAGTAAGGTTGGCTCTACTACACTACAGAACTACTTCTGCTGTTTCCCAACTAGTATTTGGCCACGCTTTATGGAAAGGTGGGAGGAGAATTAGGAATGTTCACACACATAATTTGCATTCAAGTACAAGTAAAACGTGATAGCCGACATATGTAAATATCTATAATGAAACCTAACACACTCTCCATTCGTCCACATGGGGTTCTGCTGGACCCGCAGCCAGCCCCATAGTGGTAGTAGTAGTAGTAGTAGCTTTATTTATCTGTAGATATCTTTTTACAAGGATAAAGGACATGTCAAAGTATTTACAAATTTAGATCAGCAAAAAAACCTAATATGTATATACATATATTTACAGACTTCTAGTTAGAGACAATCATTAGATATATTCCTGGTATAAAATACTTTTTTTACAAATAACATATTAAATAATGCAATGCCACACTGTTCACTCGTATCTCACTATCAGTCACTGCACACACTGTAGACACATTGTTTCACAACACTTCACACACACACACACACACACACACACACACACACACACACACACACACACACACAAACTGGGCCATTTTCTGAACTGCAACTTCCCATTTGCTATACTGAAAAACTGAGTCAGCATCCCTTCATAATGAGTGAGACGTTGAACTCAGAAAAAGGAAGAGGTGTTAGTATTATGCTATCCATAGCTTGAGAGTAAGTATTTCTAGAACAGAAAAAAGCAAGGAAAAAACATGAAGTGAAGGTGTTATGTGGAATTTTGGTTATTTTATTATTATTGTTATTATTATTATTATTATTTATTTGTATAACTTTTTTATCAAACCCCTACTCTGTTTTAGCTAAGTAATCCTTCAATGAATAAAATGTATTGCATAACAAGTACTTTTTAGCTGCCTTTTTAAATAAGTGTATTTTTGTGATTTCTTTAATCTCTTTTGGTAATTCATTATACAGTTTTATTCCTTGGTAGAAAATGTTGTTTTGAGTTTTATGTTTATTTTTTCTTGGTAAATGTAAGTTAAGTCTATCTCTTGTTGCATGGTCATGGACAGAGCAGTAAGAACTATTGTTATTTTTGATGTGTACAACTTACTGGTAAATGTATTCACATAGAGCAGTTAAAATCCCCAGTGTTTTTAACAGATCTTTGCAATGTGCTTGAGTAGTATGTTTGGTTGTTATTCTTATGGCTCTTTTCTGGAGTTTGAAAACTATGTTCATATTTTGTGCAATTGTTCCCCAAAAATGAATGCCATAGCTAGGAACTGAGTGTACACATGAATAATATATAACTAAAAGACACTGTGTGTTACACACTGATGATAGGATTTTAAGGGCATAACATGCTGATGACATTCTGTTTCCAAGTACCTTTGTGTGTTCTCACCACCTCAGCTGAGAATCAGTATTCATTCCTAGAAATTTTGTATTTGATACACAGTCTATAGACATGCCATCTACATTTAATTTAACAGTGTCATTATTCCTCTTCAAACTGAAATTCATGGTATTAGTTCTCTTTATGTTCAATGTTACTGCTTATTGACCAATCATAAACTTCTTTGAGAGGTTCATTTTCTTTCTCGGCAAAGGAGTTCTCTTGTTTTCTCAGTGACTATAATATTGCTGTCATCAGCGAAGAGGATTTTTTCACCATAATTAACACTACTGGGAAAGTCATTGGTGTATATCAGTAACAGTATTGGTCCTAATATGCTACCTTGCAGAGCCCCTATATTAATGTATTTTGGTTCTGATAAGTGTTTTACTAAATGTTTGGATCTATTTGAAGTATATGTTATCTCTTCTCTTTGTATGCTATGTGTTAGGTATGATTGAAACTAATCAAGGCTACCCTTCTTATTCCTAATGCTTCTTATTTATTTAGTAGAATCTTGTGGACGACAGTATCAAATGCCTTAGAAAGATCCAAAAATATGCCTGTGACACATTCATCTTTATCAAGAGCATCAAGTACAGTTTTTGTGAATTCTACTATGGCTGTATTTTTGTCATTTCGGAAACCAAACTGTGATTCACTTAAAAGATTGTATTTATTCAGATAATTAATTAATCTGTCTCTCATAACTGTTTTTTTTTTTAAGAACGGTGACAGCAGGGAAATGGGCCACTAATTTTCAATGTCTTCTGCATTACCTTTCTTAAGGTAATGCAGGTAATACCTGTTTTAACTGCTTCGGAAATGTGCCTGATGTGAAGGATTCATTTATTATATTTGTTAAGTGGCCTTGTATAATCCCTGTGCATTGTTTCAGTACACACATTGGTACTTCATCTAAGTCTACTGACTTTTTAGTTTTTAGTTTTTGAGCAGTTTTATTGACTTCATTCTCTATGGTTGGAAATAACATCATTGTATTTAGTTTCACATTATTTACAGGTGTTATATTTGTCTGCAGGAATTTTTACTGTAACTTCTCTGCAATACTTAAAAAATGCTCGTTTGCTAAGTGTTGTGAATCATTTATTACCTTATCCCCATCCGTTACCAGTATGTTATTCTGCATTTGTTTGCCTCTCCCCATTACCTTTTTTATAACATCCCAAACTGCTTTGCTTTTATTCTCTGCATTATATATTATTTTGTCATTAAATGACTTTTTTGCAGCAGTCAGCACCTTCCTATAGATCTTTTTGTATCTATGATAGAAATTTAAGAATTCTGGATCATTGTGAATCTTTTTCATGGAACTGAGGTGTTTACATATTTGGGAGGACTTCTTAATACCTGCTGTTATCCATCTGTTGTTGTGAGATGTTGATACAGACACGCATACTTTTGGACATGCATTTACAAAGTTCAATTTAAACAATGTGGAGAATTTGGAGATTTTCATATTTACATTGGTTTCCTTATACACTTTATCCTGGCTTTGTTTTTCTAGTTCTTTTGAAAAATCTTTTATTTTGATTTCTGATAGATGTCATGTGTAGGCTTGTAGTTTACAGAATGATTCAAGCCTGATTTTACTTTTTTTATTTGGCAGAGATGGTCTGATAGTCCAAGATCTTTTATAGCTACATCACATTTTCCCTGTCCATATTTGTGGCCACATGCTCAATTACTGATGAAGTCAGTGTAGTAACCCTTGTTGCACTATTGACCAATAGGGGCATGCCAAAACTTTGAAGGATGTTTGTGAAGCTGCTGTTGGATTCATTTATGATGTTAGTGTTGATGTTAACGTCCTCACACAGAATTATGTTGACCTTTGTACTTAAGACTTTATCCAGAACTTCTGTTAACTTATTGGAAAAAGTGTCCACGCTACCATTGGGAGATCTATACACATACAAAATGATTAATTTCTTTGTGATATCAAGCCCTGTTAATTCAATAGCTGATATTTCAAAGTGTTTGTCTTCACTTACTGTACTGAAGTCACATCTGGATTTGAACTGTGTTCCTTTTCTTATATAAATGCATGATCCTCCACCTCTTGAAGTAGTTCTGAGTTTGCCTTTTCATACAATGATAATACTACATGATGGATTTCTGTGTCTCTACACCAGTGCTCATTAATGCAAACTACTGTGCAGTTCAAAGATTGGAGCTCAACTTCTAATGGCTGTATTTTATTTTTTATTGATTGCATGTTTTGATGGAAGATTGTTGAGTCTGAAAAATTCCCCATGTTACACTTTCCAGTGGTTTGTTTTTCTTTGTGACATGTGGTATATGTGATATTTTAGGTGTTAAAATCTGTCTTGTGAGTGATTGTTTCAGTATTTTTTAAAGTGCTGGAGATACTCTTTAGGCATAGGAACCTGTGGTCTGGATTTATCCTAAAAAACACCTACTTTTTCTACCTATGACAACAGGTATTTGACCATGTGTTGCCCGAGAACCACCCCCTATACTTTCATGGATCAGCTGTACCAATCTTCCCTTCCCAGTCCTGTTCAGGTGTAGGCCCTGCCTAGTGAAACCCCAGCTGTTGATAGTCATGATACTCATCAGAGAAACGTGAGAAAAGTTGGCTGTCCTCAGAGCCAATCCTAACCCCACAATGATTTGCCTCACAGCTCCATCAAGGTGTGGTCAATCATGATGCCAGAACAGCTCACCAAAGTGTACATTGGTGCCACGAGTAAGGGAAGTTATCTTGTCCAGGTCACCACGTATGTCATATGCCCCATACCTGTGCAAACTTTGTCCCACCCCACCCACTATCACTACATGGTCTTCTTTTGTAAAGTCCTTACATAAAGAACCTAGGTCCTCTATCACATGACTTAGCCCTGCATTTGGTTTGAAGATACTGGTACACAGCCCCTAAACTTTCCTGTAACAGAGGGCCTACACCTCTCCCATGGCTACTACCTATCAGCAGCACTTTCTTCTTCTTAAGGCTTTGTGCACTCTTAGGCTTCTTGGCCTCAGTTGAAGTGTGCTGCACATTTCCCGCTCCTCGTTCTACCTCAGACTGTTCTCTACTAAACTCTGGTAGTGGTAGAGACCTATTTTTGGTGCTGATGAGAAAACTGTCAGATTGCGTCCTCTTTTTTTGCAGTCCTCTTACCAGCTGCCAGTTCCCAACCACCTCCTCCCTATCTCCTTTGATCCTTATGAGTTCCTTCCTTGCTTCCTCCAACTGTGCCTGAAGGGCACAGATTTTCCTTTCCTGTTCCCCAGTCAAAATGTTCCTACTGCATACTCTGCAGTTCCAGGAGAGAGCCTCTTCTGTTCTCCCAACATTTTCCCCACTGCATCCCCCAGTGAAAATATTTCTTACAAGATTGGCAACAAATCCATCTACTCACTACCCTATAACAGGTCCCACATTTCTCACTCATGGTCAGTTTCGGAAGAGTAAATAAGAAACTGCAAAAAGGTGGGAATTTAAGGAGATGGGACCTGGATAAACTGAAAGAACCAGAGGTCGTACAGAGTTTCAGGGAGAGCATAAGGGAACAATTGACAGGAATGGTGGAAAGAAGTACAGTAGAAGAAGAATGGGTAGCTCTGAGGGATGAAGTAGTGAAGGCAGGCAGAGGATCAAGTAGGTAAAAAGAAGAGGGCTAGTAGAAATCCTTGGGTAACAGAAGAAATATTGCATTTAATTGATGAAAGGCGAAAATATAAAAATGCAGTAAATGAAGCAGGCAAAAAGGAATACAAACGTCTCAAAAATGAGATTGACAGGAAGTGCAATATGGCTAAGCAGGGATGGTTAGAGGACAAATGTAAGGATGTAGAGGCTTATCTCACTAGGGGTATGATAGATACTGCCTGCAGGAAAATTAAAGAGACCTTTGGAGAAAAGAGAACCACCTGTATGAATATCAAAAGTTCAGACGGAAACCCAATTGTAAGCAAGGAGGGGAAAGCAGAAAGGTGGAAGGAGTATATACAGGATCTATACAAGGGCGATTTACTTGAGGACAATGTTATGGAAATGGAAGAGGATGTAGATGAAGATGAAATGGGAGATACAATACTGCGTGAAGAGTTTGACAGAGCACTGAAAGACCTGAGTCAAAACATGGCCCAACGAGTAGACAACATTCCATTAGAACTACTGATGGCCTTGGGAGAGCCAGTCCTGACAAAACTCTACCATCTGGTGAGCAAGATATATGAGACAGGCGAAATACTCTCAGACTTCAAGAAGAATATAATAATTCCAATCCCAAAGAAAGCAGGTGTTGACAGATGTGAAAATTACCGAACTATCAGTTTAATAAGTCACAGCTGCAAAATACTAACGCAAATTCTTTACAGAAGAATGGAAAAACTAGCAGAAGCCGACCTCGAGGAAGATCAGTTTGTATTCCGTAGAAATATTGGAACATGTGAGGCAAAACTGACCTTACGACTTATCTTAGAAGAAAGATTAAGGAAAGGCAAACCTACGGTTCTAGCATTTGTAGACTTAGAGAAAGCTTTTGACAATGTTGACTGGAATAGTCTCTTTCAAATTCTAAATATGACAGGGGTAAAATACAGGGAGCGAAAGGCTATTTACAATTTGTACAGAAACCAGATGGCAGTTATAAGAGTCGAGGGGCATGAAAGGGAAGCAGTAGTTGGGAAGGGAGTGAGACAGGGTTGTAGCCTATCCCCGAAGTTATTCAATCTGTATATTGAGCAAGCAGTAAAAGAAACAAAAGAAAATTTCGGAGTAGGTATTAAAGTCCATGGACAAGAAATAAAAACTTTGAGGTTCGCCGATGACATTGTAATCCTGTCAGAGACAGCAAAGGACTTTGAAGAGCAGTTGAACAGAATGGACAGTGTCTTAAAAGGAGGATAAAGATGAACATCAACAAAAGCAAAACGAGGATAATGGAATGAAGTCGAATTAAGTCAGGTGATGCTGAGGGAATTAGATTAGGAAATGATGCACTTAAAATAGTAAAGGAGTTTTGCTATTTGGGGAGCAAAACAACTGATCATGGTAGAAGTAGAGAGGATATAAAATGTAGACTAGCAATGGCAAGGAAAGCGTTTCTGAAGAAGAGAAATTTGTTAACATCTAGTATTGATAGGACATGTTCTGAGGCATCAAGGGATCACAAATTTAGCATTGGGGGGCAGCGTGGAGGGTAAAAATTGTAGAGGGAGACCAAGAGATGAATACACTAAGCAGATTCAGAAGGATGTGGGTTGCAGTAAGTACTGGGAGATGAAGAAGCTTGCACAGGATAGGGTAGCATGGAGAGCTGCATCAGACCAGTCTCAGGACTGAAGACCACAACAACAACAACAACAATTAAGTTTAAAGAATGTTTTACATTTGTCAAGGACGCGAGATTGGCTGAGTCTAAACAAAAAACGACACAAGGTCTTATGTGCGGTGGTTGTTGTTTTCGTACTTATTTAGAGATACAAGGACAGAAGAATGAATTTGTAATTAATTTGCTTTTAGAAAATTTACGTTATCAGACGTGTTTGGTCACGTTTTTAAACGTTGATAACTCGGAAAATTTAGGCCTAGATCGCGTCTATCCAACTAGTTTGGCATTCAGCATGACAACACAGCATCTAACGTGGCAGTCCACCTGAGAGGACAACGTGGGAAGTGATCTAGGAAGGATTGAGTGCTCCTAGAAATGGTGTATTAGTCAAAACACACATATCATGGTCACCACTACCTCCAAGCATAGATACTAACAGGGGGTGCCTACCTTGCCTGGGTGGAAAAATCACTGTATCAGGATGTCATTGATTTTTACTCTCAGCAGATGAAGAGTCCTCGGCAGCTGTGAGTCCGCATTTGGATTCAGCAGATTCTTCTCCAGATTACGTAGCCGCCAATCGATACAGAAGAAGCAGCAACGACTTACATTTTCATTAAAACCAGATAGCACTGCATGCTAAATCTTGAGTTAATCGCTACAGCAAAAAAGTTTAACTGATTGTGACTCAGGTTCGACTCTTGCAAATTGCAAAGTGAATGCAGCACTTGTGATGAGGAACCTCAGCCTCCGAAATCACTGTCTATAATTCGACTCATACGCTATCCTGGTAGGTCGACGCGATCTTGGTAGTACAAAATATCTTCAACAACAGGAAAAGAATGTTGTGGTAAACTATCATACAACTGTTCAATGAAATACAGCTCCAGCTGGGATATAACTGCAGCAAATCTGTCGGTGTCTGAGATGATGCTACGAAGCTGGAAAATTGCCTCCACCTGAGTCAACCGCAATTGAGGCCCTACTGATCAGAAAGGCAGAATGTTTACGTTACCCAGTCCCGAACCATTGCTACCATCAGAAGTACTGTTGAGAACTGCAGTGGCAGTTAAGTTGGGGAGCAGAGCTGGATAACAGCAAAATTTGCTGTTCCGTCTTTGCAGTGTGTAATGGATTAGCCCAGGCACAAGAACGTAAAAATACGCTGATGGGAATAAAAAGAAATTCAGTCAGACTCGGAGGCACCACTTTGGGGGAGCATGCACTTTTAATATAAAACATTTTATTTGCTTCTTGAAAGACAGAGAACCACACACGTAAGCAACACACACTAGGACAGAGTCCAAAGACTATCATCACACCAGAGATGTATCACACAAAATTGACTGTCCATTATTGTTGTTAACTTATCAAAGTCTTTGATGTATTTAATGTTGCATTGACTACACTGTGGCGAGACGCTCGCAGATAGATAGAGTACGTCTTCCAGTTTACATAAAGTCCCTTTAAGTGATCGAACTTGTTTGGCAAATTGCTGCTTTCTAAACATTGATTTGTCAAATAATCTCTCAGATGTAACAACGTCTGTCAAACTTAACCTCGTCTTTGAAGGTGCTGGCACGCTGTGCATATCGTGTCGTGAAGTATTTTGACACCAATGGGAATAACTACCAATGCAGCAAAGTATTTCCTCCATTGACTTTACCACTGTCTATAAAGAATAAAAAGAAAATCAAGAGGCTGGTCCAGGAAATGGTTAAAATTGAGAGAGAAATATACCCACAAAAGTCTGCTAAAGAAAATATTACACTCAGAACATTATGATTCACAATCACATACTTTTAATAACGTGTTAGAATTTCTTTACCGACAACGAAAATGACACAGTTATGCAAAGATCAGTTCTCTTCTGCTTGGTCCTCTAATGAAAGTTCATTAAAATACCGTACATCGTCCATGGAAGAATCAGAGAGCTTCGATCTTTCTTTTTTAAATTTTTATTGTATTTTGTGAGCAGAATATAGATTTGCTTCTTAACGTCTTCCTGCGTAATACTCGGGTGGGGAAGAAGCAGCACCTCTACCTTATGGGAAAGCCGATGCTCTTTTGTTTTTATCATTGGCATAGTTTCCACAACTAAAAATTCACAATGCAGTGAAATAAATTGTAATGAAACTCTCTCTTGCTAAAAACGACCGGCGAAACATAAACACAAACAACGTGCGCCATCTTGCCAAATCAAAATTTTTCTCAAACACGTCAGATACAATAAATACAAGTTTGACAAACACCTCAAACAATGTGGTCAACTGCCAAATAGTTTTACAAGCTAATGAAGTTTGACAAATTGTTTGATCATTTACAGCGTCTAATATAAAAATAGCTGGTCTCATGCCAGCAGAAACAACGAACTCACTATGGAGTGCGAATCGATCTCTCCTTCAAACGTCCAGAGTTGCGACAGGACGAACCGAGCCCACAGGTGTGTACACAGAGATCGGCGGCAGTAAAGTAACTACGGCAAGGTGAAGGGCGGCATGACTGAGCTAACGGGCCGTAGCTAATGAAGCCGCGTCAAACAACAGCCCGCCAGCGGCCCGCCAGGCAGCTTGGGCCATTAGACGCCCCCGCACAGTCACGGCCGGCTGCTGACGAGTGACGGAGGGAAACGCCGCCGTAGAAAGTGGTCTGGCGGCGCAGTGGAAGGGCTCGGTGCTGTTGACCTTGGCGCCCGGACGCCACAATCGCTCGCTTTCTCGCGGTCACGGCCGCTCGCCTCCAACGGACAATGGCCGAGCTGCCAAAGATTCCGCGCCTGCCCTGCCCTTTGCAATTTCAACCAGGACCAGTTGAATGGGGCCTGCACACGTTCAGTATTTATTGACAATACTACAGTGCTATCGGAACGACGCTGTGCACTGGACTTCGCACAAGCTATGTAGATTACGTTTGAAGTTCAAAACAAAGTTGGCAGAACACAAGTTGGCAGAACTGTTCCTCCATAGATGCGCGATTGTTTATTTCGTTTTACTGTCGCGTAACATGTAACATTTAATTGTTTAGTTCTGTTGATGAAAGCTATTGAAAGCTGCGTGTAGCGTTTAGATGATGACTTTAGTTTTAAATGATGTTGAATTCAACTGAGGAATGTATGTTGCTTGTTGAACATGTGTTTCGATACATAAACGGATTTAGTGCAAAGAGGGATTACCTGAAAAATTCCCGGAAACAGTTGTACTTCATCACAATGCGTTTCATCGACTTATTGAGAAATTTACGGAGACATGCTCAGTGTTAGATGTATAACGAAGTGGAAGGCTACCTAAACTAAACGAAAAGGAAGTTCTTGGATATTTCTCGCTCTATGCAGCGGATCCAAGTAAAATCATTGCACAAGTTGGCACAAGAGAAAAATATGGGGCTTGCAGCCGCACATAAAGCGGTTAGACAAACACTGATACTGTTTCCGAAAAAACTGACAGCAGTGTAAGAATAGAAAGATGCGGATCATGAAATGCGAATCTGCTACTGCTATTGGTTTACGTATTGAGAAGACTACCGTCGATATTCTTCATGTCACTTCCTATACAGGCGAGGCATGGTTCCACCTCTCTGGTCATGTGAACACACAAAACACACTAGTGATTGCGTGATGATCAGAAAATTATAATGTGGATTCCAATAACCAGGCAGTGTATTGCTGGACTTCTATTTTTCGAAGAAACCGAGGCTGAACGTGTTGTACCAACTAGTCACGGTTTCTGCAAGAGGGTAATACTGCTCGCACGCCTAATAACACTTCGCGTCTTCCGAGAAAATTTCTTGGGGAACGCGTCATCTCAGAAAAGCCATAAACCCTCGTTCGTCAGACGTTACTTCACCAGTTTTTTTCTTTGGGGAGCAGCAAATTCTGTAGAGCACAACAATCTCCCACACACGCTTTGTGGCTTAAAAACTGAAATAACTGCGGATGTGAGAGGTATAGCACGATTTGATCTGTAGGAAACAACGGAAAATAAGAGATGGATCCGAGAATGGCTGAAAAAAGGTAGCAACTTGTTTGTTAATTTACTGACTGAAATCATAACCATGCACTGGAAATATTTCGTAAACCATTTTCAGATGAGTCCTGCATCTTACCAAAAATTATTTATGTTTATACGATATTAAACAGAGAAGCAAAATACATTAATGAGAGAGGCAGTCGCAGTAATCGAGAGCTGGCAGGTCATGCGATGCAGGCTTAGCGTTGTTATCAGCAAATGGGATTTGACTGAGAAAGCTTGGTGTGAAGATGGAAAAGAAGGTCGTATGACAGATATGTGTTGTACTCTACATTTGCTGTTTAAAATAAAATTACCAGGGCGTCAGTGAGGAAAAAATGAAAACCACAATGGGAGTATTTCTTGCATACCTAGCAGTGGCTGTGCCAGTAAGTAAAATTATGTTGTCAGATACAAATGTACAGTGGAAAACGATAGAAAATGACAGAAAAGTCTCTGATCCCCGATACTTGTGGACAATGGTGCTAACTTACAAATGATTTAAGAAGCACAAACCAACTGCAGTACTTTCCTGTGTGTCTAAATCTAATGGCACCTGGGTTTTCAGAATAAAAGTAGTCAAATGTTCAAATGTGTGAGAAAATCTTATGGGACTTAACTGCTAAGCTTACACACTACTTAACCTAAATTATCCTAAGGACAAACACACACACCCATACCCGAGGGAGGACTCGAACCTCCGCCGGGACCAGCCGCATAGTCCTAAAAGTTGTCGACAACATGTTAAAATGGTGGAGTTATATTGTATTAATTCACATAATTTAACTATAGTAAACATGAAATGAACATTCAAGCGCAGTAGTTCCAGAAGAGATGCACTTGAGAATACAAAGTAATTTGTTAAATAATTTCGTAATACATTTGCCTATTAATTTGCACAGATTACAACGTTTTGAGCTCCTTATGCGTTTGCAATATGACCATTTATAATTTGAAATTTTTCTGAAGCCATTCCAAATGCGCAATCAATGGCCATTTCCCACAGTTTACTATGCAGTTAAACATACTTTTCACGTTGGGGAAACACTTTTTGGAGGTCTCATTAAGTAGCGCTCAAAATAAAATAGAAATGGGCGATCACTCTTGTCGCACAATAATCCCTATGGGGATGGGATTCCAGTGTCTGCATGTGTCGTGTTATGATAACCAGAAGATACTCGGGGTCCAACAAACACCACGCTACTCCACGTCCGTACACAGCAGCAGCTGCAGTTTCTCATTTGAGTCGCATAGTGTGTGGAACTGCGTTTCCAGCTAGTCGCCAACCGGTTGCCGGTTTAGATCGACTGCCCTTTGCGTTCCTTTTCCGTTGCTCCGTGTGCCAACGACCTTAAGGTACTGTTTCGCTGAAACTTCTCGCAGCAGTGACTTGCAGTGACTGCCAGCCGTGACGGTAGACCGTTAATGCCTGCACTTTTCGTCGAAACTGTGCTTACTAGATGATGAACGAAAACACTGCTGACAGCCGATGAAACTTGGTTTTATTTTAATACACTACCGGTTTCGCGGCTTTCAGCAGCATCTTCAGGTGCAAAACCACTATGACGTTACTATATAATAATGGAAACTCAACGTTCTTAATCGGGAAATTGCCATTCTTAGAATACTGTCGGTCACAGTAAGTGTTCCCAGGTGGCTGGAAAAGATAGGGCCCACTTTTGCAAGCTGCACCTTCTGTGTATGGCTTGATATGGATACTTGCACTTGTAACGTAAGGTTTGATCTACCTTTCAACAGTCTTAGAGGTTATTACATGGACCATCTTCTCAATTATTCTTCATTTGTGTAGTTCTTTTTTTTTAGAATAATGACATTATTCTCAGAACGGCAATACTTTGACTAACAATATTAGCAGTACGGCAAAGAGAGCACCACTCTATCTTTCATTGTTGCCAAATTTATTCAAGATGGGGGATCCAAGATGGCGGCGATAGATGTGGCAATGTCGCAATGATATCATGGTGGAAAGTACAAATTTCGTTGGGAAAACAGGTCAATTGGACCATGTCCACTATCACAACCCCCTCCCCTCCCCCACGCATAAAATTATCAAAATAATACATGTATGGCACTCTGAAAGCACATTCACAGCCGATATATTGCATTGCACAATCAGTCATTCCATATAAAAACGCTTTCTAACTATCATTAAGAAACTCGACCACAATGTATCAGCAATCTGTTCTCTACAGAGGTCCAAGGCAGAATGATGACCGTGTGTGTTGGGTGTACATGCCAGTCCAGCCTGTCTCACATGTGAGACACCTGTGGCCACGCACATGTTTACCTAGCCACCGTGGCTGATGCATCACCTGTGGCTCCAGTGCTGACCTAATTGCTAAGTGAAATGGTTGCCTAGCGATGCACCCTCACACGCTAAAAGGTTGTTAGTGTTATACTGACATCTCATGTCAATGTAAATAATAGCCAAGTCCCCCTCTGGATGCGCTATAGAAATCTTTTGCAATGCTTTCAGAAACTGTTTCGAAAATATCCCAGAATAACACAGGATGCATTATTCCTGCTGATTCTAATAAGGCACCCTGTCCATCAAATGTTACCCTTCCCAGAAATCATAACATCCTGCTTTCAACATATGTTTCAGAAATGTTAAATGTTCACTCATATTCTCACCATTAAAAGCCTTCATCATGTCTGTGCACCCTTGCAAAAACACCATTAATCATAAAAGAATTTTTGTTGCTTGGAAAGAGAGCATGGTCTAAGCACAGACGGGAAAATCAGAACAATTATGCAAGCAGAATTCGAAGCATTGCCCTACAGAAGAAAAAAATAGCTGCAATTTTCGGTGTCCTACAGCTGCTGGTCTGGAGGGGTCCTAGTGCCGCAATGGCGGATGAGGGACAGGGTTCCGCCACAGATGGATGGTCTGGTTCAACTTATCTTCGAACACTTGAGCAAAGGAAACATCACATTACTCTCATAACTTCCCGTAGACAACTTGCACCCCATTTTGTTCAATCCAGCATGCAGAGGCTCCTATGCGCCAGCACAAAGGATGTCTTGTGAATGAATGGAGCATTCTGTTTGGCTCTTACTGAATTTACCCATAAAGCTACTGCTGCTGGTGTGCGAGCACTTTCAGTGGCAAAACTAATTTGTGCAGATCACCATATCGCACTGACAGTTAAACGTTGCAAAAGTGGTCAACGTATCATGAAATATGGGAGGACACTTCCTGAATTACTCTGCTCTGCTACTGTTGAGGAAAGCTTGAATATTTCAGTGTGCAGCCGATCTCCAACCTGGCTATATCATCACACCATATCAATGTAGTAAATACCCAATTCGTATCCTGCGCCATACAAAACCACCAGTTCTGCATCCTGCATATAGCTATCGACCACCAGACACTCATACACATACCACGAAGACAGATAGCGTAAGCACATGCACCATATATACTTGTCACAGCAGAAGATATTTCCCGTGATGTCGAGCGGTCATCCACAACAGCTGATGATAACACATCATCTGTGCCCTCACACACTGGCCTGATGCATGACCAGAGCAACTTCAGCAGACCAAGGTCACTCTCTGAACTGTTATACAAAGGCTGAGTCGGTTCCCCTCGGCACAAAGCCGTCACTGTTTCTGACCCCGAGGTGGAACATGCTGTAAACCACAGAGAACGAGAAACTTGTCTCGTCTACAAAGACCTTTACATGAAAACTCGGAAAAACAAAGGAAACTGATAATCTCACTCGTGAATACCAATGTTCGTGGTATAACAGTTGCAAATCATCCTTATAATTTACAAAGTCGCCTAAGGCGTTTCTCATGTCTAGAGAACCAGCAAATGTGTCCTACACCCATCTTTCACCTACTAGATCCACACAACACACACCACAGTCGATGTTCTCTCACCAAAGATAGTAAAAGTGCAGAAAAAATCGACTGGACAATTTACATGGGAGGGAATAATACTCCACATCAAACAGACATTGAATCTTCTCGAATTCCCACAGAGAACACAGGCAATCATCATGAAGGCTGTCCAACACAGACTGAGTAGTAGTTCACTGATCAGCTGTCTAGAGGGCGACACGGTTAGGTCAGCTATATTCCTGTATCCAAACCGGCCTTCCCATTCAGACAGTTGGTGGCATAAGCCAGAAACGTGAATCGTTCCCCCCACAGGCCACCACAATCGCATGCCATACAGCCCCAGACAGAATCATCTTAGAAAACCGGCTGCATATGTATTTGATCGCTGTACTCGCAGATAAATATACAATTGCAGCACCAATTGGATGACATTTGACAATGAGCAGGATATCAGAAATACCACCTCCTGACGAATAGGGCTCTGGAAGAGTAATATCTATACCACTATTAAGACCCAATACTTTCCCAAATGACAGGATATATTGCCAATGTTGGAACATACACACATACTTTATACACCTGATGCTCAAGGCGACTCTACGAAGCATCCCCCACTACTAAGTATAATACTTCGCTAATAACTGAATGCCGGCGATATGAAACAATGCTGAGCGAAACTCAATGATGGGTGGATATGACTCATAAGTTTTTCTTGCGAGTCGTACCAATGGGTCTTAGAAAGAAAAATGTAATCGTCTTACAAGCTGCCAGATGAAAAAAAAATGCGATAGCAACTATTATGTTACTGACACAATTGGTCTTAGTTCCACAGGTGCACACAAGCATCACAAACGATATTCATGTTAAAACTTTACAAGCCTTGTAGGGCGAGGTACGGCATTACTTCTGAATGAAGTGGTTTTTCCACACAAATACCGCGACACTGAAAATTGACAGTGATCGCCAGAGTGTGTTTTAGCAGACCGAAAGTTCGGTTACACGTCGCCGACGGTGTACGCTCGTAATAAAATCACCAAATTTAGAAACCAATTCAGCTAACAAATGTGGTATAAAGCCAGTATTTGCAACTCCTTCATGCCGCCACTAGGTATTTCTCCCGTATTTGTAACGCATTCTGTCACTGTGCTACATCAGAGGTTCTGCGATATATCCAGTGTGTTGTAGGCGATGGTTGACTGATAATGATCACGTACAGGAGATGGTGTGCCAATTGAAGTCGTAAGAAATGTTCATAGGCTTTTCGGATCTCTAGTGTTACGCTTTCCAGTATAAATGCTGTCTGCAATTTGGAATTATGTTTTCCCATTCAACCACATACCTGCATTAGACCCTATGGAGAAGTTTTCAATGATTACAGCCACTACTGAATCACATTTGTGGCTCTCTCATATCTCGAAACGAGTCACCTTTTTCGAAACCAACTGCTGCAGTAAGATTCCAATGTATTTTAATTAGCCCCTACACATCTTGCAACTGCTCATCAGACTCTGCCCTGCCATCCTTGCAGCTTTGCACTTGTGATCAATATAATTTAAGTCAGAACTGTGGAGAAGTTAGACAGAGCTATATCTACCACATTCTGCAACCTGTGTAGAAACAGGCTAAGCTGAGTTAGTGCAACAGAACCATGTTTTGACCATTCAACGCTAATGGGAACATGTTGTCGTAGCTCTGCCGACCGTGTACAATGTGTAAGGTCAGCGCCAAACGAAGCCTGCTCCTGCAACATGAGGTAAAGAACAGCTACAGTGGTGTTTCTTACCCAGAAAATTAGGAAGACTCGACATCGCATGGGTAATGCCGTCGAAAGCAGATCTGCGTCCCTCAGGATCCATTCATGTGATCACCCCAACATTCTATCGTCGTTATTCTGTACCATCCAACAGAGAATAATTACAAACTATAAAAGCTCCACTAACTTCACCCAATAGAGAGCTCGATAAGATTTTTACCGCATCTCTCTCTTCCAGTATATCATTTAAGAAATACCATAAGCATGCTGGCATCCAGCATATGCACGTATCTTATTAAATATACAGATATTTATCCATTGCACAGACCAATGTAAAGTTTCATCACCTGTACTACAGGAGGCCCATATTCCAAGGACTATCAGTCGCAAGAGAGGCTCCTTGTGACCCTGTATTGTTTGAAAGGTTGGTTTCTTCTGCTATAGCACGCTTTGTACACTGCCATACATTTTGTTTTTTCGAGGTCTCTGTCAGGTTCTAAACTGACATTTCGACTCATTGGGTCTCACAGAAAACTAGACGTCGCATGGTGTAAGTCATCTTGTTGCTGATGCTATCGCAACATACACTCACAAACACACACTGGATGATTTTAAATACGAGGGTCGTCCACAAAGTAAGTTCTGTTTCTATTTCTATCCGCGGCAGCGCTACGATCGCAGTTCCGAGCATGCGCGGCAGTTACTCTGACTCAAGGAGAAGACATGTACGCCATTTTCAGATCGCTGCCGCCGACGTGTGCTTTGTGGTGCTTCTATGTAATGTCAGACGTAATTGAAAATGCCGCCGCATGTGAAATCGGATCTGTGATTCGTTTAGTAAATACAAAGAAAGTTAAACCAAGGGAAATTCATCGGCAAATCTGCAAGTTTTACTGACGAAATGCTATGAGTGATTCAATGGTTAGAAGATAGGTCAGACTGTTCAATGAAGGACGCGATCAAGTGCACGATGAAGAACGAAGTGGACGCCCATCTGTTGTTACTGATGAACTGGTTCACACAATTGAAGAGAAGATTAAGCAAAATAAATCCTAGCGACTTTCATGTCTTCTCGCTTAAAATCTGTCCTTGGTGGTCAACACTTCAACGATGACGACGAGCTGAAAGAACATGTTAGCACATGGTTGAATAAACAGGCGGCAACCTTCTATGAAGAAGACATACAAAAACTTGTGCCATGCTATATAGAAAAGGAGTTTAACAGTTGTAGATTTTTGTACAATAAATATTTTTTCTGTATCTGTACACATTTTTTTTATTTAACCTAACGGAACTTACTTTGTGGACATACCTCGTAAAAGATAGTTACAACATAAGGAAACTGGAAGAGTTCTGCGGCGGTGAGCGTTTCCAGACTGCAGTCTGAAGGTGATTGACGACCTCTACATTTAAACTCATCTGTCACAGTGATGGGATAGTTGATGGCTCTGTGTTCTGTTTCGGTTGATTCCTCATATTGCAGTCATGTACGAGATCACTGTTTCAGATCTAGCCATCTGTGGTATGTGATGCTCCTCCACCAGGGCTCTTTCTCCATCTCAAACAAGCGATGTCAGTCAATCATTATGTGGTAATCAACAGCATACCAATGGATGGTTGGGATGGAAAAGACATCAACAATGTACTGTAATAATAAGCATCACAGCTGATAGTGCAAACAATTTTAGCAATTTTACTGTAATCTCAACACCGACCAATGATGCAGGAGCATGGTTTCCACATTCTGTATCATCGCTAAACTATCCTTCCTCTAGTTTGCAAGTGCCATTGCGAATGTAGATAGATGAACTGCCCCTCTTCTTATTTGTAAATGCAATTACATATGTAGATAGATGACTCTCAGTACGTCCATTCATTGTTAATTCTTGAACATGCACATCAAAGTTTACCGTACAGTGATCTACATATTTCTAGCACTTTGAGCATAGTGCGTAATTTACCATCTTTCTCTGTGTGGATGGAAGTCGTAGGGGATTCTCGAATTCTTAGGATAAAGTTGGAGACTGAAAGATCTCCTTGCATTGTCTTTGACCAACCTACCCAGAAACACTGCCACCGATTTCATCTGCAACTGTAGACCGCTACTTTCTACATGTCATGAAGGAATGGAGCGTGTCGAGTCTGTAACTACTGTTCTGCACCCATCCAAGTGCACAAGATTTTTCCAGATGCGCTCAAGTTGAGGAAGTTAGCACCCCTTATCGGTGTATAGTAGTAGATATGAAAGTGTTGGGAGGTAATAGCAGATGTTTAAGAAGAACAAGAAATGGGTGGTTTTTATGCATAATGGAGTTTCAGACAGACAGAGTTCTGAGCACTTTACGTAAATCAACTATGCTATCAATTCTAAAGTATTGTTCTAATGTCTGGGATCAGTACCAAGAAGGTATTGGTAAGACAGAACATAAACATATGCACTCCTAAGGCTAGCCAGTCTGCACTTGAAACAGGCTATATAATGTTAGAGCGTTTCCAATCTGTTAGTCATGTGGAATGCAATATTGTTAATATTCCAAGGTAAGAAATATGTTTCCGGCACATGACATACATTCTTCTCCCACGTTTCTCTATGATAAGTTATGGCAACTGTTGTAACCGTGAGCGGATCGGTCGCGGGGTGGCCGAGAAAGTGCTGTGGGACCAAATAGAGAGCTGCCCGTGAACAGACAATCAAACGGAAAGGACAGACACGATACAACGACGGACTATCGAGAGAGACCTTACGACGACAATAGGCAAGAAACAACAGGGTGGCAGAGACAACCAAATGAATCCAAGGCGTCCACTAGTAAGGAAAACAAAGAACGGTAAACATGCTGTCTGTTGTCAAGGCAACAAATGGACTCAGCGACTGGCTGATCGAGAGGCAGGCGCTTAAATACATGATTGTGACGCCACTATTGGCCACTGGGACCACATCTTCCACTGTGGCCCCCTCACATTAAACGTGGGCCAGGAGACACGCGCCGCCAGAGCTTATCGTGTGATGGTGCAGAGACCTCTAGGGGTCTTCGACGTCCATGCCATCTGGCGCGTATCCCAAATCCGTGACGTGTGGTACCAGATGCCTCCCCCCTGAAACTGGTGCGTAGGGGCGGAAACGTCCCGGATGGTTCCGAGGTGGTTGGCAGTGGGAAGAAGAGCCGGGCCCATAAACCACCATTGGCGGGGATGAAGGGATGCCTGAGGTATCCATAATGGCCGACCCAGTGTCCAGGACAGGGGAGGGAGCTGCCGATCCACCCGGGGACAGGCAGGGCAGGCAGCAGGCCTGCAGGGAGACGGCAACCGGGATCAGGGGTGGCGACTCGAGGACCACATCTCTACCCAAAGAAGGTAGGGGTGGAGGCGGTGGTGGTGCGGGTCCTGCAGGGGCATGTGGGCAGAGCAGATTATGATGGCAGCGCTCCATCCCTTACGATATCTGCACCGACGTCACATGCTGCCCATGGGCCGCGATGACCGTGGTGGGCGTCCAACCCATCTTGTGCCCATACTCGTGAACTCACACGGCTGCACCAGGGGCATAACGCTGAGAGGGCTGGGAGTGGGGGTGGGAGGGCGATGATATCAGCAAATGGAACAGGGTCCACGGCTGTCACCCATGAAGGAGATCCACCAGACTACGTCCATCAATTGGCGTAGCATGATAGGTGCTCAGAACAGGGTGAGATCCGGCATGGTTGAAGATGTTTCGACCACCTTTGTCAACTGTTGTTTAAAAGTGCAGACAAACCTCTCCGCCACACCATTGGACGAAGGGTGGAAAGGCGGGCTACAGACATTTTTGATACCGTTGGCCTGACAGAAGTAGTGGAAGGAGGACACAGTGAATTGAGGACCATTATCAGAGAGCAAAGTGTGTGGCAGGCCCTCAACGGCGAGAACCTGGGCCAGGGCCATGAGTGTAACCTCCGTAGTGGTGGATGCCATGCGGATGACATATGGGTATCTGGAGTAGACATCCATGATAAGGAACCACATGGACCCCAAAAACGGGCCCGATAAATCGATATGGATGTGATCCCTGGTTTGGCGAGGCACAGGCCAGGGTGCAAACGACTGAGGGGGGCTTGCCTGGTGACGTGCACACAAAGTGCAGCCACCGAGCAATCGGTCAATATTTGCATCGATGCTGAGCCAATACACATGCTGGCAAGTCAAAACTTTCGTACGGAACATATCCCAGCACTTGTGGTGTAACAAAAGGAGCACCAAAAGGAGGGATGACCACAGGATAGGCATGTGACTCCATGGCCAACAGAAGGACATCATCGAACACGGAGATCCTGTGAGACAGATGGCGCCAGGGGCTGAAATTGGACTGCTTGCGATGAGTAACATAGGAGGGCAACCTATGGACCATGTAGTGGAGAACCTGCCATAAGATGGGGTTGCGGCGGGTAGCCGTGGCAATGTGAGCAACCATAAGAGGCAGACTGTCCAGCGCATCCCGGCAGGTGGAATCAGTGAAAGCAGAGGACCTCCTGTTGGTCAAAGGCAGGATCGGAGCCTACTGGGAGACATGACAAAGTGTCCACGTTAGGATGGTGGGCTTTGGGCTTATACCGGATGGTGTAAGCATAATTTCGTAAAAACAACGCCCAGCGCTGGAGACATTGAGCCGTCCACTGTGGAAGGTGAGAGTGGGGTCTGAAAAGTGTAACCAAGGGCTTATGGTTCATCAGGAGGGTGAACGTTTCCCCAAAGAGATAGGTGTGAAATTTTTGGACAGCGAACACGGTCGCCAGGGCCTCCTTTTCAATCCCCGAGTAGTTCCGTTGTGCTGGAGTCAACATCTTAGAGGCATAAGCGATGGGCTGTTGGAAGCCATTGGCATCTGGATGCGCAAGGAAGGCCTCAATGCCGTATGCCGACGCATCAGCCGCCACAACCAAGTGGCAGTACACAGAGAGGGGAATAAGGCAAGGAGCGGACTTCAGGATCTCCTTTAAATGGAGAAAAGCCTTGTCACAGGTAGGAGTCCAATCAAAAGGTACTCCTTTGCGACAAAAGTGGTTGAGGAGTTGAGCAACAGAGGCAGCCTAGGGCAAGAACTTAAACCAATAACTAACCTTGCCCAAAAACACCTGTTCAGATAAGTCCTTGGGACGAGGAAGGGCCTCAATGGCTGCAACATCGTTCCCCAAAGTGCGAATGCTATCTTTGTTAAGCCAGTGGTCTAAATATTCCACTTTCGGTTGGAAAAAAAAAACTTGTCCAGCCGACAGCGTAAACCAGCAGACTGCAGAGTGTGAAATAAGGCACTCAAAAAAATGGTTCAAATGGCTCTGAGTACTATGGGACTTAACTTCTGAGGTCATTAGTCCCCTAGAACTTAGAACTACTTAAACCTAACTAACCTAAGGGCATCACACACATCCACGCCCGAGGCAGGAGTCGAACCTGCGACCATAGCAGTCGCGTGGTCCCAGACTGAAGCGACTAGAACCTCTCGGCCACTGCAGCTGGCGCCCCGGGAAAAATCACCAGTAATTACGTGATAGCAGGCTAAATGGAGCTGGGACTGTTCTGGAGGGACTGGAACGAGGAAACATCGCACACATCCATGTCTGAGGCAGAATTCGAATCTGCGACCATAGGCACCTTGAACCGCTCAGCCACCCTGGCCGGCTTATGCACTGAGGTTTTGCAAACGTTCCTGGTGGGAACGCCCGGTGATGAAGATGTCATCCAGATAATTCATGCAGGCGGGGATTGGCTGTGTAAGCTGCTCTAGGAACCGCTGGAAAATGGATGGCGCCAAAGAGACACCAAAGGGAAGGCGCATGTACTTACACAATCCGAAAGGTGTGTTGATAACCATGATGTTCTGAGATTTGGCATATGGTGGTATGCCTCAGCCAGGTCGATCTTTGAAAAATACTCTCCCCCGGCAAGCTTGGCGAGAAGGTCTTCCTGTTGGGGAATGGGGTAAGTGTCAATGAGGGACTGAGGATTGACAGTAGCGCCGAAGTCCCCACACAGTCAAAGGGATCCATTGGGTTTCCGTATGACCACCAATGGCGTCGTCCAGGCACTCTAGTCACAGGCTCCAGAATGCCTAGGGCCCAGAGCCGATCAAGTTCCTGCTTGACCGCTGGCTGTAAGGTCATCGGAAGGGGCCGGGCCCGGAAAAAGAGAGGCTGCGCATCCGGCTGTACGGTGATGTGCGCCTGAAAACCAGAAGCACATCCGAGATCCGTAGCAAACAACGACGCAAAAGCAGAGCACAGATCGTCCAAGTCCTGAAAAGGAACAGCCTTGGAAACGACCTTAACTTCGTCGGAAATTGAAAAGCCAAACAGTTGAAACGCGTCCAGGCCAAAAATATTCGAAGCCGACGGGTTGTAGACAACAAAGAGGGCAAGGAGCCGGGGAACACGCTTGTTCGTCATCCGGACGACGAACTGCCCACGAAGGGGAATGGAACAGTCGCCGTAGGCGACCAAACAGCGAGAGGGAGGTGACAACTCAGGAGAGCCCAGCCGGGTATATGTCGCCATATTAATCAGGAAGACAGTGGCCCCAGTGTGGTCCTGAACACTGACATCCTCAGTGAAAAGGTGGAGCGTGAAGGAAAGCTTCCGCACTGATGGGCATCATGTGAGACGCCCGACTGCAGAGCATGGACTGTATCTTGAGGCCCAGGAGGGGCAGGACTGGATCAAGTCGAGCGACTACGACAGTAAGATCGGATGTGGCCCTCCTTGTTACACAGCATGCACGTTTTCCAGCGGTGGGGACAATCAGCTCGAGAATGTGCAGTAAAGCACTTTGGGCAAGATGGAAGTGGGCTGTGCGACTGGCGCCTAGGGGCGACCGGAGGCGCCGATGACAATGAGGCCCCACGGCGCTGGCCTCTGTCGGCAAGGCAACGTCGACGTCGCGAGGGCGGAACCAGCTGCGACTCCTCGATCGCCGCCACCTGCGGCCGGGTCATGAGACGCTCGTTAGCCGCTTGAGAAATTTCAAAGGAGTGGGCAATGCGGAGAATCTTTTCCAAGGAGGGGTTATTGAGTTTCAATGCCTCAGTACGGACCTCAGGATCTGGAGCCTGCTGAACCACCACATCGAAGATCAGGGGGTAAGCATACGAAGCCTTACACTGCTGATTGGTGCACATAAAATCGCATCGACGGCTGACACCCTGCAAGTCCGTGTCCCAGGAATGATACGATTGACCAAGCTGTTTATGGTACTGGTGGAACTCCAGCCGAGAGGCGATCACATGGTAGCGTTGGGAATAATAGTTTGTCAGCAACAGGCATATCTCCTGGAAAGACAGAGCCACAGGAACGGGCAATGGTGCCAACTTGCGGAGAAGAAAGAACGTGTCTGGGGCGGCCCAAGACAAAAACAACCACCGCTGCAAAGAGTCGTCCGTGACTTGAAAAGCCATGAAATAATGTTTCAGCCGACGTAAGTAGGTTTCCGAGTCATCTTTAGCGTCATTAAAGGGTGGGAACGACGACGGACGTGGGAAAGCATCGGACACCTGAGGATTCGGAAGCTGTTGTGGTAATGCGTCCCGGGCATCGACTTTGTCCGTTAGCAACCGCAGTGACTGTTGTAAGATGTCTAACTGGAGCTGCTGCTGCTGCATGAGCTGCTGCTGTTGCTCCAGAAGACAGACCAAATTCGCCTCCCTGCTAACAACTACTACCGTTTACCTCGTCGCCAAAATGTAACCGCGACCGGAACGGTCGCGGTGTGACCGAGAAAGTGTGGCGGGACCAAATGGAGAGCGGCCCGCGAACCAACAAACGAACGGAAAGGACGGACACGAAACAACGACGGACGATCGAGAGAGACCTTACGACGACAGCACGCAAGAAGCAACAGGGTGACCGATACAACGAAACGAATCCAAGACATCCAATAGTAAGGAAAAAACGGTGAACACGCTGTCTGTTGTCGAGGCGATATGTCAAGACGCACGCAACGATTAGACTCACTGGGTGACCGAGAGGCAGGTACTTAAATGCATGATCGGGGCGCCGCTATTGGCCGCTGGGACCACGTGTTCCACTGTGGCGCCCTTACATTGAACATGGCCCAGGAGGCGCGATGGTGAAGAGACCTCTAGGGGTCTTCGACGTCCATGGCGTTTGGCGCGTATTCCAGATCCGCGGCGCGCGGTACCAGAGTAACAAACTGTAAAACGAAAAAAAAAAGAACTACTTCCTTAAAACATCGATTCCGTGTGGCACATACACGATATAGCTTTCCAGAGGTGTATTGTATCCACTGTTCAGATCCGATCACGTTCAAAAATTAAACTACTCTCGCATCACTCCTATAAAATGAACGTTAGTAACCGAGAGTACCTCTTAGAAGGAAAGAGATAAACGCATAGCAGCGGCGTTTGACATGTGAAATTAGCCGTCTTGCCACCACTAACTCTGTAAACAGGATAGATGGCGTTGTAATAGTCACAAACGTATAAGTACGTGGTATCACGTAACATTCCACCAGTGCGGGCGGTATTTGCTTCATGATACATTACCCGTGTTAAAATGGACCGTTTACCAATTGCGGAAAAGGTCGATATCGTGTTGATGTATGGCTATTGTGATCAAAAGAACCAATGGGCGTGTGCTATGTATGCTGCTCGGTATCCTGGACGACATCATCCAAGTGTCCGGACCGTTCGACGGATAGTTACGTTATTTAAGGAAACAGGAAATGTTCAGCCACATGTGAAACGTCAACCACGACCTGCAACAAATGATGATTCCCTAGCAGGTGTTTTGGCTGCTGTCGCTGCTAATCCGCACATCAGTATCAGTCAAATAGCGCGAGAATCGGAAATCTCAAACACGTCGGTGTTGAGAATGCTACATCAACATCGACTGCACCCGAACCATATTTCTATGCAGCAGGAGTTGCATGGGGACTACTTTGAACGTCGTGTACAGTTCTGCCACAGGGCACATGAGAAATTACGGCACAATGACAGATTTTTTTGCACGCGACGAAGCGTCATTCACCAACAGCGGTAACGTAAACCGGCATAACATGCACTATTTGGCAACGGAAAATCCACGATGGCTGAAACAAGCTACCTTGGAGGGTTAATGTATGGTACGGCATTATGGGAGGAAGGATTATTGGCACCCATTTTATCGATAGCAATCTAAATGGTGCAATGTATGCTGATTTCCTAAGTAATGTTCTACCGTTGTTACTACAAGATGTTTCACTGCGTGACAGAATGCGATGTACTTTCAACATGATGGATGTCCGGCACATAGCTCGGGTGCGTTTTAAGCGGTATTGAATAGCATATTTCATGACAGGTGGATTGGTCGTCGAAACACCATACCATGGCCCACACGTTCACCGGAACTAACGTCCCCGGATTTCTTTCTGTGGGGAAATTTGAAGGATATTCGCTATCGGGATCCACCGACAACGGCTGACAACATGCGTCAGCGCATTGTCAATGCATGTGCGAACATTATGGAAGGCGAACTACTCGCTGTTGAGAGGAATGTCGTTACACGTATTGCCAAATGCATTGAGGTTGACGGACATCATTTTGAGCATTTAAGCATTAATGTGGTATTTACAAGTAATCACGCTGTAACAGCATGCGTTCTCAAAAATGATAAGTTTACTAATGTACATGTATCACATTGGAACAACCGAAATAAAATGGTCAAACGTACCTACGTTCTGTATTTTAATTTGAAAAACCTACCTGTTACCAACTATTCGTCTAAAATTGTGAGCCATATGTTTGTGAGTATTACAGCGCCATATATCACAAAGCGAAAAAAGTGGTCCAACTAAAACATTCATATTTCTTTAGGTACTACACGAATATGTAATTAAAAATGGGGGTTCCTATTTTAAAAAACGCAGTTGATATCCGTTTGACCTATGGCAGCGCCATCTATCGGACCAACCATAGCGCCTTCTGGTTTTCCCCTTCAAGATAGACGAGTTTCGTTCTTTGTAGTTTTTTCGTTTGACGCTTATTTCGTGAGATATTTGGCCCCGTCACTATCAATGGACCACCCTCTATATTCGGCTAATTTACTAGGACGATTCTGTCTGGGGGTGCGTGGCGTGCGGTAGCGGTGGCCTGTGGCGGGAACGAATCACGTTTCTGGATTACGCCATGAGTGGAAAGGCTGGTTGGGGTACAGGAATATAGCTGAACTAACAACGTTGCCCTCTAGACGGCTGATTAGCGGATTAATACTCAGTATGTGTTGCACATCTTTGGTAATCGTCTTTGTTCTCCGTGGAAATTTGAGGAGACTCAATGTGCACGTGGGCTTGCACTGGAGCATTATCCCCCCCCCCCCCCCCCCAATTGTCTTGTTGACTGCTTCTGGCATTTACCATCTTTATTTGGTTGAGACAACATCGATTGTGGTGTGTGTCGTGAGCATCTAGCAGGTGAAAGATGGGTGGAAGACACGTTTGCTGGTTCTCTAGGTAAGAGAAACACCTTAGTTGACTTTGTAAATTATCATGAATATTTGGAATCTGTTAAATCACCGACATCGGTATTCGCGAGTGGAATTATCAGTTTCCTCTCTTTTTTTCGAGTTTTCCCGTAAAGGTCTTCGCAGACGAGATAGGTTTCTCGTTCTCTGTGGTTTACAGCATGTTCCACCTCGATGAACCTCGCTCAAGTTTGGTGTTTCTTTAGAAATAATTTCAATTATATATCTTCTGAAGTATACTGTGCAAGCGATACTGCTGTGCAATCGACAATGCTAGGTGCTTGATATCGAGAGGTACTGCGTAAATGGTATGGTATTGTGGTAAACGATATGAAAATACATATGTTCTTATAATCCCAGTGTCTGGAGATGGGTGTAGGAATCAAGCAAGCAAGCAGGTCGGGGTCAGAAACAGTAACGGTTTTATGCCAAGGGGAACCGTCCGAGCCTTTGTACAACAGTTCGGAAACTGATGTCTGTCCACTGAGGGTGCTCTGGTCAAGTGATGGGTCAGTGTCTGTGTAGTGGCAGATGCCTTGTGACTGTCGGCTGTGGTGGATGATGGTCCGACCTCGCGGGAAATATCTACTGCTGTGACAAGTATATTTGGTGCATGTGCTTATGCTGTCTGTCTTCGTGGTATATGTACGTTGGTTGATAGCTATACGCAGAGTGCAGAAGTGCTGATTTTGTATGACGCAGGATATGAATTGTGTGTTTACTACATCGATGTGGTGTGGTGATACAGCCGGGTGCAGATTGGGTGCACACTGAAATATTCAAGGTTTACTTGACTGTGTCAGTGCGATATACCAATCTGTGCAAAGTAGTTTTGCTGCTGAAAGTCTCGTCTGCAGAAAATGTCGGTTAGGTGCTCAAGCTTTGCTCAACTACAGCAGAACAGTGTAATAGAGGAAGTGTCTTTCTGCAGTTGATGATCTTAGACCAATTTTGCAGGGTTTAGCTGTCAGTGCAATATGGTGATCTGCACAAAATAGTTTTGCCGCTGAAAGTCTCGTCTACAGGAACAAATGGCGGACAATGCTCCCACACTGGCAGCAGCAGCAGTTTGATGGGTAAATTCAGTAAGAGCCAATCAGAATGCTTCACTCATTTACAAGACATCCTTTTTGCTGGGGCATAGGAGCCTCTACATACTGGATCGAACAAGATGGGGGGTGAGGGGGGGGGGGCAAGGTATCTATGGAATGTTCTGAGAGTAACATGATGTCTTCTTTGCTCAAGTGTTCAAAGACAAGTCGAAGCAGACTATCCATTTCTGGCAGAATCCTGACCCTTATCTGCCACTGTGGCGTTAGGACACCTCCAGACCAGCAGCTGTGTGACACTGAAAATTGCAGCCATTCTTCTGTAGGGCAGTCCTTTGAATTGTGTTTGTGTAATTGTTCTGATTTTTGCTTTTGTGCTTAGACAGTGCTCTCTTTCCAAACAACAAGAATGCTTTTATGATTAACGGTGTTTCTGCAAGCACGCAGAGTCATGAATAAGGCTTTTAGTGGTGAGAAAATGAGCGAACGTTTGCTGTTTCTGAGACGTATGTTGAAAGCAGGACATTACGATTTCCAGGGAGCTTAACACATGATGGACAGGGTGCCTCATTAGGATCATCAGGAAGAATGAATTCTGTGTTATTCTGGAATATTTTCGTAAACATGTCTTGTTAGGACAAGAATTTCCATCCACACAAGCTGAGACATCACGAAAGCTCCTACAACGAAAGCGACCGTTAACTATTGCTGTGGCACTTTACAATTCCCAGGAAGGGTTGATATGTAATGGAGGGGCTGTTCTGTTAGTTTCGCTAGGAAGGATGCATCATATGTTATTCTGGGAAATTTTCGTAAACAGTTTCTGAAAGCACTGGAAAAGATTTCTATAGCGCATCCAGAGGTAGACTTAACTCTTATTTGCATAGACATGAGACGTCAGTATAACATTGACAAAATTTTTGCTGCTCCTGCGTGGATGAGTCGCGAGGGAAACATCTTGCTTGGCAATTAGGCTGGCACTGGAACTGCATGCGTCAGCTAGGTAAACACATGTGCGGCCAGACACATCTCGCATGTGAGACAGGCTGTACTGGCATATGTGCCTGACATATCCTGTCATCATTTTGACTTGGACCTCTGTAGGGAACAGATATTATTCCGTGGTTTATTAAGTATTCAAATTTATACTGGTTTTTTGATCACCCAGTACATCACATCTACCGATTTGGTCTCATTCAGTTAATTTCTTCGTGGCGCGCCTTTTTTTTGTCTTAGAGTGTGTTCCAGATTCTAGGGGGTGGGTTGTGCGTCCCCCTACCGCCCTTCCCTCCTCACCTTCCGTAGCCTATGATGGGAGACATAAGAGTTGGAACAGCATCAAGTTTTAACTTGGGTTTTGGAGGAAACTCCCAAGGTTCACTTTTCAAATGTATTCGATGATCCGAATAATCCCGAGCTGGTTGGAGGTCACTGCCCATAATGCTCCAAACATACTCAACTGGGTAGAGACCCAGTGGCCTTGCCTGCCGAGATGGGGTCTGGCAAGCACAAAGACAAGCGGTAGAAAATCTCGCCTTGTAGGGGTGGGCATTACTTTGCTGAAACGCAAGCCCATTGAAAGACAATGAAACGGGGCATAGAGTATCGACTACGTACCGCTGTGCTGTACGGGTGCCGTGGATGATAACCAAAGGGTCCTGCTATGGAAAGAAATGGCGCCCCACACCATCAGCCCTGGTTGTCGGGCTTTATGGCGGGCGTCAGTCAGGTTGGTATTCCACCGCTGTCTGGAGCATCTCCAGAAGCGTCTTCGCTGATCACAGGGGCTCAGTTCGAAGCGAGACACATCACAGAAGACAAATTCTACTCCAGTCAATGAGATTCCAGGCCGAAGACGAGTCTGGAGACGTCTCAGACAGCAGTGCGATACCAGCTGATTGTCACTCGCCATACGGCCAGACGGCCAGGTCAGATGGTCTGGGAAGCCTTTTTTTCGTAGCAGGATACTTTTGGTTGTCTTCTGCAGCACCATACAGCAAAACGTCCCCAATTTCTACGCCTCGTTTTGTTGCCCTTCGTGGCAGTCCATCCTGAATTACATTTCAGCAAGATAATACCCATCCGTATATGTCAAAGTTTGTATTGCTTGTCTTCGTGTATGCCAAACCCTACGTTGGCCAGCAATGTCGTCAGATCTCTCCCCAATTGAGAACGTTGGCCAGCAATGTCGTCAGATCTCTCCACAATTGAGAACGTTTTGAGCGTAATGGGCAGAGCCCTCCAACCAGATGGGGATTTTGACGATCTAACGCGCCAATTTGACCGAATTTGGTACGACCTCCCTCAGGCGGTCATCCAACAACTGTGTCAATCAATGTTAAGCTGAATAACCGGTTGCGTAAGGACCAGAGGTAGACCAAAGCGTTTCTGAAATTGTAAACATTCGTTTGTCTGCAGATATACACCACATCTATCGATTTCCATTCCATTTGGGAAATTCCTTCACGGTGTGTCGTTTTTCTCTTTGTTTCTTTTTGTTTGTTTTAGATTGTAATTGGCGATGAACCGTTCCGTTTTCAAAAGCATGTCCTCTAGCTTTATACCCGCTCAGCTGCTCTTCTTCAGAAACGCTTTTCTTGTCATTGACAGTCTACTTTTTATATTCTTTCTTTATTGGCGACCATCAGTTATTTTGCTATCCATATAGCAAACCTTACATTAAATATCTCGTTTCCTAATCTTTTTCTCTCAGAATTACCTGATGTACTTTGACTAGATTCTATTATACTTGTTTTGATTTTGTTGATGTTAATCTTGTATTATACTTTCTAGATACTTTCCATTCTGTTCAACTGGTTTTTCAAGTCCTTTGATGTCTCTGAGAGATTTACAATCTCGTCCAAAAAGCTCGAAGATTTTATTTCTTCTCCCTCAATTTTAATTCCTCTGTCAAATTCTTCTCGCAGTATCATATCTCCCATCTCATCTTCATCTACGTCCTCTTTCATTTCTATAATATCTCCTTCAAGTTCATCTTCCTTGTACAGACCTTATATGTATGCTCCTTCCACCTTTCAGCTTTCCCTTCTTTGCTTGGTGTTGTACCTGAGCTCTTAATACGAAGCTGCTTCTCTTTTCTCCAAAGGCCTCTCTAATTTCCCTGTTGTCGGTATCTATCTTTCCCCTAGTGAAATAGGCTTCTAAATTCTTACATGTGTGAACTAATCATTCCTGATTAGCTATTTCCCACTTCCTGTCAGACTCATATTTAGACGTTTATATTCCCTTTTGCCTGCTTTATTTGCTGCATTTTTGTATTTCCTCCTTTCATCAGTTAGTTCAATATCTCCTGTGATATCCAATGATTTCTACTAGGCCTTCTCTTTTTTTATCTGTTTGATCCTCTGTAGTCTTCACTGTTTCATCTCTCAAAGCTATCCATTCGTCTTCTATTGTATTCCTTTTCCCTGTTCTCATCAATTGTTCTCTAACGCTCCCTCTGAAACTCTCAACAGCCTCTGGTTCTTTCAACGTGTCGAGGTCTCAATTCATTAATTTCCTACCTTTCTGCAATTTATTTGGTTTTAATATAAATTCATAACCAATAAATTGTGGTGAGAGTCCACATCTGACCCTGTAAATGTCTTGCAGTTTAAAAGCTGGTTCCGAAATCTCTGTCTTACCATAACACAATCAGTGTGAAACCTTCCGGTATCTCCAGGTCTCTTTCAAGTATACAACATTCTTTCGTGATTCTTACACAATGTGTGATTAAATTATACTCTGTTCAAAATTCTAAGAGGCGGCTTCCTCCTTCAATCGTTTCCCCCAGCCCATATTCACGTACAATTTTTATTCTCTTCCTTTTCCTACCATCGACTTTCAGTTCCCCAACACAGTTAAGTTCTTGTCTCTCTTAACTAGCTGCATAATTCCTTTTATCTCATCATACATTTCTCCAATCTCTTCATCATCTGCGGCCCTAGTTGGCATGTAAACTTGCAATACTGTGCTTGGTGCTAGCTTTGTGTTTATCTTGACTATGATAATGCATTCACTATGCTGTTCATAGTAGCTTACCGGCATTCTTATTTTTTTTATTAAACCTATTACTGCGTTACCCCCATTTGATTTTGTATTTATAGCCCTGCGTTCACGTGACGAGAAGTTTTGTTCCTCTTGCCTCTGAACTTCACTAATTCCCACTCTATCTAACTTTAACCTATCTATTTCCCTTTCCAAATTTTCTAACGTGCTTGCCCCGTTAAGGAATCTAAATTTCCAAGCTCTGATCCGTAGAACGCCAGTTTTGTTTCTCCTGATGAATACATCCTCCTGAGTAGTCCCCGCCCGGAGATCCGAATGGGGGATTATTTTACCTAAGGAACATATTACCCAAAAGGACGCTATCAATATTTAACAATACAGTAGAGTTGCACGCCTTCGGGAAAAATTACGTCTGTAGTTTCCCCTTGCTTTCAGCCGCTCGCAGTACCAACAAGGCAAGGCTGTTTTGGTTGATGTTACAAGGCCAAATCAGTCAATCATCCATGCTGCTGTCCCTGCAGCTTCTTAAAAGGCTGCTGCCCCATCTGTGTTCCTGAGGCACGCAAGTCAATCCACCAGCGGCAAACTCCATTCTCCATGCAGGGTTGTCAAAATTGAATGCATGGATGCATCTGCTACATTGATACAGAAACCTATCTTGTATATTGGACACAGTGGGCTGTAGTGTGGCAACTCTTAATGGTTGTGTATTCTGATGTCTCAAGTGCTGGTGTGGCAGGCAATTTTTTGTATTAAAGTACAATTTTAGGTCCAAATTATACTGAACAAGGTACGTACAGACCAAGGGCAAATAAGGAAATTGAAAAGTATACGAACATTTACTCGATGGAAGAGCACAGGCTAAAATTCAGTAGTAATTCTAAAAGAATGGAACCAGTCTGACTAACTAGACAAGTTGTGGATTTCTACGAAACTAGCAGTAAGGCACAAATTGGAATAATGAAACTGATCGAAGCAGTTAGAGAGGACCTGAAAGATTCAGGAATATCTCAGCTTGATACAACACACATGAAAATATTTAGGCAGAAAATTCACAATTAGAAATTTGACCTGGAAGAAGAACTCAAGGAGTCTGGAACACGTTGGCCTGACGAGCAGAAAAGAGCTCATTCTGAGAGAATGAAAGTAGTGTGGGCGCAAAGGGAAGCTACGCAGGAAGCGGTAAAAATGCCCCATCTTGTACATAGGATGGTCAGCATCTCCATTTTGCACTCATAAATAACGATGATCAACTACAGAGAAATTCCGCTATATGCAGGACACAGTTTTAATTTTGTTTTACTCAGACACGTTGCAGTTCTTTATGTGCTATCTTCATTGGGATTTTTATTTATTTCCTCTCCGAAAAATTGTTGTTTTATGATGTTACGTTGGAAAGAAGTAACTTAAGCCTCTGTGAGAGAAGGGTTCTGAGGAGTGAGATTACGCATAGCGCTCCCCGTCAGAGTTATGTCCGTCTTGCAAGGAGTTTCCAAAGAGCGTGTTAAAGCCTGATGTCCTCGAGCTGTAGCAGAAGTCATCACGATCTTGATTGATTCTTGAGGCCACATAGTCCTCAATCTTTTAACTGTTCTGGCATATTCAGAAAGACCAATCGTTTTCGAGACATTTTTATAAGTTAGCAAAACGAAAACAAAATGTGGTAAGTAGGCACCCACATTACAAACCAAAGTTAATAAATTCGTTTTCCCTAGCAAAGAAATAAATAAAACCTATCGAAAGAAGCAAAGAAACGTTGTTAAGTTTTTAATACGCAAAGCGAAATTAGTAAATCCGTATATCGTAGCCAAGTAAATTAAATGGTAGTTTGTTTTCGTAAATATAAGAAAGCGACACTTAATTCTGTCACTGGCGTAAACTTCGAACTTGCTTCTGTCACAGTTTGTATCCGTCAAGATAAGACTGTGGCCCTTAATTCTGTCACTGGCATAACTTCCGAAAATAAATTTGTCACTGAGTTTAAAAAAATCAACAGCGGCAACTTTTCGTTCTTTGGTGTACTACTGTGTGATGATTAAACATCCGATATACTGACAGTAAGCTGAGCAAACGATTTTAGATAAGAATTTAAATTACTATGTGTTTTTTTTTTCGTGTTGCGATTTCGAGGGAATAAAGCCTACATTTTGCTCGTAACTACGCTCAAGTTACCTGTGGAAACGCTATGAAAATTTGTCTAGTAGCTTTGGAGGTTCACGTGTTTAAACAGATAGGCACAACTGCGATACAGTTTTATTGTTAGTATTAATACAAGTAAATTTGTTTACATACACACATGACGCTTTTACGTGTGTGTGATGGTACTTTTAATTCTGCCACACATTCTACAGCTTGTCATCTGCAGACAAACGAAAGGTTTTAATAGTCGTGTTTACCTTTGTGGCTGATATTCTGGTTAGTGGTTATATTAAAACTTACATCTTTTACTTGATGCAGACAAGGAATTGTTGAGGTAGCACAAGGATTTTGTGAGTAATAGTTTAAAGAGGTATGTACTTACGTTGACAGGGGACACAAACTGTTGGTGTGTGGGTGCGTCAGTTGTCTTTTATGAATAATGTCAAACACTTGCAGTACAGTTCCACAAGTGACTCAACGAGTTGTGAATGCAATATATTCACAGTTTATTATCTGACACATACCCACGCAGAGTTGAACGTATAGTACTCTAAAAAACGCAGTGAAAAGTAGTTCGAGAATGTTTACAGCAATTTGTATTTTTAGTTCAAACGGTTCAAATCGCTCTAAGCACTATGGGACTTAACATCTGAAGTCATCAGTCCCCTAGACTTAGAACCACTTAAACCTAACTAACCTAAGGAGATCACACACATCCATGCCCGAGGCAGGATTCGAACCTGCGACCGTAGCATCCGCGTGGTTGCGGACTAAGAGCCTAGAAACGCTTGGCCACCGTGGCCGGCCGTATTTTTAGTAGGTTTTTATGACTACCTCGGTGAAGCATATTGTAAAATATTCGCATTTGAAATTGAGGGCCCTCGTTATCCCCGAAAAGCCGGATTGCAGTTTCGAGGCGTATCAATAATCATCGTTGGTAATTACGTGTTGCTATCTGCGCAACGCGGCGATGGAATTTATCGCCGAATCATGGTGCTTTCAAGAGCCGGACGTACTTTCAGCTGTGAATGGGGGTGCACAAGAAACGCCATCAGGCAGGCGAGTCTGCGGCCTCCTGGAGAAAGGCCAGCTCCAGGACCTTGACCAGCCTATCGTCGGATATCGGCTTCCATCCAGTCCACTGGAACCAGTTTGCTGGGACGTAGCACCGACACTGGGGACAGACGAGTAACCTACATAATGATCACCTCTATCGAGCGAGGGGGCGCACTGGCTAATCCACAGAACTAGCATTCTGGAAGGGCGGCTGTTCAAATCCTAGTACTGCCCCAGTTACATCTCGCACCGGTGCAAATATGAGTGAGATAGATATTAACGTCAGCGCCGTTGAGCAACAAGTGAAGTTACTGAAACTGAACAAATACCCAGGTCACCTTTGTGGAAGCACTATATTTACCCATCATTTCTCGCCGGCCGGAACTTCTACTAGAGTGTATTAACCATACGTAGATCCTTCGAACAAATAACTTTCACTATTAGTTGGGGGTCACACTCCTCTACAAGGAGGATAGCGGAAGTGATCTACATAATTTCCATTTAAAATGTTTGGCATCCATCTGTTGTAGCAACTTAGAAGATCTGCTGAGCTCAAAGATAATCGCGCGTTTCGAACAAAACGAGCTCTTCCTGGGTAACCAGCATTGATTTCGCAAACATTGCTCACACGAAACCCAGTTAGAGCTTTCCTTACCTGTCAGTTTGAAAGCCAAGGGTCGACGCAGTCAAGTACGTACAATGGTTCAGATGGCTCTGAGCACTATGGGACTTAACATCTGAAGTCATCAGTTCCCTAGAACGTAGAACTGCTTAAACCTAACTAACCTAAGGACATCACACACATCCCTGCCCGAGGCAGGATTCGAACCTCCGATCGTAGCGGTCGCGCGGTTCCAGACTGTAGCGCCTAGAACCACTCGACCACCCCGGTCGGCAAGTACACGCAATATTTGACTCAGTAGCACATCAGTGTTCGCTAACGAAAGTACGGTCATATGGTGATGAAACTTCATTTGTGCCCCAGGAAAGTGTATGAGAACCTTTACTGTTGCATACTAATGACCTGGAAGACAATATTAATTACATATTTTCTGGCAGGGGTAAAATACAGGGAGCGAAAGGCTATTTACAATTTGTATACAAACCAGATGGCAGTCATAAGAGTCGAGGGGCATGAAAGGGAAGCAGTGGTTGGGAAAGGAGTGAGACAGGGTTGTAGCCTCTCCCCGATGTTATTCAATCTGTATATTGAGCAAGCAGTAAAGGAAACAAAAGAAAAATTTGGAGTAGGTATTAAAATTCATGGAGACGAAGTAAAAACTTTGAGGTTCGCCGATGACATTGTAATTCTGTCAGAGACGGCAAAGGACTTGGAAGAGCAGTTGAACGGAATGGACAGTGTCTTGAAAGGAGGATATAAGATGAGCATTAACAAAAGCAAAACGAGAATAATGGAATGTAGTCAAATTAAATCGGGTGATGCTGAGGGAATTAGATTAGGAAATGAGACACTTAAAGTAGTAAAGGAGTTTTGCTATTTAGGAAGTAAAATAACTGATGATGGTCGAAGCAGAGAGGATATAAAATGTAGACTGGCAATGGCAAGGAAAGCGTTTCTGAAGAAGAGAAATTTGTTAACATCGAATATAGATTTATGTATCAGGAAGTCGTTTCTGAAAGTATTTGTATGGAGTGTAGCCATGTATGGAAGTGAAACATGGACGATAAATAGTTTGGACAAGAAGAAAATAGAAGCTTTCGAAATGTGGTGCTACAGAAGAATACTGAAGATAAGGTGGATAGATCACGTAACTAATGAGGAGGTATTGAATAGGATTGGGGAGAAGAGAAGTTTGTGGCACAACTTGACTAGAAGAACGGATCGGTTGGTAGGACATGTTTTGAGGCATCAAGGGATGACAAATTTAGCATTGGAGGGGAGCGTGGAGGGTAAAAATCGTACAGGGAGACCGAGAGATGAGTACACTAAGCAGATTCAGAAGGATGTAGGTTGCAGTAGGTACTGGGAGATGAAACAACATTTTGTGAAGATAATGTATTTATCTATAGTGAAGGGCTGTTTGGAATTTTTGTTGTTGTTGTTGTTGTATTTAGTCCAGAGACTAGTTTGATGCAGCTCTCCATGTTACTCTATGCTGTGCAAGCTTCTTCATCTCGAAGAACCTACTGTAACCCACATTCTTCTGAATCTGCTTAATGTGTTCATCTCATGGTCTCCCTCTACCGTTTTTACCCTCCACACTTCCCTCCAATACTAAATTGGTGATTTCTTGATGCCTCAGAATGTGTCTACCAGCCGATCCCTTCTTCTAGTCAAGTTGTGCCACAAACTCCTCTTCTCCCCAGTTTTATTCAGTACCTTCTCATTAGTTACTTGATCTATCCATCTAGTCTTCACCATTCTTCTGTAGCACCACATTTCGAAAGCCTCTACTCTTTTTCTTGTCTAAACTGCTTGTCGTCCATGTTTCGCTTCTATACATGGCCACACTCCGTACAAATACTTTCAGAACCGACTTCCTGACACTTAAGCCTATACTTCATGTTAACAGATTTCTCTTCTTCAGAAACACTTTCCTTGCCATTGCCAGTTCACATTTTATATCCTCTCTACCTCGACCATCATAAGTTACATTGCTCCCCACATAGCAAAACTCATCTATTACTTTAACTGTCTTATTTCCTAATCTAATTTCATGAGCATCACCTTATTTAATTCGACTACGTTCCATTATCCTCGTTTTGTTTTTGTTGATGTTCATCTTATATCTTCGTTCCAAGACACTGCCCATTCCGTTCAATTGCTCTTCCAGGTCCTTTGCTGTATCTGACAGAATTACAATACCATCGTCGAACCTCAAAGTTTTCATTTCTTCCCCACGGATTTTGATTCCAACTCCAAATTTTTCTTTCGTTTCCTTTACTGCTCGATATACATAGCAGGCTACAACCCTGTCTCATTCCCTTTTCAATCACTGCTTCCCTTTCATGCCCCTCGACTCTTATAACTGCCATCTGGTTCTGTGCAAATTGTAAATTGGCGCCGGCCAGAGTGGCCGTGCGGTTCTAGCCGCTACAGTCTGGAACCGAGCGACCGCTACGGTCGCAGGTTCGAATCCTGCCTCAGGCATGGATGTGTGTGATGTCCTTAGGCTAGTTAGGTTTAATTAGTTCTAAGTTCTAGGCGACTGATGACCTCAGAAGTTAAGTCGCATTTGAAAGAGAGTATTCCAGTCAACATCGTCAAAAGCTTTCTCTATGTCTACAAATGCTAGAAACGTAGGTTTGCCTTTCCTCAATCTGTCTTCTAAGACAAGGCGTAGGGTCAGTATTGCCTCGCGTGTTTCAACATTTCTACGGAATCCAAACGAATCTTCCCCGAGGTCGGCTTCTACAAGTTTTTCCATTCATCTCTAAAGTATTTGTGTTCGAATTTTGCAGCCATGATTTACTAAACTGATAGTTCCGTAATTTTCACACCTGTGGACACCTGCTTTCTTTGGGATTTGTATTATTATATTCATTTGAAGTCTGAGGATATTTCGTCTCACCAGATGGCATAGTTTTGTTATGGCTGGCTCTCCCAAGGTTATCAGCAGTTCGATGAAATGTTGTCTACTCCCGGGGCTTTTTTTGACATAAGTCTTTCAGTACTCTGTCAAATTATTCACGCAGTATCATATTTCCGATTTCATTGTCGTCTACGTCCTCTTCCATGTCCATAATATTGTTCTCAAGTAGATCACCCTTGTATAGACCCTTTATGTACTCTTTCCTCCTTTCTGCTTTCCCTTCTTTTCTTAGGACTGGTTTTCCATCTGCGCTCTTGATATTCATAGAGGTGGTTCTCTTTTCTCCAAAGGTCTCTTTAATTTTCCTGTTGGCGGAATCTATCTTATCCCTAGTGATGTATGCCTCTACAACCTTACATTCGTCTTCTAGCCATCCTTGCACTTCCTGTTGATCTCATTTTTGCGACGTTTGTACTCCTCTTCGCATGCTTCATTTACTGAATTTTTATATTTTCTCGTTTCATCAATTAAATTCAATATCTTTTGTGTTACCCTACGATTTCTACTAGCCCTCACCGGCGAACTTCAAAGTTTTTATTTCTTCTCTATGGGTTTCAATACCTACTCCGAATTTTTCTTCTGTTTCCTTTACTGCTTGCTCTTATACAGAATTTGAAAGAGAGTATTCCAGTCAGCATTGTCAAAAGCTTTCTCTAAGTCTACAAATGCTAGAAATGTAGGTTTGCCTTTCCTTAATGTATTTTCTAATATAAGTCGTAGGGTCAGTATAGGGTCAGTATTGCCTCACGTATACACACAGATGTGCTTAAACACTATGACCACCAGCTAAATAGCTGAATATACCTGCCCGGTATGCACCAGATCAACGCTCGAGAAGAAAGTCGACATAAGCCTTAATGAAGCATGTCGAATAACAACAGAGAATATGAAACACACGCACGTACCAAAGCTTTACAGAGCTGCTGGTCTTGCGAGTCCCCGCTACTGAAGAACACCTCACAAATTCATGACAGACTCAGACAAACCATCAGTAATTGACTTCCTTTATTTGTGCGAGCTTGGAGGACTAAGATCCCATAAGTGGTTCTTAAATACGGCCATTGAAGAACCACCACCCGACTATCCACTAGTACAGGTACTGCCTCGCTGAAAAACATGGAGAAACCTGAACCGCTCAAGAACAGGCATGGCCCTGGTGAAAACAAACATGATCAGTTATGGTAACGTGGATGATAAGTGCTACTGTGGTGCTATGCAAGACATGGAACAGCTCCTGGCCTGTACCAACTGTCTCAACATATGCAACCTACACGATTTGTCGATGGACAAGACAGAAGACGTGGTTTTGACACAATACTAGGCTGAAAGAGTACGACTGGTTTCCTGGAAGGAAACAGAAAAAGTAAGTAAGCCTAGTGATCTCTATTTTGAACGCTGTATAGAGGCGATTCTGCGTAGCATGGGGCCAAAAATTGCTTGGTGGGTTTCTGGAGGTATGTGGCACCAGATACCTGCGCACAGGTTACGCAATACCGTACATTACTGGCCAGTCGTTTATGGTGCCGGAATGGTGACCGACACTGTCTCAAATATATTCAATTGGGTTCAGATCAGACGAAGCTGATGGCCAAGACGGTGCAGGTGGTCCGCAAAAATGTTCACGTAGTTCACAGCTATCATGGTTCCCTCAGTTACTATCACAGGTCCCAAGGGAACAAGCTGAATATCCCCCATAGCATAGTACTGCCCTTACCCATCTGCGTGAAGGACACGATGCGTGTTTCGAGCGGCCATTCCTGTGGGTGGTGGTGTATCCACTTATGACCATCGACCTTGTGAACAAGAAATGTTTCATCCTACCAGGCAGTATGATTCCACTGACGCTCTGTCCGGTCTCCATGATACCGAGCCGAAGTGCAATTATAATTCGCCACGTCGTTGGATCAACATGAGAACGCGCAAGAGTTGTTTGGCTGCGGAACCTCATGTTCGATAATGTGCGCTGAACGGTGTTTTCCGAACACGTCTGCACACCAGCAGTGTACTCTATCGTCAGATGACACACCTTCTCACGTACTTGTATTTACAACGTCCTTCAGCCACTTTCCACAGACCGTCACGACGGCAACACACACACAGCCGAACGGCTTCACTGTTTCTGGGATGGTCCAAGGCATAGCAATCTCCCATTTATAAGTTCGGTTTTACGAAGAATACTCTACGTCATTGGCTCCTTAGTCAGCATTTATGGGGAATCTTTCGACCAGCTCAAAGCGCCAGGGGAATGGAAAAAAGCGCAGATCACTCCGCTATGTAAGAAGGGCAAAAGAACGGATCTGTGGAGATAAGGACCAATATCCTTAACATGGGCTTGCCGCAGTATTCTATACCATATTCCGAGTTCGAAGGCAATAAATTTCCTAGAGACCGAAAAGTTCATGTATGCTAATCAGCGCTATATACTAAGCATCGCTCGTGCGAATCCGAGTTCGCTCTTCTCACTTGATATACTGCGAATTATGGATGAAGAGCAACAGGAAGATTCCATATTTCTAGATTTTCGGAAAGCATTCGATACGGTACCCCACTGCAGACTGTTAACAAAGGTACGTGCAGAAGGAACAGGATCCCAGATATGTGACTGGCACGAAGTAATAGAATCCAGTATTTTCTCCTTGACGGCGAGTGTTCACCGGAGACAGGGGTAACATCAGGAGTGCCCCATGTAAGTGTGTTAAGACCGTTGCTATTTTCTATATACATAAACGATTTGGCAGACAGGATGGACAGCAATCTGCAACTGTTTGCTTATGATCTTGTGGTCTATAGGTAAGTGTCTAAGATTATTGACTGTAAGTTGATACAAGATGACCTAGACAATATTTTTAGTCGGTGTGATGAATGGCAGCTGGCTCGTAATGTAGAAAAATGTAAGTAAAAGCGGATGAGTGGGAAAAACAAACCCATACTGTTCTGATACAGCATTATTAATATCCCACTTGACACGGTCATGTCGTTTAAGTACATGAGCGTAACGTTGCAAAGCTATATCAAATGGAACGACCATGGGAGGATTGTGGTAGGGAAGGCGAATGGTCTTCAGTTTATTGTGAGAATTTTAGGAAAGTGTAGTTCATCTGTAAAGGAGACCACATACAGAACGCTAGTGCGACCTATTTTGAGTAATTCACGAGTGTTTGGATCCGCCCCAGGTCCGACTGAAAGAAGGCATCGAAGCGGTTCAGTGGCGAACTGCTAGATTTGTTACCGGTAGGTTCGATCAGCATGCAAGTGTTCCGGATTTACTTCGGGAGCTCAAGTGGGAACCCCTAGACGGAATAAGACATTCATTTAGAAGAACACTACTGAGAAAGTTTAGAGAACCGGCGCTTGAAGCTGCAGAAAGATCCTAATGCCGCCAACATTCATTTCGTGTAGGGACCACGAAGATAACAGACGAGAAATTTAGGCTCATACGGAGGCAGGGTGACTTGCGGAGTATGTATGTAGATGTAGATGCCAGTGAGTAACATAACAACATCTGCCTCGTAATTAACACTTTATTTATTTTGCAATCTCGATATTAATCTGCTGACTATAGATTTATGTATCTTATTATTTTCTGGGTAGTGATCATTAACTGAAGAATTGTAATGCATATTTCTTACAAACTATCCGAAAACAAAACTGTAAAAAACTGTAGTAGAAACGCTGGTTAAGTCGGGGATCTTCCATGATGTACAATCCAAGACATTGTTAAGTGCAAGATACTACCATGGCTGAGGCGCGAGCGCGCGCATATGGGCAGAGAGAGTTACAAGTGAACCAGTGGTCGAATATGGACTCAAAGTGGCTGTGCTAGCGTGCGTAATGAAGTGCATTGTGCGAGTGGTATCCCAAGTGTGGCAAAGCGTTGTAAGTATTTAATGAGGGACTATATAGATCTGGGTCGCAGTACATGGTTTAATCAAGAACAATTAGCAAACGGAATAATAGTAGGAGAGTTCTGTGCGTCCAAAATCAATACAAATTGCTCGTTGGTACAGGCAGAGTCTACTGCCAATTATTGTTGCCACGGGATGTACTACGCCTCACCACCTGCAAATCACAACAAAGTAAGACAGTGCTCTTTAGCAGTTTAGTTTCGTTGATACTTCCCTGAAATCTTTATTTTGGTCTCGGAGGAGGTTCGAGTCCTCCCTCGGGCATGGGTGTGTGTGTTTGTCATTAGGATAATTTAGGTTAAGTAGTTTGTAAGCTTAGGGACTGATGACCTTAGCAGTTAAGTCCCATAAGATGTCATATACATTTGTTTCTTTATTTTGGAGTGAAACGTTACGAGTCATTCACCTTGAAAGAACTTACATGCACGTGCCATTACACCTCATATTTATCTGACTCAAGGTTCAATGTCGCACGATAACTGTATTCCAAATGGATTTGAGAAAGAAATTTAGTGCGTATTAAGATTAGCTTGAAATTACTGGCAAAATGTTGTGAATTTCCATATTTAATCAAAAAGTGATTTAAAAAAAAATTATCAACCTTTTTATCGCAAGAACTCTGCAGACAGCTGTATTTTGAGCCAGTGTGTCTTACACTTTGCTCCACCTTCTCGTTTCGCACATGCACTGCGCACGGTGGTTGCTACGGTTCACCTGTCGGACCTGAATCTTGTTGACTTGCTGGTAAGCCTTCTGCTTCTTGCCTCGACGATATGTCGCTTTCGGTCCATCGACTCACTTGTTTTGTTTGGTTACAGGCGCGTCAGTGTTGCCTGGTACAGGATGTTATCCGTCGCGCAACTACCTACACGATCTACGGCCATTATGGTTCTAACTATGAAAGGTGGGCCTTCTATACTCTGGGTCATGTTGTTTACCATTTTTTAAAGTTTGTAAGTACACTTGTGTTTTTATCTACTCTCATGCTTTAGGCTTATGGCTCTGGTATTACTTTTAACATATAGCGGTTCAATCGCTGTCATTGTTTATTTCTACTCGTTGATGATGTGGGTATAAGCCACGAAATCAATAGTACCTTATTAAAATTGGTTCAGAGTACAGCTGTCTGCGGAGTTCTTGCTATAAAATGTACTACTACAGCTGTGAATGCCCCGTCCAATGAGTTGTTTGTGAAAGTGATTATCTTTGATTTATTTCATTTATCCATTATCTAGATTTCGTAATTTCGGCATTGTTTACAGTGATTCTGTTGTTCGTAAAATTATATTGAGCAAAAACGCTATAAAACAACGCTATGAAAGCTGTTATTAAATACTGAACAATCGCAGGTATTGCTTCGTAAACCCTAACGACAGTTAACATTATTGTGATTAACGTTGGGCCAGCCGGTGTGGCCGAGCGGTTCTAGGCGCTTCAGTTTGGAGCCGCGCGACCGCTACGGTCTCAGGTTCGAATCTTGCCTCGGGCATGGATGTGTGTGATGTCCTTAGGTTAGTTAGGTTTAAGTAGTTCTAAGTTCTAGGGGATTGATGACTTCAGATGCTAAGTTCCATATTGCTCAGAACCATTTGAACCATTTGATTAACGTTGCTCGCTCCGTACCACGATACGTGTTGCTAATTGCTCATAGGTAGTTTTCACCGCTTCTGAAATGTTTATTACAATATCTATTAAGTTTCAACCATGTTACCACACGTGTCTTTCCTGTGACAGGACGCTATGTAACAGATAGCGCTCTGCGTGGCGTTTCCATTTGAGCTCCCAATTGTGCACTTAATGTTGCCGACAAAACGCATACCAGTAGATGTTAAGTAACATTAATTTCAAAAAAAAAAGATACAAATCCATGACTTTTGCTAGACTGTGACCCTGTCACCTAGAACAATCATTCAGCAATTAATATCTCAATCAGTTTCAGTTACATACTTAATAACAACTATAGATAGCTGCAGTAAGTTAATTAACTTGAATTCATTGTTTGCTCCTGATCGTTGTTGTATAGTATACTCAACTGTTAGTTGACTAACAATCATAATCTAATTGGCATTCTTTCCAATAAAGTATTTATGAATCAATGTATTTTCTGTGAAGCATGGAACTTTAGGCTAGAGGGGTCATTGAAACACTCGACGGAAAAAAACTAAGTACCAACAAGAAATTACCCAAATGGGACGGGAATCGGTAGATGTTATGTACTTGTATAAACAAACAAATGATAACAATTTCAGAAAGAATGGAGTATTTATCCAGGAGAAAGAGCTTGACAAACTGAGAAAATCAGTAACTCATTGGCCCACCTCTCGCCCTTATGCAAGCAGTTATTAGGCTTGGCAGTTATTGACAGAGTTGTATGTCTTCTGGAGGGCTATCGTGCCAAATTCTGTCGAATTGGAACGTTAGATCGTCAAAATGGTTAAAAGGCCCTACCCATAATTCTCCAAACCTTCTCAATTGGGAAGAGATCCGGCGATCTTTACGGTGAAGGTAGGGTGTAGGAAGCACGAAGGCAAGCAGTAGAAACTCTCAAAAATGCTTCACATGGCTCTGAGCACTATGCGACTCAACTTCTTAGGCCATCAGTCGCCTAGAACTTAGAACTAATTAAACCTAACTAACCCAAGGACATCACATACATCCATGTCCGAGGCAGGATTCGAACCTGAGACCGTAGCGGCCTCTCGGCTTCAGACTGTAGCACATAGAACCTACCGGCAGAAACTCTCACCGTGTGCGGGCGGGCATTACCTTGCTAAAATGTAAGCTCAGAATGGCTTGCCATGAAGGACAACAAAATGGGGCGCAGAACATCGTCGCTGTAGTGCTGTGCTGTAAGGATACCGTGGATGACACCAAAGCGGTCCTGCTAAGAAAATAGAAGGCCTCCCAGACCATCCATCGCTCCTGCTTGTTGGGCCGTATGGCAGGCAACAGTCGGGTTGGTATCCCACCGCTGTCCGCGGGGTCTCCCCGAGACATCTTCGCTGATCATCGGGACTCATTTCGAAAAGGCACTCGTCGCTGACCACAATTCTACTCCTGTTAGTGAGATTCAAGGCCGAAGAGATAAATGAAAACGCTCCAGACAGCGATGGGAAACCAGCGTGACTGTCGACCGCAATACGCCCGAGAAGATGAAGCAATGCTCTAGGGTGCCATTTCTTTTCATAGCAGGACTGCTCTGATTGGCATCCTCAGCATCATTTCAGAAAAAAGGTGTACGACGCCGATATCATACTCCCCATTTTGTTGCCCTTCATGGTAAGCCATTCTGGGCTTACCTTTTAGCTAGATAGTGACAGCCCGCACACGGCGAGAGTTTTTATTAGTTGCCTACGCTCTTGCCGAAGCCTACCTTGGCCAGAAAGGTCTCCGGATTTCTATCCAAGTGAAAACATTTGGAGCATTATGGACAGAGTCCTACAACCAGGTCGGGATTTTGGCTATCTAACGCGCCAGTCGGACAGAATTTACCACGATTTCCCTCAGGAGGAGATCCAAGAACTCTATCAATTAACACCAAGCCGAATAGCTGCTTTGATATGGTCCCGAGGTGGACCAACGTTTTATTGACTGCCGGCCGCTGTGGCTGAGCGGTTCTGGGCGCTTCAGTCTGGAACCGCGCGACCATTACAGTCGCAGTTTCGAATCCTGCCTCGGGCATGGATGTGTGTGATGTCCTTAGGTTAGTTAGGTTTAAGTAGCTCTAAGTTCTATAGGACTGATGACCTCAGATGTTAAGTCCCATAGTGCTAAGAGCCATTTGAACTATTTTTTTTATTCACGAGCTCTATTTGGGAACCTTTCTCTCGAGTAAATCATACCGTCTTTCTGAATTTGTAATCATTTCCAGAATGAGATTTTCACTCTGCAGCTGAGTGTGCACTGATATGAAACTTCCTGGCAGATTGAAACTGTGTGCTGGACCGAGACTCGAACTCGGGACCTTTCTTTGCCTTTCGCGGGCAAGTCCTCTACCATCTGAGCTACTCAAGCACGACTCACACCCGCTCCTGACAGCTCTACTTCTGCCAGTACCTCGTCTCCTATCTTCCAAATTTTACAGAAGCTCTCGACTACCACTTCTCGCCTAACACCGGTCGGCATCATCCTAGGTATTAGGCGAGCAGTGGTAGTTTTATCTGGTGACTTCAGTTTTTTTTGCCGGCAAATGCTCTACCAATTGAGCTACCCGACCACGACTCACGACCCGTCCTCATAGCTTTACTTCTGCCAGTACCTCGTCTCCTAACTTCCAAACCTTACTGAAGCCCTCCTGTGAACCTTGCAGAACTAGCACTCTTGAAAGAAACGATACTGAGGAGACATGACTTAGCCACAGACTGGGAGATGTTTCCAGAATGAGATTTTCACTCTGCAGCTGAGTGTGCACTGATATGAAACTTCCTGGCAGATTGAAATTGTGTGCCGGACCGAGACTCGAACTCGGGACCTTTGCCTTTCGCGGGCAAGTGCTCTACCAATTGAGCTACCCAAGCACGACTCATGACCCGTCCTCACAACTTTACTTCTGCCAGTACCTCGTCTCCCAACTTCCAGACCTTACAGAAATCCTCCTGCGAACCTTGCAGAACTAGCACTCCTGAAAGAAAGGCTATTGCGGAGACATGGCTTAGCCACAGCCTGGGGGAAGTTTCCAGATTGAGATTTTCACTCTGCAGCGGAGTGTGCGCTGATATGAAACTTCCTGGCAGTCTCGGTCCGGCACACAATTTTAATCTGCCAGGAAGTTTTGTAATCTTTTGTTTGTCTGTACATGTACATGACGTTATTCCGATGTAGGTCCTATTCGGATAATTTCTTCTTGCTGCTTTTTTTGCTCCTTAGAGTGTATACTGAAGTGTGCTGGTTGGTTACAAGTGGATTTCCTCATTTGAGGACCATTATCGTCGCTAGAATGACCCCTCGTTTGTCTCTGTTCCACGTCCCATCCTCAATGCGTCCGTCACCTGCCCGACATGCAACCAGGCAGCATTGCACGGTGTGCTGTGGTCAGACTGTTTTGGTTCAGAATATACATCTGATGATGAAACCAAAAGCCCAGAAATAGATATTAGCAAAATAAAATTAAGATAGTTTAACTGTAGTCAGAGGAAAAATGGTTCAAATTGCTCTGAGCACTATTGGACTTAACATCTAAGGTCATCAGCCCCCTAGAACTTAGACCTACTTAAACCTAACTAACCTAAGGATATCACACACATCCATGCCCGAGGCAGGATTCGAATCTGCGACCGCAGCTGTCGCGCGGTTCCAGACTGGAGCGCCTAGAACCGCTCGGCCACTCCGGCCGGCTCAGAGGAAACGTTTCTTTGCCCTATATAAGTGTGTTTCTCTCAAAAGTCAGAATATGGACACAAAACTATTCTTCTTTCTGAAGCGACCATACGAAAAGAGGCGAGGGTAGCGCCACACCTCATCCGTCGACGTGCGTCCGTAGCAGTACGGCGGGCTGAGAAGAAAGGCCGAGAAGCGACGCAGAGGAGACTGGGGGTCATCAGCCGTGGCAGGCGGATGGCTAACAGCGCACGGCTGGCGCTACCAGAGCGGAAGAAGGGCGACGGCCAGCAAGTAACGGCAGAGGCAAACTCCAGCACCAAAGGACGGGGGAGCGACGGGGTGCCTGAGCAACGTGGCAAAGCACAAGCAGTTGTCATTCAGGTTACAACGCACTGTGACGTACATCACTAGAGGACCGTCAGGCCTGTTAATTACGGATTTAGATGAGTCTTAGATGTAGAGGAACGTGTCCTGAGTTCTTGGCTAGCGGCTTTTCATGTTTCTGAGAAAATCGCTCTTGAAATTTTAAGAGTACCTTCTATAGGTTAACATTAGATCTGTTTTGTGCGTGCGAGCATAATACAGAACGCAAGCTTCACATCTACCATGCGTTGTGGTACCGGTTCAAACCCTGCAGTGTACCTTTCTTTCCAAGTTAATCGTACAGAATATCACTAAATAATATAATTTTTTCATAATGTGGGGCCACAGTCAAAATATATTTCTTTAAAGTCAGTACCGCCATTAGATTGTTTATTATTTGCAGTGTTACATTTACACGATCATGATTTCGCCTTCAAAGTGCCATTATCAAGTGTTTCTGAAAGCATATTAGACAATAACAGTGAAATACGTAACAAGTGATATAACCATAAGAATCAAAATGGTTCAAATGGCTCTGAGCACTCTGGCACTTAAATTCTGAGGTCATCAGTCCCCTAGGACTTAGAACTACTTAAACCTAACTAACCTAAGGACATCACACACATCCATGCCCTAGACAGGATTCGAACCTGCGACCGTAGCGGCAGCGCGGTTCCAGACTGTAGTGCCTAGAACCGCAAAGCCACTAACAATAAGAATCCATATTTATAATGCTTACTTAACAATTGTTATACAGTGCCTAAGATGGCATACTGTCGTATTTAAAATACACTATTAGACACATTGTCTATGGGTCGATATTTCTGGTGAAGCCTACTGCTTTGTTTTATCACTGAGTATACCATCTTGACTGAATGACAGTTGGTTAAGTGTCAAATTATCTTGATCAAAGAAATTCCTGTTACAAGCTGGTGACTTTTTCTTTTAATCTTTGGACTCAGTGTCCTGTAGGATAGGAAAGGATAGGAAAATTTATTTTCTTTGGTAGTTGCTACACCTTTGAAAGAGCTGTTTATATTAGTATACAATAAAGTTGTCTGCTCATAAACATAAACAGTAACAAACCTCTCGATAATATTCGCTGCATCCATAAATATAACAGTCCAGCCACTCATTAACGTTGTTTAAAGTACATTTTAGTTGGTAAATATACAGCTTTGTACGTGAAATTAACACATGGCCAACTCTAAGTTGTGTAATTTTTCCTCAATTAAGAATTAAAATAATACAGTGCAATTACTTATTCTACTCACTCATTAATTAACCAGTGAGGTTTGGGGCGACATTTATGATGTACGTATCATCAGGCATGTAAATTCGGTTATATGTGGTAGAACATTACTTTGGAATAAGTGCAAATAACAGAGGTATGTGAACCATGTCATGTATATAAAAGCATTTAAGCAAATAAAAGAATCAAACGATTTCATGTTAAACAGCACATTTAAATATAACATAATATAAAGAGTAGAGATATCCTAGTATTTGTTAATAGTTGATAAGATACAATTTCAGACGTGAGTGCACTGTGGTACTGATACATATGGTCGCAGTCTTGGTGCTATAAATCTTATTTACATGTTATAGTAGTGGCATCTTACTTGTATGATTTAAAGATGGCATAGTAATGTTAACAACTTAATCAGATGCCACATAAGAAAGCCCCAAGTGGGTTAATTCCTATTTCTTAACAACAAAGATAAATTTAACATTATGATCAATACTGATCGTGTAACATTGTGATAATGATAATGTAACATGATAATGATAATGGGTCTGGGCGCCATGTCACGAATTGCGCGGCCCCTCCCGCCAGAGGTTCGAGTCCTCCCTCGGGCATGGGCGTGTGTGTTGTTCTGAGCATAAATTAGTTTAAGTAGTGTGTAAGCCGAGGGACCGATGGGCTCAGCAGTTTGGTCCCTTACGAATAGACACCAATTTGACATTTTTTGTTCTTCACCTTTTCGTTTGATTCCTTGTCCCAATCTGGAGCATAATTAAAAATCTATCAACAATTCCTCCATTTTTTCCTTACGTTTAGCTCTCATTTCTTTTAACTTAACATGATTGGCTTCTATTTCTACCTCCCTCTTCCTAATTAAATGAACTTACGCTGTGTGACAGCGTGGAATTTTTTTTCGTTATGCCTACATTAACTGCAACAAAAGACCTTAAAATTTATCTTAAATATAATGAGCAAGATGTTGCAGTGGAGCCGCTGTGTAGACAGGCGCCGGCTGCATTTTGTGCGCTGCCGATCGAAACCCACTAAGAGAAAATGCGGCGAACAGCCGCCGGACACGCTGTTAAAGAACCATGCAGCCATCTACGACACGTGTCAGCGGCCCGTCCAGAGAGCTTGACAGTTAGTACCACATGGATTCTGCGCCCGCCAGATACAACACGAACTCACAGTACTGGAGCAACGTGTGCTCTTTAAATCAGTTCTCGAAAGTTCTACTATTTCCACTTATACATTGTTTTTGACAATGGTTTCATTTACTCTTGTACACAACTGATACACTAAATTTACAATTTGATTTATTTGGTCCACGTTTAAGTATAAACTAGACAATTTCACGTGTTCGAAATCCTATTCTTAACCTAGTATTTCGTAATTGTTGCAATATTGGATCATTCACTCTTCCTCCGTATACAGTTGTCATGTAAACACACTTTTGTGCTTGATCTTCGTCACTAAGAAATAACCAGACAGCATTTGAAGATCTAAACGAAACTACACTACTGGCCATTAAAACTGCGGCACCACGAATATGACGTGCAACAGACGCGAAATTTAACTGACAGAGAGAAGATGCTGTGATATGCAAATAATTAGCTTTTCAGAGCATTCACACAAGGTTGGTGCCGGTGGAAACAACTACAATGTGCTGACATGACGAAAGTTTCCAACCGATTTCTCACACGCAAACAGCAGTTGACTGGCGCTGCCTGGTGAAACGTTTTTGTGATGCCTCGTGTAAGGAGGAGAAATGCGTACCATCACGTTTCCGAATTTGATAGAGGTCGGATTGTGGCCTATCGCGATTGCGGTTTATCGCATCGCGACATCGCTGCTCGCGTTGCTCGAGATCCAATGACTGTTAGCAGGATATGGAATCGGTGGGTACAGGAGGGTAATACGGAACGCCGTGCTGGATCCCAATGGCCTCGTATCACTAGCAGTCGAGATGACAGGCATCTTATCCGCATGGCTGTAACGGATCGTCCAGCCACGTCTCGATTTCTGAGTCAACAGATGGGGACGTTTGCAAGACAGCAACCATCTGCACGAACAGTTCGAAGACGTTTGCAGCAGCATGGACTTTCAGCTCGGAGACCATGGCTGTGGTTACCGTCGATGCTGCATCACAGACAGGAGCTCCTGCGATGGTGTACTCAACGACGAACCTGGGTGCACGAATGGCGAAACGTCATTTTTTCGGATGAATCCAGGTTCTGTTTACAGCATCATGATGGTCGCATCCGTGTTTGGCGATATCGCGGTGAACGCACATTGGAAGCGTGTATTCGTCATCGCCATACTGATGTATCACCCGGCGTAATGGTATGGGGTGCCTTTGGTTACATGACTCTGTCACCTCTTGTTCGCATTGACGACACTTTGAACAGTGGACGTTACATTTCAGATGTGTTACGACTCGTGGCTCTACCCTTCATTATATCCTTGAGAAACCCCCATTTCATCAGGACAATGCACGACCTCATGTAACAGGTCCTGTACGGGCCTTTCTGGATACAGAAAATGTTCGACTGCTGCCCTGGCCAGGACATTCTCCAGATCTCTCACTAACTAAAAACGTCTGGTCAATGGTGGCCGAGCAACTGGCTCGTCACAATACGCCAGTCACTACTCTTGATGAACTGTGGTATCGTGTTGAAGTTGCATGGGCAGCTGTACCTGTAGACGCCATTCAAGCTCTGTTTGACTCAATGCCCAGGTGTATCAAGGTCGTTGTTATGGCCAGAGGTGGTTGTTCTGGGTACTGATTTCTCAGGATCTATGCACCCAAACTGCGTGAAAATGTAATCACATGTCAGTTCTAGTATAATATACTTGTCCGATGAATACCTGTTTATCATCTGCATTTCTTCTTGGTTTAGCAATTTTAATGGCCAGTAGTGTAAACACTCAGTAGGACCAATAAAGGGTGTTCCAGAAATGTTGCAACAAGCTTCAAGTGGTTGTAAAGGGTGTCTCTGGAAAGAAATCGAGCATAGGAACCTGTGTCCAGAAACGCCATCCAACAACGCAACCGAGCATCGGAGTCACAGCGACCTGCTCCTGCCATTAGGCCAACCCTTCGGCAGCAAACGTGGCTTTGTACTCTGGCGGATCATAGGCGGAAAGTCTCGCTATGTTGTTTGTTATTCAGCGATCACGACTGATTGCCTCCGTCGTAAGTGGAGAAGACAGAGCTAGCTGACACGTAGACAGCCCTTTCCTGCTATGAATGCAATGCTCTGTTGCATTGGTGGATGACAATTTAGAATACTGATTTCCATCTGCAGTTTATTTTGCTCCTGTATACCGAAATAATGGTGATATTTGAGGGTTCCTGGAGAAAAATAAACTGGACCGGGAAATCAGTGTTGGAAACCGTCATCCACTGAAGCAACAGAGCATCGTATTTACAGGACAGAGGCCTTTCTTCGCAGTAGCTCCATCTTCACCACTGGCGATCGTGGCAATCAGGTGCAATCACTGAATAACTATCACCATTGTGATACGTTCCGCCTAATGTGCGTCAGCTTAAAAAATCACGTTAGCTGCTGACGGGTTGACCTTTCTGCAGGCGCCGGCACCTCTAACTTGGACGATATGTAGCCTCATTGGATGACGGTTCCGCATGCTATCATCGATTTATTCCTCAAGGCACCTTGTGCAAACCCATCGAAATTTGTCGAACGTTTCTGGGACACCCCGTAGAGACACATCTTGAAATTTTACCACCTGAAAAAAAAGACAGATAAAGTACTCAATCTCCAGTGTGGCGTCAAGGATTGAGTGTATTTCAAGAATTTTGATGATTTACTCAGACTGCCCAGTCATCAGCAGCTCTCCAACCTTTTGCTACGGCCCCACTCGGAAGAAGACAACTTTAGCTGCTCGACGCACTTACTGGTAACGTGGCTATGTCGCGGAGTGGTCGCAGGCGGACTGTGAGCCCAATCTACACAAGCACTAAACACACCTTGGACGCCTCCGGTGAAAACTGCGGGTCAATGTTTGATTTTAATTATGAATTTTAACAAGATGTTTTTCATCTCAAAAGTAGTTTTTAGTTTCAAACTAATTCTTACACGTCTAGACATTATATATGTTACATTTTAATAGCCGGCCGTTGTGGCCGAGCGGTTCTAGGTGCTTCAGTCTGGAACCGCGCGACCGCTTCCTTCGCAAGTTCGAATCCTGTCTCGGGCATGGATGTGTGTAATTTCCTTAGGTTAGTTAGGTTTAATTAGTTCTAAGTTCTAGGGGACTGATGACCTCAGATGTTAAGTCCCATAGTGCTCAGAGCCATTTGAACCATTTTTTTAATACCGCATAGTATCAGTCTGTTTCTTTCCCCTCAAACTTTCCTCCTCCTCTTCCCACCAATCATCCATGACTTGTAGGTCTCTATGATTATGTGAAGCGCTTTTAATGAAATGCATGATGCCACAGAATATTCTTGCTAACTGTAGTGCTGCTCGTTTTATGTTACAGCGAATGACTATGATTTTTTTAAAAAGAATTATGACTTCTCACAGCTCGACATTAAACAGGTACAATTTTAAGAACCTCAAATTTACTGTCAATCTACTTATTCCGTATAATTTTTAGACTTTTTGACACTTCAAAAATTTTTTATGCATGTTATCTGCAGAAATAATTACTTATTAATTTTTTACTTCATTTCGTTGTTAATTCTGAAGATGGTCATTAAATGCGATCGGAACTAGTTATCAAGTGTTACTAACTGTAGCTGAGACTGTTACAACAACTATTGTGAAAAACGTTGATAACTTGTTGCTTCTCTCGTGACAGTGTGTCATCCAGTATTCCAATTCTAGTGGTTAGTTTCTACTTCACTCTGCAAAGAAATACAAACATTACTGAAAGTACAGCACAGTTTCCTAACTTTAGTTTTTAGTGGATACCATTATTTCTAATTATTCTTGATTTCCCCTTGATGAGCCGACTTTTTTTTTTAAATTCGAAGTACGAACTATCGGAAGTCTACTGTGCCAGTCATATGATAACCGTGTATACTCAGGAACCGTTTTTTATCAAACCAATTTTTATCTTCTTCTGCATAGTAAAGACTATCCGGTGCGAATTGTTGAAGCTGTATGGTGTCTTCCTCTGTTGCCCGTGTTTCCGTGTTTTTATTTTACCTATTATATATTAGAGGCGCAGCGGAGAAACCGCTCTATAATCGTCTAAACTGCTGTGGTAAACCATCTGAAAACGACGTGAGGGTCGTGTGGTATACACACAGTACTTCCAGAGTTGCGGCTTGACGATTAGAGTGTAAAACTAAGTTGCGTATTGTGTACCGTACGGAACGGGGAAGTGACGGGTTGGGAACGCTGTTTCCGTGGAAAACTAGACCCGTCAGAACCTCTCCAAGTTCTAAATACAACAAGGTAAATCGGTTTCCATTGCTAGCAGTCTCGTAAACATCGCTTTCTCCCGTTCTGGTGCCTCGAGATCTTGATCCGTGCTCTTTGTTCGCGGTCGGTGACCAACGTGACTTGGCGCAAGAAATACCCGGTGACCTTTTTGCGTTCTTGGCTTGTCCAACGTTGAGGAATCTCTCTTTTGTGTGCAGACGCAACAATCCTGGCCGATGTTCTGTGCTCAAAAGACGGGCCTTCCAGACACTTGCCTTAAATTACACTGCTAAATTAGAAGACAACACGTTCAAACCGATTTGCCACTTTCAGCTGAGCAATTTAGGTGTTCAGAAAAGGAAAGTTACCCTCCTTTTGGTAGGACTCAGAAATATGTGAAAACACTTTACCTAAATCTGTATCCAGACTTTGCAAACCATTTTGAAATGCGTGGCATATGGTACTTTCCATTTCACTAGGTATGAAAGTTTCTTCCCGTTCCATTCATGTACGCACCGCTAGAAGGAATGCTGCTTCAAGCTTCTGGGCTCTCTGTAATTAGTCTAATCGTATCTTCGCTGTCCGCACGGGAGCTATACGTATGGGACTGAAGTATATTATCGATTCCTTAATTACTTGTGGTACTTGAAGCTTCGCAAGCATTAACGGTAATTGATGTGCATCTTGAAGCACCTGCTACTCCAGGTGTTTACCAGTTCCGAAACTCTCCCGCCAATCAAACCTATGACCATTCGTGCTTCCTCTCTTTGTATTCTTGAAATAAATAGTTGCAGCTCCGTCATAAGTTGCATCTAGAAGTATCTTTTTTATTTCTTGATGGTGACTAATTTCGGACGCCTATGTCCAGTTTCAAACCATCCTATCGTGTGACAATACAGACGAAAGCCCATGTACAAGAACTGCCCCTGCAGTGACGATCAGAGCGGCACTGTGGTCGACTCAACAACAGTAAATAGACCGCAAAGGACAGACAATGGAGAAATCTTGTAGTCGTTGATTTTCATTATTACTGTTTTAGATAAGTTAGTTTCGAGTATGTCCGTTCACTCAAATTATAGTTCTTTGAGTATGGCATAACTCCAAATCGTGTCACACGAGACTAAAGTAAGTAAAGTTCCGTGTCCTAGCTGTAGACAGGCCAATCGGGCCCATTCGACCACCGTGTCATCCTGTGTCCGGGGCGTCATTGGATGCTATATGGAGGGGCATGTGGTCAACATAAACCGCTCTCCCGACCGTTTCAACCAAAACTGAGGAGACAGGAATATTGTTTTGTCAGATTTTATTTCAGCAAAGCAATTCCGTTTCTCTTCTGTTTTTGAGTTTTTTAATAATAAAAATCCTCAAGCAGTAAATAACAGTCTTCGTGTTCATCTTAAATCATATCACTAGTATCTTTTTGCTACTCTGTGTGTATGTTTATTTTTCTACATTACTTCACATCTTCGGGTAAGCTGTTAAGTTAGAAAAAGGCTTCGTTTTCTATTTTGTTTATCTCGCCCATTACAGATGGTTAATAAATACTGTGGCAGCTACTGCCCTCAGATAACTGAAAACGGAAATTTAAATCTCAGGGGAATCGGCAGAGGACTTAAAAAGAAGCAAGAAAGTTCAGTTATAAGTACGGTCAATTTTTTATATTTGTTAGTTGCAGACACTTTTTGCCGCCAAAAATAAAAATTGAGAGCAGAAGATCTTAGTCCATTAGGTTTATAATTTTGGGGGCATTTGAAGACATAGTGTATTCAAGACCTATTGCTAATGAAGAAATTCTCCGCAAGTGTGTTCAAGAATGATTTCATCTGAAACAGCAGAAGCCTAGAATACAGGATAGAATAAGTCAATCCTTGATGTGGCGTTTAGAAGCTTGTGGTAGAGCATTTCATTTCTCCACCAGAAGACAACATTTTAAAAGAAAAAAATACATGTTTTGAACCAAACTGGAAATATGAAAAGAAGTAGACAGAAATGAAACAAATATGTAACAACAGAAAAGTGTCTAACCACGAAAATAAAAGCAGTTCACCATATGTACACATTGATTTATTGCTTCTATTTAAGTCCTCTATCCATTCCTCAGACACTTTCAACATATTGCTTAACTCCGTGTATATTTCTTCAGGTGTAGTTACAACTCAAACACAGGCTGTATGTATCCTTACTTACATAACTCGTAGCTATAATCAACACTATTTTCTATGTATCGACAACCAATAAAACGGCACGCTAACATAAAATTACTGGCCTTCGCCACTGCTACATCCACTTACTCACACCGAGGGAGGTGGAGCACTGGCAAGCCACTAAAGCCGTCCGGTCATCGAGACTGCGGTTTTCGGTGTTTTCTCTAAATCACTTTTGAAACGGGGAAGGCGACGGACTTCCTCAACGTTCCACAGACCAAGCATGTGCTTCGTTTCTAATGACAACTGCAACCTTAGGACTTTAATACCTTGTAAGGGGTTCATTATGTAAGAGGTTTACTGTTCACTACCCTACTGGAGCAAATGTAATTTCGATGTATTGCTCACGCACTGCCTGTGGTATAAAACGTCTCTGCTGCAATAGAATCGCAGATCAGAGCAGTGTCGGCAGCAGTAATAATCGCTCGCTACTACAAAGCAGCCGCAATAGTTCGTTGTTATGGAACAGTCGCAATAGCTCACTGTTACGGAGAAGTCGTAGTAACTCACCTCTACAGTACAGTTGCTAGCCATGTAAGAGCAATAGCAGTCGCCGCTGGTGCAGCGCACTTCATTCCGATGTAGTGTAAGGTAAACTTTATTATTCTCCATCGCTATGTACGTACTTAAATTTGTTTCAATCTTTTTGTGATTTGTCGACACTAATTAAGTCAGACTTGTTGCTGAACAAAGCTGACACCGCCCAACGGTCACAGTGTGGTGTGACATGACATTCGTGAAAGTTATGGGTCCGTGTCTCATTCGAGACACAATGAATGCAGAACGTATCTTCATATGGTTGAAAATTATGTTCACGGTACTGTAGGCAAGTAGAACAATTACAACGAGCTAATCTTTGTGCAAGATGGACCATGGCTGGAACTCTAGACGCTAGTTGGAGCATAGTGGATCTCTTGAATGACAGGCAGGGAGTGCTGCCCTAACGCACTTAGATTTCTTCCTCTGGGAGTGAGCAACAGAAGAAGTTTTTGACCTAAACCGAAAAACTCTTGACGAATTGGATGAGCAAATCCGCCAAGTTCCTGGAATTGCTGGAATTATCTGCTGAAGTCTGTTGCAAACATTCAGATCCGTTTATAAAAACGTAGATGATGATGGTTTTTGTGCTGAATTTTAACAATGCATAAAAATTCTACCACTGTAAGGACTAAAATGATTTTTGTTTCATGAAAATTTGTTAGGTACTAAAACACCTATAACCAATTTTTAATAGGGAGTTAATTCTCGCCCACCCTGTTGAGAAGATTCATATAAGATCGATACATTTCATGATAACTTGGTTTAGTAGGCGCGAGAGTGTCATGGAGCTGCTCACCGAAGTCCTTTGGCAGTCACTGTAAGAGAGGCGATCATCAGCGACGAGAAATATAGCGCTGCAATTCCGAGAGCGAACGTTACGATAAGAGTCAGGCAGCTTATTACTTCCTCCGAGGTACGTATCTCGAAACGACTATGACGGGAAAGTAGGTAGCATTTGACATCACGACGATGTTTACCGAGATATATTCTTCCCAATAATTAAACAGAGATAACAGAAAATATGAGTCTGTTGTTGTTGTGGTCTTCAGTCCTGAGACTGGTTTGATGCAGATCTCCATGCTACTCTATCCTGTGCAAGCTTCTTCTTCTCCCAGTACCTACTGCAACCTACATCCTTCTGAATCTGCTTAGTGTATTCGTCTCTTGGTCTCCCTCTACGATTTTTACCCTCCACACTGCCCTCCAATACTAAACTGGTGATCCTTTGATGCCTCAGAATGTTGTGGTTGGCAGGAGAGCCAACCGTGTTTTTCTAAAGGAGGCCGAAATGCACGCTTCTCAGCTCACGCAGGCTGGCGTGAGGTCTGGAACATGACAAGGGAATTAGAATTGAGAAAAACGGACGTAGCTGGTGGAATACTTAACTTTAATACATTAACGGAGAACGTCGCTCTTTATGGTACATGATTCACAATATCAATAGTACGGATACTGGCGCCTTGCTAGGTCGTAGCAAATAACGTAGCTGAAGGCTATGCTAACTATCGTCTCGGCAAATGAGAGCGTAGAAGTTAGTGAACCATCGCTAGCAAAGTCGGCTGTACAACTGGGGCGAGTGCTAGGAAGTCTCTCTAGATCTGCCGTGTGGCGGCGGTCGGTCTGCAATCATTGATAGTGGCGACACGCGGGTCCGACATATACTACCGGACCGCGGCCGATTTAAAGACTACCACCTAGCAAGTGTGGTGTCTGGCGGTGACACCACACAGAACATGTACTACCAACCGATCCCTTCTTCTAGTCAAGTTGTGCCACAAACTTCTCTTCTCCCCAATCCTATTCAACACTTCCTCATTAGTTATGTGTTCTACCCATCTAATCTTCAGCATTCTTCTGTAGCACCACATTTCGAAAGATTCTATTCTCTTCTTGTCCAAAATATTTATCGTGCATGTTTCACTTCAATACATGGCTACATACCATACAAATACTTTCAGAAACGACTTCCTGACATTTAAATCTATACTCGATGTTAACAAATTTCTCTTCTTCAGAAATGCTTTCCTTGTCATTGCCAGTCTACATTTTATATCCTACTTCGACCATCATAAGTTATTTTGCTCCCCAAATAGCAAAACCCCTTTGCTACTTTAAGTGTCTCATTTCCTAATCTAATTCCCTCAGCATCACCCCACTTAATTCGACTACATTCCATTATCCTCGTTTTGCTTTTGTTAATGTTCATCTTATATCCTCCTTTCAAGACACTATCCATTCCGTTCAACTGCTCTTCCAAGTCTTTTGCTGTCTCTGACAGAATTACAATGTCATCGGTGAACCTTTATTTCTTCTCCATGGATTTTAATACCTACTCCGAATTTTTCTTTTGTTCCCTTCACTGCTTGCTCAATATACAGATTGAATAACATCGGGGAGAGGCTACAACCCTGTCTCACTCCCTTCCCAACCACTGCTTCCCTTTGATGTCCCTCGACTCTTATAACTGCAATCTGGTTTCTGCACAAATTGTAAATAGCTTTTCGCTCCCTGCATTTTACCCCTGCCACCTTCAGAATTTGAAAGAGAGTATTCCAGTCAACATTGTCAAAAGCTTTCTCTAAGTCTACAAATGCTAGAAACGTGGGTTTGCCTTTCCTTAATCTAGCTTCTAAGGTAAGTCGTAGGGTCACTATTGCCTCACGTGTTCCGAAATTTCTACGGAATCCAAACTGATCTTCCACGAGGTCGGTTCTACTAGTTTTTCCATTCGTCTGTAAAGAGTTCGCGTTAGTTTTTTGCAGCTGTGACTTATTAAACTGATAGTTCGGTAATTTTCACATCTGTCAACATGTGCTTTCTTTGGGATTGTAATTAACACACCGTAACACGCTGTGTGCAATATACAGGGTGGCGCAAGAAATGTGTCACTACTTTTTTTTTAAATAAATACTTCACTGTGGAGACAAACCCAAAATAATATGTACTACCATGGAAAACACACAGTGGAGAATTTTTCGAACTCAGCCCACGTTCAGTATCTCCACCATTTTCATTCCTAACTTCCCTCACACAAACACTGATGGTAGCGATAATTCTTCCGCAATTTCACTGCATGATTTACGAAGTTATCTAACGGTTTTCTGCCGAGTATTCGCTCTCTAAACAGCAGCCCACACAAGCAAACCGGCTGCCACTTTTCCTGACGTTTTTCGCACCATAGGTAATGGGGCTACGCACGGGTCTGTTTAAAAAAAATAGTTCGATGTAGTCATAGGGTTGAGGTGTGCTGGTCTGTTTTCATGTCCAACAGGTAACTCGCTGCAAATGATAATTTGTGGCTGTGATCCTGCTCTCAAATAGTCTGTGCGTTGAATAAAATGTTCTCGGGTTTCCAACCACGTCAATTGCTTAAAACTACAGAAGCTTTCGGCCAAGCACTTCTTGGCCATTGTCAAGTGTTATGACTGCCAGTGGGCTGTTGGTGCGCCCTTGTATACGCCAGCTGCCGACTGTGACGTCACTGGTACCCGTGACATCGCTATATATGGGCATGTTTTGAGTCGGCGTTCGATGTGTCCTCATCAACAGCGCGATCGCTGGATCCCACGCAGCGCTGAGCTGCAAGCCACCGTCTCTGTTCAGGGTGTTTGCGGTAATTTTTATTTCAATAGCTTCCTTTATTAAACTGTCCCAGAAGCCGTTAGTGCGAGCCACGACAGAGGTATCGTCAAATTTTATGTGGTGGTCATTTTCTAACGCAAGCTCAGCTTACGCAGATTTCTCTGGATAGCGTAGGCGATAATACCTCTCATGTTCTTGCCTGCGTTGTTCCACAGAACCTGACACGTTCCACATCATCACGAAGCGTCGTATTCATGATCTATGGAACAAGTGCTAATCTAATCTAATCTAGTGTAATCACAGCAGCAGTCGTCAAAGGCGGAACAAGTCGGTTCCATGTAGTTCATCAGAACACTGAAGTCAACGTTGGAGGAGTTCCAGAAAGCCGTTGCTAACCTTCCGTCCATCATCACTGCCACTGCTGCAGCAGTCGTAAGTAGCATGATGCAACAATCCAGCACACCAGTAGGACCCGCTCATGGCCAGGAATAAAAACACACAAGATAATTCCATCACCAAATGGAACACGAATGCAATTTTCCATAATCTACAGGAATTTCGACAGTTTCTTGAAGAGGAAAATATTGCCTACCTGGTATGTGAAACCAGCTTGGACCTCAAGCGGATGTTGCCAATTACAGCAATGACCGCCTATCGGCGGTTGGCGGAATAGCAATATACGCACGCAAGTCACTGCAACATTGCCAGGCTGCCGCCAATCTGACACTGCTACACACCGAGGCAACTGCTGTCGCTGTCCGAACTCGTCAAGCCACAGTCACATTATTTGCAGCATATCACCAACCAAGGGGTCACCTGACGCCGAAATTTCTTGCATATATATGGCAAGTGTATTATATCTGCGGACTTAAATTGCAAACACGCCCACTACTTGCTGCAACTGTGGTATTGCCGGCTAACTACAGAGGGTGCAGGGCACACAAGAGAAGTGGAAAGGGCGCACGCCCAATTGCAGGGCCCTGGAGAACGAACAGTTATCCTCACAATACAGTCACGCCGGATGCGGTAGACATCGGTATTATCAAGGGCATTCGTGCGAAAGGAAGTAGTGCATGCCTTCTCTTCTGACCACCTCCTAGTGGTGATTTCAACGGTGGTACTACCAGTGTCCAATCCAAGATGCAGCAAGGCTTCGTGAAAAAACTGAGAGGTATGTCACCAACAGATGATGCCGTAGGAAACAGAAACCTCAACCGACGAAACGCCTGGAGCAGGGATAATGTGTTGATCACAGCACTACAGTAATCGGCAACGCCATTACAACTTCTATACTGCAAAACAAGCAGTATGCAGCGGGAAGGAGACAGGAATCTCTACCACCCGGGATACTGAAGATAATCCGAGAGAAGAAATGGGCCGGCCGGGGTGGCCTAGCGGTTCTAGGCGCTTCAATCTGGAACCACGAGACTGCTACCATCGCAGGTTCGAATCCTGCTTCGGGCATGGATGTGTCTAATGTCCTTAGGTTAGTTAGGTTTAAGTAGTTCTACGTTCTAGGGGACTGATGACCTTAGATGTTAAGTCCCATTGTGCTCAGAGCTATTTGAGAAGAACTGGCACACAACCAGACAACGCGAGTACGAGACACGGGCAAATCGGCTGCAAAGACAAATCAGGGCAGCCCTGATGATGCATAGAAACGCCATGTGCGCAGAGAAGATGGCATCGCTCGTCTCCAACGTCAGTCAAGAGTTACAGTCAAGAAGCACGTGAGAATTCACGATATCCAGAAACAGATGGCCCCAGTGTGTCAATATCGGTAATTTTTTAGAGGTGCATATGGGACCTGAAGATGGCATATTAATTGACGAAAATGGTAGCGTAAATAAAATAATTTCTCAATCTGCATGGCTGTTTGTCGAATTTGTTTGTTAAATATTTGGCCAGCCGCTGTCCCACGGCCATAATGGATCAACAGAGACTTCCATTACTTAATGTTAAAGAGTCCACGTTGGCTTTCAAAAACAGGGAATGTTGCAGAATACTTCTGTTCGACGCATGCTGAGTTCTCGGTAGTGTCTGGCACTGTGCACTCATATGTAAGCTATTCACTCCTGTACTGCCAGCACCGTTTGTGAAGTTGTCGGATGATTGCCTTATTGGCCGCAGAGTTGGTGTCAGAAACATACAAGCGGGTGTGGCTCTGAGCACGATGGGACTTAACATCTGTGGTCATCAGTCCCCTAGAACTTAGAACTACTTAAACCTAACTAACCTAAGGACAGCACACACATCCATGCCCGAGGCAGGATTCGAACCTGCGACCGTAGCGGTCACGCGGTTCCAGACTGAAGCGCCTAGAACCGCACGGCCACATCGGCCGCAAGCGGGTGTGACCCAAGGATTAGTGATCAGTCCTGTTTTATACAGTGCCTGTACAGCGGATCTACTAACATTTCCTTGAATCAGCAGATACGTCTATGCCGATAACATGGTGCTCATTACCAGAAGTTGATGGCCACAAGCAACACAGAGAAGACTTCAAGACGCCTGCAATGACACAGAGCAGGGGGCAACAGACTGGCGTATCGGCTTCAATGCAGCACCTCGCGGGATTAGCCGAGCGGTCTTAGGCGCTGCAGTCATGGACTGTGCGGCTGATCCCGGCGGACGTTGGAGTCCTCCCTCGGGCATGGGTGTGTGTGTTTGTCCTTAGGATAATTTAGGTTAAGTAGTATGTACGCTTAGGGACTGATGACCTTAGCAGTTAAGTCCCACAGGATTTCACACACATTGTTTTCAATGCATCTCGAGTCAGGCGCTACGCCTCACTAAGAAAAGTGCCACAGCCATAGCGAACGTTACTTCCCGTGATACGACAATTCAGTCGACGAACACAACCCGACATCTCAGTATCACACTAGACCGCCAGATGACATCGATGAACCCATTAATGACATCTGCTAGAAGACATTTGCCGCGCTGGGGGACTATACTCATTGCTCCATGAGAAGTCCCGTCTCTCCATCGAATTCCGCAGCTACATACGCCCACTAATGGATTACGAGTGCCCAGTTTGCGGAACTGCAGCGAACTTCCACACTGATATAATGCAGCGACGACAAAACAAGGCACTCAGAAGAGATTACCATGTGCATTGGAACTTTCCTCCTACTATCTACTCGAGGCAGCGGAAGAGAAACTTGCGCTCAGTAGATACCAAGAGCACGCCAAGAAACTCTTAGGGAAGGTGAGAAGCTCTGTCAGGATTTTATTTGCAGCCTTGGGCAGAGAAACGGGGACACTGATCGCTACAAGCGGCCGGTGGTGCTACTAGACCGGCAGCCCCACGCTGCTGTGAGGCGACTGCAAAATAAACACGAAGTTCAACAAAGATATCACACGCATCACAATAGCGGGCAATACCCTCAGTATAATCCTTCACCACCTCCACTAGATATGTAACTCTGGAGCGAATACGCTGGGATGCTGCCCATGCCTCCAGCACGTTGGCTGACTTTCGTCGCTTATACCAGGTTTGACGATAGTTTACTAGTTGCTACTCATCGAACAGATCATGCATTTTTCCGCGATGTGACTCTGTTTATTGGTTCTATAACAACGGTACGTTGTGTTTCACAAGCTTATCTATTTTACATTTATTTTAACAAACCCATTTTACTTCTGTTTTTTTTTCTTCGTAATTTTCTTACATATGTACTTTCTGTAGGACACTAACGGCAGATTCTTATTTTGACGTTGGCTTGTCAATGATCTGAGCGTATTTCACTTCTGAAGATGACATTTTAAAATTTTGAAACCGGTAAAATGAACTAAATAAACTTTTTTGTGCAGCTGACGACTGACTTTTTATGTTTGTTGATATAATTTGCAGCTGTTGAGATACAGCTATGAACAGATTCATAAAATTTTAATGTCTATGAATACGGATAAATGGTTCGCGGATGCAGTGCAGTCAAGTATACCAGTTTTCTTGTCTGCGCCGACCTGGATGCGAAGTACATTCGGTAATGAACGAGTGAGCGAATTAGGTAGCCGTTTACGGAGGCATGTCGCAGACGAAGGACGAATCGAACTCCGCTTCTAATTTTCAGCTATTAAAAATGGCAACGTCTTTTACCGCTAGTCCTTCAAGACACGAAACTCCCTTGTTTTCGCTCTCCGTTTGTTACTTTCTTCACCCGAGCCCCGGTGTGCCGCTTGGAGTGGCCGCGCAGTTTAAGGCGCCATGCCACGGATTGTGGGGCCCCTCCCGCCGGAGGTTCGAGTCCTCCCTCGGACATGGGTGTATGTGTTGTTCTTAGCATAAGTTAGTTTAAGGTAGTTTAAGTAGTGTGTAAGTCTAGGGACCGATGAACTCAGCAGTTTGGTCCCTTAGGAATTCACACACAGGTGTCGTACTTGCCATCCGATTTCAGAAGTAGAACGAACATTAATCACGCCCTCGAGGAATTCCCTACCCGACACTGACTACAGTAAGCCACACATCTATACGGATGGCTATAAAAGTAACGATATTTACCAAATGTTTGCACGGACGCCTGAATCGTATATCTACATGGCGGGGTTACTGGCCATCAAGGAGGCTATTTATTATGACAGACGAACATTCCGGACTCCCAGAGTGTGTTGATAAACAGACTAACAGATATGTCTTGGATGTCTTGAAGGCCATAATAGACGCGCATACATTGGACATTGACGTCTGCTCACTTAGGATAAAAGGACATCAAGGCATTCTTCACATCTCGCTAAGTGGAGCATTACGGAAGATCATTTCCATCTAACATCAGTTTCTTATACAAATATCATCTCGACGGTCAAAAAACCTGCTTATTACGACTGGAATTGTGAACAGCACATATCCTAGCACTATAAGGGCAGCCACCTGGCGGTCGTACAACGGAACGCCTCTTCTCGGCCGTTGGTGACCTCGGCGAAGCATAGTAGACATCAAGTGACCTCTCTCATCCGCATGAGGCTGGGGCACGGATGTTACGCCGCCCACCTACACCGGTTGAAAATGACCGCTTCTGGGCATTGTCATCAGGCCACAACGGCGATGTCGGATCTGAACCACTTCATTTTAGTGTGTTCCAAGTACCCGACCTGCTTTACTTCACCGGTATAACTTGCTCGCTAACTCTATAAAAGACGCTGGAATCCATCTTAGACCTTTACAATGTGTCGACCTTGTCCTCCAATGGAACCAGCCGGTTTAGGAAACTGGACGTCTGTTTATGTTGTACTTTCCACTGAGAACTTGTCTTTGTAAACGTCGCCGTAGGTCAGATTTCAGTTATAAGTTACTGTGAACACAATTCTCCGCTGAATCGTAATTTTGTGTTTTTTAGTTTGTATAACGACTTAATTTTGTATAAAGAGCTAGTTGTGTTTCCCAAGAACGATATTTTCTGAATCCGTGCTGACTATATGTCAATAAATTGTTTTCTTCGAGGTACTTCATAATGTTCGAATACAGTATATGTTCTAAAACCCTACTGCAAATCGACGTTAGTGATACAGTCCTGTAATTCAGCTGATTACTCCTACTTCCCTTTTTGGGTATTGGTGTGACTTGAGCAATTTACCAGTCTTTAGGTACGTATCTTTCTGTGAACGAGTGGTTGTATATAATTGCTAAATATGCAGCTATTTTATCAGCATACTCTGATGGGAACCTGACTGGTATATAATCTGGACCGGAGGCCTTGCCTTTATTAAGTGATTTAAGCTGAAACTTCCTGGCAGATTAAAACTGTGTGCCGGACCGAGACTCGAAATCGGGGCCTTTGCCTTTCGCGGGCAAGTGCTCTAGCATCTGAGCTACCGAAGCACGACTCACTCCCGGTACTCACAGCTTTACTTCTGCCAGTATCTCGTCTCCTACCTTCCAAACTTTGCAGAAGCTCTCCTGCGAACCTTGCAGAACTAGCACTCCTGAAATAAAGGACACTGCGGAGACATGGTAGCTCAGATGGTAGAGCACTTGCCCACGAAAGGCAAAGGTCTCGAGTTCGAGTCTCGGTCGAGCACAGCACACAGTTTTAATCTGCCAGGAAGTTTCATATCAGCGCACACTCCGCTGCAGAGTGAAAATCTCATTCTGATTTAAGCTGCTTTGTTACACCGAGGATATCTACTTCTATGTTTCTCGTCTTGGCAGTTGTTCTTGATCGGAATTCAGGAATATTTACGTCGTCTTCTTTGGTGAAGGAATTCATATGGTAAGTGCTTCCTCGTGAAATCGGATGAATGTTTTTGAAAGACCCTGTATTGCGCGGTGTTCCTTTCGTACTGCGGTTTGCCTATTGGTGCACTTGTGAATCACGGCCACAAAGTGACCAGACAGGTGGGTAGCCCGGTGCTGCGCCAGAAGCATCGCATTGCACAGCGACCGGCAGTCCGCGGACATCCGACCCGGCGATGGTCACTCTCGCCGCGCGCCGCGCTCCGAAAAACACGCGCTCTCGGCCGTGCTCTCCTCTGCTCTCCTCTCGTATTGTTGTCGGGCGGTGAGCGGCCCGCAAAAAGGCGAGCGGCGAGAGGCGCCGGCTGACGCCCCGTGGGGGTGGAGGCGGCGGCGGCGGCGGGGGCGGAGCCGCTATAAAGATGGGGCACGCGCCGGCCTGCGCACACACCTCGCAGCAGCCACGCAGTACGCACGCCTCACCACAAGACATGCGGCTCGCCACGTTTGTGAGTACCAGTCTCCACGCTCCCGGGTGTTTCTCTAGCCGCAACTAGAGTTGCGTTCTACCAAAACTTCGGTTCACCAGTTTTGCTACACTACACAAATGATCTAATAATGTCGTAAATGTTGTTGTTATTGTTGTTGTCTTCAGTACTGAGACAGGTTTGATGCAGCTCTCCATGCTACTCTATCCTCTGCAAGCTTCTTCATCTCCCAGTACTGACAGCAACCTACATCCTTCTGAATCTGCTTAGTGTATTCATCTCTTGGCCTCCCTCTACGATTTTTACCCTCCACGCTGCCCTCCAACGCCAAATTTGTGATCCCTTGATGCCTCATGACATGACCTAGCAACCGGTCCCTTCTTCTTGTCAAGTTGTACCACAAGCTCCTCTTCTCCCCAACTCTATTCAATACCTCCTCATTAGTTACGTGATCTACCCACCTAATCATCAGCATTCTTCTGTAGCACCACATTTCGGAAGCTTCAATTCTCTTCTTCTCCAAACTATTTATCGTCCATGTTTCACTTCCATACATGGCTACACTCCATACAAATACTTTCAGAAGCGACTTCCTGACACTTAAATCTATACTCGATGTTAACAAATTTCTCTTCTTCAGAAACGCTTTCCTTGCCATTGCCTGTATTCACCTGACCAAAAGTCTTGTTCCTCCTGCCACCGAACTTCACTAATTCCCACTATATCTAACTTCAACCTATCCATTTCCCTGTTTAAATTTTCTAACCTACCTGCCCGATTAAGGAATCTGACATTCCATGCTCCGATCCGTAGAACGCCAGTTTTCTTTCTCCTGATAACGACGTCCTCCTGAGTAGCCCCCGCCCGGAGATCCGAATGGGGGACTATTTGACCTCCGGAATATTTTACCCAACAGGACGCCATCATCATTTAACCATACAGTAAAGCTGCATGCCCTCGGGAAAAATTACGGCTGTAGTTTCCCCTTGCTTTCAGCCGTTCGAAGTACCAGCATAGCACGGCCGTTTTGGTTAGTGTTGCAAGGCCAGATCAGTCAATCATCCAGACTGTTTCCCCTGCAACTACTGAAAAGGCTGCTGCCCCTCTTCAGGAACCACACGTTTGTCTGGCCTCTCAACAGATACCCCTCTGTTGTGGTCGCAACTACGGTACGGCCATCTGTATCGCTGAGGCACGCAAGACTCCCCACCAACGGCAAGATCCATGGTTCATTGGGTTAGGGTAGTAAATGTAAGGATTACCATTATCACTGCTAGAAAAGGAAGGGAAAGAAACATAAATGAATGTGTAAGACAGGAGCTGGGAGCCGACAACTTCTCTTTGTCTTTTTAGTTTGTTTTGCATATAATTAGAGCTGCACATTATTCATCGTTCGTTGGTTGTTCACTTTATACTCTTACAGAATATAAGCTGCATTTCATAAGTAATAAAAATTAGTCGATCTTGTAACTTCTGCGCCTTTAAGTAGCCAAAACAGTTACTTTTTCTACAAGTACATTTTACATGTACAAACATAAAAAATAAATGATTGTTGTTGTTGTTTTGTGCTCAGTAGAACGTTCTTTATCATGATCAACGACAAGATGTTCCTGATATTCATAGACACGAAAACTTTTATATAAGTTTGACGAAGTTTTGTAGCGACGTTTGATATATTTTCGTTTTGCATTTTCTTATTTGCAATTATGTTGAAGTAATTGCGTTTTCTAGTGCCGTTTGAGAAATCTGTATTATTTTCAATTATTTTTACTACAACTTTCCTTTGTTTCACGTTAACAATCAAGCGTTTTTCGAATAAAACCTAAATTAAACATCGACAATTTCAGTTTTCCTATAGATACTGTTTACATCTACATCTACATCTACATGGTTACTGTGCAATTCACACTTAAGTGCCTGGCACAGGGTTCATCGAACCACTTTCGTACTACTGCTCTACCATTCCACTCTCGAATGACGCGTGGGAAAAAGGTACACCTAAATCTTTCCGTTCAAGCTCTGATTTCTCTTATTTTATTATTTCTCCCTACGTTGGTGGGTGTCAACAAACTATTTACGCATTCGGAAGATGGAGTTGCTGATTGAAATTTCGTAAATAGATCCCGCCGCAAAGAAAACCACCTTTGTTTCGGTGACTCCCACCCCAACTCGCATATCATATCAGTGACACTCTCACCCCTATTGCGCGATAACACGAAGCGAGCTGCCCATCTTTGCACTTTTTTTATGTCCTCCGTCAATCCTACCTGGTAAGGATCCTATACCGCGCAGCAATATTCCAGCAGAGGACGGACAAGTGTAATGTAGGCTGTCTCTTTAGTGGGTTTGTCGCATCTTCTAAGTGTTCTGCCAACAAAGTGCATTCTTTGTTTCGCCTTCCCCACAATATTTTTTATATGGCCTTTCCAATTTCAGTTGCTCGTAATTGTAGTTCCTAGGTATTTAGTAGAAAGGGCCTACGACACTACCTTGCGGAACGCCTGATATCACTTCTGTTCTACTCGATTATTTACCGTCTATCACTACGAACTGTTACTTCTCTGAGAGGAAATCGCGAATGCAGTCACACAACTGATACGATACTCTATATGCGAGCAATTTGATTAATAGTCGCATGTGAGGAACGGTATCAAAAGGCTTCTGGAAATCTAGGAATATAGAAACGATCTGAGATCCCTTGTCGACAGCCCTCATTACTTCATTGGAATAAAGAGCTATTTGTGTTGCACAAGAACGATATTTTATGACTCCGTGTTGGTTACGTATCAATAAGTCATTTTATTCAAGGTGATTCATAATGTCAGAGTACAGTATATGCTCCAAAATCCTACTGCAAATTGAGGTCAGTGATATTCTTAAGTAAAAGGCAGGAGGATAACTACGCAAAAGAAAAAAAAAAAGATTCATTTATGTACCCTTATTCAGTTTGTAGCCTGTTCACCGCTTTCGGTTCCTAGGGGAATCTAGTAGTACACTGATGGCGTACGTAAAGAAAGCTATCGTTATGAGGTAACATCCTAGGTATGTAACACATCCAACGTAAAGTGGATACGATCTTAAGTGACCAAACCTACTAGGAAAACTACCGCAGTCTACACTTACTTATGGTAGTTTACGGTAGTTTTACAACTATAGCTGCAGTTGATGCAGCTTTCCAGACGCTACTAGTACAGTTTCGTTATTTTTTGAACTGTCTCTTGGATAAATTTGCTGCATGTATGTCTGAAAGAACAGACACTGTTGACGATACACAACTGTACGAAATACTTCGAAATTAATTTGCTGAATGCGGTATCTTTGGCATCAGCTGTATTAGGTAGATGTCTGCCACCAAATATTGACATAACGAACATTTTTTGCCAGACAGGGAGTCGAACCCGAATTTCCTTTATCTTCAACAGTGCCCGTTCATTCATACTATACGGGCACGCGATGATAACAGCATTGGTCTCGATTCCTCGTTGGCTCATTCTCCTTGTTGCGGGAATCCAAGTAATGTTGCGAGACTTAAATGATGAATTTAATGGACTATGATGAAATATTGTAGACAGTGTGACAGACGGAAGTTTGCGTCGGTCCGCGGAGCCGAAGTGGTTAAGGCGACCGACCGCGATGAGCTGGAAGTCCGGTTTCGATTTCCGGTCCGGCGCAAATTTTCGTGTCACGAGCTATACCCAGTAAAGCTGATGCCAAGGAATTCGCGGTAAGCGAATTAACTCCGAAGTCTAGAATAAATGTTAAGCGAATTTATTCGACGATTTCCTCTACTTCCTCTTCCTGTTTCACTCGCAAGTGGAGCGAGGGAAAATCGACTATCTATGTGCCTGCCTAGGAGCCCCAGTTTCCCTTATCTTCTCTCCGCGGTCCGTAAGTGAAATGTATGTTGGCTGCAGTAGAATCGTTCTGCAGTCAGTCGAAAAGACATATTCTATAAATTTTCCCAATAGTTTCGGCTTCGTAGAGGCTGCAGCGCAATATGATATTTTAATGAATAGTTGATTCCTGTTAGTTGGTTAGAGTTTATTATTCGTTCGTACTCTGTGCTTATTTCGGCGTTATGCAATTTTCTAGTACAACGTACAGTCACTATACATAGTATACATGTCGTCAAGTAGATGGTAATTTACATAGAATATGTACAAAGGTGTACTTACGTTAAGTTGTTCATAACGTATGTACATACAGCAGCTCTGTCTTGACGCTATTTTCTGGCTGTCTTGTATTGTGAAAAACTATGTAATTTTGGCAATATTTGAAAGCTGTTTCTATATTGACAGCCTTACAGCTTGATCCAGAGATGTTGTATGAAACAGTGTGCACGTACAGCATCTCTGGGTCAAGTTGCAAGGCTGTCAATGTAGAAGCAGCTGTCAAATATTACAAAAAATCCGCAATCATTTAAAATATAAGACAGCAAGAAAATTACGAGCGTACACAAATCCAGTATATAGCTAAATACGTTATAACTTAATGTAAGTAAAACTTTATCAAATTAATAAGCTGTCAAAATAGAAACAACTGTCAAATCATATGAAGACACACAATTGTTCGTAATATCAGACACTAGGAAAAGAGCGACCAGTCGCAGATGCAGTATATAAATGAAAAACTTAACATAAGTATACCTTTGTAAACTACCATCTAATTGATTGTACTCTGTGTAATTATTGCAGGTTGTACTAGAACCTGGCAATAACGCGAAATAAGCTTATAATACGATAGAATAATACACTATAAGCAGGTAACAGGAATGAACTATTAATTTCTTAATAGCGTTTCGCGAAAAGACGTCGGCTTCCCTGCAGCGATTTCCGTTTGAAATATCGAAGCATCTCCGCAACACTCGCTTGTTGATCGAACCTAACAGTAACAAATCTAGCAGCACATCTCTCAATTGCTTCGCTATATTCCTGTAATCCGATCTGATACGAATTCCTCACTCTAACAGTACTCAAGAATGGCTCTATTCGTCATCTCCTCCATTGATGAGCTACATTTTGCCAAAGTTCTCGAAATAAACCGAAGTCTACTATTTGCCTTCCCTATTACCGATCTTAACTTGATCATGCCATTTCGTAGCTTTGCAACGTTATTTAATCTTCGTGACTGTGACAAGCAGTACACCACCAATTATTTGAACTTTACACGGTTGTTTTTGCTACTCATCTGTATTAACCTACATTTTTTCACGTTTAGAGCAAGCGAATAGGTCGCATGGTACTTTATTTTGTTGGCAGAATTTTTTTTATGGAAACGTTACGAAGTCACGGATCCTCAATATACTGTCCGAAATTATGTCGATATCTGTAACGGAGCATTATTACCAGCAGTGTTGATTCAATTATTTCTTCGTTATTATAATATTTTATTTCTGCTTTCTTCCACCATGAAATGCTGGCTGCTATTACGTCTAAAGATGTTGCTGAACATTTTGATCTCAACGGTATCTTTGAAGACAGAATCCCAGTAGGTAGATGAATGGGATAAGATTTCTTTTTATCAAAAGAATCGTGTGTTTATCAGGCTGTGTTCAGCAACATCAAATTTGTATACGTCGTTATATTTGATGTGGCATCAATGCTCTGTGCAGATTTCTGAAATCATACGTATGAATTGACTATGTGAGTGTAGTATCATTAACGTTGGTCAGTCATAGTTCCTCAGAAAACATATCTCGATAAACTGCATTTACCAGATGTGTGGATGCAGGGTGATAAGTGTAAAGAATGTTAGCTTGAATATTTTGCCGTTTATGGAAGTGTTAGACCTTTCTCTGTCATCAATATTGAAGAATTTCAAAAGCAGTCTTTTGCCCAGCTGAATGTATACTCTCGGCCTCCTATGGAGGTAAGAGTACCCAAACAACGAGTTTGTACTCCCTCTCTTATTGCGTCTGTCTTAAGAATAAAATGCATTTGTATTAACAACTATAAGTATGTTGGTACTTAAATCAAGGAGTGGTGTATAAATTCTTGGCATACACAAATACTCTTACATTTTCCCCTGAATTTCATACCTTGACCAGAAATTTCCTCACAAATTGAACTTAGTTAACTTAATTAGTAACTCAGCTGTAATCAGTGAGTGCGCTATTTTATTAGCAGAGAAGATCGCTCAGCCTTCCATATGGGGAGAAACCGCTTCTAATGTGAAGAGAAGGTGTTTACGCAGTGAAGCGCGTTTAGTCATTTTTAACATGACTAGAACCTGTGTTAAGGAGTCAGCAGAAAATAAAATGTTATTTAATATGAGCATTCAATATCAGGAAGCTGTAACGATGGGTTATTTGAAAATGGAACGCCAAAATAAACGACATGGTTACTGGAATCACTGAGGAAGAACGTAAAGAATGTCGCCAGGAATTGTAATGTTCCCCCGAGTGTTGGCGGATTTCATGACTGTGTGTTTTCGCGCAGTAGCGCTGAGATGATTTCATAGCTGCTTAATAGACACTGCGATTACAATGAAATTAATATCTCTGCAATTGTATTATCTATGTAATTTTAAGTGAACCAGGACGGGCACCTTTTGTTCTCTCGCTTTCTAGTCAGCCATTGTCTGGTACGGTCAAAAAATTATTGCTTGCTCAATGTTATGTAGAGGTTTTGTTATTTGTGCTTATTTTGCATAATAATAACTATTTAATTTCATTGTGTTTGTTATTACGGCTAATCATACCATTTTTCTCAGTTTTCTTCATTAATTTGATATTTGAATGTCTCTTACTTTGTGTGGGGATGTGTGTTAGTGAATGATCGCGTACTGACGGCACCAATCAGTGCAATACGTTTGGTTTACTTTCAGAATCACAAGTTTCATTTTTCAGAAAACAAAGTCTGATAGTTTTTAGGCGTATATCACGTCCCAAAATTATATGCGCCAACAGACAATCCCTTTAGAGGAGCCTAGCTAAAAAAATCATTATGGTGGTATTTAAACTTCAATTTAAAAAAATACATTTACATTATTTTTCAAGTATGTAGTTTTTCTTGGTTTAATTGAAGATTCAATTAGCCAAAGTCAGAATAATATAAAATTAAATAATAAATTCAAAACCAAATAGTAAAAATAAAAAATAATAATACATTAAAAACCACCATTAAAATAGCGACTGTGACGTTATAGAAAGTTTCGAAAAGTATATATTCTGACAAACGTTAAGGACTTTCATATCAATTAAAAAGTGCAAATATTAAAAGAAATTCCTTTGAAACGTTCCCTTAGAAAAATTTATACATGACTGTGCTTAACCTGACACACAATATTTTTAGCACAACGCAATCTGACTTTCAATAATCCTTACAAAAGAATGGCCCTGACTAACATTAACCTATAGCTTTCACAAATCACTTACCTCACCAAAAATCTTGGTTACTCGAACTACTGCAATACAGCGAGCGCCACTACTGCCAGCTAAATAAAAGATTCAAACTACGGAAGGCACTAACTACTGATAGGCACAGTTAGCAAATGAAAGATTTTAATAGAGAACAAACAATGTATTTACCTTAATAGTCATAATATATATAGCAGTTCATGACATCAATTCTTACAAATTTCAAAACTCCGGCATCTCTCTCTCCACGTCCACCACTGCTGGCGGCTCACCTCCAACTGCGCAACGCTACGCGCTGTTAGCATCCAGCTGCCGCTGCCCAACACTACAATGGCAGACAACAATGCAAACCAGCCACAGGCTGCACACGGCACAGCCAGTGATTTTTATACAGAGCGCTACGTGGCGTCGGCGTTACCAATAAAAAAACCTAAACATCCTACATACACCTTTTGCTGCAAATATCAAACATTAATTTTCCACGTTAGAAAGATGTTTTGCACAAGACCCTGCGCGAAATGAGTTTTACTTGATTATATCTGACAATAAACAGGAAGAGGCCTTTTTAAGGTCCCGTACCTCAATAGGTAATAACGGAACGCTTGTAAGATCTGTTTCTTGTCCGTTGGTGCGTCCGCCTGCCTGTTAAGTCCCCGTTTTCTGGGGAGTGGATAGATGTATCAAGCTGAAATTTATGCCGAACACTAGGTGTAAAAAATTAAGCTTCTAGGCATTGCAGTCAAAGGATACGGCCATTTAGGTCACATATTTTGAAGTTCGCAAACTCATTCATCAAAACCTATATGATACTTCCCTTTGATCTAGAATCATGACTTTTAGCCATTAGCAAGGTTTCACAGTGTAAATACAAGAAAAAATGAGAAAATTTTTAATCTGGAATTATATCCCATAAAAATATTTTTTTGGTGTTTGTTGTCTGTCTATCCACGTGTTAAGACCTTTTTTCTCATGAATGGATGGAGACATCAAGTTGAAATGTATTTCACTTACGTTTAGGGTCCTTTGGCGGTGTAAAAAGTTTAAGTTTCTAAGTCAATGCAATCAGTAGATATGAAAATTTTATGATACTCGCAAACTCACTCATAAAAATCTATAGGGCATTTACAGTTGATGTAGAATCATAAAATTTGCCAATGAGTAAGGTTTCACAATAAGTCTAAAGGAAAAAAATCAGAAAACTGTTAATTTTGTAATTAAATCACACAAAAATATTTTTTACCAGTACAAAAGTACACTGCATTCGTAACCCATCAGAAATCTCAGGAACTACTGTAGGGAATTTGATCTGATTTTCAGTAGTAGGTAGAGTGATTCGTAAGCAAGATTTGTATATATAATTTATAAATATTTCGCACTAATTCGCTGAGCAACGATGAACTGAAATCCCCTGCCCTTTGGCAACGATGCCTTTCCCATCCAGCGGTGATAGGCGTAAGGCTGCCAAACTACCGCGATGCGCCGACGATAACACCACTGGTCCTTTAAACAGTTTTCATTCTAAATTCAGAATTTCCCTGACACTCTATGCCTATGACATGTACAGCATCTACAATATTTTACATCTACATGACTACTCTGCAATTCACATTTAAGTGCTTGGCAGAGGGTTCATCGAACCACAATCATACTATCTCTCTACTATTCCACTCCCGAACAGCGAGCGGGAAAAACGAACACCTAAAACTTTCTGTTCGAGCTCTGATTTCTCTTATTTTATTTTGATGATCATTCCTACCTATGTAGGTTGGGCTCAACAAAATATTTTCGCATTCGGAAGAGAAAGTTGGTGACTGAAATTTCGTAAAAAGCTCTCGCCGCGACGAAAAACGTCTATGCTGTAATGACTTCCATCCCAACTCGTGTATCATATCTGCCACACTCTCTCCTCTATAACGCGATAATACAAAACGAGCTGCCCTTCTTTGCACCCTCTCGATGTCCTCCGTCAATCCCACCTGGTAAGGATCCCACACCGCGCAGCAATATTCTAACAGAGGACGAACGAGTGTAGTGTAAGCTGTCTCTTTAGTGGACTTGTTGCATCTTCTAAGTGTCCTGCCAATGAAACGCAACCTTTGGCTCGCCTTCCCGACAATATTATCTATGTGGTCCTTCCAACTGAAGTTGTTCGTAATTTTAACACCCAGGTACTTAGTTGAATTGACAGCCTTGAGAATTGTACTGTTTATCGAGTAATCGAATTCCAACGGAGTTCTTTTGGAACTCATGTGGATCATCTCACACTTTTCGTTATTTAGCGTCAACTGCCACCTGACACACCATACAGCAATCTTTTCTAAATCGCTTTGCAGCTGATACTGGTCTTCGGATGACCTTACTAGACGGTAAATTACAGCATCATCTGCGAACAACCTAAGAGAACTGCTCAGATTGTCACCCAGGTCATTTATATAGATCAGGAACAGTAGAGGTCCCAGGACGCTTCCCTGGGGAACACCTGATATCACTTCAGTTTTACTCGATGATTTGCCGTCTATTACTACGAACTGCGACCTTCCTGACAGGAAATCACGAATCCAGTCGCACAACTGAGACGATACCCCATAGCTCCGCAGCTTGATTAGAAGTCGCTTGTGAGGAACGGTGTCAAAAGCTTTCCGGAAATCTAGAAATACGGAATCAACTTGAGATCCCCTGTCGATAGCGACCATTACTTCGTGCGAATAAAGAGCTAGCTGCGTTGCACAAGAGCGATGTTTTCTGAAGCCAAAGTATAGTGGCGATTGATGTAGGACTGGAAAATAATGGCTCTGAGCACTATGGGGCTTAACTGCTGAGGTCATCAGTCCCCTAGAACATAGAACTACTTAAACCTACCTAACCTTAGGACATCACACATATCCATGCCCGAGGCAGGATTCGAACCTGCGACCGTAGGCAGGACTGCATTTCCATTGTTTGGGATGAGGTTCCGATATCCGATAAAATATCCGCTGAAGCGTTTAACAGATCTGTTTGACATTTGCGTAACAAGAATAGGTCTGTGACCGGTTGTACCATTTCCTTCTGTGCAGACTGCCGTCAAATCTTAGCAGTAATCGCAACAGGAACGAGAGCAGCAAAGGCAATAAATTTCTAAACGCCAATTAGCATAGCACGTTAATATAATTCCAAAATTAATAAAATAAATGGAAAAGTACAATAGCGAATGCGAAATGACACAAAAATTTCAGCATAAAATTAGACCATTCTCGAAAGTCTTTGGATTCCCGGAAGCGATACCTTCCCATTATCGATATCAATAACTCACAAAAATCGTCGAGATCCTTAATTCCTGGGATGGACGGTCTATTTATATATAGATAACTAAGTTTGTATGGAACTCTCGTAGTGGGAGTTCTACTCGTCTGTTTTTCTTTTTTTTTTGTTATTTAAAACAAATACTAACTCACTGCCAATTGGCTGCTATACGCCCACTGGGGATTGCCAACGAACACCGCACAAAAACGGTTATATGGTTCCATTTGTCAACATGTTTTGTGTTTCCACATTGACAAACGTTGCCTGATAATAGCCAAGGAGGTGTAACTGGCCAATTGTCGATGAAATAAAGTATTTGCTTCAGATAAAACAATATCCCCATGCAGAGAAATGCGTTCATTCGAGAAAAATAAACTAAGTTTTCTGCTAGTAATTGATGTAACTGATTAGCGGTAAAGGTGCTTGAGTAAACAGGGAAATTTGCAGAAGGATACATTTGCTGTAGTTACGTAAGTCACAACTTCTGCCAGTCAAACGAGTTTTGTTCGTATTTTAGTGTATTTCAATCTATAGTGTGTGCGTGAATTCCTAAGGTACCAAACTGCTGAGGTCATCGGCCCCTAGACTTACACAATACTTAAAGTAATTTATGTTAGGAACAACACACACACACACCCATGCCCGAGGGAGGACTCGAACCTCCGGCGGCAGAGGCCACGTAATCGGCACGCCTCAAGCCACGCGGTCACTCCGCGCGGCCAAACTATAGTGTTATTATTTGTAACAAGAGCATCACAGAGTGTATTTCGTATACCGTAAAATATTTATTGAAAAATAAACAGTCCCTACACGTCTTTCCGTATATCGCCCCTGATTAAATACCCTCGCCACGGAAGTGCCAAGATAATCTCCTGGTGGAACAGCCTGATCGTGATCATTGCGACGTAGCTGACCAAGGGCCTTGCGAGCTCGCTTTCTCACTTCTACCTTGGCACCAGCCTGTTTAGTACGTGATTATTTTCAAGACGGGTGAAAGGAAAAAGGCTTTAAATAGGAGAGAAACAGATGTCACTGCCCGGGGCGTAGTGCGGCTCGCTTGAGCGTTTCTAGGATGCGGCGGTAGGAGGCAGCACTTCACGGCGTTCTGCATGTAGCGCAGAATTGGTCTGTTACCTCCAAATCACTGTGGTCCAGGTTCTGTTGTGCCTAATACATCTTTGTCCCTGCAAGTTGTTGTTCTGGATTTCTTTTCAGTGGTCTAACGTTAGGATATCAGCTCACTTAGAAAAGAAACTACATAGCCTAGCGTGTAGGCAGGGCCAGTTTAAGGTCACATATGTCCGGTAGCTCTGATGTATGTTGCGAAACACCCTACTAACGAACCACTTCCACCATTCACAGAACAACAGTGAACTCGGAAGAACCACTCTCGGAAGCTGTGGCAACGAACCAGAAACTCGGCCTACCGCCGACAGCTACACAGGCTCGAAAAGAATCTTAGGCTCAGATTATTGGAATGGTGCACGTAAAAGTGGGAAGACACCTCCTACTCCAGATAAAAGATGAATGGAAACTAGTTAAAGAACCGACCCAACTCCAGTAACACCAATCCAAAACCCGCAGGGACTAACCGCAGACACAACTGACCAAAACGGAAACATTTGCAACAACCTTCGAACAGCAGACAATATAACTGAGGGAACCATTACACGTAGCCCAGAGAGAGTACGAATATACCGCTAACTAGCTTGTGAACCGGAGTATGGCAACAGACGACAGATCGCGCCCATGACTCACCACGCCAAGTCAGGTAATAACGGTAATCAAGAAACTACAGGCGAGTAAGACGCCAGGCATTGACAAAATAAACGGACTCCTCGTGGAGAACTTGCCAAGAAAACCGCTCGTGCTGTTAACCAGATCTTGAAACAGTTGCGGCCCGCCACGAATTCCTCTTCTGTGCTAATCTCTTCATCTCAAAGTAGTAGTTGCAACCTACGTCCCCAATTATTTGCTGGATGTATTCCAACCTCTGTCTTGCTCTACAGTTTTTACCCTCTACAGCTCCGTCTAGTACCATGGAAGTCACTCCCTCACGTCTTAAAATGTGTTCTATCATCCTGTCCCTTCTCCTTATCAGTGTTTTCCACATGTTCCTTTCCTTTCCGATTTTGTGCAGAACCTCCTCATTCCTTACCTTAACAGTCCACCTAATTTTCGTCTGTAGCACCACATCTCAAAAGCTTCGATATTCTTCTGGTCCGGTTTTCCCACAGTCCATGTTTCACTACCATACAATGGTGTACTCTAGACGTACACTCTCAGAAAGTTGTTCCTCAAATTGAGGCCGATATTTGATGTTAGTAGACTTCTATTGGCAAGGATTGTCCTTTTTGCCACGGCTATTCTGCTTTTGATGTCCTCCTTGCTCCGTCCGTCACTGCTTATTTTACTGCCTAGGTAACATAGTTCCTTAACTTCATCTACTTCGTGACTATCAATCCTGATATTATGTTTCTCGATGTTCCTATTTCTACTACTTCTCATTACCTTCGTCTTTCTTCTATTTACACTCAGTCCACAATCTGTACTCGTTAGACTGTGAAACGTCCCCTTAGAAAAATTGTGCAAGACAGTGCTTAAGCTGACACACAATATCTTTTAGCGCAACGATATCTGACTTTCAATAATCCCTACGAAAGAATGGCCCTATACCTTCCACAAATCACTTACCTCACAAAAATCTTCGTTACTCGAACTACTGCAATACAGCGTGCGCCACTACTGCCAGCTAAATAAAAGATTCAAACTACTGAAGGCACTAACTACTGATAGGCACAGTTAGCAAATGAAAGATTTTCATAGAGAACAAACAATGTATTTACCTTAATAGTGTTCAAAAGTCATAATATATATAGCAGTTCATGATATCCATTCTTACAAATGTACTGTCTCTGATGGACACACGTCCAGATCATCCGCTCTCAAAAATCCGCCATCTCTCTCCCCACATCCACCACTGCTGGCTGCTCACCTCCAACTGCGCAACGCTACGCGCTGTTAACATCCAGCTGCCCAACACTACAATGGCAGACAACAATGCAAACTAACCACAGACTGCGCCCAGCACAGCCAGTGATTTTTCATACAGAGCGCTATGTGGCGTTACCAATAAGTAAACCTAAATAGCCTACTTACAACTGTTGATTACGTTCAGCAGATCATGTAATTCTTCTTCACTTTCACTCAAGATAGTAATATCGTCAGCGAATCGTATCAATGATATCCTTTCACCTTGTATTTCAATTCCACTTCTGAACCTTTGTTTGATTTCCATCATTGCTTCCTCGATGTACAGATTGAACAGTAGGGGTGAAAGTCTACATCCTTGTCTTACACCCTTTTTAATACGTGCACGTCGTTCTTGGTCGTCCACTCTTATTATTCCCTCTTGGCTGTTGTACATATTGTATATGACCCGCCTCTCCCTATGGATTACCCCCACTTTTTTCAGAATTTCTGGCATCTTTCATCATTTTACATTGTCGAACGCTTTTTCCAGCTAGACAAATCCTATGAACATGTATTGATTTTTCTTTAGTCTTGCATCCATCATTAACCGCAACGTCAGAATTGCCTCTCTCCTGCCTTTACCTTTCCTAAAGCCAAACAGATCGTTAACTAGCACATCCTAATTTTTCTTTTCCAGTCTTCGGTATATTATTCTTGCAACAACTTGGATGCATGATCTGTTAAGCTGATTGTGTGATGTCAGCTCTTGCCGTCTTCGGAATTGTGTGGATGAAGCTTTTCCGAAAGTCGGATGGTATGTCGCCAGGCTCATACATTCTACACACCAACGTGAATAGTCGTTTTGTTGCCACTTCCCCCAATAACTTTAGAAATTATGATGGAATGTTATCTATCCCTTCTGCCTTATTTGATCTCAAGTCCTCCAAAGCTCTTTTAAATTCTGATTCTACCACTGGATCCCCTGTTTCTTCTTCTGTCACATCAGACAAATCTTCCCCCTCTTAGAGGCCTTCAATGTACTGTTTCTACCTATCCGCTCTGTCCTGTGCATTTAACAGTGGAATTCCCGTTGGACTCTTAATGTTGTCACCCTTGCTTCGAAGGCATTGGCGGCCGAAGTCTTCCGGCATAGGAAGTCACCCTCATTCTGCCAACGGCCTTGTCAAAGAGGGCGGAGGAGCGGACAAAGGTTCAGGGCACTCTCTTGTCCTTGGGTGGGAAACTGCCCCTAAGGGCGGAAGAATCAACGGCATGAGGATGCAGAAGGCAATGGAGATCACTGCATTAAAGACACGTAACGTGTATCCACAGGACATATGGCCTGTAATTGAAGAAATGTCATTATGATCTCCCCATTGGCAAAAGATTCCGGAATAGTCCCCCATTCGGATCTCCGGGAGGGGAGTGGCAAGGGGGAGATGACAGTGTGAAAAAGACTGAATAATCAAAGAAAGCATGACGTTCTACGAGTCGGGGCGTGCGTGGAATGTCAGAAGCTTCAACGTGGTACGGAAACTAGAAAATCTGAAAAGAGAAATGCAAAGGCTTAATCTAGATACAGTAGGGGGTCAGTGAAGTGAAATGGAAAGAAGACAAGTACTTCTGGTCAGATGAGTATGGGGTAATATCAACAGCATCAGAAAATGGTATAACGTGAGTAGGATTCGTTATGAATAGGAAGGTAGGGCAGAGAGTGTGTTACTGTGACATGGTTGTTCTTATCAAAATCGACAGCAAACACCGACAACGATGGTTCAGGTATACATGCCGACGTCGCAAGCTGAAGATGAAGAGATAGAGAAAGTGTACGAGGATACTGAAAGAGTAATACAGTATGTAAAGGGGGATGAATATCTAATAGTCATGGGGGACTGGAATGCAGTTGTAGGGGAAGGAGTAGAAGAAAAGGTTACAGGAGAATATGGGCTTGGGACAAGGAGTGAGGGAGGAGAAAGACTAAATGAGTTCTGTAAGACGTTTCAGCTAGTAATAGCAAATACTGTGTTCAGAAAGCACAAGAGGAGGAGGTTTATTTGGAAAAGGCCGTGTGATACAGGAAGATTTCAGTTATATTTCATCATTGTCAGACAGAGGTTCCGAAATCAATACTGGATTCTAAAATGTACCCAGGAGCAGATACAGACTCATATCATAATATAGTGGTGATGGAGTGTAGGCTGAAGTTTAACACATTAGTCAGGAATATTTAATCGTGTTTTTTTGAAGATATTATCATTAATTTAAACGCCGATGCTATTCACTTTGAGTTTTGAGGATTTTATTACCACTGTAAAAAACATTAGTCACAACATTAAAATTGCCTCTCGTAACTCCATGCATAAAAGAAAGATAAAACTACTGTTCGAAAATGCAGATAGTGTTCGTGGTTGTTCCCAATAAGAAAACCGTCGACGCGACGAGATGGAAATGCAATAATGTGTCAGACTGTGGAGAGCAGTGTAGTCTCGATTAGACTCTAGGTAACTCCAAGCCTCAGTTTGTTTTTTGGCAAGCTCCCGCATCTATCTAAGTAATGGTGCGTTGTATAAGCGTTTCCGTCTCAGTTCAATTCAAAGAGGAACAATAAAAAATGAAGTCAGCAACATAACAATAGTAAACAGGTGGCAGATGTACCAAAAAGTAATGATCACTCTGGAAACCAGTACTGCAGTGATTCTGCTTGCCATGGATCAGAGTCCTTGGTAGGTTTCCGGAGGTCTGTGTCACCGGATGTCCAAGCATACGTCACCGGTTACTGTAGACTACTACTTATCTATGGGGGCAGAGATGGCGCCTGATAGCATCCCAGATGTGTGCAAGCAGTTTCAGGTCAGGCAGATATGATGGCCGAGACATCAATGTGAGATCACTAACACGTTCCTCAAACCACTACAGTATGATTCTGGCCTTGTGACACGGACAGTTACTCTGCTGGAAGATGCCGTCACCATCGAGGAAGACATCAAGGACGAATGGGAGCGCAGATGGTGCGTAATGGTATTCATGCGTTGCACAGTTCTGATGGCGCCTTCGATTACAGCTACAGGTCCACTGAAACCCAGGTAAATGTTGCCCACAGCGTAATACTGCGACCAATAGCTTGTCTTTGTAGCGTGGCGTCTGTTTAGGCCAGCCGCTAGCATGGGCAACAGTATATCGGGACACAGCTATCCACATAGTGTAACAGGTAAAGTGGTTCACTCGACCTACCAACACGCTTTCTTTGATCCACTGTCCACTCTCGATGATACTGTATCCACTGCAGTCGTACTGGGTCAACTTGTCAACACGTAGGGGTCGTATCGTGCGGAGCCCCATCTACAACAACAAGCGCTGAACAGCGTGCTCCTAACACTTGTGTCTACATCAGCATTGTACTCTGTCGTCAGGTCTCCCATATATCATCGTCTATAGTGATTTACAGGAGGGCGCGTGACGTCCAACACCCTGTCGCCTAATCGTGATTTTACCGTTCTTCAACCACTTTCCGTAGACGTTCATGACAGCACCACGCGAGCAGCCGACAAGGTTCACTTTTTCCGAAAGCCCATTCCCAGACGACGGGCAAGAGCCATCTGGGCTTTGTCGAAGTCCCTTGTGTCCTCGGATTCCCCCATTTGCGGCCTGTATCGTCGCTAAAATGATTCCACATTCGTCTCTGTCTCTGTTCCACTCATATACATTCCTTAATGCGTCACATACCCGCTCTCTGCCGGTGCTTAGTAGTCATAACGACGTCTTGAGGTGTCATTTATTCTGCCGGATATCGGAGTTGTCCATACACAGTGTTTCGACAACGTGAGTCCTTTTCTTCATCACGTGCTACCTTAAACTGTGAGGTGAGTGGAACTGGTCCAATATTTGGGCCTACTGCCTCTCCTTTCCTTTGTCGGTCTGGGAGTTCCATTTGCTGTCCGTTCCCACTAAAAGCGCCCTGAGACATACAGTCTTCGGACCGGCGCATCTGACCGCGAGCTGTCGTCCCGTTTTCGTCCGGTGCGCCTCCATGGTAGGTTTTTGGCCTTCCGTCTGTGATCGTTTCCCACTAGAAACTTCCTGAGACGTTCCGCCTTCGAACTGATGCCTATAACCGCGAACTGGCGTTCAGTTCTCTGTCCGGTACACCTGGTGCTCTGTCTGGGGCTCGTCTACGACTCCACATTCTCAGTTCTTCTTTCCAGTAGCTATCTAGCGTCACAATTCGAGAGGTTTTCCACCACCTTTATTTCTATTGACACTCTTATAATACTGTTACGGTATCCGAAGCCTGTGCCAGACCATCGTTTTCTCGTAATTCCTGGAAGATTAAATTCCAGACAAAGCACTGCGACGGCTGATTTAGTTGTCTGTCCTAGTCGTTGTGCCTCCGATGTTCTCGTCTTCTAACTTCCACTCTCCTAGTTGTTTGGCCAATGTACGGCATGCCTCATTGGCAAAGTACACTACTGGCCATTAAAAGAAGAAATGCAGATGATAAATGGGTATTCATTGGACAAATATGTTATACTAGAACCGACATGTGAAAACATATTCACGCGATTTGGGTGCATAGATCCTACAACCATCTCTGGCCGTAATAACGGCCTTGATACGCGTGGGCATTGAGTCAAACAGAGCTTGGATGGCGTGTATAGGTACAACTGCCCATGCAGCTTCAACACGATATCACAGTTCATCAAGAGTAGTGACTGCCGTATTGTGACGAGCCAGTTCCTCGGCCACCATTGACCAGACGTTTCCAATTGGTGACAGATCGGGAGAATGTTGGCCAGGGCAGCAGTCGAACATTTTCCAGAAAGGCCCGTACAGGACCTGCAATATGCGGTCGTGCATTATCCTGCTGAAATGTAGGGTTTCGCTGAGACCGAATGAAGGGTAGAACCATGGGTCGTAACACATCTGAAAGGTAACGTCCACTGTTCAAAGTGTCGTCAATGCGAACAAGAGGTGACCGAGACGTATAACCAATGGCACTCCATACCATCACGCCGGATGATACGCCAGTATGGCGATGACGAATACGCGCTTCCAATGTGCGTTCACCGCGATATCGCCAAACACGGATGCAATCATCATGGGGCTGTAAACAGAACCTAGACCGAGCGAGGTGGCTCAGTGGTTAGCACACTGGACTCGCATTCGGGAGGACGACGGTTCAATCCCGTCTCCGGCCATCCTGATTTAGGTTTTCCGTGATTTCTCTAAATCGTTTCAGGCAAATGCCGGGATGGTTCCTTTGAAAGGGCACGGCCGATTTCCTTCCCAATCCTTCCCTAACCCGAGCTCTAATGACCTCGTTGTCGACGGGACGTTAAACACTAACCACCACCACCACCAGAACCTAGATTCATCCGAAAAAATGACGTTTTCTCAATCGTGCACCCAGGTTCGTTGTTGAGTACACCATCGCAGGAGGAGCTCCTGTCCGTGATGCAGCGTCAAGGGTAACCGCAGCCATGGTCTCCGAGCTGATAGTCCATGCTGCTGCAAAAAGTCGTCTAAATGTTCGTTCAGTTGGTTGTTGTCTTGCAAACGTCCCCATCTGTTGACTCAGGGATCGAGACGTGGTTGCACGATCCGTTACAGCCATGCGGATAAGATGCCTATCATCTCGACTGCTAGTGATACGATTCCGTTCGGATCCAGCACGGCGTTCCGTATTACCCTCCTGAACCCACCGATTCCACATTCTGCTAACAGTCATTGGATCTCGACCAACGCGAGCAGCAATGTCACGATAATATAAACCGCAACCACGATAGGCTACAATACGACCTTTATCAAAGTCAGAAACGTGATGGTACGCATTTCTCCTCCTTACAAGAGGCATCAAAACAACGTTTCACCGGGCAACGCCAGTCAACTGCTGTTTGTATATGAGAAATCGGTTGGAAACTTTCCTCATGTCAGCACGTTGTAGGTGTCGCCACCCGCGCCAGCTTTGTGTGAATGCTCTCTAAAACTAATCATTTGCATATCACAGCATCTTCTTCATTTCGGTTAAATTTCGCGTCTATAGCACGTCACCTTCATAGTGTAGCAATTTTAATGGCCAGTAGTGTATATTATTCACGTTGCCGAAATATTGTGCACGGACGATCCTGATATCCGAGAGAGCATCCGACATCTCAAGATATCAACAGATACGAGGAAATCTTTAGGAATTTCACAGGTCTCAATTTTTTGACTCATCTTCGTAGATTTCAGTACTTACGCATCTACCAACAAATTTAACCACTGCTCATCCTGTTTTCATAAAACAGGTACGGAAAGCATTAGAGGAGAGACGTAAAGGACAATGTCGGATTCTTAGTCCCTGCAGTTTGGGTTAGGCGTCTCAGAGATTACACAAGGACTTAGTTTCTACCTCCCCCCCCCCCCCCACGCAATACCAGCAATACCAACACAAAACAGCGTTCTAAAAATTCATGTACTGGCTACTTTTTCTGAACGTAACGCCGGTTGCCAAACATTTTATCGAAATATGGGGTGCAAAGGAACTATGACGAAACGTTTCCTACCTTGAAATACTTCGTTATCTTTTCAATGATGTGGAATAGTTTCTTGACGTTTTTGGACTGCGCTGCGTGTTTTATTCAGGACGAAGTATTCGAAGATACGCTCCGAGAAAAATTGACGACTCCTTCTTCCAAGCACTCTTTTCAGTAAGTAGGAAAGTAAGGTAAACACTGTTCCAAGTTTCCATTAGTACTCGAATTAACGCAGAACAGAACTTACAGTTGCCCGTCGTTGCAGGTGCCGTCTTCTATAGACAGTGAAGAAACTGATTAAAATTTATTACAGTTCACATTATAAAGAAAATGCGTCATATTACAAATATACCAAGTTTAGCCTGTGGCGGACTATCTCTTAACCAATTCATAAAGTATGATATAAATTAATTGGAAAATTCCTATGGACACGTACAGTTACCGTAACAGAAGAATGACAGTGTTAAATAAGTGCTAATTTGCCTGCAAATTTAAATTTCGTTAGCTATTGGCAGTACCTGTGTGTCGAAAATTTCAGTTATTGCAATTCAGTGACATTCAGTTGATTCACTTTCTCATCAAGAATTTTAATATTTAGTTCAAATAAGTTAAATATAAATCTGGACTGGTTGTAACCCTGACTTTTACCGTCATGTAATCACACAACAAAATATAAGAAAACGTGTAAAATAATCTACTCCAGAAATTGAACAAAAAGTTATACAACAACAAAACCAACTAGTTTTGTAAAACGCTTTTTAAAAAAAGTGATTTAAATGAGTATAAGTTTCTGCAGCACCGATCCACAACACCGGTATACTCACAATGCACGGCATTAACACAGCAAATGAAATGTAACATTAAGACCAAAAGAACAGGAACGTATTCACTTTTACGTTCGTGAGGGCACAATCACACTGTAACCACATGCACACAGTCGTACTATGTTATTCATAGATAGCTGGAACAATATCATCTACGAAGTGCAATGCAGTGGGAAAAATATATTGGTATATACAGTTTTGTGCCAGCAATTACGTAAATGTGTTTTTGACTAATTGTTCAGGTAATTAAATACTAAAATAACAATGGCTATTCAGATTATATACAGTACATCTGTGTAGAGGAATAGATTTATGTTCGGGGTATAATGTTCTGTATAGACAAAAACACAGCAAAATTTCTTTTAAAGCACTGTATTATCAGTTAACCTGTCTTTTAATTTACTGAGTGGTCAGTCTACAAAAATGAGTAGGGCCTAACTGAGGTATAACAGTTCTTTAGCACGTTACTGTATAACGTCTCTAGCTTCATCAATGAGCAATTTCACACTTGGTTAACCATAATGCATTTCCTCGGATAGTGGTGTGGGCATCTTCACCGTATCTATTATTGTCTTGATATTGCCCATTTATAGACCTCAGCAGTGTGTCAAACATCCGCTCGCATTCGTCACTAGCCATATTCCTACTCCATGTGTTCATCATGCAACAGATATTTATTTCAAACTATCTGAGAAATTCGGTATTGTCAGTGCCGGGTATTTACATACAGCTCTGCCCACGACTTCGTGCATATGGAATTTATTTTTTCACTTATAAAGCTTCTGTGTACACAACTTTTGTAGTAGAGCATTATAGCGTCAGGGACATGAACAAAGAACTTGTTTGCATTACTAACATGAGAAAGAGGTCCACGCCCGTAACACACAGCGTCTGGTTTTGTGCTTGTTTATGGCATAACTTAAGCCCACAGGAGAATTCTACACGTTCAATGTGAAGTAGTAAACTGTTAGGAAAATGGGGATTTGGGATGTACAAGCTCGTTCACCTGTGCCACAAACCGTTAAAATTTCTGCTTCTACGGTGTTACGTCGGAAAGAAATAACTGAGAATCAAGCTATCTGAGCAGCGAAATAATGCATGACGCTCTCTATTAGAGTTACGTCGCGGCTCACTTTCGGAAGGAATTTCCAAAGCAGCAGTTAAAGTCTGATGTTCTCAAGCTGTAGCAAGTCTCGCTTGATGATATTCACTGGATTCTTGAGACCATACAGTCCTCAGTCTCTTACTTTGTTTGGTGTATCCAGAAAGATTCAACCATTTTTAGGCATTTTTATTAATAAATAGTGTAATGAGTTGACACCCAAAACACAAAACCTAATAAATTCGTTTTTCCTTCCTATCGAAAGGAGTAAAGTTTTTAATACACAAAGCTACATCAGTAAATACGTGTATCCTAACCAAGTAAATTCAATGTTAGTTTAAAATACGTCTGTCGCTGATATAAAAAAAACATTCCTAGAAAAGAAGTCACAAACAAAACTATCGAAAGAAGCTCTCAATGGTATGAAATTTTTAATACTCAAAGCGAAATCAGTATACTCGTATATCCTAACCAAGTAAAATAGCTGTTACTTTGTATTCGTTAAGATAATATTGCAGTCCTTAATTTTGTTAACATAAACTTCCAAACGCTTGGCTCTTTGGTGTACTACGCCGTGATGAGTAAACATCCGAGCTACTAACAGTAAGCTGAGCAGACGATTTTAGACAACTCTTTAAAATACCATATTTTTTCATCATCCGATTTTGATGAAGTAAAGCCTATAATTTGCCCCAAGCTACACTCAAGTTACATGTGAAGACCCCATAAAGTATCTGCTAGTAGTTTTCGAGATTAGATTGTTCAAACAGACAGACAGACAGAAACGACGGCTTTACAATTTTGTTATTAGTATGGATATAGAAGCGCTATAATGCTCTATTGACTACTTGCAAAATGTTTTTTACTAATATTTTCCAAAATACACGTTTTCATTTTTTAAAAACATTTATATAACAACGATTTTACAGATAAACATTTAAAACAAACTCTGAATCCCACAATTCACAAGAACTTAAACTGACTCACTAAAAGTTGTTGAGTTATACAAACGACTCACTAAAAGTTGTTGAGTTATACAAACGACCAAGTAATGGCATTACAGACTTACCAAATCGCGTTCTTCTGCACGTTGAGAGCTTTTATGTCTGGAGACGGAGCTTTTCGATCAAGTGGCTTCTCAACTGGCTATACAAAGGCTGGGTGTACCTTTCTTGCCAACCACACTCAGCACACCCAGACGGCTACCCATACAAGCCCATCAGGTTTAACTACTGTGATCTGCTGGAACCGGTGTTACCAGAGCAGCAACGCCGTTGGCTTGTTAGTATTACAAGACCTCTGATTAAAAAAATCGCAATGCACTCCACAAAGTCTACCACAGACTAAAATGTCACAACACACCGCTTGGAAAAACCAAAAATTTACGTTATGAATAGCGATGGAAACTGGAAATCTAACACTGGGACATTAGGCTGCAGAGAATGAGGCCACTGGTGTATCTGCATGGCCTAAATATTAATGCAATAACGTAAGTAAACTTTACAGACAAGCGTCGGAATATTGTACGCAAACACATTGTAAAGGAACACTGAGAATGAAATCAAAATTAGTGAACGGAATCTAAAGCAGAATCGCAGAAAAACATGTAATGAGTGAGATTATTAGAAACCTCCTTACATAAAAAATTTGAGTTCTGGTTTCACCTAAGTGTAACAATTTTTAGGGGTATGAAAAGGAACGATTGCAAAGGCTATATGCCTACATGACTGTCAATTAATCAGTAGAAAAAGAAACTGCTTTAGACTTCAATTAACAACTCTTGATTTTATTGTACTACATCGATTTCGAAGGCTTCTAGCGTCATCATCAGTTGTAAGTTATACATACATAGGATCGCCGTGCGGTCTAACCTGACATCTGTTGTTCTTTAGTAACGTGCACCAAGCACTAAATGATGCTCCCAGAGACTTGCCACATCCGATAGTGGGACCACAAACCCGGAAATCGATCCTGGTATAATAAAATAAGAGCTTAGAACCTGCAATTTTAGGCATTTTCTTTTTTTCCCCTAGTTAAGCCACACGACTGCGTTTTCAATAGCTCCACGTTTATAAATGTTTGGTTCATTTTTTTATATGGCATGTTTTTTTTTTCTTCTCGTCCTTCCTCTAGTCACTTTCACTTAATACCGCTGACTCAGTCAAATTTCCTGCAGAATGTTTCACTTCACTATTCTGTAAGAGGGCGCTGATGATTCTGCGTCTTCATTTTCCCGAAAGGCTGTTGAGCAAATACTGACTTGGCCGATGGTTTTTCTGTGTCTACAGGTGAAGTTGGTTGCGGCGGCGGTCGTGTTGTCCACTGCCGAGGCGGGATCCAAAGGAGACTACAAACAGTGAGTAGAGTCACACCATCAGCTACTTTAACCATAACACTACCAATGCGACGTATGTGTTCAGGGTTTTTATAAGACACTGTGTGGAACTGCAAGCCATATAGCAAAAGCCCACATGTCAGTGGATAGGTTTCGTGTCGTAATACACACCTTTGCATGCTTACACCAAGCAGCAGGCGTATCAGGGCATGTACGAGGGTGTCCTGAAAAGTAACGTCACCGAATTTTTAAGTGAAAAATCTTAAAGCCCTTAAAATAAAACAAACTTTATTAACATTCTACTTCTTCATTCATCATGCCTACATATTTATTTCGCAACGTAGTCATCCTGGCGACGACACACGTTTCCTCCCAACGAGAGACCACTTTGTTGATACCGTCACTGTGGAATGTTTGACTTTACTGATGGAGGTACGACCTCACTTCTTCTTGCACCGCTTCATCCCTATCAAAGCGTAGTCCTCGAAGGTGATGTTTAAGTTTTGGAATCAGGTGAAAATCGGATGGGGCTAAGTCCGCATTATGTGGAGGGTGGTCGATGACAATGAACTCAAGACATCGGTTTGTTGCAGATGCCGTAGCGTTCGTGTGTGACCTCGCACGCTGAAAGAGAGGGAGTTCTGTTTGTGGACGAACTATTTGGATTCGTGTTTCCAGTTTTTTGAGGCGTTCGCAACACGTTGCAGAGTTTATGGTTGTGCTTTTAGCCATGAATTCCAAATGCACCAGAACACTGTGAATTTGACTCCACTTGCTGATGGTACGATTTTGAACTTTTTTGGCGTCGGTGATCCTTCGTGACAAAGTTCCACTCACGTTCTCTTGTTTCTGGGATTAAAATGGTGGACCTAGATTTCATCACCAGTCTCAGTGTTGTTAAGGACAACCTCACATTTAAAAAGCAAAAGAAACTGTTGAGAGATGTCCAATCTCCTCCATTTCACGTCAAGAGTGAGCATTAGAGGTATCCACCGTGCAAACAGTTTTCTGTACAGTAGTTGTGCAGTGAAGGCCTGTACACGCTCTCGTGATATGCCACACTTACCTGAGAGCTGTGCTGTGTTATCCGTGGTTTTCCCTGATGAGTTCGTCAACCCGATTCTGCTGAGTCTCGTCGCTCGTCCTCTCCGATCCGTGTCACACATGTTAAGGTTAGCACCATCGTTTCCTTCATTACGGGCGCAAACAACCGAACGTTGTAGATTACTAATGCCAATACAATCATCACCGGACACAGTTTCCATTCTACGTATTCCACGTTCTCTGCGGTTAGAAACTCAGTTACAGCGTGTTCTTTCTCACGCATCGACATATTTACGTTGCACACAGATTTGTTACATGCTGCAATTCGGTGACGTCTAGCGGCAGACAGTTTCAATTTGCAACGAAGCGGGAAAGCCGACTCAGTGACAAGCACGACACGTAACATCTCACCCGATATTGAGAACAGAGGAATTAGGGGGAATTACTTTTCAGGACGCCCTCATAGACATATCAGCTCTGTGTTGTCACGTAGAATTAGTGCTCGTCTGCAGACAGGCAACTCAGTGTACAGACTTACAGAGCGGGTTGCTGTCGCACCTTCCTGGATAATGCGTGTCAATGAGCTGTACGCGAGTATTGACGTTTGCCGCGTCACAAAGGGTGCCTTTACTGGGCATCTCTAATGTGAATTAAGAACTTGGAGAGATTCTCTATCCACTGATGTGTGTCTGTTTTCCGTATGCCTTGTAGTTTTTGCACAATCGTCTTCTGATATCCCAGGGATACACTGTATGACATCTCTACCTGTGTTGGGAAACAAAGCAGTGGAAAATATTGTTTCATATTTTTACCTCTGACTACCACATTAATTGAAATAACCGTATATTAATCTCTTCCGCTGCGAAAAGTGAAAAGCTTAACCAAACATCACTAGACATAATCTTTTGGGTGTTACAGATCTTCTTACTTCCGTGCTTGATAAGACAAAACTGCAGACGTATTCTGCCTTATGGAAAACGCTATTTTATAGTTTTGCTGCAGTACTTAATGTGCTATCTTCAGCGAGATTTTTTTATTTTCTTTCTTGGTTATGTTATGTGACTTTAGGCTGAAAAGTATTTACATTTGCAATTGCAGATATCATTAGGTGCGAAATACGTTGAATTAGTTTACATAAAGTATACAGTCTAGATATGTGTCACTGAACTGAGAAGTTATGTGTTAATCATTTACGATATGTTTAAAGGTATTATTTTCATATGAGATTTGGAAATAATACCGATGTATATACTGGGTGGTTATAACTAAAGTGCAGTTACTCACACAGGACCGGAGTGGGCTGTAACTATCGGATGGCAGCTAAACTTGGTAGACATTATAATGTCTTAAAGGGGAAGTAGTTCCAGTTTTGACCATCAGGTGCAAATCTACCGATGCGAATACAAGAAAGAAGTATAGAAATGTTTCCATATGTAATGGATTAGGACCGAGACGTGGGCAGAAAAGGTGAAACGAGTGAGAAAGGCGTAATGCCGATTCCTGCAGCTTACACAGTTCAATATGAGCACCGAAGCCGTCGAAGAGATGCAGTACAGCGCCAGATCCGCACCTGGTGGCCAAAAATGGATTTCTTTCAGTGTAAATCGATTCCGCATTAACGCATTAGCATACGAAACAAGTTTCGCTTCCATACAATAATTACAATCCATAGTAGACCTCCGTGAGTAGCTCCACGTTTATTATAACCATCCGGTATTTGTTTACATACCTCACGTTATTATAGTGGTAACTTAAGTGTGCCATACATTCTTCAGCTTGTCATCTGAAAATGATGAAATGTTTTCTATTTTTTGTGTGTCATGCGTTTCCGACTGAGAATCACTACCTATCACATTATTTGGCGTTTTACTTATGGTTTTTCTATCTTTTAGTGTTCACTTGTCTGTGTCGTGTTAAAGTACGTACACTACTGCCCATTAAAACTGCTACACCAAGAACAAATGCAGATGATAAACGGGTATTCATTGGACAAATATATTGTGCTAGAACTGACATGTGACTACATGTTCACGCAGTTTGGGTACATAGATCCTGAGAAATCAGTACCCAGAACAACCACCTCTGGCCGTAATAACGGTCGTGATACGCCTGGACATTGAGTCAAACAGAGCTAGGATGATGTGTATAGGTACAGCTGCCATGCAGCTTCAACCCGATACCACAGTTCATCAAGAGTAGTGACTGGCGTATTGTGACGAGCCAGTTGCTCGGCCACCATTGACCAGACGTTTTCAATTGGTGAGAGGTCTGGAGAATGTGCTGGCCAGGGCAGTAGTCGAACATTTTCTGTATGCAGAAAGGCCCGTACAGGACCTGCAACATGCGGTCGTGCATTATCCTGCTGAAATGTAGGGTTTCGCAGGGATAGAATGAAGGTTAGAGCCACGTGCCGTAACACATCTGAAATGTAACGTCCACTCTTCAAAGTGTCGTCAATGCGAACAAGAGGTGACTGAGAAGTGTAACCCATGGTACCCCATACCATCACGCCGGGTGATACGCCAGTACGGCGATGACGAATACACGCTTCCAATGTGCGTTCACTGCGATGTCGCCAAACACGTATGCGACCATCATGACGCTGTAAACAGAACCTGGATTCAAATGACGTTTTGACATTAGTGCACCCTGGTTCGTCTTTGAGTACACCATCGCAGGCGCTTCTGTCTGTGACGCAGCGTTAAGGGTAACAGCAACCATGGTCTGATAGTCCATGCTGCTGCAAACGTGCAAATGGTTCTTGTCTTACAAACGTCCCCATCTGTTGACTCAGGGATCGAGACGTGGCTGCACGATCCGTTACAGCCATGCGGATAAGATGTCTATTATCTCGACTACTAATGATTCGAGGCCGATGGGATCCAGCACGGCGTTCCGTATTACCCTCCTGAACCCACCGATTCCATATTCTGCTAATAGTCATTGGATCTCCACCAACGCGAGCAGCAATGTCGCGATACGATGAACAGCAATCGCGGTAGGCTACAATCCGGCCTTTATCAAAGCCAGAAAAGTGATGGTACGCATTTCTCCTCGTTACAAGAGGCATGAAAACAACGTTTCACCGGGCAACGCCAGTCAACTGCTGTTTGTGTATGAGAAATCGGTTGGAAACTTTCCTTATGTCAGCAGGTTGTAGGTGTTGCCATTGGCGCCAATCATATGTGAATGCTCTGAAAAGCCAATCATCTGCATATCACAGCATCTTCTTCCTGTCGGTTAAATTTCACGTCTGTAGCACGTCATCTTCGTGGCGTAGCAATTTTAATCTTCAGTAGTGTATTTCGTCTGCTGTTTTAGTTACTTCTTGTTAACACGCATTTTGTACAATTTGGCAGCCAAACAAAACGTTTCTGATGCCATTTCACTTGTTGTTGGAGATATGTGGTTTTTATTTGTTTCGTTTCGTGTTTGGGTGTGGCGTGCCATTTAAAGTGGTGTTATCGACTGAGATATTTAGCTTATGTGACTGTGTGTATGTGTGTGTGTGAGAGAGAGAGAGAGAGAGAGAGAGAGTGAGAAGAGACAGAGAGAAAGAGAGAGAGAGATTGAGAGAGAGAGAGAGAGAGAGAGAGAGAGAGAAGTGATGAAGAGTGAGATGGGAGAAGAGAGGGAGGGTCGAGAGAGAGATAGGATGAGGAAGTGAGTTACGGGGAGGCAGGGAGAATGAGTGTTGTGGTTTATGGGGAAGAGAACGTGATTTTAGAGGAGACCATATTCTGGCTGGAGGAGTGTCTCCTTACTGAACGTTCCTGCGTATGGACCTCCGCTGCGCGCGCTTGAGTCATGCACCATGCTGATTGCTATTCTCGGGCGACGGAGGGGGGAATTTGCGCGCTAGTAACGCATTTGGGTGTTCACTGATTGGCGACGGGTGGTGTTTCCAGATGAATCTCGTTTTATGCTTCATCGGACAGATGGATGTTGGGGTGAACTGCATGAAATGTCTGAAAGCAAGCACCTTGCAACAATCTTCAGAAGAGTCGAGACTGGAGGAGGGAGCATTATGTTCTGGGAAATATTTCCGTGGTATTCCCTGGGTAATTTTGGAAGCCGCAATGGATCACAAAGATATGCATCTATATTTGGGAATCATATCCACCCGTACATGCAGTATGTTTTTCCTCGGCAGGATAGCAGGGCAATGCAACGTGTCACACAGCTCGCTGGTGTACGAGCAAAGAGCACCAGGATGCGTTTACCGTAGTCTTCTGGCCGCGAAACTCCCCGGATTTAAACCCAGTCGATGATCTGTTGGATGAGGGCTCTGTGGGACCACCACGGATGCTCCACAGGGAAACTTAGTGCAGCTGGTCATTGCACTGGAGTAGGCATAGCTTCACATCCCTGTCAGTACCATCCAGAACCCGACTGACTCTCTTCCTGCACTCTCGCAACGGACCGCGCTGCAAGAGTCGGTTATTCAGGCTTTTCACAGTTAGTCACATTGACTAAACAATGTGTATTACGCTTCATAAACAGGAAGACCTTGCAACATTTCTTCGGCATTCATCCGAAGTGACATCTCACAGTTGTGGCCAACTAAGTATGGAATGTTAAATATTATCTACTGGGAAGTCCTAAATAAGGTCACAATGCCGGTCCGATATTCCGTTAACTCGTATTTTCTTCGCTGAGTGACCGTCCGGAACTGTATCGAATGTCTTCCAAAAGTCAAGGAATCTGGCATTAATTTACGAAATCTCGATCTACCATCCTTTGGTTTGTTATGGGCGAACAGAGCGGTCATGTGAGATAAATGTTGGTATTTTTTGGGTGGGGAGAGGGGGGGGGGGCGAGGAGGTGCGGAAGGACAGAAAATGAGTTCAAAAGTAAATGAATAGACCTCAGAACTGTATGGGACTTAACATCTGAGGTCATCAGTCTCCTAGAACTTAGAACTACTTAAACCTAACTAACCTAAGGACATCAGACACATCCATGCCCGAGGTAGGATTCGAACCTGCGACCGTAGCAGTCGCGCGGTTCCAGACTGAAGCGCCTAGAACCGCTCGACCATACTGGCCGGCCAGGAAATGTATGAAATTAAGAAAATGGCTCCAGTGTCGAAAGCTGATGTTAACGGCCTTGAGGATGATGTGCTGCTCACGCACCTGAGAAGAATACCTGCAACGTGTGTGGCGGGGAATGGGGAAACAACCCTTCCCATCGCTTTATTGGTCGTCCGAAACATATTGCCTTACTGCTAGACTTAATTTTCTACCTTATGCTTCGTTGTTCGCTGTTTATGCTGTGCCATTTCGTTTTATTTTTTACGGACAGCACCTACGCGAAAGGGTAAAATGGTATCAAACGTGCATGAAGACATCACACATCCATTGTAAGAAAGAAATGGACGGCAGGCCGGTGTGGCTGAGCTGTTCTAGGCGTTTCAGTTTGGAACCGCGCGACCGCTACGGTCGCAGGTTCGAATCCTGCCTCGGGCATGGACGTGTATGATGTCCTTAGGTTAGTTAGGTTTAAGTAGTTCTGAGTTCTAGGGGACTCATGACCTCAGATGTTAAGTCCCATAGTGCTCAGAGCCAAAAGGAATGGACAAAAACACTCTAGCATTAGTGATGTTTTGACTGAATAAAAGGAAACATGTTTCGTGACGCACAAATGTATTTCAATAATAGTTGCGTATCCGGTGTCATTATTAGATGGAATATCTGTTATCATGTACACACAAACGAAGCACTTGACCGGTATTACCCGGGTAGTATTGCCATACCTAAGAAGTGAGACCATTTAATATATTTACGTCACCTGTACCTCAAGTCGAAAAGTATGAAAGTAATCAGAATTACGGTGTTGATATACACACGATTCATCAAAATGTTTTTTGAAAGGCTCATAATAATCTGACATCTATGTCGCAATGGACACGTGACTCGTTGCCTTATTTCTATTGCACATTATTCTCAGCAACCGAAGCAGCTGAATGGGTTGAAAATAAATAAATCGCCTGGTCCTGATGATATTCCAATTCGGTTTTACAGCGAGTACTACTCTACTGCATTGGCTCCTTACTTAGCTTGCATTTATCACGAATCTCTTGCCCAGCGTTAAGTCCCGAGCGACTGGGAAAAAGCGCAGGTAACGCCTGCATATAAGAAGGGTAAAAGTACGGATCCTCAAACTTACAACCAATATCCTTAATATCGGTTTGTTGCAGGATTCTCGAACACATTCTCAGTTCGAATATAATGAACTTCCTTGAGACAGAGAAGTTGCTATCCATGCATCAGCACGGCTTTAGAAAGCATCGCTCCTGCGAAACGCAACTCGCCCTTTTTTCACATGATATCTTGCGAACCATGAATGAAGGGTATTAGACGGATGCCATATTCCTTAACTTCCGGAAAGCGTTTGACTCGGTGCCCTACTGCAGACTCCTAACTAAGGTACAAGCATATGGGATTGGTTCCCAAGTATGTGAGTGGCTCGAAGACTTCTTAATTAATCGAACCCAGTACGTTGTCCTCGATTGTGAGTGTTCATCGGAGGACAGGGTATCAACTGGAGTGCCACAGGGAAGTGTGGTAGGTCCGCTGTTGTCGCTGTTGTTTTCTATCTACATAAATGATCTTTTGGATAGGGTGGATAGCAATGTGCGGCTGTTTGCCGATGATGCTGTGGTGTACGGGAAGGTGTCGTCATTGAGTGACTGTAGGAGGATACAAGATGACTTGGACAGGATTTGTGATTGGTGTAAAGAATGGCAGCTAAATCTAGGTATAGATAAATGTAAATTAATGCAGAAGAATAGGAGAAAGAATCCTGTAATGTTTGAATACCCCATTAGTAGTGTACCGCTCGACAGTCACGTCGATTAAATATTTGGGCGCTACATTGCAGAGCTATATGAAGTGGGACAAGCTTGTAATGGCAGTTGTGGGGAAGGCGGATAGTCGTCTTAGGTTCATTGGTAGAACTTTGGGAAGATGTGGTTCATCTGTAAAGGAGACCGCTTATAAACACTAATAGGAGCTATTCTTGAGTACTGCTCGAGCGTTTGGGATCACTATCAGGTCAGATTGAGGAAGCAATTCAGAGGCGGGTTGCTAGATTTGTTACTGGTAGGTTTGATCATCACGCGAGTGTTACGGAAATGCTTCAGGAACTCGGGTGGGAGTCTCTAGAGGAAAGGAGGCGTTCTTTTCGTTAATCGCTACTGAGTAAATGTAGAGAACCAGCATTTGAGGCTGACTGCAGTACAATTTTGCTGCCGCCAACTTACATTTCACGGAAAGACCACAAAGATAACATAAGAGAGATTAGCGCTCATACAGAGGCATATAGGCAGTCATTTTTCCCTCGTTCTGTTTAGGAGTGGAACAGGGAGAGAAGATGCTAGTTGTGGTACAAGGTACCCTCCGCCACGCACCGTATGGTGGATTGCGGAGTATGTATGTAGATGTAGATGTGCCCCCAATTCTGCCGTCCACTGTACTGAAACTAGGATGAAACTAGGCACTCCAATGTGCGGAGTTTAAGATCAGCAAGTAATAGGTCATTTCTGTTTATGAGCTGAGGACATTTTATAAGTATCACCCTTTCCGGTGCGCAGTGTGCACTTCAAGATTTACGTGCCGAAGTTCATCAAGCACAAGCACCACACGAAGACGGTGCTGATCCACGCTGGAGGCGGCGGCGGCGGTGAGTCGGTGCACATCGAGGGCGGAGACCACCACGGCGGGGGCGGACACGTTCAGCTGCCGCAGCACGGCTTCAGCTTCGGCGACGGACACGGCTACGTCATGGGCGCCATCCACCACGTGCCGGACTCCGGCCACGGGGGCGGCATCATCGGACACGGATACGGCGGTGCGTATCCCGCCACTGCAGTCAGCTCCTCCTCCTGGGCAACTTTTCTATTACTTTCTCTACTTCCAATTGTTTCTCGTAAATCTTTGTCCCCCACAAATCACTTCCTTCTCCCTCACATCTCCGTCTCTTCTTCCTTAATCTCTTCGTCTTCTTATTCAAGTTTCCCGTTCATCTTTTAACTTTCTCTTCGTCCTCTTCAAATTTTTTTGTTCTTTTTTTCTTTTCCTCTTGCTCAATGTTCTCTTCAGTTCAGTTCCTTATTTCCTGTCGCTTACCTATTTCACCCTTGCACGTCCCCTTCCGCCTCTCCTTTTCCCGCTCACCTTCTTCCTTCTCATACCTTAGTTGCCATTACATACCTATTCTTCACAATCATTTCCCTTCCAATTTTCCTCATTATACCTGCTCCTCTTCCTTACATCTCCTGCTTCTTCTGGTGTCATTCTCAGGGGCACTGTCCTTCTATTCGCTGTGTGTGACTTCATGCACAACAGTAGGGAGGGCTGGATTACAGTGGTGTGGCAGCTGTCGTCATAGGAAAGCTGGACACGAGCAGAAATGATTAGCGAACAAGAAAACACAGTAAACAGAACATTTACTCAATTTGCATATCTCCAAGCGTTCGAAGACTCATTACAAATAATGCAGCAGGAAATAGAGTCCAGCTCTCCACGCGCACAAGGAAGAGCTTCTCTGTACCGAAGTATGAATGTGAGAGCCGTGATGAGGTGGCGTCAGTGTAGCACCGTAGCAAAGAGGCTCAGTGTCAACAAGGAAGAGCCTCTATGAATGATCGAGTTGGAGCCACGTCTAGGCGGCTTCTGCGTAGCATCGTAGCGAAGAGGCTCCAAGTGCGAGTGGGTGTCTGGCTGCCGCCTGCCGTCCTGCAGAGGCCACTCGTTGTGCAGAGCCGTTGGAGGAATGGCTCATCAGGCGTGCTCCAGCGGGTCCGCCAGATCTCACACGACTGCTGTCACTACCTGACAGGAACTTGCAATTCAACTGCAAATTAAAGGCGCTGATAGGATGGTATCGATGTGTATTCTGTTTTTGATGAAATCGCCCGCTCCAATTGTCATTAAAACACCCCTCCCCCGCCCCCCCCCCCTCCACACACACACTCACACAGACACGGACACACACATATGCACAGACTCAGTCGATATGCTAAGAACAGCAAAGTCATGTAAGAAAATGCCTGAATCCGGACAAGGGTCATTATCAGCTGCAGTAAAACTTGACACTGGGTGGGATTAATAGTGAGTATATTAATGGCATCCTTGTAAATATCAGTCACGGAAAATATTTACATTTGCTTGTGCTGATGCAGAAAGGGAAAAAAATTAGAAAGGTGCTTGAAGACGAATTGCTAGGATAGTATGAAGAGGTGACTATATAAGTAAATCATGTAAGTTCCACGAACTTTTCTGCACATGAACATCTGATGCTGACAGCTGCTTTCCGAACCCAAAATAATGACGGAGTATCTTCTAAAGATGCGTTCTTTTGTTCAACAGTGTTGAACCTTGACTACAGCTGATTTACGATTGGCAGCCTTCTCCGATTACTAATGGTTTCTGCTTCATCAGGTGGATATTGAGAGTATAATACCAGCCTGGACGGACGTCTTTAATTTGTTTCTCGTGAACTGGGAATTTTTTAATGAATGGAAACTAAGCAGAGTCCGTCGTATCCCTAAGAATGAAAATCATCATTCGCCGGTTTCTACCAACCAGTCAGCAGTTTACATATTGCAACCAGAATTTTGGAATGTATTGCTCACAAAAGTAAATTTATGTACTTTAACACATTCAACCTGTGTGACAAATATGAGTCCAATTTTGTAAATACGACAGCATGAGCACTGTAATAGTTAGCAGATGATCTAGAATATGGCAGAGAGCAAACAGTTAACGTTATTAGCCTTTAGTTCAAAAATGGCTCTGAGCACTAAGGGACTAACATCTGAGGTCATTAGTCCCTATTAGACATCAATAAAGCATTTGAAACCATCAATCATCAGGTACTTCTCATAAGAATGTGATAGCTTTCAGACAGTATACAGACGTGGTTTGAAAGCTATTAGAGAAATAAAGAGAATGGTGTCCTCCCAGGAATGAAAATTCGTCATTGAAGCAAGTTTTGCCAGGCGTTAGGTGTCAAACTTGGACCCTCTTTTGTTCTTCTTACACTCCTGGAAATTGAAATAAGAACACCGTGAATTCATTGTCCCAGGAAGGGGAAACTTTATTGACACATTCCTGGGGTCAGATACATCACATGATCACACTGACAGAACCACAGGCACATAGACACAGGCAACAGAGCATGCACAATGTCGGCACTAGTACAGTGTATATCCAATTTTCGCAGCAATGCAGGTTGCTATTCTCCCATGGAGACGATCGTAGAGATGCTGAATGTAGTCCTGTGGAACGGCTTGCCATGCCATTTCCACCTGGCGCCTCAGTTGGACCAGCGTTCGTGCTGGACGTGCAGACCGCGTGAGACGACGCTTCATCCAGTCCCAAACATGCTCAATGGGGGACAGATCCAGAGATCTTGCTGGCCAGGGTAGTTGACTTACACCTTCTAGAGCACGTTGGGTGGCACGGGATACATGCGGACGTGCATTGTCCTGTTGGAACAGCAAGTTCCCTTGCCGGTCTAGGAATGGTAGAACGATGGGTTCGATGACGGTTTGGATGTACCATGCACTATTCAGTGTCCCCTCGACGATCACCAGAGGTGTACGGCCAGTGTAGGAGATCGCTCCCCACACCATGATGCCGGGTGTTGGCCCAGTGTGCCTCGGTCGTATGCAGTCCTGATTGTGGCGCTCACCTGCACGGCGCCAAACACGCATACGACCATCATTGGCACCAAGGCAGAAGCGACTCTCATCGCGGAAGACGACACGTCTCCATTCGTCCCTCCATTCACGCCTGTCGCGACACCACTGGAGGCGGGCTGCACGATGTTGGGGCGTGAGCGGAAGACGGACTAACGGTGTGCGGGACCGTAGCCCAGCTTCATGGAGACGGTTGCGAATGGTCGTCGCCGATACCCCAGGAGCAACAGTATCCCTAATTTGCTGGGAAGTGGCGGTGCGGTCCCCTACGGCACTGCGTAGGATCGTACGGTCTTGGCGTGCATCCGTGCGTCGCTGCGGTCCGGTCCCAGGTCGACGGGCACGTGCACCTTCCGCCGACCACTGGCGACAACATCGATGTACTGTGGAGACCTCACGCCCCACGTGTTGAGCAATTCGGCGGTACGTCCACCCGTCCTCCCGCATGCCCACTATCCGCCTTCGCTCAAAGTCCGTCAACTGCACATACGGTTCACGTCCACGCTGTCGCGGCATGCTACCAGTGTTAAAGACTGCGATGGAGCTTCGTATGCCACGGCAAACTGGCTGACACTGACGGCGGCGGTGCACAAATGCTGCGCAGCTAGCGCCATTCGACGGCCAACACCCCGTTTCCTGGTGTGTCCGCTGTGCCGTGCGTGTGATCATTGCTTGTACAGCCCTCTCGCAGTGTCCGGAGCAAGCATGGTGGGTCTGACACACCGGTGTCAATGTGTTCTTTTTTCCATTTCCAGGAGTGTATATGTCAGTGACATCCCGTATGTGTCGTTCTGTAAATATGACCTGCTGCTTTACTTAGAAGGGACCTGAATATATCAGTACTGCCATCCAATCGACTAACAATGACTTGGGTTCGGCCCTCCGTTGGATGAGTTAAGCTGAGCCGAAAATTAAATGCGAAGAACTTTCAGGTAATTTTGGTTTCACATCAGAAGTTAATTTGAACTGAACTGTGTAAAAACCTGTCCTCTATTCCTTTTCACAGTTTCCTGTTACCTCATCAAAAAACGCAGGAGAACTTTGCACATAGAGCGAAGCTGAACAGAAACCACTGTCGTTACTGTAGGAAGACTTTCTTCCTCCCCCTTCAGAAATGTCGGATCATATTTCATCAGAGTGAGAGAAAGTTGTGTGTTCATTCACTCTGCCGAACCTCCAGTACTGTTGTATAATGCAACACGATACTTCTAATGAAGACACTAGACGATTAGAACTAAAGAGGAATTCTTGTGTGGATTAGATCTGCAACATTACGTCTCTTTGACCTTTCTCACTGCTTCTTATAAGAATTGCTGCAACTGGACAAGCTAGATAACTATTACGTGATATATGTCCTTCATTAGTTTCTGGGCACACTCTAATCGGGCCAAACAACACTATATATTGTCTCAGCATGTTTAAAACGATTCACTTATCTAGTAATGTGGTTGTAAGAATCCACTTGAAAAACATCTATATTCTCCAGTGCAACTGTCCGTCCCATACCTAACTATCCCGTACTGTAAGCACAATTTTAATTATTGTTGCAACCAAGAAAAGACTAAACCACTTCCTTTTGTCATTATAATTTAATTCCCAATATTAGCGTAATGTTCATTCACTCACCCGACTTCTTTTTTTTCTTCTACCATCATTGTTCCTACCCCAAACTCGCCCCACCCCCCTACCAACGCCTCTCTCATTGTTCATGTCTATTGTTGTCACAGCCCACAGTCTTGATTCCGCTTCCTGTGAATTATTCTGTTCTTCTGCCCTTCTTCTGTTTATGTGCTTACGTAAGCAATGATTTTTTTTCTGCTGAATTACAAATAAATGCAGACTTCTTCTTCCAGTTCTGTTTCTCTTTTTCTCGTCTCTTCATTAATTACGCTCTACCTCATTACTCTTTCTCTCTCAACTCTGCTCGTATAACCACTGATCAATGGCCACAGTCTATATTTGACTCTAATGTATCTTTTTCACTAACACGAACCGCCTAGGCTTCTGCTATAGCTATTGCTGTTATCGCTGTTTGTGTCACGACTATTTCTGAATGTTGTGTCCCATGCTACACATAAGCAACCTTATAAAAAAAATCCATGCCATAATAGATATATTGTAACATATGAACAACTCCTATTTAGATGTGACAGCCTTCTGAGCATAATATTCTCAGGATAAATAAACGAAAAACTAATTAAAATAACATATACATTAAGTGTTTTCACTTACGAAATCATCGTATGGTAAATTGCGTCAAAATTACGACCCTAGCAATCAGTTGCTTTTAACAGATTTGCTTGTGGAACAAGGAGAAAATTAGAGGCTTGTTATCGTGATTGGTTTTGTCTGATGAGACATGATTCTTCGTGTGCAGATGGCGGCGGTGTGTCCCACTCCGTCAGCTCGCACGCGGCTCTTCTCAGCCATGGCGTCACGCACTCCATAGGACACCATAACTTCGGCGACTCCGGCCTGTCTCACGGATACGACTCTGGTAAGTACACACAACATGAAGCACAACACTGAGAAGCTCATTGTTAAGAGAGCACCGCCTAGAGGGAGGGAGTGTGTGTGTGTGTGTGTGTGTGTGTGTGTGTGTGTGTGTGTGAGAGAGAGAGAGAGAGAGAGAGAGAGAGAGAGAGAGAGAGAGAAAGAGATTGGGGGGGGGGAGGAAGGAGGAGGGATTTCTATTTCGATCTATGTAGAGGGAGGGCGGGATTTCTAATTCGAGCCATACATAATTATTGTAACTCGTTTATAAATACGATATTTTTACTCCCTGAACTGTTGATGCTTAACTCATCAGACGCGTTTCGCTATTTTACACGTCTTTAAGTCGTTGTTTGCGCGGCACCTGCGAGCATTTCAGGCAAATTCGCGTCAAAATTGTTCGTTTTTCGTGTTCCTTTCCTCAACCGGTAAAAGCGGATACCTTGTAGGTAGATCACTTTGTTGTTCGTCTGTCCCTCTGTCTGTATGTCTGCTTATTAAGAAACCCTTCTTCTCAGGAACGCGTAGAGCTATTAAGCTGAAATTTATATTGTAACACCTCCGTTTTTTCCCGACATGATCTGCTCGAATAGCAACCCAATATTTATTATTAAATGCGAACATTTTTAGGTTAGGCTTTACCGTGACTGTTACTGACATTTCCTCCAAAAATCGTAACACAACACACACACAAATGTAATACTTACTAATGTAAATCCACCCGATGATGGAGGTTTAAACCTTCGAAACGCGTCGTGGAAATAAAACGGTGACTGGTAACAATGAACTTGTTGTTTCATTTAATTTATTATTAACTTGACCGTGAACCTAATGGGGTTGGTAATCGGAATTGACTGCTACGGAAGTTGTTACTTTCCAGTTCGTCCTGTTCAATACTATAACACTGAATGTACGGTAATAAGGAACACCAACACAGTTTTACTAATTACGAACTTATATTCTTCTCAAAACACAAAAAGGAGACAGCTACTGCCTTCGTCATAAATATGTAATTACGCCTAATCTCAGCACAGACTTTCTTCGTTTGCCATTATCGTCACACGCTAATCCATCACTGTATCCAACACTCCAATCCAAGGTTAGGCCGGAGTGGTAGACGCGAAACTAAATATCGGCACTAGTAACGTCACTAATCACTTTTATAAAGATACTTCACCACTTTCCCGGTATTTATTTATTATTTAGGTGTCTAACCACGGCGATGATGGCACCCTTCTCGGTTAAAAACACTGTATTCCAGTAATGGCCTCCACACACACACACACACACCATTTCCGCCAACCACTCTGGCGCATCTCGACACTCGCTCTCGCAACATGTCACAATCGATTGTTCGCCCTATCGACCTGTGTCGAGTGCAAAGTTATACTAAGGGCCTACGGACCCCTTACAGTATCCAATAGTAAGATGTACTGTTCCTTGGCGATTGAAAAGATTTGAGCTTGCAAGTCAGTGCTATCAAAAGATACTGCGGTCTGTAAGGGCCCCTTTTTCTGAGGAGTGGGTTGAGGTATAAAGTTGGAACTTATGTCAAATACTAAGGTGGATGGTCTCTTGGCGGTGTAAATGATTTACGATTCTAAGTCAATGCAATTAAAAGATACACCATGTACTTTACACATTTTGGTCATCAAAACCTGTAGACGAACTCTCTACCTACATGTCGGGCGTGGTGGTCTAGTTCTGCCGGCACGATAGCTCAGCGTATTCGATCAGCGTATCCTCTGTATTTTTTTTATGAAGCTGATTGATGTATTCGACGATAAATTTGAAGGTATGTCACGTGAAGTCCGCCTGGATCAAATGACGGTGACAATAATGGAATATACACTCCTGGAAATTGAAATAAGAACACCGTGAATTCATTGTCCCAGGAAGGGGAAACTTTATTGACACATTCCTGGGGTCAGATACATCACATGATCACACTGACAGAACCACAGGCACATAGACACAGGCAACAGAGCATGCACAATGTCGGCACAAGTACAGTGTATATCCACCTTTCGCAGCAATGCAGGCTGCTATTCTCCCATGGAGACGATCGTAGAGATGCTGGATGTAGTCCTGTGGAACGGCTTGCCATGCCATTTCCACCTGGCGCCTCAGTTGGACCAGCGTTCGTGCTGGACGTGCAGACCGCGTGAGACGACGCTTCATCCAGTCCCAAACATGCTCAATGGGGGACAGATCCGGAGATCTTGCTGGCCAGAGTAGTTGACTTACACCTTCTAGAGCACGTTGGGTGGTACGGGATACATGCGGACGTGCATTGTCCTGTTGGAACAGCAAGTTCCCTTGCCGGTCTAGGAATGGTAGAACGATGGGTTCGATGACGGTTTGGATGTACCGTGCACTATTCAGTGTCCCCTTGACGATCACCAGAGGTGTACGGCCAGTGTAGGAGATCGCTCCCCACACCATGATGCCGGGTGTTGGCCCTGTGTGCCTCGGTCATATGCAGTCCTGATTGTGGCGCTCACCTGCACGGCGCCAAACACGCATACGACCATCATTGGCACCAAGGCAGAAGCGACTCTCATCGTTGAAGACGACACGTCTCCATTCGTCCCTCCATTCACGCCTGTCGCGACACCACTGGAGGCGGGCTGCACGATGTTGGGGCGTGAGCGGAAGACGGCCTAACGGTGTGCGGGACCGTAGCCCAGCTTCATGGAGACGGTTGCGAATGGTCCTCGCCGATACCCCAGGAGCAACAGTGTCCCTAATTTGCTGGGAAGTGGCGGTGCGTCCCCTACGGCACTGCGTAGGATCCTACGGTCTTGGTGTGCATCCGTGCGTCGCTGCGGTCCGGTCCCAGGTCGACGGGCACGTGCTCCTTCCGCCGACCACTGGCGACAACATCGATGTACTGTGGAGACCTCACGCCCCACGTGTTGAGCAATTCGGCGGTACGTCCACCCGTCCTCCCGCATGCCCACTATCCGCCTTCGCTCAAAGTCCGTCAACTGCACATACGGTTCACGTCCACGCTGTCGCGGCATGCTACCAGTGTTAAAGACTGCGATGGAGCTTCGTATGCCACGGCAAACTGGCTGACACTGACGGCGGCGGTGCACAAATGCTGCGCAGCTAGCGCCATTCGACGGCCAACACCCCGTTTCCTGGTGTGTCCGCTGTGCCGTGCGTGTGATCATTGCTTGTACAGCCCTCTCGCAGTGTCCGGAGCAAGTATGGTGGGTCTGGCACACCGGTGTCTATGTGTTCTTTTTTCCATTTCCAGGAGTGTATATATAACACGTGTCTAGAAACCGGGAGGTCGTCGGATCGAATCACGGACGGGCCACAAATTTTGCAGTCTTCGTTGGACTCGAGCCGTCACTTCCCAACTCTACGAGGAGTCGTCAAAAACAACACATGGTTCGGATTTCACGTGAAACTGTAGGCACCCTGTCTCTAGTTAAATAAATGGGGTATGGATCACACAAGTTGCTCAATTGGCTTCCAGTAAAAAGACTTGTACCGAGACACTGATCCACATAAAGTTATTCTTGCTATCTATATACATAATTAACTTTGTACTCAACCCTCAGAGCAAATGTCCTACTCGCACGTGTTTTTTGTTGTTCAGTCAGACTATTGTGCGTACGCCGTGTAGTTTAACAGTTCATTGATGATCTAATCACCAGTTTACACGAAACTCTAACAGTAATCGTGATAAACGTGAAAACTGGTGATGCGATCACCAGTAACTGTCTCAATTACACAACTCAAAAATAACAAAGCCTGGTAAAACCAGAAAACAAACAATACAAATGTGACTTTTCAGGCAATGGTCGCAAGCGAAGTGATACTTTTGACTTATGGTCACATGGAGAGAATAACACGATATTTGTTAAGACATATAAAATTAACGATATGTAAGTTTTGCATTTTGAATTCCACAACCAAACGCTTTTGAAAAGAATTGTTTATTTTTCATTTTAGCCACAATAATTGGGAGATATGCATTTACTCAACCACTGTTCATCGATTTCGGCTACAAGCCAATTTTAAGTGACGGCATTCTTTCGTGACCGCTTTCCAAACAATTTGTGTTGCTCATCTCAATACGAAAGCAAATCGAGCCCCCCTCCCCCTCCCCACCAAGGTGAGAGACTGGAATTCGGTAATGATGGGAAGAGGAAGAGAACAGAAAATGGCAGAAGAGTTTGGACTGGCAAGAAGAACTGAAAACCTAAGTCGCCTTGTAGAGTTTTGCACAAAGTATAATGTAATAATCGCTATCACGATTTAAGAATCATGGAAGAAGGTTGTACACGTGGAAGAGAATTGGAGACACTGGAAGGTTCTCGACTGACCATTTAACGGTAAGACTGTGATTTCAGAACAACATTTTAAAGAGTAAGACATTTATAGTAACAGATGTGGATTGTGACCATAATTTATTGGTTATGTATTGTAGTTTAGAACTCAAGAACTTCTAAAGAAAAGGTAGCAAATAATGGAGATGGGACTTGGCTAAGTTGAGAGAACCAGAGGTTGAGGCGAATTACAAAAGAAACATTAGGCAACGATTGACTAAAACAGGAAAAAGGAATACAACAGAAGACGAACGGGGAACTTTGAGAAGTAAAACAGTCAAAGTACCAGAGGATCAAACAGGTAAAAATATAACGCCTACAATACACGTTGAATGTAACAGGAGGTACTGAATTTAACTGATGAATCGAGAAAATATAAAAACGCAGAAAATGAAGAGCTAAAGGCTATATAAGTGTCTAGAAAATTAGACTGAGAAAAAGTGTGAAATGGCGAAGCAGGAATGTCTAAAGGGCTAATATAAGTCTATAGATGCATGTATATTAGGTGACAGATAGATACTGCCTTCAGAAAAATTAAACAAGCCTTTGGAGAAAATAGAAATAGTCATATGAATATCAAGAGCTGAAACGAAAAACCAGTACAAAGCGTAGAAGGAAAAGCTGAAAGATGGGAGGAATACATAGAGGGGCTATCAAAGGGAAATGAAGGAAATATTATAGGAGAGGAAGAGGAAATAGATGAGACGGGAGATATGATACTGCGAGAAAAATTCGATAGGGCACTGAAAGACCTAAGCTGAAAAAAGGCCCCTGTTGTAGATGACCTTCAGTACTGCTGATATCCTTGGGGTGAGCCAGCAAGATATAAGCCACAAGGGAAATACCCTAGACTTCAAGAAGAGTGAAATACTCCAAATTCAAAGACAGCAGGTGCATACAGGTGTGAAAAATACGAAACTATTAGTTTAATAAGTTATCGTGGCAAAATATTGATACGAATTATTTACAGAAGAATGGAAAAACTGGTAGATGCTGAGCTCGGAGATCAGTTTGAGTTCCGGAGAAATGTTGGAACAAGTGAGGCAATACTGACCCTATGACTTAGATTAAAGAAACGCATACTACGTTTACAGCTTTCGATACTTAAAGAAGCTTTCGACATTATTGATCACTACACACGCTTTGAAATTCTGAAGGTGGCATGGGTAAAATATCGGGGGAGAAAACCTTTTTGCGTTTTGTACAGAAGTCAGACGGCAGTTATAAGAGATGAAGGGCACGAAAGGGAAGCAATGATTGAGAAGAGAAAGAGACAGCATTGTAATCTATTCCCTATGTTATTCGATTTCGATCTGTTCTTTGAGCTTTGTAGAGGAAGAAAAAAAAAATGAGAGGAGAAGGAATTAGGATTTACTCAGGGAGATGAAATAAAAGTTTTGAGGTGTGCCAATGACTCTGTGATTCTATCAGAGACAGCAAAGGACTTAGAAGTCCAATTGAATGGAAGGAACGGTGCCTTGAAAGGAGGATATAAGTTGAACACTATCAAAAGAGAAAAAAGAGTAATAGAATGTAATCGAATTAAATCAATTGATGCTGAGTGAATTAGTCTAGGGATTGACTTACTACAAGTAGTAGATAAGTTTAGCTATTTGGGCAGCAAAATAACTGATGTTGGCCAAAGAAGAAGGGGTACAAAATGTAGATTGCCAATGACGAAAAAGCGTTACTACGTCTTTTCTGGAGTGTAACCTTGTACGAATGTGAAACGTGGTCGATCAGACAAGAAGAGAATAGAAGCTTTTGAAATGTGGTCCTGCAGAAGAATGGTGAAGATTAGATGAGAAGATCATGTAAGCAATGATTTGGTATTAAAGGGAATTGGGAAAAAGAAATTCATGACATATATTTACTGAAAGATGGGGTCAGTTGATGTGACGTGTGGTCAATTTAATATTGGAGAGAAGTGTAGAGAGAGACCAAGAGATGAGTACAGTAAAGAGTTTCAAATGGATGTAGGTTGCAGTTTAAAGATGAAGAGCCTTGCATAGGATGTATTAACGTGAAGAGCTGCAACAAACCAGCCTTCAGACTGAAGACCATTACAGAAACAGTGAAGTACGACCCTAGACACGCATTCGGGAGGACCTCTGCCTGTCCGGAGATCCAGACTTAGGTTTTCCGTGATTTCATTAAATCTCTTAAGGCAAATGCCGAGATGGTTCCTTTGAAAGGGCACGAAGAATTTTCCTTCCCCATCTTTTGCTAATCCGAGCTCGTGCCCCATCTCCAATGACCCCACCGTCGACGGGACGCTAAGCACCAATCTCCAGTCAGTACTTCTCGAAACGGGAGAGCTATGTAGGGCTGCACTCTGGTTTGTATGCTCCACCAATGCCAAAGGCTTTCCAAACCTCAGGACAGGAGAGTATCTCTCATTCCCTCTCCTGTGATGCACCGTCTGTATGGCGAATCTTCCGGCAGTCTCGGAAGTTGGCTCACTTGAACCTTTCGTGCCAGACGTGTGTAACTATGCAATCCTCTTGTGCAGCTGTAAAGGATCAAGTCAAGATGCTAGGCGTATGGATTCTGTGCATTGTGTTCTCTGTGCTGAGCGGAGCGGATGGCGCGGATGCCTCGTAGTACCGTTTGCCGGTCAAAAACATTGCTGATTTTCGGAAGGCTAGAACACTGGTGCAGGTCCTACAGAGGGTGGCTAGTAAAACCTTCGAGGTCATTACGGTCAGAGTGAATAAAAAACAGAGAAAATTTCATATTTTAAACATGGCTGAAGCAGCAACTGTTAAAAATCTTCATGGTAAATGATAACAGCCAAAGAGTTGCAGGATAAAGATTTATTGAAATCCTTGACCACGGTTTCTGTATGTCTAAATATACCATCATCAGAAGCAAAAATGCAACTGAACAGGAAGGCACCTTCATTAGCAAAAAAACTTAGCAATATAAGTGAGATGAAGAAAAAAAAAAAAAAAACGTTTACAGCTTTAAGTAACCATGAAAATTACCAAAGTATTACAAGCACAAAAACTTTTAGTCACTTACTAAAATCACATCCTGCAATGGAGATGCATAAAGCAATCGTGCCAAAGGCGGCACCAGTAATTAAAATTAAAATATCACCTCCGTAATTATAAACAGATGGTCGATGCGAACGCGGCATACTATCCGTGCTTAGCCTGTGAACTAGCGTGAAGAGGTTGTAGAAGCACTAGCCTGTGTCGTAGTGTCAAGCAGGTGAAGCTTGCGCTAAGAAACATATCCCACGAGAGAGGGCACTAGAGTTATGCGAGAGAATCTCGCGCAAATTAAAGGCTAGGGTACATACTAACGAAAACGAACAAAATGTTGTAGGAAAACGAAACCATCTGTCATCATGAATAAAAACCATAACAGAATATTTTAAACCACAGTACACATCGAAAACCGCGAACAGCAATCATCAAACATACGTAAAATCCAAACAAGACAGGAAAGGAGCATCTCACCAGCATCAACAGACAAGAAAACTAGCTTCTAGTCATCCAGACTACATTACGTTAGAGCAAGAAGGGGTTTGAAACTATCCTAAAAATTTTTGTTTCCAAGCTCCACCTGTTCGTTAAGAATAAATCCATCTTTTGAGACAGATGTTTAAAAATTTCTAATTCCTCGAACAGGTCCAGTTTGTAACCCTTACTCTCTTCGTGTAGCAATTCTACGTCATTCAATTTACGTGGCGTATGCCGTAAGAGCAATAGATGTTCAGCAAACGTGGAATTGTACACGTTTTCCCCATTTTTACCTAGCATGTGTTCTTTATACAGGGTGGCGCAGGGAAACGGAAATGTCGAAATAACGTCATTTCCGTGAATAAATTCATAAAACTAGTAATTTATTAACGAAAGTGAATGTATTCAGTATGCCATTATTCAGTATGTCTTTACAATCAAAATGTCCAAAAGTGTCTCTTTACTTTTTAAAGATGACATCGGAAAGATGTGCTCCCATTCGGCGTTTACACTCTAACAGCCTGTTATGAAAACTCTGGAATGCGCGGTGTAGCAAATCTTGGGGAATGGCAGTGATTTCGTTTTCAGTGTTCTCCTTCTGTTCATGGGTTGTTGCAGGATGTGTACGGTACACCTTGCCTTTAAGATATCCCCACAGGAAGAAGTCGCGCACACTAAGATCAGGGGATCTCGCAGGCCATGCAATGTCACCGTTACGTGAAATAATGCGTCTTCCAAACAATTGACGAACTGCTGCCATCGATTGTCGAGCAGTGTGTGACGTGGCTCCGTCCTGCTGAAACCACATGTTTTCGACGTTAAGATTAAACTCGTACAGTCTCTGTGTAAAGAATGTTTGAAGCATTTCAACATATCGAGCGAATGTTACTGTCACTGCACTACCATCCTCACGTTAAAAAAAAATAAGGGCCGATGACACCATGACATGATACAGCACACCACCATATTGTGACCTTGGCGCTACGTAGTGGTCGCTGGTGAAACTCACAAGGATTGTCCTGTGCCCAATAACGAAAATTCTGTTTGTTCACGAATCCGTTCAGGTGGAAATGGGCTTCGTCTGATATCCATAAGTTACCAAGGAAATTCGCGTCCTCGTTGATTTTAGCCAATATCTGGCTACTGAACTCCATACGTGAAGCTGGGTCTCGTTCATGTAAGTGTTGTACGATCTGCAACTTATAGGGATGGAAGTCTAATTCGTGCACTATTCTTTGTAAGCTTCGTCGCTAAATCCCTAGCGAAGATGCATGCTGTCGAACGGAGCGGCGAGGACTTCTTTCGATTGCAGCTCTAGCAGCTCCAGTCTTCTCTGGGGTACGTACCGTTGGAATGTCACCTGGAGGTTTCTTTTCCAAGGCAGATCCTGTTTCTTCAACATTACGCACCCACGTTGTAATCGCATGCGCAGATGGGACACGTCCATGATGTCCAAGCTAGTTGTTGTTGTTGTTGATGTTGTCTTCAGTCCTGAGACTGGTTTGATGCAGCTCTCCATGCTACTCTATCCTGTGCAAGCTTCTTCATCTCTCAGCACTTACTGCAACCTACATCCTTCTGAATTTGCTTAGTGTATTCATCTCTAGGTCTCCCTTTACGATTTTTACCCTCCACGCTGCCCTCCAATGCTAAATTTGTGATCCCTTGATGCCTCAGAACTGTTCTCTGCGCGGCAGTCGCACTATCACCATTTTTGTAAAACGCTCTCACAGCTACTGCACTTTCCGCACCAGTCCAATTCTCCATGATTACTAAATGGTAATGCGTTCACATCAAATGTCCAAAGTTTCGAACATCTGCCGGCGCTACAGTGCTGCCAACTGTAACGTTCAAAATTTCCCGTTCCCCTGCACCACCCTGTCTGTCCAACGTAATAGCTGGGGCAGTCGTTACAAGTAGTTTTGTAAACTCCGTATTTAAGGCCATTTTCTTCCTGTGCCCCAATGGTATGAATCACTCTTTGTTTAAAACTATTATTTACGGAAAAGGCACCCATGATAAACAATAAACGATGTCATATGGTTGAAGAGCACACATGCTCCAGTAGAAGTCTCCTTATTTTGTATGATACGTTCCCCAAAAATGGAATAGAAATAAATTTATTACCCGTACTTTTTATCGCCTTGTTATCTCCTAAGGTTGAACATTTTACAGCTGTATTTTTACTTCTGATGTATATTTAGGTGTACCGAAACTGTGCTCAAGGATTTCAATAAATCTTTATCCTGCAACTGTTTGTCTGTTATCATTTACCGTGTCAGAGAAAATTATTGTAGTATGCTTACAGCTATAATTACTGAAATTCATGATAAACAAATAGTAGCTTAAGATCGAGATAAGACAGATACAAGCAACCACGAATATAATATAAGCGAAAACTAAAATATGATAACTGAAACAGGCAGTGTAGGGGAGATAACTGCCCTGTGATTGTTTGACGCTTCTTAAAAAGTACTTTCGTAGCGGAACAAATCATCTGCCCAAGACCCTCTGTCACTACCCAGGGAGAAGTAAAGTTCATTTTTACGGGGTACTTGGTGGAACACTTCTTGCGGAGATGTGGTGGTATTAATTTCTCATTTAAGCTTGGCGGATTAAAGATAAGATGTGTGGGTGGAGCAGTTTTAGTAGCGGTGTCAGAACTGGTTTTTCACGCTATTACGTGAACTGAGTGCGTGGAAACGGTTTCGAGTGTGGGAGAGAAATAAAAAAAAAATGCTTTCTCACTGTAACATTGAAAACTTTCTTTCAAAATCTAGCTTCATTTGGAATTTATGCGCAAAAACCCGTTTTTTGTGAGCTTTTCTATGTTTTAAACTTGTGCGAATTAGTTCAGATTTTATAAGAAGGTAGACAAATACATGTAACTAATGGTTGTTCAGTTTTTTTTTTGGGAAAGGTTTATCCTTTGCCACGATATATCAGTCTAAAGTTGCACATAAAATCTTCAAAAACTGCTATCCCATCGTGTGGAAAATTTATTTTCGCACGAAACAAGCATAGGTTCGTCATTTTTCGTACAGTACTGAAACGTTGATAGTATTTTGTGGTGCATACTTCGTTTCGCAACTCTACTGCTTATTTCAGACAATCATACTCATACTTAAATGATTTTTGCAATATTTCGCGGTGTAGTAAAAGTTGGGAACCAGAGTAAAAAATGCTCTTATCTTAGCAGCCCTGGGCTGAGTTAGGGATGTAAAAGAAGGGAACTAACTTTCCAATTTATCTGGCGGCTTTAAAGACATTTAAATCAAAACATGTTGACATATTCGCGCTTTTTTCGAGTTAACCCTACTTCCCCAGCGCAGTGAGCTCTCTTAGCTGCAAGATGTTGGCACACCTGTGCCCAAAATCCAGAAGATTCGCCATCCATGATAAACAATAAACGATGTCATATGGTTGAAGAGCACACATGCAACAGATAAAAAGGTTTTCCTGGGAGGGATAAAATTTCTGAGGGGGGAGGGGTAGATTTGTTCCCGGAAAGACGCTAGATTTTTATTTTTATTTGTGGGTGGGAGTGGTTGATTTTTTCCACGAGAAGACCATTTCTCCCCCAAAACCCACAGCCTTTTATATGTATAGTGAGAGGTGTAAGAACAAATAGGTACAAATTTATGTCAAGACTCAAAGGAATTAAAGACATTAGCTGCGAGGGGCAATTATTTATATCAATGGGGCAAGGTGAAAATTTGTGTTGGACCGGGATTCGAATCCAGGCCTCTTGCTTACGAAGGAGATGCTCAGGTCACTACGGCAATGGCCATCACATCCGCACGGAATACTCTAGCATGCTAACCGTCAGACCCAACTCCTCATCTTATACCACACACTGCTGATGTAGTGCTCCTACACATTAGTCTCATAATTTGCGGCATCTCGCCGATTTCCGTAAGAGTTCGAACTTTGTGTGCATCTGCATTGAAGGAACTTAATCGTCATCGCCTTAACTGTATATATTTGCTTCTAGAGTTTGGGATGCATCAAAAATTAGGAAGTATCCGAAAGTGGGGGTGCATCTGTAATAGGAAGTGTCCCAGAGCGGCGATGCATGCATCACAAACTTTAATGACACTTTGTGTCATATTGCACTATATGACAAATGCCCTGTTGGGTAAGTGATAACATGTGTCATGTTTCACGACATGACATCATGTATCATGCTACTGTACTTGACACAATGCCTTATACCACATGATCATGAGGCACTAATACTATCAGGTAAATGGAGGGAATATACCCTATCAAAATATTTTGATTTGAAAGTCTTTGAAGCTAAGTCGAAAAACTAGTTACCTTCTTTTACATTCCTAACACTACCTAGGACGCAATTGCCCTTTTTTGTGCCATGATAGTAACATTCTTCATCAGTCGGCCGATGTGGTAGAGCGGTTCTAGGCGCTACAGTCTGGAACTGAGCGACCGCTACGATCGCAGGTTCGAATCCTGCCTCGGGCGCCCGCATCTCGTGGTCGTGCGGTAGCGTTCTCGCTTCCCACGCCCGGGTTCCCGGGTTCGATTCCCGGCTAGGTCAGATATTTTCTCTGCCTCGTGATGACTGGGTGTTGTGTGCTGTCCTTAGGTTAGTTAGGTTTAAGTAGTTCTAAGTTCTAGGGAACTGATGACCATAGATGTTAAGTCCCATAGTGTTCAGAGCCATTTGAACCATTTTGAACCTGCCTCGAGCATGGATGTGTGTGATGTCCTTAGGTTAGTTAGGTTTAAGTAGTTCTAAGTTCCAGGGGTTATTTTTGAGCAATCAACTAGCAGTAGCATACGAAACAGAATACTTGACTAATGATTCAGATGAGCTATACATTGAAGGAAAGAAAATCAAAAAGATAAACACTTTCTGTTATTTGGGATCCATTTTAGAAATCGAGGGAAAATCAGAGTCAGAAATCAATAAAAGAATTAGTAGCGGACGGAGGGTCATTGGAATGCTTAACTCAGTCTTATGGAGTAGGAATGTAATGAGCACAACTAAAAATTAATATACAAATCCATATTAGAGAATGTGGTTCTGTATGGAACGGAGACCTGGACAATTAACATGAAGCACATTAAAAAATTACAAGCTCTAGAGATGGACTTTTGGAGAAGATCGGCAAGAATCTCCAGAAAAGAAAAGATAAGGAACACCGAAGTAATAAGGAGAATGGAAGTAAAAGAAGGAATACATGACGTAATGGATAGGAAGAAATTACAGTGGTACGGGCATGTGCGACGAATGGAGAAAACCAGAATACCAAAATTGATACTGGAGTGGGAACCGGAGGGGAGAAGAAGAAGAGGACGACCTATGACCACCTGGATCCAAAATGTACAGCACACAATGAGGAGAATGGGCTCAGAGGAAGAAGACACACAAGATCGAAACACCTGGAGAAACATTTTGAGAATATAATTTAAGAACGTTTATTGTTTGTATTGTAATTTCCAAGTAAATTATTATGTTGAAGATAAGCCTCTGTAATGAGGAAAAGCTCAAAATACTAATAATAAATAAATTCTATGGGACTGATGACCTCAGAAGTTAAGTCTCATAGTGCTCAGAGCCATTTGAGCCATTCTTCATCCTGGTAAGCACATGTACCGAGGCGAATTTTGCTTACCAATGGCACGTATGTCTATGTTATGTGGGACACCAGTTTCGGTGTCGAAAGAACTAGAGTATATATAGGCTCTGGAATGAGTGGGTTTGGTAGAAATAAATACAAGGTTGGATGTTCTTTCCTACGTGGACGCTTCTCAGAGTTTTTCTTGTTCGGTCGCAGGTTCCTCTGGAATTTCGGAAGGCTACCACTCGGGTGACTCCTCTGACTACGGCGGCGGCAGCGGCACCTCCTCTTTGGAGTACCACGGGGACTCGGGGCTGGGCTACGGAGGCGGCTACGGAGGCGGTGCGTCGAGCGGCATCACGACGGAGCTGACGGCGCACGGCATCCGCCACAGCCTGGGCGGCGGCCACGGCGGCGGCTACGCGGCTGGGCTGTCCTCGCTGGTCGACGGCAACCACCTGAGCGGGGGCGGAGGCGTACACTTCGCTGGACACAGGTCGGGCGTGGCCGGGCCCTCGCAGGGGTACAGGTGAGGCGGCCCACATATCATCGCATCTACTACCAACACTCTTCAGATACTCTGCAACTAGGGGGCATTCTTACCATTTCTGGCCGCAGTTTGGAGCTACACTCCTGGAAATTAAAATAAGAACACCGTGAATTCATTGTCCCAGGAAGGGGAAACTTTATTGACACATTCCTGGGGTCAGATACATCACATGATCACACTGACAGAACCACAGGCACATAGACACAGGCAACAGAGCATGCACAATGTCGGCACTAGTACAGTGTATATCCACCTTTCGCAGCAATGCAGGCTGCTATTCTCCGATGGACACGATCGTAGAGATGCTGGATGTAGTCCTGTGGAACGGCTTGCCATGCCATTTCCACCTGGCGCCCCAGTTGGACCAGCATTCGTGCTGGACGTGCAGACCGCGTGAGACGACGCTTCATCCAGTCCCAAACATGCTCAATGGGGGACAGATCCGGAGATCTTGCTGGCCAGGGTAGTTGACTTACACCTTCTAGAGCACGTTGGGTGGCACGGGATACATGCGGACGTGCATTGTCCTGTTGGAACAGCAAGTTCCCTTGCCGGTCTAGGAATGGTAGAACGATGGGTTCGATGACGGTTTGGATGTACCGTGCACTATTCAGTGTCCCCTCGACGATCACCAGAGGTGTACGGCCAGTGTAGGAGATCGCTCCCCACACCATGATGCCGGGTGTTGGCCCTGTGTGCCTCGGTCATATGCAGTCCTGATTGTGGCGCTCACCTGCACGGCGCCAAACACGCATACGACCATCATTGGCACCAAGGCAGAAGCGACTCTCATCGCTGAAGACGACACGTCTCCGTTCGTCCCTCCATTCACGCCTGTCGCGACACCACTGGAGGCGGGCTGCACGATGTTGGGGTGTGAGCGGAAGACGGCCTAACTGTGTGCGGGACCGTAGCCCAACTTCATGGAGACGGTTGCGAATGGTCCTCGCCGATACCCCAGGAGCCACAGTGTCCCTAATTTGCTGGGAAGTGGCGGTGCGGTCCCCTACGGCACTGCGTAGGATCCTACGGTCTTGGCGTGCATCCGTGCGTCGCTGCGGTCCGGTCCCAGGTTGACGGGCACGTGCACCTTCCGCCGACCACTGGCGACAACATCGATGTACTGTGGAGACCTCACGCCCCATGTGTTGAGCAATTCGGCGGTACGTCCACCCGGCCTCCCGCATGCCCACTATATGCCCTCTCTCAAAGTCCGTCAACTGCACATATGGTTCACGTCCACGCTGTCGCGGCATGCTACCAGTGTTAAAGACTGCGATGGAGCTCCGTATGCCACGGCAAACTGGCTGACACTGACGGCGGCGGTGCACAAATGCTGCGCAGCTAGCGCCATTCGACGGCCAACACCGCGGTTCCTGGTGTGTCCGCTGTGCCGTGCGTGTGATCATTGCTTGTACAGCCCTCTCGCAGTGTCCGGAGCAAGCATGGTGGGTCTGACACACCGGTGTCAATGTGTTCTTTTTTCTATTTCCAGGAGCGTATTTAAAGCGCGGCACCGACCTCTACTCTTAGTAATTTTTTTGGGTCATCAGCCTTCTGACTGGTTTGATGCGGCTCGCCATGGCTAGCTCTCCTCTGCTAGCCTCTTCATTTCAGAGTAGCGCTTGCGGTCCACGTCGTCAATTATTTGCTTCGTGCACTACAACGTTTATCTTCCTCTACAGTTTTTACCCTCTACAGCTCCCTCTAGTACCATGGAAGTTATTCTCCGATGTTTTAAGATGTAATATGTCCTATCATCCTGTCCCATTCTTCTTGTCAGTGTTTTCGATACATTACTTTCCTCACTCATTTCGCGGAGAACATGTTTCATTCGTTACCTTATCAGGGTTTAATAAGCCACGGCTGCAAAATGCTAACACGAATTCTTTGGAGACGAATGGAAAAATTGGTTGAACCTGATCTCGGGGATGATCTGTTTGGATTATGTAGAAATGTTGGAACACGTGAGGCAGTACTGACCCTACGACTTATCTTAGAAAATAGATGAAGGAAAGGCAAACCTACGTATCTAGCATTTGTAGACTTAGAGAAAGCTTTTGACACTGTTGACTCTTTCAAATTCTGAAAGTGGGAGGGGTAAAATACAGGCTATTTACAATTTGTACAGAAACCAGATGGCAGATATAAGAGTCGAGGAACATGAAAGGGAGGCAGTGGTTGGGAAGAGGGTGAGACAGGGTTGTAGCCTCTCCCCAATGCTATTCAATCTATATATTGAGCAAGCAGGAAAGGAGACAAATGAAAAGTTCGGAGTAGGTATTAAAATCCATGCAGAAGAAATAAAAACTTTGAGGTTCGCTGATGACATTGTAATTGTGTCAGAGACAGCAAAGGACCTGGAAGAGCAGTTGAACGGAATGGACAGTGTCTTGAAAGGAGGATATAAGATGAACATCAACAAAAGCAAAACGAGAATAATGGAATGTAGTCGAATTAAGTCGGGTGATGCTGAGGGAATTAGATTAGGAAATGAGACACTTAAAGTAGTAAAGGAGTTTTGTTATATGGGGAGGAATATAACTGATGATTGTCGAAGTAGAGAGGATATAAAATGTAGACTGGCAATGGCAAGGAAAGCGTTTCTGAAGAAGAGAAATTTGTTAACATCGAGTATAGATTTAAGTGTCAGGAAGTCTTTTCTGGAAGTATTTGTATCGAGTGTAGCGATGTATGTAAGTGAAAGACGGACGATAAATAGTTTGGACAAGAAGAGAAAAGAAGCTTTCGAAATGTGGTGCTACAGAAGAATGCTGAAGATTAGATGGGTAGACCACATAACTAACGAGGAGGTATTGAATAGAATTGGAGAGAAGAGAAATTTGTGGCACAACTTGAGTAGAAGAAGGAATCGGTTGGTTGGCATCAAGGGATCACCAATTTAGTATTGGATTGCAGCGTGGAGGGTAAAAATCGTAGAGGGAGACCAAGAGATGAATAAACTAAACAGATATTGAAGGATGTAGGCTGCAGTAGGTACTGGGAGATGAAGAAGCTTGCACAGGATAGTATAGCATGGAGAGCTGTATCAAACCAGTCTCTGGACTAAAGAGCACAACAACAACATCAGTCCACCTAATTTTCAGCATTCTTCTGTACCACCAAATCATGAACGCTTCAATTCTCTTCTGTTCCAGTTTACACCCAGTCCGTGGTTCACTACTATACAGTCCTGTGCTCTCAACGTATATTCTCAGAAATTTCTGTCGAAAATTAAAGCCTTGTTTGATACCAGCAGGCTTCTCTTCGCCAGGTATGCCCTTTTTAGCAGTGCTAGTCTGACTTTGATGTTCTCCTTGCTCCGTCCGTCATAGGTTATTCTGCTCCCTAGGTAGCAGAATTCCTTTTCATCTTCTTCCTGATCACCAATCGTGATGTTAAATTTGTCGCTCTCCACGTTTCTGCTACTTCTCATTATTTCATCTTTCTTCGATTCACTCTCAATCCATATTGTTCCCTCTAGAATATTCATTCCATTCAACAGGTAACTTTCACTGGCGACAGCAGTGTCATCAGAGAATCTTATCATTGATATCCTTTCACCTTGAATTTTATTCCTCTCTTCAACCTTTCTTTTATGTCTATCATTGCTTTACCGATGTGCAGGTTGAACAGTAGATGCGGAAGACTATATGCCTGACTTACTTCTCTTTTAACCAGTCTTATCGTTCGCTCTTGGTTCTTGTATATATTGTACATTCTCCGTCTTCCCCTATTGCTTACCCCTGTTTTTATCAGAATTTCGAACATCTTGTAGCATTTATGTTCTTAGTATCGATACACCTACTCGGGAAGGAACCTTGACCTCCATGAGCCAGGGGTATAGGGGCTGTCTATATTTAAATGATGCAGTCTGTACTACACACTTGATATCATAGAGGAAAAAACGTAACTATTTCTTAAAGAACTGTTTTAACTATCTACGGTGATTTTTTGATCATAGGATGGGATGATCTCGTGCCGAAACCGGTAGCAAAAGCAAAATAAAAATGCTGCTACAGACTGAAGCAAATAATAGTTTCTACTCTCATTTGTGACACTTGTTTTACTACAGTTAGTGGAACTGGAATAAAAGCTGTTCTAACATCTCACATGTACCAGAATGCAGTATGCAGCAGAGTCCGTAATTTCGGAAGCCGATTATTTGATGCGTTTCCACTAACCTCATCGTTGACTGACTTGTGGACTCCGTAGTTTGAACACTTCAGGCCAGACGTGTTGAAAGGCATCAGTCTAACTGTTGTAGAAGCGTGTTAGCACCTGCTGTAAACTGATAATACGCGAGTGTGTACTGGACTCTGGAACTCTGTGCATTTTGTCTTCCATAAAGTCTTGCAGAGATATCACTGGAAGCACTCACATCCGTCAAATATCCACACTCATGCTCATAAATTAAGGATAATTGCAGAGTGTGGTGCCACACCTCGTGGCACTACACAACACTGGCGCTAATAGGCTAGGTACATAGGGATCACATACTACACAGATCTGTAAGTCCGCGGTATTGGTGATAAGTTGAGAAAACCGCCCTCAAACACATGTGCCACAAAACGCCACTGTTTCCTGCGCATGTACTCCGATATCAATATGGGATATGATCACCATGCACTCGTACACAGGCCGCACAACGGGTTGGCAACCTCTGGATCAGGTGGTCGAGCAGCTGCTGGGGTATGGCCTCCCATTCTTGTATCAGTGCCTGTCGGAGCTCCTGAAGTGCCGTAGGGGTTTCAAGACGTGCAGCTATACGTCGACTGAGAGCATCCCAGACGTCCTCGATGGGGTTTAGGTCTGGAGAACAGGCAGGCCACTCCATTTGCCTGATATATTCTGTTTCAAGGTACTCCTCCACGATGGCAGCTCGGTGGGGCAGTGCGTTATCATCGATCAGGAGGAAAGTGGGACCCACTGCACCCCTGAAAAGGCGGACATACTGGTGCAAAATGATGTCCCAATACACCTGACCTGTGATTGTCATGCAGGGGTGTACGTGCACCAATCGTAATCCCACCACACACCATAAAACCACGACCCCCATACAGGTCCCTTTCAAGGACATTAAGGGGTTGGTATCTGGTTGCTGGTTCACGCCAGACGAAAACCCAGCGAGAATCGCTGTTCAGATTATACCTGGACTCGTCTGTGAACATAACCTGGGACCACTGTTCCAATGACCATGTACTGTGTTCTTGACACCAGGCTCTTCTGTGACCAGGGGTCAGTGGAATGCACCTTGCAGGTCTCCGGGCGAATAAGTCATGTCTGTTCAGTCGTCTGTAGACTGTGTGTCTGGAGACAACTGTTCCAGTGGCTGCGGTAAGGTCTCGCGCAAGGCCTCCTGCAGTACTCCGTGGCCGTCTGCGGGCACTGATGGTGAGATATCGGTCTTCTTGTGGTGTTGCACACTGTGGACATCTCGTACTGTAGCACCTTTACACGTTTCATGTCTGCTGGAATCGTTGTCATAATCTTGAGATCACACTTTGTGGCACACAGAGGGCCCGTGCTACGAACTGATGTGTTTGACCAGCCTCCCGTCGCCCTAGTATTCTAACCCTCATAACGTAATCAATATGTGTTCTTTGAGCCATTTTCAACACACAGTCACCATTAGCACGTCTGAAAACGTTTGCACGCTTACTCGCTGCACCACACTCTGACATGCACCAACAGACCTCTGCGTTTGTGGACTGCTGCCAGCGCCACCGTGCGACGACCGCAGGTCAAATAAATCGCATGGTCGTACCCCGAGGTGGTTTAAACCTGCAAACCGCCCACCAGAGCGTTGTTGCACCATGTATCAGCATTATCCTTAATTTATGAGCATTAGTGTAGTTGTGTGCGTATGAAGTGGAACGACGCAGAAAGCTAATCGCAAATAAGACGATGCAGACTGAATTTCGTTGGAAGAATTCTCAAAAATTGTAGCCCATCCAGTCTGGGATCCATATCAGATAAGACTGATAAAGAAAGATACAAAGAAGAGCAGTGCATTTCGTTACAGTTTCATTTCGTAAGAACGAAAGTGTCGTGGAGATATTCAGCCAACTGCAGTGGCAGATGCTATAATGAAGGCATTGTGTATCATGGTGTGGCTTGCTGTTAAAATTTTGAGAGAGCACGTTCCTAGAAGACTCAGTCATTACATCGCTTCTCCTGGTTACATCTCTCGAAAAGATCATGAAGGTAAAATTAGAGGTTCGAGCCCACACGGAGATTTACCGGCAACCGTTTCCCCGCGACTGGAACAGGAATGGGGAGAAGTTGCAGAGAACGCTCTGCCACACACCGTAAGGTGCCTTTAGGAGTATGTACAGTATATACGTAGATGTCTACAATTCTGTTCCGCGTCTTCTAGTAAAGAATATACCTGTATACGGGATAGCCAGACAGACTTGCGACTGGAACGAGAACTTCCTGACATTATTGTTAGCACTTCGCTACACTACCAAATTGACCAGTTCTTAACGGCTCAGGATGTGCGCTGTCAATCGGTTTCTTCTTTTAGTCAAGTTGTGCTATAATTTTTTTTTCTCTCCGATGCAGTTCTGTATCTGTTCATTAGTTATCCACACTGCTCAACAAATTTTCGGGGCAACATTTCAAAATCCATTCATGTCTTGTATGTACTCTTTATAGTTCATGTTCAGTTCCATATAACAGTACATTCCACATTCCAGTCAATACTTTCAGAGAAGACTTCCTAACGCTTGACATTATTTTGCACCTAATATTTATCTTCTTCAGAAACTTCTCTTCTTGTTACTGCAGTACTTCCTGCACGTCCCCTGTGTAGCCCCCTCCTGGAGATCCGAATGGGGGACCGTTTTACGTTGGAAATTTTTTATTCAAGAAGATTCCATCATCTTTCACTTAAGCCTGAAAATGAGTCCGTGATCAGATTGTGGCATTCTATTTTACAGATCCGTGTGGATCACTTAAACTTTTACACTTCAGTATTACCGGTTTCGGCTACTGCCATCTCCAGATGATAAAATATTCTGTTGTAGGTGTCAACGTCAAATTATGTATCTAGATACATAGTGCTTCATTCGTCATTAAACCATGTAGTACAACCGCATGTCCTTCCTCCTGTGATTTCGCCTTGTTTTAATCCATGCAACAATACCAACATACCAATGCTTTGTTAAATAGTGTTCCAAGGACAGATCAGTCATCCAGACTTCTGCCCCAGAAACTACTCAAAAGCCTGCTGCCGCTCTTCAGGAATCGTAAGTCGGTCTTGCCTCTACACTGATATTTCTCCGATGTGTCTGCATCTTCCGTGCGGCTATCTATATCGCTGAGGGGCGGAGTCCACCCAATGGTGAAAATTCCGTGGCTCGCTGTCGCTTTTAAATTTATGATTAGTTTATTACCTTAGTCTGGCAACTTGTATAACAATAATTTTTTCATAAACTGACAGTATTAAAAAGTTGCTTAAAGAGGAACAACTAATCACAGTTTATGTTTTAATTATTTAATTAAAAATGCACCAAGACCAGGTGAGCTTAGAAAATGCATCTTTATATGTCTTTTACATGGCTGACTGTTGAAGTCCTTTCCAGGTCTATTACTGTACGATGCCCTGAGATGGTTCTAAAATGCATAATGAATGTGATAAAATCTATACAGCTTTCTTATGCAGGTATTCGGAACTCTGATGTACGTCAGTTACGTCCAGTACGATTCCAGGATGAGTAAACTTCCTGCGAACGTCGCATTTTTATGTGAAGAACGCTTAATATGCACTGTGTAAGGTTAGGCACCTCCTACTGACATGAATAAACTATTTTTAAATTACCAGATAGTTAGGGAGGTAGTCTTAACTTCAATGTGTCATGCTTGCTTTCAAGATTATGTGTCTTGTCTCTATAGCACTATTCTACAAGCCTCATATCATTATTATTCTCTCACGAAATTAAACTATTTAGGTTGCTGAATTGAACAATTTGCAGCCGTTCAAAGCCATTTTAAATTGTTGCTAGTAGAGTTAATATCTATTTTCATAATTTTTTCTAGTTTGGCAACTGTCACAGTCAGTTCGACTGCTGCACCTTCAACGTAGAGTGAGCTACTGTTTCTGTAACGACGGTTGCCATTAAAACTCTACTTAGTCTCATCACGCCACTTGTCCACGTGGTCAACTGTGACTGCGCACAGTCAACTCACCAATTCTACAGGGTGCCCCAAAAATGTTACGACAAACTTCGATGGATTGCAGGGAGTGTCTTGAGGTACAATTCGAGGGTGGTTACCTGTGTCCAGCAACGACATCCAACGACACTACAGAATGTCGAAGTTGTAGGCTATGGCGCCTGCAACTAGGCCGCCCCTTCTGCAGCAAATGTGACTCAGTAAACTGACGACCTGTAGGCAGAATGGCTCGCAATGCCGTTTCTTGGTCAATGATCGCTACTGATTGTCACGATCGCCAGTGGATAAGACAGACCTAGCTGCTGTGTAGAACGACCTTGTCTCCTATGAATGCGATGCTTCGTTCCCTCGGTGGAGGACGGTTTTGGACACGGGTTTCTATATGCATTTTATTTTTCTACTATATACCGAAATACATTGAGATTTTAAAGGGGCTCCGGAGAAAAATAAAAAGCGAATGGAAACCAGTGTCCACAATCGTAATCCACCGAGGCAACGAAGCATCGCATTCATAGGAGACAAGGTCTTTCTACACAGCAATTAGCTCTATCTTCTTCACTGGCGATGGTGGCAATCAATCGTAATCATTGAACAAAAAACGACATTGCGAGACTGCTGCCGAAACTGTGGTCTTATGGCAGTTGTCGGAGCCTAAAACTTCGACGCTGTGTAGTGTCGTTGGATGACGTTGCCAGATACGGGTTCCTATCCGAGATTTGTTCCTCAAGGCACCCTCTACATCCCCTCGAAGTTAGCCACAACATTTGTGAACGCGCTGTGTAGTGCTGTTACGTATATTAACCTCCCTTCGTCTCTTGGACCTGAATTTTCTTCTTAACTCGCTTCTTCAGGAAATACAGTTGTATTTAGCGGTATTCATGTGCCTTCAGGTCCCGCATTACTTAATACGTGCACGATGTCTTATACCAACACCACTCGACTTTCTCAGACGCTCTGCTACGTCTCGTGAGTATTGCATTGTAATTCGCGCTCTGTCCATTGTAAGATGCAATCTTTCATATTCTTAACCCGCCACATCGATCTTTCTGTTTCAGCGTGCATGAGACAAGCAACGAGGGCGGAGGCATCGAGGATGGTGGTTATGGCGTCGCTGGCGGCTATGGGGGAGGATACGGGAGCGGTTATGGCCGCAGTATGCGAGTCCTCAGTCACTACTAAGCGCAGTCTCGGCCCATAATTGGAAACGGGTTGCCTGCCTTACGCCAACCATGAAGTCCACCATTAAGTGCTTGGTGCCACTTGGCCTAGGGCATCGCTGTGTTTGTCACCCCCTTGCGACTGAAGAAAATCAAGCGCGCCTGCATTCTGTTGCTGAAAGATCTGTCAGCAATGGACGTAGAACATTCTCGAATCAAACCAAAGTCTTATACTCTAGTTTAGATTTTCGTACGCCGCTTGCAATGCAAAGCGTTGCGATACCTCATCACTTAGCATTATGCTCGCAACTTGTAGCTCTCTTTGCCCACTGGGACACTATTTGCAGTTCGAGTGTAGAAGCACGTTGTTAATGCCCTTTTTCATATCAAATAACCCTTAGACTGAACTGTTCCTCGTATTGTATTTGTATGTGTTTTGTTGTTAATATTATTTTTCAGTTGTTGTTATTGTTTAATTGTTTCATACTTTATAAGAGTTGTTGTATTGTTGACTTTATCACTGTGATTATATTATTGTTATTATTTTTCTTAATGAGACAAGCACTGCTATAAGATGTACATACATAGTCACTAACACGCTGTTACTACATTTAATGAATTTTTTATAATTTTATTATTTTTCTAATAAAATATTTTTGAACAAAAATTATTATCATTAAATCAAATAACGTTATGTTAAATGTAATTGCTGTATATGTATCCTTGTTAAGTAATCTTCGCTCCTTCTCTCAACATCTAGGTAACGCAAAAAAAGTGATCTGACTTTTTTCCGAATGAAAGAAGACAAACTAAAAAGCAAATATTGCTGTATTTTTGGGAAAAGGGAACAAGTTTTTACTTGCCGGTATTATATTTACCCTTGAAGCTGATATGAGTCAGCATGAGAAATAGATTTTAACCGTGGTTCTCTACTGCACGACGCCATCCTAAAGTTTCAAAGACTACCTCCGCAAAATAAATGCTATACTGGATAATGCATTGCATGCAAAGCTATCAGAAGATGCTCTTGTTGGCAGAGCAAGACTACTAAAAAAGAAAGAGAAAAAAAGCATGTGCCGATTTCTCCTTGTATTTAGTCCTAACCTTCTCTGCATCTCCAGCAAGAGATAATTTTAGCGCTAAATTAATATGTAAATTGAATCAGGTATCTTTATGTAGTAGTGCTGACACCTTCTATTGTATTTACAGCTCTTATTTTATTTGCAATCGAGTTCGGTGTTACATGACACCGTCTTCAGGCCCTTCTATACCAGGTCACCACGAGTACGCTGGGTAATCGCCGTTATACATTTTTTACAGGGTACACAAAATCGATGTCCGCTGTAGTGAACTTTTTTCCACCTATGCTGTGAACAACGACAGCACATCAAGATGTACCCTGCATGAGATGTGTAATGACAAATTCACGGCGTTCACATGATCACCTGGTAACATATACGGGCCTGAAGATCATATGTTGCAGCACCGAAATCGACTGCAAACAAAATAGCACCTGTAAATACAGATAACGTTATCATCCCTACTATATAATGATGTAGTAATACCGTCTTTCGATGATCTGCGCTACCTGAAGTTGGATTTACGCAGAAACTGAAATTGCGTTTTATTGACAAATATTACACCGAGAAAGAATGTTTGAATTGACAACCTTTCCTTAGAGACCAAAATAAAACTCCCTGTTCTGGCCACAGATTGACTAATCGCCATCGACCGACCCACGTGTCATCCTCAGCCAATTGCATCATATGGATGCGGTATGGAGGGGCTTGGCGGTCTACACACTGATTTCTCGGCCGCTGTCTACTTTCCAGTCCTTGGAGCCGCTACTTATCACTCAAGTAAGTCGTCAGTTGGTATCACCAGACTGAGCGCACGCCCTTCCAGTTCTCCTATCGAAGGGAAATCACTCGCAGTATCGGGAAGCGAACCACTGTCCTTTGCTTAGCAGTCAAACACGTTGACCTCCGAGCTGCGAAGTGGGACTAGCCTGCGGAGAGCTGGTACAGTCTTTATGTGCGTTTATAATTTCTCTCTTTCTATTGCGGAGTCCATGTGAGTTTTAGATAACTGAGGCTATTTTTTCATAGTGTTTTATTTAGGAATACTGTTGATGTTTTCAAATAATGAACCGTTAGTGGCGACAGAATAAATGTATTGAACGTTTGTACTTAATATTATTTTTAGGAGACAGTGACTGGCTCTTTTGTTTTGAAATTAATTATTTTCACTGACGCAGGCACATGAATGCGTTTCTGCTAGGGATAAGTATAGGCCACCATTGGCCATCATCTGCACAGTAGAAGCAGCATCAGGATGGGCTCCAAGTAATGCTTTCTCAGCGAGGAAGATTTTCTGAGCCTGGCAAAGCATTACTTGGAGCCCATCCCGATGCTGCTTCAGTGTTGTGACCCGTCTTTGGTGTGACAATATTCGGAACGGTACAGTGGTTGCCGCCAAGGAGCCATCCTTTTGGCTGGGGTAGTAGTATCCATGACTTGAACTGGTTTTAGATAAATAAATACGCATTATAGTACATTTACGTGGTTCGTAATGCCGTCATTTAAATACAGTAAAACTTATTTTGCGAGACGCTTTCACCAAGTAGTGGAACAGACTTTTTCCGCAAACAATAGTTGATTTTATTCAGAATTCCAATGCAGTGTATTATTCCCCATTCTTTCAGCTACAAAACCCTGTTTTACAACAAAAAATGGCTCTGACCACTATGGGACTTAACATCTGAGGTCATCAGTCCCCTAGAACTTAGAACTACTTAAACCTAACTAACTTAAGGACAACACACACTTCCACGCCCGAGGAAGGATTCTAACCTGCAACCGTAGCAGTCGCACGGTTCCGAACTGAAGCGCCTAGAACCGCTCGGCCACCGCGGCCGGCGTTTTTCAACACAATCTCTATCCAATGTGATGACTTTACGCCACCTTTCTGGCATTGTGCCATTCTACTGGTCAACATTGCAGCCAACGTCGTGCTGCATCAATAACCACCCAGACATCCACGTGCTGCTTCTCGAGGAGTTCATCCTTCATTGGACCAAACAGATGGAAGTCGGTAAGTCCAAGATTGGGGCTGTAGGGTGGACGAGGAAGAACAGTCAAATGAAGTTTTCTGAGCTCCTCTCTGGCGAAGCCTTTCATTTTTATGCAGAAGGAGAAGTTCGTTTGAATTTTTGTGGCGACGAACACGCTGAAGTCGTTTCTTCATTTTCATGAGGGTATAGCACTACACTGCAGGATTGATCGTTGGACCTCGAGGGAGGTCGTCAAACAGAATAACCTCTTCAGAGTTTCAGAAGACCGTCTCCACGACTTCATCGGCTGAGGGTGCGGTTTTCAAGTTTTTCTTCGGAAAAGAGGTGCCGTGGCGCCACTCCAAGGATTGCCGTTTTGTTTCGGGACTGAAGTGGTGAACCCACGTTTCATCACCTGTGACGATGTTCGACAGAGCATTGTGACATTCAGCCTCGTAACGCGCAAGCAATTCCGCACAAGTGGTTTTTCGCTCCTCTTTATGGTTTTCTTTTAGGCGGCTAGCAACCGTGCAGGCACACACCTTTACCCCAACTGGTGGCCGAGTGTGTCAGCACTAACAACAGAGACATCCAGTCGGCCGTCGACGTGTTTGCGTGTGATCCATCGATGAGAGTGTCCACACGTTCCAACATTGCAGGAGCCACATCTGTGATGATGCGTTGCGATAATGACAGATGCCTCTCCCGACGACTCACCGTTCTTTTTTTCACCGCCAGGTGTCCATAAACATTCTGCAAGAGCGATGCTCTGGTCCTCTGCCAAAAGAAACTCAATGACATCTCCCTGCTTGGACCGAACCTCCGTTACGGACGCCATGAATGCTACGTTAGCGACGCCAATTATCGGAATTTTATCAAACTATAGTGGCTGAAGCAAGAAAATTCCTCGATGCTCCATATCAAATTCTGAATGACTGAGGAAAAAAGTGCTGTATTACGTATTGAACGTTCCTCTTAAACACGCATTAGAGCAGCTGTTGGTAGTTCGTTATCTTCTTTAAAAACATTGACATTATAATACAGGAAAAATGTAATGATAGGAATATAAAAGTGGAAATAGAAAAATGAAGTAAAAAGTTAAGCAGTGTCTAAGACAGTGGGTAGCAATACAGAGACATGTTGTTGTTGTTGTTGTGGTCTTCAGTCCTGAGACTGGTTTGATGCAACTCTCCATGCGACTCTATCCTGTGCAAGCTTCTTCATCTCCCAGTACCTACTGCAACCTACATCCTGCTGAATCTGCTTAATGTATTCATCTCTTGGTCTCCCCCTACGATTTTTACCCTCCACGCTGCCCTCCAGTACTAAATTGGTGATCCCTTGATGCCTCAGAACATGTCCTACCAACCAATCCCTTCTTCTGGTCAAATTGTGCCACAAACTTCTATTCTCCCCAATCCTATTTAATACTTCCTCATTAGTTATGTGATCTACCCGTCTAATCTTCAGCGTTCATCTGTAGCACCACATTTCGAAAGCTTCTGTTCTCTTCTTGTCCAAACTATTTATAGTCCGTGTTTCACTTCCATACATGGCTACACTCCATACAAATACTTTCAGAAATGACTTCCTGACACTTAAATCTATACTCGATGTTAACAAATTTCTCTGCTTCCGAAACGCTTTCTTTGCATTGCCAGTCTACGTTTTATATCCACTCTACTTTGACCACCATCAGTTATTTTGCTCCCCAAATAGCAAAACTCCTTTACTACTTTAAGTGTCTCATTTCCTAATCTAATTCCATCAGCATCACCCTACTTAATTCGACTACATTCCATTATCCTCGTTTTGCTTTTGTTGATGTTCATCTTATATCCTCCTTTCAAGACACTGTCCATTCCGTTCAACTGCTCTTCCAAGTCCTTTGCTGTGTCTGACAGAATTACAATGTCATCGGCGAACCTCAAAGTTTTTATTTCTTCTCCATGGATTTTAATACCTACTCCGAATTTTTCTTTTGTTTCCTTTATTGCTTGCTCAATATACAGATTGAATAAAATCGGGGAGAGGCTACAACCCTGTCTTACTCCCTTCCCAACCACTGCTTCCCTTTCATGTCCCTCGACTCTTATGACTGCCATCTGGTTTCTGTACAAATTGTAAATAGCCTTTCGCTCCCTGTATTTTACCCCCGCCACCTTTAGAATTCGAAAAAGAGTATTCCAGTCAACATTGTCAAAAGCTTTCTCTAAGTCTACAAATCCTAGAAACGTAGGTTTGCCTTTCCTTAATCTTTCTTCTAATATAAGTCGTAAGGTCAGTATTGCCTCACGTGTTCTATTATTTCGACGGAATCCAAACTGATCTTCCCCGAGGTCGGTTCTACCAGTTTTTCCATTCGTCTGTAAAGAATTCGTGTTAGTATTATGCAGCTGTGGCTTATTAAACTGATGGTTCGGTAATTTTCACATCTGTCAACACCTGCTGTCTTTGGGATTGTAACTATTATATTCTTCTTGACGTCTGAGGGTATTTCGCCTGTTTCGTGCATCTTGCTCACCAGATGGTAGAGTGTTGTCAGTTCTGGCTCTCCCAAGCTCGTCAGTAGTTCCAATGGGATGTTGTCTACTCCCGGGGCCTTGTTTCGACTCAGGTCTTTCAGTGCACTGTCAGACTCTTCACGAAGTATCTCATCTCGCATTTCATCTTCATCTACATCCTCTTCCATTTCCATAATATTGTCCCCAAGTACATCGCCCTTGTATAGACCCTCTATATACTCCTTCCACCTTTCTGCTTTCCCTTCTTTGGTTAAAATTGGGTTTCCATCTGAGCTCTTGATGTTCATACAAGTGGTTCTCTTATCTCCAAAGGTCTCTTTAATTTTCCTGTTGGCTGTATCTATCTTACCCCTAGTGAGATAAGCCTCTACATCCTTACATTTGTCCTCTAGCCATGCCTGCTTAGCCATTTTGCACTTCCTGTCGATCTCATTTTTGAGACGTTTGTATTCCTTTTTGCCTGCTTCATTTACTGCATTTTTATATTTTCTCCTTTCATCAATTAAATTCAATATTTCTACTGTTACCCAAGGATTTCTACTAGCCCTCATGTTTTTATCTACTTGATCCTCTGCTGCCTTCACTACTCCATCCCTCAAAGCTACCCATTCTTCTTCTACTGTATTTCTTTCCCCCATACCTGTCAATTGTTCCCTTATGCTCTCCCTGAAACTCTGTACAACCTCTGGTTTAGTCAGTTTATCCAGGTCCCATCACCTTAAATTCCCACCTTTTTGCAGTCTCTTCAGTTTTAATCTACTGGTCATAACCAGTAGATTGTGGTCAGAGTTCACATCTGCCCCTGGAAATGTCTTAGAATTTAAAACTTGGTTCCTAAATCTCTGTCTTACCATTATATAATCTATCTGATACATTTTAGTATCTCCAGGGTTCTTCCATGTATATAACCTTCTTTCATGATTCGTAAACCTACACTCGAATTCCAGTCACCCATGACTATTAAATTTTCGTTTCCCTTCACTATCTGAATAATTTCTTTTATTTCATCGTACATTTCTCCAATTTCTTTGTCATCTGCAGAGCTAGTTGGAACTTGTACTACTGTAGTAGGTATGGGCTTCGTATCTATCTTGGCCACAATAATGCGTTCACTATGCTGTTTGTAGTAGCTTACCCGCATTCCTATTTTCCTATTCATTATTAAACCTATTCCTGCATTACCCCTATTTGATTTTGTGTTTATAACTCTGTAGTCACCTGACCAGAAGTCTTGTTCCTCCTGCCACCGAACTTCGCTAATTCCCACTATATCTAACTTTAACCTATCCATTTCCGTTTTTAAGTTTTCTAACCTATCTGCCCGATTAAGGGATCTGACATTACACGTTCCGATCCGTAGAACGCCAGTTTTCTTTCTCCTGATAACGACATCCTCTTGAGTAGTCCCCGCCCGGAGATCGGGGACTATTTTACCTCCGGAATATTTTACCCAAGAGGACGCCATAAACATTTAATCATACAGTAAAGCTGCATGCCCTCGGGAAAAATTATGGCCGTAGTTTCCCCTTGCTTTCAGGCGTTCGCAGTACCAGCACAGCAAGGCCGTTTTGATTATTGTTACAAGGCCAGATCAGTCAATCATCCAGACTATTGCCCTTGCAACTCCTGAAAAGGCTGCTGCCCCTCTTCAGGAACCACACGTTTGTCTGGCCTCTCAACAGATACCCCTCCGTTGTGGTTGTACCTACGGTACGGCTATCTGTATCGCTGAGGCACGCAAGCCTCTCCACCAACGGCAAGGTCCATGGTTCATGGGGGGGGGGGGGGGGGGGGGGGGACAGAGACTTAGGCTCGTGGATTCCGTGAGAAGTAAAGAGATGGCTACCGTTGTTTCAAGAGGTGAATGCTCTCGAAACGGAGGATGTGTCTAATATTTGTGAGTCGTTAACGCAAGCCTGCGTGATTGCGAGCCACTCACTGTTACCCGACTGAAACACCAGTGGGAAGGAGGAGAGATAATAGTGTAAAACTTCTGACCACCAGGCCTTGCACCAATGTCATTGATTTAATTCCATTCTCTGCAGTGTCTCAATGGAGTGAGGACACATGTTCCGTTGTTGACTGAGATACGTCCGTCATATGGTGAAGTTCAGCTCGACGTCCTCTTGATACTATGTGGTATGTGTCAACACCGGTCTTCACCCTCTCCCTTCACTCATCATCGTCAGTCTTCTAACACGTTGGTGGGACCGGACACGGACTCCTCCCGCGTGCCAACCTCTTCATCGCACAATGGCTATTACTGCCAATGTCCTCAGTTATTTGTCGGATATATTCTAACATCTGCTTCCCCTATGATTTTTAACCTCTATCGCTTGCTCTAGTACTAGGGAAGTAGGGAAGTCATTCATTGATGTCTTGACACATGTGCTATCATCTTGTCCCTTCTTCTTGTCAGATATTTCAGATACTAATTTCGTTGCCTGTTCTGCGGAGAACCACCTCATTTTTTATCGCTCCATCTAACTTTCAGTATCCTTCTATAGCACCAAATTTCAAACTCTTCGATTTTATTCTTTTCCGTTTTTCCCCAGTTCATGATTCACTTCTCACTGACGTATATTCCCATAACTTTCTTCCTCAAATTAAGGTGAGTGCTTAATACCAGCGTTCTTCTGGCCAAGAACGCCTTCTTTGTCTTTGACGGTCCGTTATTTATGTCTTATTTATTTAGTCTGTCGTGTGTTATTTTTATTTCAAGGTAGTGGAATTCAACCAATTCATCTACTTCGTGCGCCCCAACTTTGATGTTATCAGTAATCTCATTTCTGCTACTCCTCAATTCTTCTGTCATTTTACTGTCGACTCCCAATCCATATTCTCTGCTCCATGGCATCAGCATCTCATATCGCTGAATCCTTTCACCCTGCATTTTAATTCCTTTAATGAACCTTTTATTTACTGCGTTGCTTCATCAACGTACAGGTTGAACAACGCTTCGACCTTTCTCTTCCATTCCTTTTATTCCTTTCAGGTTCTTACACATACGTATTGTATTTTACTCGCCTTTTTCTCTAGCTTACAGGTCACGAAAATTATCAACGGCCGGGAGAGAAGTGTGCTGACCACATGCCTCTCCTCCGCATCCAGTTACGCCTAAGGGCTGAGGATGGCACGGCGGCCGGTCGGTGCCGCTGGGTGTTCAAGGTGTGTTCTGACGTTGTTTTGTTTTTTGTCTAACTTACTCGTCTCTACTTTTCTGAGAATGTCGAACATCTTCCTCTATTTTACATTATCGAACGCTTTTTCAAAATCGCCAGATCTTTTGAATGTGTCTTGATTTATCCTAAGTCTTGCTTTTATTATCAACCGGAAGGTCAGTATTGCCTCACTGGTGCCTTTACCATTCCTAAAGCGAAGCTGCTCGTCACCCGAGTTCATCCTCAATTTAATTTTCTATTCTTCTTTATATTACTCTTGTCAAGAACTTGGATGCTTGAGATATTAAGCTGACTGTGCAAGAGTTGTCACTCTTATGTACCCGTACAACTGTCGGGATTGTGTAGATGATATTTTTCCGAAAGCCTGGTGGTATACATTGTACATACTAACTTGAGTAGTCGTTTGGTTGCCATTTCCCCAAATGACGTGAGAAATTCCGAAAGAATGTTACCTGTAGCTTTGTCTGCCATTAATCAACACCAAAATAAAATCAAACTTAACACATACTCATTACAGTTATTGTCACTATGAAATGACACAGTCTCATAAGTATTAGTCATCCATCTGAAATATCGTCTAGTGGACATCTCTCCCAGTGTTGTTTATGCCTTCTGCCTTGTGTTTTTTGTCTATCGTCGTTGAACACAAAGACTCAGCACTGAACATATAGTCATCATAGTTGCCTTCATTAACTATAAAGATGCATTTAAGACACGACTGTCAGACGCCTCGAAAGAACGGGCCATTACGTCTAGAGAAGAGGCTCGTTTTCTGTTAGGTGGTCGAATCTACCTCTCGTGCTCTCCGAGACAACAGTACCAGAATAATCTTTCTTTCTCAGTTGTGTCCGTTTTTGCCTGTTGCTCCTACTGCTTGGAACAATTTTGAAGAAAATACTAAAGTCATTGCTGTGCCATTTAAAGAATGTAGGACGTTGTGTTTAGGCAAAAAAGCATTCATGATATCCTAAAGAAGCAAACTCACCTTTCTCTTAACTGCACAATAAAGTGTCGGTTATTGAAACTATTGCCACACTAACGACCAGCCATGACTTCGCAAGGTCTTTTCTGGCGTAGTGGTAATGAATTAAATACCTTCCTCGTGAAGGGGTCAATCTATTATTGAAAACCGTTCCAAAATCCCTATAGTACTTCGTGAAATTAGCTTTCACATACAGACAGAAAAACTCGGCGGGGGGAGCATAATTTATAATATGTGTAGATGATGCAGCAACAGCGTCCAGAGAAAGCGAGATGCGGCGTTCAGAACGCCTGTTGCGAAGAACTCAGCAGAACCGAGGCTACCAGAGATTGTGAGCGGTTGGACGCGCCGCTTTCTAGGCGCACAGAGTGTGGACGGGATGCCTGTCTGCGTGGCCTCTCTCCTGGATAAGAAGAGCAGCGTGAGAAAGCGCGGTCTGTGTGGCGACGACCGCAGTACACTAGGCGCACGGTGCACACCCTGTCTGTGACTTTTTACAGTTCTTCAACAATTATATGAAATACTGAAAATTGAGTTTTTGTTGCCCCTAGACGCCGTTAGATGGGCAACCTGAAATGGGGACTGGGTGCCCCTGTGACGGTTTTAGCCATTTAGTGATACACGAGAGGCGTTAAATAACTGACGCACCACATTTTTTTCTGGATTCAAGGTGATTTAATTCAAGATTCCAACATACCACGTTATTCTCTACTCTTTTGGATACAAAATCCTATTTTTCAACATAATCACCATTCGAGGGTCGGCCGCTGTGGCCAAGCGGTTCTAGACGCTTCAGTCTGGAACTGCGCTGCTGCTACGCTCGCAGGTTCGAATCCTGCCTCGGGCATTGATATGTGTGATGTCCTTAGGTTAGTTACGTTTAAGTAGTTGTAAGTCTAGGGGACTGATGATCTCAGCTGTTAAGTCCCATAGTGCTTAGAGCCATTTGAACCATTGAAGGCGACGGCCTTACGCCCCCTTACTGGGATGGCCTATATGCCTGCATGGTATCACTCTACTGCTTGACGTCTGACCCAATGTCTCGCTGAATCAGTAACTTCACCATCATCCATATACTGACTCTCGAGGAGTTCATCCTTCATTGGGCCAACCAGATGGAAGTCGGAAGGTGCGAGATCCTGGTACGCGGGAGATCCGACAGGTTTGCGCGATTCGCCGTGCTTTATTCACTGCCAGATCTCCGTATACATTGTAACCTCCCCACCAAATATAAAATAATAATAATATGAATAATACTCTCATTTAGCGTAACTACCCAACAGTGAAAATATAACACAATCTGATAAATCTATAACCTTTCAATAATTGACAGTCAATTTAACCTGGTTAATTTTGGACGTCAGCAATGCCGCGTCATGGCCCTGATACATCATTCTGAATAAGCTGAAAAATCTTACCTTAATTAGGTCGCCGGATAACGCGTATATATCTGCTCCTATAAGAAATTTTCCTGGCGCAGCTAAGTGCAATGCTGGCCGATAGGTTTGTCTTATAAAAAAAGAAAGAACTGACTTTTCTTTTCAATAATCGGGATTGCCAAGGATTGGAGAAATTAGTGAATTCTTTAAATTGAGATAAATGTCAAAAGTTACTTTTTATGAGAAAGAGTATTATTAACAGATTTTTTTTTGAAACATTTCCATGGGACTTGATGTAACAATACTATATATGCGCGAGGCTGCTTTTACCTTATCCTACAACGCTCAGGCTCCGCCATCGCTGCACACGACCGGCCCAGCCAATACGATACACCAGACCACACTGCTCGCTAGCAACAACATACTGCTACTGCTACACAGTTCCTACTGCAGTCAATACTACTCTTTAGTCTCAGATTCTTTTCTAGCTTACATATCGCAGGCAGCGCGTGAGCAATACATCGAAATTACATCAGCTCGAGTGCGCTAGCAACAAGTTCTCTAATTATGGACCTCTTACATAACCCTCCACTGGGGGGGCAAAAATTTGGCAGCGATGGTGAGTCAATTGGACTTGCCATGAGCAACAAATTTTTCTATAATCTATTTAGTTTACTAAGGCTACATTCACAGAGTATATACATCATTGATAAGAGCAGAACATATTAAAAAATTAAATAGAGTGCACATGCACTGAGTACAAAACATATTCAGAAATGACAAAGTATATACGCAATGGGAACAAAATATATTAACAAAATAGAATGCACACGCACTGAGTACAAAACATATAATTTTACAAGAATTTAAATGCACTGTATAAGCCTTTACTATTTTACAGGAACTAGGAAAGGAATGGGAAGGATTGCATCATGGTTGTAGCACAGTAGGTTGCACGTAGCTGCACTGAAAGTCCATATCTTTCTACAGAAGCACAACACCAAGTTAGACAATCTGAAGTTCTCTTCCCTGAAGTATTTATCAGTGTAGCCAAGACACTGAAATGTTGTATTAATATTCAATGTTATCATTTTGGTAGTACATTAGGTACACCAAACAGTGGGACCATAATAACATCTCCATCGTTCAAGGTTGTGGACAGCTTGATATGTCAACACCATATTCTTGTAGAATCCATACTCTTACAGCAACGTAGAATTAGTGCAAAAACCAATATAGTGCTCCATGATCATGAGGATGGACAGGATAAACGGATATTGCAGTAATTAGGTCAGAAGGTGAAGGACACATTAAGTCTTATGCTAGTCGTCATAGAATTACACTAGTGTATCAACCGATATGAACAATATTGAGTATTATGAAACACTATTCATAACTCATCTGACTGAATCAGTGGCATTCATTGATCAGTTACAAAGTATTCATATAGTGTTACAAAACATTATTCAGTGTTATTCACAAGTCAATCAGTGGCATTCATTGGCCAGTTACAAAGCATTCATATAGTGTTACAAAACATTATTCAGTGTTATTCACAAGTCATCATTTAAAACAGGAGCTATTGAGTTACTGACATTCATTGGCTAGTTACAAAGTATTCATATAGTGTTACAAAACATTATTCAGTGTTATTCACAAGTCATTCAGTGGCATTCATTGGCCAGTTACAAAGTATTCATATAGTGTTACATAACATTATTCAGTGTTATTCACAAGTCATCATTTAAAACAGAAGCTATTGAGTTACTGACATTCATTGGCTAGTTACAAAACATTATTCAGTGTTATTCACAAGTCATCATTTAAAACAGGGGTCATTGAGTGTGGCATCAAGTTACTGGTCTTTATATACATATTATGTAAGTGACATAAGACATATTTAAAATGTAAGACATTGGAACTATTACTCAAGGTCGGTAGTCCAATAATACATAGACATAATGGAATCAATACACAGAAAATTTGCATTATCTTTAGGACTAAAAATATATCTTAAACTGGTAGCATTATTTAGTTGTATACTGGTAATAGTTGGGACTCGTAATAATTTTTTTTCTAGCAATGCATTGCAATGGGATCGATAATTAATTGCTGGGGCATGAAAATATTTGCTTTTGACTTATTGCTGGAAATAAGTGTTATTAACGTCATTCGTCATGAGTCAGCTGTAGCAAGGTTATGAAACAAGTACAGTATATGTGATCACATTCATAAATGATAGACAGAACTGGGTAAAACAATGCAAGTACTAGAACAGGTTAATAAGTAACAGGTTTCGTAAGTATCATGAAAAGCTTCTCCTGGAAAAAATACAAAGTGGATTATTGACCTGAAAGAAGAAATGCATGTTATGCTGAAAAGTAGTGAACTTCGAATTAACAGGTAATGAAACGTGTACTTAATATGTATGTACTCTAGCTGTCTTTTCCAAAACATTCAGTCATTATACTATGCGACATAAGACATACTGTCAAAAGGAACTGCAACAAACACTTAATTAACTACATAGCATTTCTTAACTAACAGTAAATATATAAACATCATTATCATCATCTGCAAAGGGAAACTTCATTGTTCATATTGGCATATTCTTCATATTACTATTCATCATCATTTATTATCATCTGCCAAAAATAGACACTTCATTATGCATATTCATATTACCATTTACTTCATACAACTATTCATTACCACTCATTACTTCATATAGTACAGAGTTTCTTACTTCTAGCATATTTCATCACTAAAATTAACATCTGTAGTTCTGTCTGACAGTCTGCATCAATCGCCTTGTATTCTGAAAGAAAAATAATTAGTCAAGACTGCTATCATACGATGTGTATAGTATATTCTGGTTAATGCTTGTTAATTCTGATCCATTTACTCTTCATGACAATATATTGCGTTTTCTTTCCTTCATTCTGATGGTAAAATTTCCATTTCATAGTAAACCACTGTGGTTGTTTAATTCATTTCTTTTACATAGTATTGCTTGCTGAAAAATGATGAATATGGATTAATATCTTGCATTTAATTCATGTACCCATTAAATAAAAACTTGTTTCTAGTAATATAATTAAGCATACAGCATAACATGACAGAAAACGTATTAGGTCAAAAACATAGACAGTTTTCAAGTGCAAAAAATGTACACACATATTGTAGTAGCAAGAAATGTAACATAGTCAAGATGTTGAGATATCATAATGCAAAACGTCAATGTCAACTGGTGTTTGTTACATCTTAAACATTTCATAGTGCATACAGACAAAAATTCTACTTTCGATAGGAAAACAATCATACATACACAAAATCGAAAATGTGCACGGTCTAATGTCTAACGACAAGAAAAGCGACCTGCTAACCTTACCTTGCCAGGCACTTGCCAAGAAAAAATATGATAATCATCAGTAAATAGTCACATAAATATAATTGCGTGAGTGGTCATATAAATATCAGGAAATGGCGGTACAGTGTGATAGATCGTAAAGTATGTTCATTCAATAAAGGGTTTAATATTGGAGACATGGTGATTGCCTTTGCTTTTTCTGGTTCTCAAAGTTTCAACATGTACCACATTGGGATGAGGAATGCTGCGAATTCCTTATGGACCTGCGTATAGAAGTTCAAATTTATTGCATCTGCTCTTTCCTCTGTTGGATAAATAATACGTGCGTATTAATATCTTCTGTCCAATGTGGAATTCAGGGCGTGTACAAGACTGTTTGTGCTGTCTTCTCCAGCGCTCTGCGGCACGTTTGATGTTGTTGAGCGCAATGTCAATTATTTCATGGTGATGTAGTCGACGAGATGTAGGAATAGATACTAATTCTTTAATTTTGTTAGGTGGTTCAACATTTTTCAGTATAACAGTCGGAGATAGCATAGTAGATTCATTTGGTATGGAGTTAATTACATCCTGGAATGAGAGTATGTGTGTATCCCAATCAATATGTCTTTTATGGCAGTACATTCTACACAGTTTACCAATTTCTTTCATCAGTCGTTCACAAGGGTTCGAAGAAGCGTGATACTTGGATATATAGATCGGAGAAATGTTTCTAGCTCGTAACATACGTGTCCATATCGCAGATCGAAATTGTGGTCCATTGTCGGAAATTACTTTCAATACATGCCCTACATGAAATAAAAAATGTTTTACAAATGCATTCGAAATAGATTTAGCAGTAGCTTTGCGCAATGGAGTGCAGGTAACAAATTTCGAAGTGAGTTCAACAGCGACAAAGATGTAGCAAAAACCTCTATTAGTTCTGGGAATCGGTCCAAAAATGTCTACAGCGGACATGTGTCTCAATTTAACAGGTACAATGGGTTGTAACGGAGGAATATGTGAAGTCGTGCCTGATTTAGCTTTCTGGCAGATTTTACATGACATGAAACTCGTCGAATACGGTTCTCCATGTTGGCATAATAACAATTCTGTCTCAGTATAAGAAAACATTTCCTGGCTCCATAATGTGTGTAACTTAAATGAGTATACCAAATTAATTTGTTAACAAGTTCGTCAGGAATACATAATAACCAGTTGCTGCCGTCAGGGTGATAGCGGCGGAACAGAATGCTATTGCGTACCGTGTAATGGTTTCTAATGGTAACGTTATTCTTATCTTGCCAAAGGTGTTTAATTTCTTTCCATACGTTGTCTTTACTCTGCTCGTGTGCTATGTCTCGTAATGACGATGAAATGAAATTTTCAAATGCGACATGTTGAATATACATGACGCTAGAATTTGCTTGGCAGAAGTTGGTTGCGATGTCTTGCTGATTGTTGCAGAGAGAACGGGATAGTGCGTCTGCTACAATGTTTTGTGTACCGGGAATGTGAACAATTGTAAAATTAAATTCCTGTAAATACAGTTTCCATCTGCTTAATCTGTCATGTGTAAATTTAGCGGAAAGTAAAAACTGGATAGCTCTGTGGTCTGTGTAAACGGTAGTATGTCTTCCATAAAGAAAATGCCTAAATCGGGTAAATGCCCATACAACACATAATGTTTCAAGTACTGTAACAGAATAATTGCGTTCAGCAGGTGACAGAATGCGACTTGCAAAGGCGATGTTTTTAATTACTGTATTACCGCCTTCTTCAATTTCCTGAAAAATGTGTACGCCTAAAGCTGTGTTAGAACTGTCGGTGGTAATGGAAAAATTTCTAGTGAGATCTGGGTGTGATAAAAGTGGTGCGTTCAACAAAGCTTGTTTCAGATTGACAAATTCAGACTGCGCTTGGCTATCCCAGGACCAAATAGTGTTTTTACACGTCAGTTGGCATAATCTAGGGGTGTCTAAAGCAGAGTAATGAATAAATTTACGTAAAAAGTTAATTAATCCCAGAAAGCTGCGTAGTTGTTTCTTCGTCGTTGGAACAGTAATGTCACGTAAAGCTTGAAGTTTTTCCGGGTCAGGCGCAATGCCTTCTGCTGAAATTACATGTCCAACAAATTTTATGGAAGTTCTGCCAAAGTGCGATTTGTTAAGATTAACTGTGAGTCCTTGTGCACGAAAAGTTTGCAACAGTCGTTCCAGAATCAAATTGTGTTCAGACCAGTTAGCTTCTGCAATAAGAATGTCGTCTACATACGTTGTGATTCTGTCTTTAAGTTCTGTCGGAAGTATAGTATTCAAACCGCGAATAAATGCTGCTGAAGAAATTGTTAAACCGAACGGTAATTTGCAAAATTGATAACAGTCACCAAAACAGAGAAATGCTGTGTACTTTCTGCAGTTCGGGTGGAGCTGAATTTGCCAAAATCCCGATTTCAAATATAATGTGGAATAAATAGTAGTACCATGAAATTTATATAGAAGTTCTTCTAGTGTTTGTGGGCGATCTGTTTCATTAATAATAATGTCATTGATGTGACGCGAATCAAGTACGAGGTCAAGTGAGCCATCCTTTTTCTTAACAATATGGAGCGGGTTTATGTACGGACTAACTGCTGGTTCAGTAATACCTTGGTCAAGCATAGCTTGCAATTCTTTCTTAACTTGTTCTCTGTGAATATACGGAATGGGATAATGTTTGGCTTTAAACGTGTCGTGCTGTTTAACTTGAAATTCGTACATGAAACCGGACATAGTACCAGGGATGTTGTCAAAAACTGGAGCTTGCTGCAAAAGAATTTTGCGTAGTTGCGTACGTTCGTCGTCTGTATTTGCGCTGCATTGTTTTACTTTATCACAAATCATCTGTATAACGTCATAGTCAGCTTCGTCTGGTGTATTATAATTGTGTACGTACGTATCGGTGAACAATGTCTAATGACAGTCTATGTTACGCGATGTAGAAATAACCTCTGTTCGATTAATTGTTTGTTCTTCTGCAGGTAAAGAGTGTTGAAATTCTAATTCCAGTTATACGTTTTCATCCTTTAACATTAAATAGGAATTTTGAAAGTCAATAATTGCGTCAAGTTGTACCAAAACATTCGTACCTAAAATAACGTCTGTTGTCAATAAGGGAAAAATCCAAAAATTTGAGTGGAATGTATGACCTGCAATACAAAATGATAAGTGTGTCTGAAATTTTACATCTACTCCTTTACCAGATACTGCTCCTTTTACTTTAGTTCTGCCTAATGGTAACTTAGGATAAGTATTCTCTTTGTTACATTCATTGAAGGTTTCTTCATTTATAACTGACATAGGTGATCCAGAATCGATTATTGCTGAAAATGTGGATGATCCAATCTTTACTTCAATGACAGGGTGGGAAATGGTTTTTTTGAATAACTGGTTTTTCATGCAAAAGAGTGTCTTTGATGTCGTCCAAAGTAATAACATTTTCGTGAATAACATTCTGCGTGTCAAAAGTAGTGCTTACGTTGTTGGAAGATGCAACCTTGTGGCGTCGCAACTAGTGCGAGCGCACAGTTTTCTATCAAATATTTACTGTGAAATGTAGACAGACTGTAAAGTAGCCATCAGATTAGCATATGTGCTGTAGCGGGCAGATTACCGGTGTCCGTTCGTCTGACGTCACGACCATATGGCATGTCTGTACCGTGAGAATGTAAGACCTGTGCGCTAACTAGCCGCGTGTATAACGTGGAACTTTCATCTTTAATAACTTCTAACTGAGGAACCTGAGGAAATTAAAAGTTAATATACTAGTTTCTGTTATGAATAAAAATAAGTCATCCAAATTTGAGCTTTGAAACCTGCATATTTTGGAAATTAGAAAAATCCTACAGAAAACGCAAATTTCTACAATTTTCGAGTCTAAATAAATACCATTATGTATAGATCACCTTCAGTGACCATCCAACTATGAAACAAAATCACCTTCCGTGCTTTTGTATTTATTTTGAGAATTTTACTTTTAGAAATTCACCTATAACTTTGTTAAAACCATAAATGTTTTGAATTTTTGTGAACAGTTATTTTATATGAGTAGGTGAGAGTGAATGAGTGTGCCTGAGTGAATGAAAGAGGGACATTCGCCATTCTTTGCAAATGTATAAAATCTAGGTTGGAACTCGCAAGTGTTCAGACGATGTAACCGTGGGAACAGAGTCGCCAGTGGTTCCCCATCTTAGTGAATGTCGGATGTCCAAGAGTGTATGGTATTGTACAAGCAGCCAGAACGTTCGCGAGTATTTAAATAATTTCTGGAAATAAAGTAAAGTCTAGTTTTCCTTTCGGTTTGTTAAATTATACAGTAAATTTTGTGTAACAAGAAATCATGACGTAAATGATTCAGAAGTCATGACTGGTGCGTGCTAGATTTTGGCGCGAGGCGCACCCAAAGAGTTAATTCTGATTGGCTGTGTGATGTGTGAGCCAATGAGATGCGAGGACGGTTAGCAGACTAGGAGAGTGAGTCGCGAGTGGATGAGGAGTCGCGAAGGAACTGTGATCGAGAAGAGACATGCTTGATGTGTCCTCGCGAATAATGTGTAAAATGAAGTCATAAAACGGCTTCATCGGTTCGGTACTGTGCGATTTGAGACTGGAAGAGTCCAGTAACGCGTAGTGTGAGTTTGAGCGAGTTGTGACTTTTCGTTCCGCGAAAGACGCGAGTAACTTTAATAATTAAAAGCGTGGCGGTACTTCGTAAACTTTTACTAAGTGCTTATGGCGAGCATTAACGTTAAAAAACGAACTATTATTGAACATCGACTGCAAACGTGTATGTTAGAAAATCGTCTGTGTTGCAGTTAAGTAAATTCCGTAACTTTGAAAGCTAATTCTGGCGGGGTTTGAGTGTGGATAGAATTGTGAACTGAACTTTCTTCAAACGTAGATTAGCGGGCTGATGATCAGGCTTAAAGACAATAAAGAGCTTAAATAGAATTACCAACTTCGCGTTCTCGTTTGAGTAAACAATTACTACCATTCCAATAACTCAATTTATTTAGGAAGATTGCTCATAGATTGTATTTCAGCAAACATGTATCGCGGCCTCCGGTGAGCGGCTATTAAATTGCAGTTTCTTCAACACTGCTTTTCTGCAATTTTTCCAGTAGCTGCTATCAGGAGAGGCGAGTGCAGCAACTACCTAAGAAACGAGGTAGGTGGATTTTCTTTCAGGGAAAGGAAACTGCGCGATAAGAGCCTGATCCGTCGCAAGTGGTGCATCGGCCGGGAAATAAAAATAGTAAATTCCAGTGAATTTAAAAAAAAAGCAGTAGTGACAATTACCGGACAATACAGAAGTGCTCGCTATGTGTAGGAACTGTGTAGCGTACAAATTGATATCGCCACGTGAATAGGAAGGACAGTGAAAGTGTCCGTGAACTGTAATGTGTTGTACGGAACGGAAGAATTTTTCGGTGACTACGCGCCGATTGGAATAGCAGTCTACGACGGCGTCTGGCAGACGACGAGCTACGGAGACTACGCAGAGGCGACGACAGCAGTGGCAGTTGGCAGCGCTGATTCGAGCGGGGGCCCGGAAACTGGTACAGCATTGCAGTGTATGGTGAACGGACCCGCAGTTTCATCTAGCAGCAACGCAGCACGCCGAAGCACAAAGTTAAGTACAGTGCTTTTGAAAACTTTGTGTGTTTGTGGAGTCAAACTGAGAAAAATGGCTGAGTTTCAACCAAGTGACAAAAAGGCGGAACTAAGTTGTGATAGTGGGATGGAGACAGGGGAAAATGACCCCATGAATTTTAGTTTAGACGTGTCTCAACCCAATTTCAGTAGTAGTTTGACTGATTCATCCTATGTTAATTATAGTTTGGAGTCAGATCCAAATATGTCAGTGCCCAGTGAGTTACAGTTACCCATGCCGGTAGTTAATGTTAATAGGGACATTGTATCAGCAAATGAGGGGGCGAAGGATAATGTCGCCAGTATGCTGATGAATCTATTAACTAAGATGAACGTGTTGGATTCCAATATGTCAAGTAAGATGGATTCCAGTATGTCAAAAATGGATTCCAGTATATCAAAATTGGAAACTAATATGTCACAAATGGAAACTAATATGTCAAGTAAAATGGATTCAAAAATGTCTAAATTAGGATCTGATTTAAGTAATGAGATGACTAAAATGGGCGCTGATTTAGATTCCAAAATATCCGATCTCAGAGACTGTTGGAAGCAAGATTTAGCAGTGCTCAGTAGTAAAGTAAATGTTGAAATACAGCAGGTTAAACTAGAATGTACAGAAAATATTGTTCAAGTGCAAAGTGAATTGACGACACGAATCGAACAGGTTACTGAGGATCAACAGCAATTTAAATCCCATGTTGATGCAGAATTAGATAAAGTATGTGAGCACATAAAAGTGGTAGAGAATTCCAATGAAATTAATCATGCCGCCTTAGAATGTAAAGTAAATGATACCAAAATTCGGTGTGAGAAACTTGGAGAGCAAGTTGTAAATAAGGTCAATAATTTAGAGACTCACATAAGCCATTTCAGTGAAAATGTGAATGAGCAACTTTGTGGGCATGAATGCAGACTAACCAAAGTAGAACAGTGTGTTTCTAACCATAGTGGTAGTATAATTTCCAGTGGAATAATTGAATCTACCGAGGTTGCGTATGTTACCCACAGACAGTTTTTAAAATTTGACCCAAGTAAGAACATGCACCCCAGAGAATTTTGGAACGATTTTGAAGACGTTTTGCCGAAAGTATGGAGCGATAAACAAAAGATAGGCTTTATCACTTCAAATTTGATGGGAGAGGCCAGAGTATGGGGGAATTTAGCCTCTGAAAAATACGCGAAATTGTCAGAATTTAAATTAGCGTTCTTTGAGGAATACTGGGGAAAGAGAAAACAGATGGATGTTCTTAATCGGTTCTGGTCGGGAGAGAAGTATGACCCCAAGAGAGAGGGCATCAAACGATTTGTTCAAAGGTGGGTAACAACTCTGTCCTACCTTAGTAATAAGTTAGAAACAGAACAGATCATATTAGGGGTAGAAAATAAGCTACCATGGAACTGGAAAACTAAGATCATATCTGCGCCCCGAGATAACATTGACAAGTTCGTACAGTATTTAGAAAGGATTGAATCCGTCCAAAAAGAAGAAGAAAACATGAGGAGGGAGCATCGCCCGCCTGCTAGGCAGAATGACAATCGCGCGGATGTAAACATTAATAGGATGGGTGTTCAGAGAGGCGGCGGATACCGTGGCAGTTCACGTGGTAGAGGAAGAACATATGTTAACAGGTTCAATGAACGCGAGCAGTATGACAGCGGCCGACAGATGTCAGGAGGTGAGGCGGTCAGCTGGAGGCATAGTGATGACGCACCGCGCTCGGAAAACCATTAATTGTCTACGAGTGTGCTGGCGATCGTAGGCAACAGCGTTTAAAGTTAAATCCGCTGGCAAAACCATTCATAAGAAAGCAGCCTGAACGACCACCTAACATAAATGTTGTTGCTACAAAATTTAGGGAGGATAACGTAAAACAGACAGAGATAGTAGCTTTAAGTCAAGTGGAGGTTAATGAACCAATTAACTGTAAGAATAATCATAAGAAGCCACTTATTGAAGAACTAAGTACTAGTTATAAGGGTAATAATCAGAAAGACATTATGCACAGTAAAACTAATGAAGAGCTGTCGGATAGGGGTGAGAACAGTAATAATGGCAGGGTTGTGACTGTGCTTGATAAGATAATTGATGTTGTAGATAGTTACGAAGAAGAGGATAGATTAGAGGAGGAGGTAGAGGTTAATGACGACGCCTTGGATAGGGTCGTAGAAAAGGAGGTTAATGAGAAAGAGGGGGAAACATTGGAAAAATGTTTTGACTTAGCAATAGTGGATAGGCTAATAGGAGCTGCCACTAGAATTGAGGGTGATAATAAGCATGAAATAAACCCTGTAAGTGTGAATGTGATTGCCACCCAAAAGACAGGCTTCGAAAGGAGAGAAATTGTGCAAGATTTATTGGAGGAAGCAGAACCCAAAATAAATAAAGAGTACTTAGGGCAACCGATAGTAGAGCTAAGAGTATTAAATGAACCAGTTAAATGTTTGATAGATACTGGATCGGAAGTCTGTGCAGTATCCCAGAACTTGGTAAATGAACTCCCTAACAGTAAACAGATTGTTAAGATGCCAGTAAGTGGCTTGAACATTGTAGTAGCAACCGGTAAGACTAAGAAGACAGTAAAACAGGAAGTGTTTCTACCCATAGCATTTAAGGAAGTAGAAATAAGACAGAACTTCTTAGTTATAAATGGACTGAGTGTAGACATATTGGTGGGGGCTGACTTTTTGAATAAATATGAAGGATGGGTGAATTTTTCTACCAATGATGTTATGGTAAAAATTAAGGGTAAACTAATTACTATACCTTTCATCGGTAAGCAGCTATGTGAGGATCCTGAGCAGAATGATTTTCCTATATGTATTTGTAAAACAGAGAAATTCTTGGAGGGCTATAATGAGTACGGTGGCAAAAAAGTAGAGGATCCGTCTGAGCTTGTGAGTGTCAGAAATAGGATCGAGGAGAAATTACTAGAATTAATTGATATTGATGAAGCAAGGAAAAACGATTTAAGACAAATACTAGTCAAACATGCCGAGGTTTTCTCAGATCAACCAGGGCTAGTAAAGGATTATGAGTGTTTTTTGACAGTGCAGAAAGACGCTCATTTCTTCAAAAAACCATTTGCAATCCCAGAAGTACATAAGGAGGCAGTACGTGACTTAATTCAAAATATGTTAGAGTGGGGAATTATTGAAAGGGCTGTTAGTGTGTACAATAACCCGCTAGTCATAGTTCCTAAGAAGGATGGCTCAATTAGACTAGTGTTGGATGCTCGAGCATTAAACAAAATAGTACTACCTGAGAGTGACCGTCCGGAGAATATTGAAGAACTGCTACAAAAGTTTAAAGGTGCTAAGTTCTTTACATCCATGGATGTGACCTGTGGATATTGGAACCTACCGTTAGCAAAGGAATCAAGAAAGTACACGGCTTTCTTATTCGAAGGTAGATGTTATCAGTATAAGGTGGTGCCGTTTGGTTTAAATATAAGTGTATGTGCCTTTGTAAGAGCTATGTCGCAGGTATTAGGGGACCATCTACTAAGAAGAATTACAGTGTATGTAGACGACGTTTTGATATCGACACCAACGTGGGAGGAACACTGTATGTTATTGGATGAAGTATTGAGGGCCATAAAATTGGGGGGTATGAAATTGAAGCTAGACAAAACTGAATTTGTGAAGAAAGAAATTAAATTCTTGGGGCACATAGTGAGTGGCGATGGTATCATGCCGGATCCAGAAAAGATTAGAGCAATAAGGGATTATGCTGCACCTATAACACGTAAAGCATTAAAGGGGATGTTTGGTTTGTTTGGGTTTTATAGAAAATTTGTGTCTGGACAATTATTCAATGCACCGTGCCTGCGAGAACTCTTAAAGAAAAATGTAGTTTATAAATGGACTTCTGAGTGTCAGAAGGCGTTTGAAGAATTGAAAGAAGCTCTTATTAATAGTAAGATTTGAACCATCCCGATTTTTCGAAACCATTTTGTCTGGGATCTGATGCTTGTGGTTACGGGTTAGGAGTTGAACTATTTCAGTTGGAAAAAGAAGGAGAAGAGGAAGTCCACAAGACCATAGCCTTTGCGAGCAGGTCATTGCAACAATCCGAGAAAAATTATAGTATATCTGAATTTGAAGCATTAGCTGTTATTTTCGGCCTGCAAAAATTTGAAAAGTACCTTTTAGGACATGAAATTTGGATCTACACAGACCATAGTGCCCTTACATATTTAGACTCATGTCAGCTAAAACATGCTAGATTAAGAAGGTGGTCCCTGTATTTACAGCAATTTAATTATAAGATGATATACATTAAGGGTTCCGAGAACATCGTGGCGGACGCCTTATCAAGAAGTGTGAAAGATACAGGACAAGAAGGGAAATCTTTAAGAAATACCGATAATAATGAAGTAATGTTGGCCATCATGCAGCTCCAGGACGATGGCTTAATTAAGCGCATTTGTAAGAACCTACGGAGGGAACAGAACCAGGATGACAACATTAAATTAGTAAAGAGTAGATTAGGTCATCCAGACTACCCAAAATTACTGGTCTACTATAAAGTGCATAAAGATGTCTTATTTAGGCGCAGGAAAGACAGTGAGGAGAATTGGAAAATATGTTTTCCGGAGCAACATGTAGATGCACTTATGGACTACGTACATTGTAAGTATGGGCATTATGGCGCTCGTAAATGTATAGCTAAGTTAAGTGAAGTGGTAATTTTTGATAATATGTGGAGAAGGGTGCAACAGCGATTAGAATCCTGTGATCGTTGCCAGAAAGTTAGGGCCAACAATAGAACTATCCAAGGACAGATGTATTCAGTAGAACCACAAAATCGGCTGGATTTAGTAGCTGTAGATTTATTTGGTCCACTACCAGTGTCTAGAGGGGGATGTGAATATGTGTTTGTGATGGTGGATGGGTTTACTAAGTACGTAAAATTTTACCCAATTAAGAAAGCCAACTCTAAAGTATTAGTGAATAAGTTGGAGAAGGACTATTTTGGGAAGATAGGAGTGCCAAAGGCAATATTGTCAGACAATGGGCCCCAGTTTATCTCTAAGAAATTTAGTGAATGTTTACAACAGAGAGGTATCGATCACATAAAAATCTCCGCGTACTTTCCTCAAGGGAACATGTGTGAGCGAATTATGAAGGAGTTAAACAGATTGTGTAGAACATATTGTCATAAAAAACACTCCGCTTGGGCCAATTATATTGAATACTTCGAAGAAGTAATAAACCATCTGAAGCATGAAGCCACAGGATATGCACCAGTAGAGCTAATGTGTGACATTAGGCCGAATAATATTTTATTCGACCTGGTCGAGTTTCCAAATCTCACAGACATAGCCATCGAAGAGAAGGAGAGACTGGCACGTATTAATATAAGAAAGAAGGCCCTGGAAAGAAAGAGAAGGCATGACGCAAGAGCTGATCCCACTAGTTTTCAGGTAGGGGATCTAGTGCTAGTGAAAACTAGGGAAAGATCTAAGAAACTTACGTCAGAAACAAAGAAGTTTACCGATGAGTACGTGGGCCCATTTAGAATCGTAGAGAAGCCTCACCCAAATGCTTATAGACTGGAGTTTGTGAAATCACATAAGGTGTTAGGGCTTAGGAACATTGTGGATTTGAAAAGATATGTTCAAAAGAGAGACGTGGCCAGGAGTGAGTAGATACCTCAGAGAGATTTGCACTCTTTGCAGAGCTAAGTGCGTGACGAGCACTAGGTCTCGAGTCGTTTGACAATATTTCTTCCACTTTCTTTTCCGTATTGTCAACCTACCTCTTCTTTCATTCAGAACTAAAATTCTATCGTCTTTCCTTCTTCTCTATCGTAGTTTTTTAAGTGATAAAGTGTTTAAGTAATGAGTAGGAAAGAACCTCAGTGCAGTATAGGTTAAGCGTAAGGAATGAGTGTAAGAGAAAATCAAAAAGGATTAAGATACCTCAGATAAGTAATAAGTCTCAGTAAAGTAAATGTTTGGCCTAAGGTGTGAGTAATGCCCTTAGAAAGGTAAAATAACTAAGAAATGTAAGAGCCTCAGAAAATATGGTGACGAACATTGAAGCTGTTTGTTAAGTAACAGAACGATATGTTAAGACGTAGCATTAAGCTAATGTTTAGGAAAGGAAATGGAGCAGTACAGCAAAACTGTCTGTTCAATGAAGTCAGAGCCTCAGGAGGTGATTTAGTGGTAAAATGAGTAAAGGTACAGTGCAACAAGGTTGACTGTCAAAGGGGTAAAGGAAGTTAAGTTAAAGGGACAGTGCAGCAGGACTGACTGTCAAATGAAGAGAAATATGTGAGAAAAGGAGAAAGAATGAGCATAGTGTTTGGCTAGCTCGATATTAGGAAAAAGTGAGGCTACGAAGGTGAGTAAATAAAAAGCTTAATGTTGGTAACCAGAGGTGGCGTTTGTTGGTAAACAGAGGAGATGTTTGTAAACAAAAGGAAGTGAGGCTACGAATGTAAACAGAGCTGAGGCGACGTTGGTAACTCAGGAGGTGGATGTATGTTAGAAAGTATGGGTAACGAGGTTTCGCAGATTAGTAGGAAACGCTTTAACAAATACTAACCTGAGTGTGTGAAGTATGAGTATGAGAGTTGTAAATTAAACCCGAATGTGACTAGAGAAAACCTGATGTTGACAAGAAATTGAAGTAACTCCAGATATGTGAGATGAGGAAAGTACCCATGACATCGATTCCATTTTTGACCAGAGACACACAAAGCTCCCCAAGTTTGTCGTAGAGATTAGTATAAGGATTGTAGTGTTGATAAATGAATAAGTAAATATGTATTTTTCAGTGTTTAATTTATGATACAGGACTACAGGAGATTGCCCGGAGACAGAATTGTAATATTGATAATTTTGTGTATATTTTATATTGTTGTGTATTGTACAGGAACTGGAGAGTCACCAGTGCTGGCGGAGATTTATTATGTATTTGTGAACTATTTGTAGGAATTGTTTTTCTTAGTATTTCTTATGTAACCATAACTTGTTTGATTATGAGATGAAGAAGTAATTAAAGAGTAAATGTGCCACTTCGGTACTGCATTAGGAAAGTCAATTCACTTTTCACTTAAAAAAAAAAAAAAATATGAGACTTTAGAGTCAAGCAGATAGCGCCATTTATCGCTGCTGTAGGTTAAGACGTAGCAGTTAGAAAGGGAACTGAGGCCAGCTGATGTTTCAGGTGCGCCGAAGTAAACAGAGGTGGTAGCACGAGACTTGAAATGGACCTCCCAAGCAGGACCCGGTCGAACTACGAGTGCTATCAAAATCTTAAGTGTAAGTGGTAAAAAAGTGACGCTCACCATAGCGATAGTAGTGTTAGTGTGCTATCAAAATCTTAAGTGTAAGTGGTAAAAAAGTGACGCTCACCATAGCGATAGTAGTGTTAGTGTGCGTGTGACGTACATCAAGATAGTATTTAGGTTTGTTTTCTCTTTCAGGAATTTGTAAATAGAATTTTGTAATCTGAAAAATTTTTTTTTGAATGATGATAAAAGTGCATGTTTAGATATAAGATGTTTTGTAGGTCGTCAGCCCTAGGTATAAGTGGATGATTGATGTACAGGAACTATAAATGTTAAATAGCTGTTTGAGTAAATCTTTAATAGAAATTTTTTTTTAGAAAACTAAAAGTTTGTCATGAATGAAAAAATTTAGTTTCCTCAGGAGGTGTGTGGCGTCGCAACTAGTGCGAGCGCACAGTTTTCTATCAAATATTTACTGTGAAATGTAGACAGACTGTAAAGTAGCCATCAGATTAGCATATGTGCTGTAGCGGGCAGATTACCGGTGTCCGTTCGTCTGACGTCACGACCATATGGCATGTCTGTACCGTGAGAATGTAAGACCTGTGCGCTAACTAGCCGCGTGTATAACGTGGAACTTTCATCTTTAATAACTTCTAACTGAGGAACCTGAGGAAATTAAAAGTTAATATACTAGTTTCTGTTATGAATAAAAATAAGTCATCCAAATTTGAGCTTTGAAACCTGCATATTTTGGAAATTAGAAAAATCCTACAGAAAACGCAAATTTCTACAATTTTCGAGTCTAAATAAATACCATTATGTATAGATCACCTTCAGTGACCATCCAACTATGAAACAAAATCACCTTCCGTGCTTTTGTATTTATTTTGAGAATTTTACTTTTAGAAATTCACCTATAACTTTGTTAAAACCATAAATGTTTTGAATTTTTGTGAACAGTTATTTTATATGAGTAGGTGAGAGTGAATGAGTGTGCCTGAGTGAATGAAAGAGGGACATTCGCCATTCTTTGCAAATGTATAAAATCTAGGTTGGAACTCGCAAGTGTTCAGACGATGTAACCGTGGGAACAGAGTCGCCAGTGGTTCCCCATCTTAGTGAATGTCGGATGTCCAAGAGTGTATGGTATTGTACAAGCAGCCAGAACGTTCGCGAGTATTTAAATAATTTCTGGAAATAAAGTAAAGTCTAGTTTTCCTTTCGGTTTGTTAAATTATACAGTAAATTTTGTGTAACAAGAAATCATGACGTAAATGATTCAGAAGTCATGACTGGTGCGTGCTAGATTTTGGCGCGAGGCGCACCCAAAGAGTTAATTCTGATTGGCTGTGTGATGTGTGAGCCAATGAGATGCGAGGACGGTTAGCAGACTAGGAGAGTGAGTCGCGAGTGGATGAGGAGTCGCGAAGGAACTGTGATCGAGAAGAGACATGCTTGATGTGTCCTCGCGAATAATGTGTAAAATGAAGTCATAAAACGGCTTCATCGGTTCGGTACTGTGCGATTTGAGACTGGAAGAGTCCAGTAACGCGTAGTGTGAGTTTGAGCGAGTTGTGACTTTTCGTTCCGCGAAAGACGCGAGTAACTTTAATAATTAAAAGCGTGGCGGTACTTCGTAAACTTTTACTAAGTGCTTATGGCGAGCATTAACGTTAAAAAACGAACTATTATTGAACATCGACTGCAAACGTGTATGTTAGAAAATCGTCTGTGTTGCAGTTAAGTAAATTCCGTAACTTTGAAAGCTAATTCTGGCGGGGTTTGAGTGTGGATAGAATTGTGAACTGAACTTTCTTCAAACGTAGATTAGCGGGCTGATGATCAGGCTTAAAGACAATAAAGAGCTTAAATAGAATTACCAACTTCGCGTTCTCGTTTGAGTAAACAATTACTACCATTCCAATAACTCAATTTATTTAGGAAGATTGCTCATAGATTGTATTTCAGCAAACATGTATCGCGGCCTCCGGTGAGCGGCTATTAAATTGCAGTTTCTTCAACACTGCTTTTCTGCAATTTTTCCAGTAGCTTCTATCAGGAGAGGCGAGTGCAGCAACTACCTAAGAAACGAGGTAGGTGGATTTTCTTTCAGGGAAAGGAAACTGCGCGATAAGAGCCTGACCCGTCGCAACCTGTACTGTATCTAGTCAAATTCTTTCTGACGTGCTGTTATTTGCGGGAGGATGCTGTGGCATTTCAACTATTTATACTGTTCTGTTACTTCTTCCTGACGTATTAGGTTCGGGATGATACCGATTGTCTGGTTCATTCATGATAGTCTGTTGTTGCGGATGATTCTGCTGCTGGTAAGACCTACTGTTACGCTGAAAACTGTGTTCATTACTTTTACGTCTGTCATGATAATCATTGCTATACGGCGCATTGCGATATGAGTTGAAATGGTGTCTTTTCTGTACGTAGTGATTTCCTTGTTGCTGTGCGTTACTATTTGGTGGAGCCGACGCTACACGTGTGGGCGGCGAAACATTAAAGCTTGGTTGACCTTGCAGACTACATTGTTGGTTTGGTACGCTAACCGGCTGCTTTTGATGATGTTGCGGTGAAAACTCTCTATTGTTCCCAAAATATGTTTGTAATTGCTGAAAATTTTGTACATACTGATGATTAAAATATTATTTCTTATTAAAATTATAGTGATATTACTTGTCATTTCGGGAGTGTCTAATTAAAACTCTCACTTTCGGTAAAACTTGTCGCATCAGGTTTTCTTTACTCTTTCTCAGTCCTAGATAGATCGATAGTTGAAGAGCTGCTTGATAGATATAAAGGATAGTAAAAGAGAAGGCAGCAGTGCAGAAAACTAAAGATGAAATAGCACTACTACGGCTCGGGGCCCTGTGCACGCTACGGCACATATTCATCGAAGTGTAATGAATCCCCTGAGGTCACTTACGCGCTGCAAATAAATTTTAGTTTCTGTATTACAGGCAATGTCGGTGAAAATTGAAATGCAAATTGTTGTATCCAGGTCAATTCTAGTTTCTGCATTACACGCCAAGCTGATGAAAATACAAAAGCAAATTGTCGAATCCAGTCCAAAAGATGTATTTGTGTTCTGTCATTTTTAAATACCTTAGATTTTTTTCACGGATAAAGATTGCTTATAATCTAAATTATCGTCTCGGAATGTATGAACAGGTTCAGGATTGTATGATAATCTGTTTGTCTGTGACTGTTCGGAATCTAAGTCACGTACTCTCTGTAAATTACCTAAATTGTACTTGCTGTGTGAGTGTGAGAAATGTGGCGTATGCTGTGGCGTGTTAGAGGCTGAAACATTTTTCGTCTCTGCCACTTCTTGCTGTAAAGACGACACTTCTCTACGCAATGTATTACTGGACGAACCTATCTCACTGATTGTCTGCTGTAAATTTTGGAATTGGGGTGTTTGATTGAAAGAAATTGGTGACGTATCGTCTGATTTGGTATCATTGTTATTTTCGATAACGTCAATACGACTGGCCAATTCAACAAATTTTTCAGTCAATGCTTTAACCTGATCATCATTTTTAGTGTCACAAGAACTAATTTGTTTTTGGATTTTACGGGTAGTTTTGTTCAATTTCTTAACGTCTGCTTTAATGGCATCGGGATCCTGTATTAATTCTAATTGTTCAAGTCTGTTGGTCACTGTCTGAAAGTCTACTGTGTGTGTCTTCAGCGATGAGAGTCGCTTCTGCCTTGGTGCCAATGATGGTCGTATGCGTGTTTGGCGCCGTGCAGGTGAGCGCCACAATAAGGACTGCATACGACCGAAGCACACAGGGCCAACACCCGGCATCATGGTGTGGGGAACGATCTCCTACACTGGCCGTACACCTCTGGTGATCGTCGAGGGGACACTGAATAGTGCACGGTACATCCAAACCGTCATCGAACCCATTCCTAGACTGGCAAGGGAACTTACTGTTCCAACAGGACAATGCACGTCCGCATGTATCCCGTGCCACCCAACGTGCTCTAGAAGGTGTAAGTCAACTACCCTGGCCAGCAAGATCCCCGGATCTGTCCCCCATTGAGCATGTTTGGGACTGGATGAAGCGTCGTCTCACGCGGTCTGCACGTCCAGCACGAACGCTGGTCCAACTGAGGCGCCAGGTGGAAATGGCATGGCAAGCCGTTCCACAGGACTACATCGAGCATCTCTACGATCGTCTCCATGGGAGAATAGCAGCCTGCACTGCACCAAAAGGTGATATACACTGTACTAGTGCCGACATTGTGCATGCTCTGTTGCCTGTGTCTATGTGCCTGTGGTTCTGTCAGTGTGATCATGTGATGTATCTGACCCCAGAAATGTGTCAATAAAGTTTCTCCTTCCTGGGACAATGAATTCACGGTGTTCTTATTTCAATTTCCAGGAGTGTATTTTTGGCGAAGTAGGGTCGATAGTGGATGGAGCTTGAGCTGGTTTCAGATTCCCAACGTTCTCTCCTATGTCGTTAGTTTTGAAACTGTCCCTCAGACGTTGTTCTCCTAACGGTAGTGGCGGAGATGTAAACTTTTGCTTCTGCTGAGCAGCTTTAGCCAGGTCAATATACACATGAAGGTGCAAACTGGCTACAGTTTTGTTGTATTCCGTAATCAATCTTCCCTCTCTTCGAAAGTGAAAGGAGCGATACGGCGCAAAAGAAGTAGCCAAGGAAGAGGATGCTTTTTATGCCACCACTAATTATTCTTGTGGTCTCATTCAGTTGATGACAGTTTTCTTCACTCGGTGGTTCTTTAACCAGACTGTCAAGCAGTTTACGGCAACCGAGTACACAAGACTTAAGTGCTGATGTTCTGAGGGTGGTTGCGTTCGCTCTCACAGTTAATGGATTATATTGCTACTGGTGTTAGATTTTCTGCAGCGTTTTCTAGATGCATTTTAGAAGACAGTGTTCGATCCATTGTGATCCCTAAACATTTTGGGAAAGGATTATAGCGAACTGAGTTATTGTTGAAGTCTACTTGGGACATTAGACGTGCTTGTTTATTACTGAGGGGAAAGCACAACACTCCAGATTCTGTGTTGTTTGGAATTAGTCTCCGGTCAGCTAGGTAGCTCCCCAGCTTCCGATATGATATTGCTGCTTTCCTCGGTAAGGGCAAGGTCGTCGGCATATATAAACATTTTAGATGTCATATTTGGAACATCCGAAATACATAGATTAAACAAGACCAGAGTGAGTACTGAACCTTACGGCTGCCCATTATTTAATTGTCTCATTTTACTCTTTCTCTTACCTATTATTAATTGTTACAGGTGTTACTCGGCCGCATGATACCACGTAGGAAGTTTATGAATTAGACCTTCTCTCCAAACAGTGTCGTATGTTGCAGTCAAGTCATTACACACACTGCGGTTTCCGAAACCCAACTCAGTATGAGCCATTAGGCTTAGTTCCTCTTCGACACAACTGCGATGGGGTCTGAATCCAACCTGTTCAACGGGAATGTGTTCTGATATCAATGGACCTATTCGCTCTAGAATCATTCTTCCTAGGAATTTTTAACATGAAACCAATAGAGCTATGGTGAGTTAACTTTCAGGTTTTTTTTTTTTGGTTTGGTAGTTTCAAGCACTGCGATGGCTTTCAATTTTTGTGCCTCTTAGGGGTATGTCCTGATAGTAGGATGTCAGAGAAAACTTTGCTTAGCCATCTTCTTGTACATTTTCCAGAGTTTTTTTTTTGTATTTGGAGTGGTTTCCATCAAATTCAGGAGCTATGGCTTTAGATACATCATCAACAGTACATGTCCTGGAGTAAACAGGATGAGCTTTTATTACACGGAACTGATATTTGGTCCACCGATATCTCTTGAGATTGGCATACGGGTGGGATAGGAACACCTAGTTCCTTAAGGAGGCTCCCAACTTTCCTAACTGATTTTTTGAAGTTCATGTTACTGGTTGTTTGTTTCTATTTTTTGACGTTCTTAACCTGGACGATTGAGGAGCTCGTCAGCTAATTCATTGTCTCTGCTGCTGCGTAGCTCTTGGTAAAGCCTCTCTGTATCATCATTGCATCCCTGATTAAGGTATATGCCTTTTAGCTGCAAAATCTGACATTTTCCCGGTGAATCTACTGTTCAAAAATATTTTGGACTTGCAACCGGCCGTCGTAAACTTCACTGCCAGCCTTCTTCAGGTGAGACGAACGAGGACTGACGAAGACACTCTCCGATCCGTCTTATATAGTGCACTGATAGTACTGCTGCGCATGCGTTGCAGTCGCGGAGACAGAAGGACCACATCGCCCAGCGACAGCGCCCTCGCTGGTGGAACTGCAAGACTCAGCTGCCGTCGGTATTGTTGCTGGCCGTAGCTATCGAAGTCTTCTGGCGTCTTCGTCTCGAGCAAATTTCGGAGATGACGGAATTCCATGCGTTATTCAATTGGTAACCACTGTCACAGTTCATTAGATTTCGCGCAATGGATATTTCAACGGATTCTTTGATAATGGAGTCCCAAAAAGTTGTTGCTCTGGCCAAAATCGAAGTTTGTCGTACTCCATTGAGTGTCCGTTAGAAATACAATGCTCCGCGACTGCACACTTACTGGGTTGCAGTAGCCGAGTGCAACGTTGATGTTCTGAACAACGCTCTTCCACTGTACGTGTTGTGTGTCCTATACAAGCCATACCACATTGACAAAGTATTTTGTAAATTCCCGCCTTCCGCAACAACAAATCGTCCTTCACCGATCCCAGAAAATCCGAAATCTTAGAAGGCGGGCGAAAAACCACTTTCACATGAAAATTATTAAGAATCCTTGCTATCTTGAAGAAGAATTTCCAAACAAAGGGAAGAAAAGCTAGGCACTCCTCTTTATCCTGGCTCTAGTTGAGAAGGTCCTCTTAATTTGCCGGGTCGAGTATCCATTGCCTCTGAACACCGTCCTTAAATGTGCAAGTTCTTTAGGCAAATTGTCTGCATCCGACACCGTATGTGCCCTGTGCACAAGGGTTTTAAGTACACTCATGGTCTGGGATGGGTGATGGCAACTTGAAGAATACAAGTAAAAAGCAGTGTGAGTGGGCTTACGGTATACAGAATGTCCCACCGAGTCGTCGCTCTTCCGTTTAACCAAAACATCCAGGAATGGAAGGCAGCCATCTTTCTCTAGTTCCATAGTAAATTGAATGGAGTTAAGATGATGAAAAAACTCCATTAACTTTTCTTCTCTCTGGGACCACACTATGAAAGTATCATCGACGTATCTCCAACCGCTGATTGAAGTGCTCTCTCCTTAAAACCCTCCATAAAAAGGTTAGCCACCAGAGAAGACAGAAGGCTGCCCATGGCGACAGCGTCATGCTGTTCAACATATTTCTGGTTAAACATAAAATAAGCTGAGGAAGAGCGTGTCGAAACAAAGCAGTGATGTCAGATTCAAACTGTTGACTAATCAGAATCAAGGAATCCGCAAGAGGTACTTTTGTGAAAAGGGAAACTACATCAAAACTCACTAGAAGATCCGAACTGCTTAAGTGGAGAGCCTCCAGTCTGTTGATAGAATCAGCAGAGTTCCGTATATGATGTGAACACCTGCCAACGAATGGTCTCAGCAAAGAAGTTAGATGTGTGGTTAAATCATATGTGGGTGCATCAATATTACTCACTATAGGCCGTAAAGGCAGACCTTCGTTATGCACTTTAGGAAGACCATACAGTCTCGGTGGTACGCTGCTATGTGATCTTAACCGCTTGATGGTCTCTGGAGCTAACGAGGAAGAGTTCAAAAGTACACACGTCTTCCGTTGCACACGTGCTGTTGGGTATTGATCAATTCTCCTATACATTGATACTGGCGGCGATCTTTCCTCGTTCCAGTCCCTCCACAACAGTCCCCGATCCATTCAGCCTGCTATCACGTAATTACTGGTGATTATTCCCGGGGCGCCAGCCGCAGAGGACGAGAGGTTCTAGTCGCTTCAGTCTGGAACCGAGCGACTGCTATGGTCACAGGTTCGACTCCTGCCTCGGGCGTGGATGTGTGTGATGCCCTTAGGTTAGTTAGGTTTAAGTAGTTCTAAGTTCTAGGGGACTGATAACTTCAGATGTTAAGTCCCATAGTGCTCAGAGCCCCGGGGCCGGGGTTAAAAATGTGGCTGTGGCATTGGGACTACACCCTACTCCACCCCCCACCCCTCAGTGGCTCGGCTAGGAAAAGACTTCACTCCACCTGTGATCAGACTTATTGCCAAGTAACGAGCTTGTGCCACAGATTTACTGATAACATTATCCCGAAAGCGTCATGAGGTGAGACGGGATCACACGGAGCCCTCAGAAGGCCACAAGAGGGGCAGGCCAGGAACTTAAACTTTCTCGAACAACGGTGTGGCATGTTCTGAAACGACGCCTGCATATGAAGCCTTACAAGTTTCAGTTACTGCAAGAACTGCGTCCCGGCGACCTTAATAAAACGTACTAATTTTGTATTTCAGTTCTCCAGGACATAGCAGAGGACACTTTTCCCGAACGACTCATCTTTTCGGATGAATCGAGGTTTCATGTATCGGGTGAAGTAAAGAACCATAATGTATGATTTTGTGGGGCTCACAGAACCCTAGCGTCATCGTAGAGCGTGAATGACACTCACCCAAACTGAATGTGTTCTGGGCCTTTTGTGTTCACGAAGTTTATGGACCTACCTTTTGTTTTGCAGAGGATACAGTGACAGGAATGTCATACCTGGGCATTCTGCAAAATTTGTTGTTTCCGCAACTTCACGAACATTCCAATTATTTAATTTTTATGCATGACGGCCTTGAGGGGCGGTGTTGTGTTTAGCATCACCCCGCAGAATTGGAAGGGAAAATGTGGGCAACAAGATCTTGTTCATTGCTTTTGGCCCTCCAGGTCACCAGACCACTTTGTGGTATTGTTTTATGCGGGTACATGAAAGACATGGTCATTTTCCCACATATACCAGCTACTCTTCAAGACCTGAGAAATCGAATTCTTGAAGCTGTCGATTCAGTGGACAAGGAACTGTGGGTCTGTGTCTGGAATGATAAGGACGACCGTTCGATGTTTCTGAAGAAACGCATTGTGCTTGTGTTGAATGTATGGCAGAGCGCCTGTGTGAATATGAAACTGTATCCAGTGACATAGTTTGTCTTTCGTTGTTTCTTGTTACAAAGAATTGAAATCTATTCTTTCTTTTTGAATCACTCTGTACAGGAACCACTGATGTGATGTACACTCAAATGGAACATTTGATTGATACTATTTCGGAAGTACTAATAGACTGGAGAGAAGATTTAATATATATACTTAACTTGAATCTCTTCAAGTAAGACACAGTTACAATATTTACATAAGTGCATTCATGAAAATGTTGTTATAAGAACTGTCTACAGCCTGTCACAACTAGCTACCGCGCTCCTGTGGTGCTCATTGTACTCAGCTGCCGACGTTATACAACAGTCCTAAACATTCATTTCCGTGAGCTAATGTTTTTCACGTTCTTGCTGATGTCGTAGGTTATGATTCCTGCTTCAGTTTATTTTATATTGTTCTCTGTTGTATTTTGGGCACATTGTTTAGATCGGATTACAGGATTCTGTATTGATATTGATAGCACATTAAATCACCTTTTTTTTAGAAGTTTATCTATGATTCATGGCCATAAAAGGCGCTATGTCCCCTTACCTACAGGAGTATAACGGCTTAACTGTTTGATCATAAAATGGTTGTTATGCCACTGCCTCATATGGCTGTTTACCCTTATCAAAGCCAAATGCCAATCTAATAAAAGCATCAGTCTTTCCTTCGTACACTGCACCGCGGACTGCAGGACTTCTAGTATGGTTGGTGACCATTTAGTCATGATGGATGATTCTTCAGGCAGTTTCAAGTAACATAATTACTTCGTTGGATCCATGTACGCACTGTTTGTACCAGTTGAGCTTACTGCATTGTTTGTGTATTTGGCCTACGCTGGTTCCGATTCAAGCAAGTTACTCTTTAGAGGTTGTGAATACTTAATGTACTTCAGAGCGTTATCCACTTATATCATCGGATACATCTGTAACGGGTTTTGATGATGTCATAGTTTTTCGGCTTTTATTTCGGTGGTTAATGAGTAAGAAATGCTCGAAAGCTTTGGCAGGTTCCTGGATGTTCGATTACGACAGAGAATTTCTAAGTCGACGAGTGTATGGTTTATAAACTGAAGGACAAATAGATCAGTTACACTTTTCAGACACTGTTGTGGACAAAACCTTGTGTTCTGCAAAATATCCGAAATCTTGTTCAGAAAATAAAGCTTCACCTTTTGACTCCACAAAACAGTTGCTAGTGTCAGACCAAAATTATGCTTTGTTTTGGCAAATGAATACTGTGTTTAAGTACAGTATTTAGGCGGGAAGGATTCAGGATCAAAAAGTACCAAAAGTACCAACTCAGTTTACTTTTCCATAAGGAATGTTTACTCATAGAGACTATGAATTGTACAAAAAATAACAGAAAACAAAGTAACAATGACAACACAACGTTGAAGTGGCAGCGTCTGCTGCCGGGACTAGGAAGTGGCCACAGCGATTCCTTCCTCGCCTTCGTGGCCTTGGTTACGGCTGGTAGCCGTGCTTACTGGCAGATAGCCGTGGTTACTGGCTCGGAGCGGTTCCTGCGAGGACCGCAATTTGGGCGCACAGCCCGGCGCACCCTGAGAGACAAGACTGCAGCGTGACGTCACTGCAGAAAACTGGAGCCTCACTTCTTGTGGTGGCCGTGGTGGCCGCCTCCGTAACCACCTCCGATGTCTCCTCCGTGGCTGCTGAAGCCGCCACCTCCGCCGTAACCACCGCCGCCTCCGTATCCACCTCCGATGTCGCCTCCGCCGTAACCTCCTCCGATGTCTCCACCGTGGCTGCTGAAACCGCCACCGTCTCCGTATCCACCTCCGATGTCGCCTCCGTGGCTGCTGAAGCCGCCACCACCGCCGCCTCCGTACCCACCCCCGATGTCTCCTCCGTGACTGCTGAATCCGCCGCCGCCTCCTCCGTAGCCACCTCCTATGTCGTGACCGCCTCCGTATCCTCCGCCACCTCCGTATCCTCCGCCACCGTGGCCTCCGCCTATTCCTCCGACGATGGCGATTTTCACGCCTCCACCGCCGCCTCCATATCCGCCGCCTCCGTAGCCACCGCCTCCGCCATGACCGCCCCCTATTCCACCCACTATGGCTATTCCTCCTCCGTGGCCACCTCCGTATCCTCCGCCACCTCCGTATCCTCCGCCTCCTCCGTATCCACCTCCTCCGTATCCACCTCCTCCGTATCCTCCACCTCCGTGATGACCATCCTCTATAGTGTAACCAACGACGTAATCGCCGCTGCCTTTCTTGATGTGTTTGTAGATAGTGTTGTATTTATGTATCGTCTTTACTTTGATGGGAACGTGCAGAATGTACTTCTTTCTGAAACAGTAGGAAAGACTGCAGTCAACAAAAGAATGGGGTTCGATAATCGCACAATACGACCATATAAAAGCCTAAATACCAAATTAATATCTAAGTTTCAGAAATCTGTGTCGAGTATCGACCGAAAAAAGTCGAAGAATCAGTGACCTGCGCTGAAAAAATAAATTAGTGGAATTATATTAGTACGGCAATAAATCATTCATAACTTATTTTATTCTCAGGGTAAAAAGACTATTTCTTCACGTAAAGGCTTGGAAATAAGTATCAGGATTCTGGCAGTCGATGCTGTGTACGCAGTGGCAATATTTGTCTAAATTACTACCCAGATTAGAAAGTACTATACATAAAATTAGTGGATAACAAGAAACAGAATTACAGCGAACGAAAAGTAAGATTGCTAATTCGTTCAGGATGTCTTCTCGAAGAGAAGTTCATCGAGTACAGGAAACTAACAGATTACTAGGGCTTGTTATTGAGAGAGAAAAATAGGGCTGATCTCATTTTACAGACAGGTGCATTTTAACACAAAAAAACCATCACCATGGCGTTTAAATCTCGGCTGCTGGCACCGAGTGACGCAGCGGTTTCTGTGGTTGCCTTCATATCGCTTGTAAAGGCCGTACAGATGTAAAAATGCTACTTGGCACATGCGGAAGTACGTAGTCGATACGGTTGTTGACTTTAACAGGCGGAGATTCGAATACAGATTGCCTGTTTCCCATGATCAGTGACTTTAATCAGCGACACCCTCCATGCACGCCTAAGGTAGAGACTTTAATTTTTTAATTCTTACTGACATTTTGCCAACAGCCTTACCGCAGTGGTAAGTTAAGCGCTATCGGGCTGGGATAGTACTTGGTGGATGACCAACCGGTATGCTGAACGCTGTTGGCTAGCGGGTTGCACTCAGCCCTTGTTAGGCAAACTGAGGAGCTACTTGACTGAAAAGTAGCAGCTCCGGTCTCGTAAACTGACGCACGGCCGGGAGAGCGGTGTGCTGACTATATGCCCCTCCATATCCGCATCCAGTGACGCCTTTGGACTGATGATGAGACGGCGGCCGGTCGGTTGCGTTGGGCCTGCCAAGGCCTGTTCGGACGGAGTTTAGTTTACTGACATTTTGCTTCTGCTACTTTGAAGCACAGCAAGAAAGAATGCGCCTTGAGAAGGACCGCTGCGAACGCAATCGAAACGTCGGTGTCAACAGTGGTTTTAGTTTCAAAATGACACGGCCTAGTGCTCAAAAGGGTTTTATTGAAATTGACACTAACGGTAGAAGCCTTCGCACTTGTATCGTTCTGTATTATATCAGACATAAGTTTTCTTGCTGCCATCGACCGATGATAATTTCCTGAAGATTGTAAGAGCAATGCTATGTTGATCCTATCTGCATTTATGTATGTCGAGAACACTAGCTGTTCTGTTGCGGTTTCTTGGGGCGTAGAAACTGTGTTCCACCACTGAATACACGGGGGCGTGCTGAAAAGTAATGCCTCCGAATTTTGTATGTGAATATTCGTAAGGCTTTTTAAATAACACAACCTGCATTAACATTATACATGTCTACATATTTATTTGTCAACATAGTCATGCTAGCGACGTAGACATTTCACCCAACGAGAGACCAGTTTGTTGCTACCGTAGAACGTTTGTCTTTGTTGACAGAGCCACAAACTCACCTCTGCTCTCGCCGCTTCATCACTATCAAAGTGATGTCCTCGAATGCGTTCTTTAAGCAGATAAAATTGGATGGGGCCAATTCGGGACTGTATGGAGGACTACCGAGGGCAGTGAGTCTAAGGCCTCGGATTGTTGCGCGTGTGGGTTGACGCCGTTATGCTGAAGGCGACGGTGTTGCGAGTGGGGACGAACTCTTCGATCCGTGCTTTCGTAAACTCGATTAACGCACAGCTGTTTCTCACGCACCGACGTATTTAAAAGTTACACAGCGCTGTGTTATATGCCGTCTAGTGCCAGAGGTTTGCAGCTTGGTTCAGCTGACCGAGTAATATTCAAGACACGTAATACCTCAATCGCTATTGAGAAAAGAAAAAAAATGCAGAGGCATTATTTTCAGCACACCCTCGTAGAAGTAAAACAATCCTTATATCTCATCCTGAACTGGCAAACTCTTTAAGATAGACGAAAACTATCCCGAAAAAGACTATAAACAAAGTTTCAAGAACCAACTTTAAATGATGACTCTAGGAAAACACTGCAGCTCCTTATGTATCCCTCCTGCACGGATCGCGGAGATGAGATTAGAGTAATAACAGCATGCACAGAGGCGTTTAAACAATCATCGTTCCCGTGCTCCAGAAGTGAATGGAATGGAGAAAAACATTAAAAACTAATACAGTGAGGCGCACCCTCTGCCCTGCACGTCACAGTGGTTTGCAGAGTATACGCGTAGATTGAAATCCTCAAATTTCTGGATGTGTCTGTTGTAAGAGATTCGTAGGAACGAACAACTACATCTGCATGGCTACTTTGCAGTTCACTCTTAAGCGTTTGGCGAATGTTTCATTGAACGACTTTCAGATTTTTTTCCGATCGTTTCTCTTTCCAAGAGCACATTGGAAAAATGAACATCTAAATTATTCCGTGCGGACTTTGGTTTCCCTCATTTGTTCACGGGGTCCCTGCTTCGATTCCCGGCCGGGTTGGGGATTTTTCTCTGCCCAGGGACTGGATATTTGTGTTGTCCTCATCATTTCATCATCATTCGTGAACGTGACAAGATTTGACTGTGTAAATAGTAGGACCGCGCAGTTGAACGCCCCACAAACCAAACATCATCTCTCATTTATTACGAATGTCGTTTCTCCCTGTGTAGGTAGGAATCAATAAAATATGAAAGCATTCAAAAGAGAAAGTTGATGATTGAATTTCGTGACAAGATCTCGCTGCGAAGAAAAAAGTCTTGTTTTTAACGATTGGCAACCCAACTCGTGGTGGTGGTACTCTCTCCTTGTTTAGTGGGAATAAAAACCAGCTGCCTTCTTTGAACTTTTTCGATATCCTCTACAAATCACATGTGTAAGGAAGCCATCTTAACAAACTTGTTGACACTGAGTACAAATTTAGGTGTTACGAAGTCTTTTCTGAACATGTTCGCCCGGAGTATAGCTTTGTATGGAAGTGAACGTGGACAATAAACAGAGAAGTACAGAAGTTTTCTCAAATGTAGCGCTATGAAAAAATGATGAAAATTGGGTGTGTAGATTGTGTAAGTAATGATGAGGTACTGAATCGAATCGAATTGAAGAGGAAAGAAATTTACCGCAGAACTTGATTAAAAAGAATGTATCGGTTGATGCGACACATTATGAGGCATCAACGAACTGTCAGTTTGGTGTTGGAAGGACGTGAGAGGTGTCAGAATTGTAGCGATAGACCAAAGGATGAATCGAGCATGCAGATTCAAACGGATGTAAGTTGCGGTGGGCATTCTGAAATGAAGAGGGTTGCGCGGGATAGAGTAGCGGTGGAGAGCTGCATCAAACCAATATTTTGACTGAAGGCCACAGCAACAAACAAGGATTCTGCACCGCGCAGCAACAGTGCAGAAGAGCGCGGACAAGGTGAGTCTTCGCAGTCTCTTTGGTTCATTTACAGTATCTTGTAAGTGTTCTGGCAATAAAACGCATTGTTTTGTTTCGCCTTCACCAGAACATCATCTATGTGATCGTACCAGTTAAATTGAATAGTAATCATAATCCGATGGTATTTAGTTGGATCTAAAACCTCTAAATTTGTGTAATTTATCGTATTACTGCAGTTTAACAGGTGTTTTTAATACTCATCTGGAGGAGCTCATAATTTTCCGATGCTTAGGGTTAATTGCCACTCTCGCATCCTGAAAGTATCTTATCTAAATGAATTTGCAATTCCTTTCGATCATATGATGACTTAACTAGTTTGCAAACAACAGTACAATCTACAAACAGTCTAAAAGGGTTCAAATGGCTCCAGACACTATGGGACTTAACATCTGAGGTCATGAGTCCCCTATACCTAGAACTACTTAAACCTAACTGACCTAAGGACATCACGAACCTGCGACCGTAGCAGCAGCGCGGTTCCGGACTGAAGCGCCTAGAACCGCTCGGCCACAGCGGACGGCGTCTAAAAGGGAAACTCAGATTGTCTCCTAAGTCAGTTATACATATTTGGAACAGCTGAGAGCCTATAACATTCCCGTCAGGAACCCCAAATATCACTTCTATTTCTCTCAGTGACTCCGCCTCAGTTACTAAGAACAGTGACCTTTCTGACAAGAAATCACGAAAGCAGTCGTGTAACTGCGACTATACTCCATAGGCACCCAATGGCACTAGAAGCCGCTTGTGAGGAATGAGGTGAAAAGCCTTTTGGAAGCTTGGAAAGATGGAGTCAGCTTGATCCTCTGTGAATGATTATTAAAAGCATTCTCTGCTGTATTTAGAGGTGACCGCAGAATACTGAATTGATTTTTTGTGATTTTTTCCCCTCATCCCTATGTTGGTTTCTTGGTGTTACTTACCCGCCCCCTCCTCCTCCGTAGCCGCCGCCGCCATAGCCGCCTCCTCCGCCCCCGCCGAATCCTCCGGCGTCTCCCTCGTGCAGGACTACCGACGCGAGCAGGAGCACCAACTGCGGACCAACACACAGTGTTAGAGGCACGGCAGTCAGGACGACGACAGCACAGTCCGAACCCAGGCTAAGCATTGTCACAGGAATACAGTCGCCGCGGAGGTGCCAAGGGAGTTTAGTACGAGGTGACTTGGAGAAAGGGGAGCTTTCTAAATGCTTAACGGTGGCCACTTAGAGTTGGCAACACAGCATAACAGGTATCTTGGCCTAGAGCCATTTTTGTGATGTTGAAACTTAGCAAACCTTAACTGGGGATTGACAGTTTGCCTTATGATTTCCGAGGACGTGAATGTTTACAAAGCAATGGATAATGTTAATTTATCCATTTTACTGGTTGTTGCTTTAAGAAATACAGCAATCAGACACTATTTTATATATTTTTATTTACAGCAACACGCCTTTTCGGGATTTCGACTGTCTTCAATTAAAGTAATGTGTTCCAGTCTTCATTTAGAACAATATTAAAAACAATGAATGCAATTTGGATGCTGCAGCAGCGTTCCTTTACTGTTTCTTTTTGCTCCTATTGTCGATATTTATAAGTGTGCCACAAACACTTTTTCTTTGTGTGACGAACTTGGTAAATAACCATATATAGAAATTGTTAAAGTCAACAAAAACTGTAAAATAAGCTGAACTCCGTCTATCGCATACTAAACAATTTTAGTTTTTAATCTTTCAGAAGCTTAAATTTTAAAAAAAAGGTAATGTTTGCACACGAGTGACTTCCACAGTATTTTCAGAAGCCGTAAGCAAAGTGTAATGTTTGATTGTAGACATTATTTTCGATTGTAAACAAACATGTCAGTAGGCAACATGGCGAACATTGTGCTGTTTTTCTGCATCACGCAAAGAAAAACTGTTTGTGCCTCTCTTACAAAAGCGAAAAATAGGAACAACAGCAAGCAGAAGAGAAAGGCAGCTGCAGCATCCAAACTACAGTCGATGTCTTTAACGATGTACTATTTATAAATTGAAATACGTGTTACACCAACTCAAGAAGGGCGAAAGTACGAAACATATATCGGTATAAATAAAAACACGGAAGAAAGGGACTGTTCTTGAAATAGCATATACTCATTAAAGCAACACTGTAATTAATCAATGATGCAGAACACTAAGCGTTAGTCCTTATAAATGTGTGTGTTTGATTTTTTGTTTGTGTGAAACTTCATTATTAAATACAATAGACAATCTGAGAGGCTGTACGGATGTACTTTCTAATGCCAAATAAACATAGAATTGTTTTATTATGCTGTGAAACGTGTACCGTATCATCATACTGGAAGGACGAAGACGCAGAGAGCATTAAGTATTTCGATATGAACAGTGTTGGGAACATAGGGAAGGCAAAGCCAGACAGAGACTGCTCACTGAGATAGAAATGCAGGTTGCATTAGGTAGACCTTAGGCGTCCAGTCGCCTATGTGTGGGCTGCAATGCACACCTGAGCAGAGCTCGCCACTATACGAAGTTGTTCGGAACGCTCCATACTAGAGCACTGTTAACGATCTCGCTATGTACTTTGACACTGTATTAGATTTGGACTTTGCTGTTGACTGACTTTGCTGTGTCTACGGACCAGTTTGCTTGCAACTTTTCCCGGGAAGTCACACACCTTCATGTATGGACAAGTACGCACTCATAAAGTAACCTTTACGTTCACCAGCTAATCGATAGCCGTTTAAGTGATCGTGGACTCTAACCTGAGCACCATTTTGCGGAACTCAACTTCGGCGTGCGTAATGTACAGTGGTAGTTTTTATCTTTCTGGTTACAAGAACGGCGAATACCCCTGTCTGACCATGAAAACATGTTATAGCGCTGCACTGATAATTTTTCAGTTGGCTAGAAACAGTTCTCATGGGTTTTTTTTTCAGTTACAACATTATGATTACAATCCCTCGCACATCGAGATAAAAATTTTTATTATAGACATTGAGACCATTCCAGCTGCTCTGGGTATGGTGAAGAGAAACCTAGAGGAGTGTGTAATAGTGGCTACCCGTCTGCTACCGAGGCTGTGCCTGTTTCCGTCTAACGGGACCCATGGCGGTCATGTAGTGGACAAGCAGCTCTGCCTTTGTTTCCTACTGTGTGTGCTCACAGGATTCTACTTGTTGGTTCAAACTTCCCAACACAAGGGATAGAGATCTCTCGTTTCAAAAAGCATGCTGTCAACAAATAAAGACAACACGCATTGTCGCGCAAGCAATAGGTGACGCATCAGGCGCGTTTTCACCGCGCAGATTGAGTCAGCGATCCTAACCGACATTATTTTACAGACAGCAGTGCTAATGCGGATTATGAACGTCGTTTACACCGCTGCAAACTAACGATATGGTTGTAGTTTCTACACGTGGGGTCATCGGACCTTACTTTCATCGGGACTGGAGAGCTTACTGATCAGAAATGATGGGTAAGCTGATATGCGGAAGTATTTATGTCCAGATACGTCACAAAACTTTTTACAGCGTTATGACTTCTAGTTTCGAAACAGTATTGCGAAACTGCGCACATTTGGTGGCAGCTGTGCAGCAATTGTTTGCCAACCATATTATCAACATTTTGTGACATTCCTCCGCCTCAACAATACCGCGATTATCCATTTGAAAAATTTTTCCTCTTGGATTAGCTTCACGATCCTCATCAGAGGATACAATGCCAGCTTTAAAACAAACGAATGTAGCTTGTAGACCTTTTGAATATTAAGAATGGCGGTAGTCGCTCGAAACCGATTGAATTACTTCTAAGATCCATCATGTTATGGCTAAACTTAACGTTGTGATGGAGAAATAATGATACCTCATCTTCTCTACGAATGTGTCTTTAATGGCTGGACAATTATCATAAACGAATTTCTGAAAACTTCCATATGAGGCTAGAGATTTATTAGAACGATGAAATGGGAGTCTCCCTAAAGTTCAAGCTCTCATAGTGTGAACCTTGGAAATTCTTCGCAGCCCGCATCTCGTGGTCGTGCGGTAGCGTTCTCGCTTTCCACGCCTGGGTTCCCGGGTTCGATTCCCAGCGGGGTCAGGGATTTTCTCTGCCTCGTGATGGCTGGGTGTTGTGTGATGTCCTTAGGTTAGATAGGTTTAAGTAGTTCTAAGCGCTAGGGGACTGATGACCATAGATAGTGCTCAGAGCCATTTGAACCGTTTGAACTAAATTCTTCGCATTAACCAAACGGATTCGAGCAAAGTAGGAACTAACGAAAGATGGTTCGATTGGTCTTCGGCTTTTACCTGGTAGGAACGATGACTTTGATTCTCTGCTGCGAATTCTGGCTCAGAGGCAGCATCCAAATTCCGTTGGCAATAATGCTCTTCTAATGATCTTTAACTTGTAACTTCACGTTGGATTTAAGTGGTAGAAATAACTTTCTATTTCATTAGACTTCCAGCATATAGGTCATTCAGCAAGATACCTAGTGACATGGTAGTAATGTTAGTGTCACTTATCGATCATTGTTTTGCCGGTCGGTGTGGCCGTGTGGTTCTAGGCGCTTCAGTCTGGGATCGCGTGATCGCCAGGTTCGAATCCTGCCTAGGGAATGTATGTGTGTGATGTCCTTAGGTTAGTTAGGTTTAAGTAGCTCTAAGTTCTAGGGAACTGATGACCACAGATGTTAAGTTCCATAGTGCTCAGAGCAGTTTGAAGCATTTCATCTTTTTTGTCAACGTAGTAACGCATTTATTTTGTCATTACTTTTCCACATCACTATACAGGCGTTTGAACCTTGCGAGTGTAGAGCACATGCAGAGTAAGGGTTTTGTAAAAACCACCTTCAAAGAGACATCCGAACCATTGAGAATAGTATGAGAGAAATAGTATTACGTCATGGAATGTTTACCTGGTCGGATTACAGCAGAATTGACTCGGCGGGTAGCCGATACTCCTGGGGACTACGTTTTCGTACTACTGAGCCTAGTCCACGCTTCGTCGACATGTCGCGGTTTGCGAAGCCTTCTGGCGAGATGTCGATCGTCTATTTAATGGCGTAACCCACAAAGCGGAGGTGGGTAACTTTACTCTAAAGTTGCTCAGGCCTGTGTAACGCTCACCACTTGCCCACATATCGAAGAGATCATTGTCTAATGGAGCACAAACTCGGATTAGGCAAGGATTGAGGAGGACGTCAGTCGTGTCCTTCCTGAGGGAATCAACCAGACACGCGCCTCAAACGCTTAAGGGGAACCACGGAAAACTGAAATTCGGACCGTCGGATGCGTATTTGAAACTCGCTTCTTCCAAATGCGTGTCCGTTGCGCCGTCACCCTTTAATATTCTGGAATGTGATTCAATTGCTCATGAAATTCATGTGGACGCTGCTCTATTCTGAATATATTTAGAGACCGAACACATTGTATCTGTTATTTTGGAAATTCATTATTTGAACAGTTAGAAGACTGGGATACAATTTATTCAGTCTGACGGAATCTGTTCTTATGGGTGACGGAATTTGCGTTATTGGTGGACTGATCTTTATAGTATTTGACATGTCCGACGTTATCTTCAGCCCTAACACCATTAGAATTATGTTTGTGTCTCTGGAACAAGACGCAGGTGTACAAATTAAACTTCTGCCTTTATGAACGAAACAAAACAAGCAACACATGTTCTTCTGAATGTACAGAAATCCATTGATGACCTAAGCAGACATTTAATAAATTTATTGAGGACTGTATGTAAATTCATGGTGGAGTACGAAAAACGAATCGAGACTTTTGGTATTGTTATTGTGAACTATTGAAAATTTATCGGGGTCTCTGGAGATTAACAGAGAATTCTATAGGCGTATTACAAGCTGTTGAAAATGTGTTACAAGCTGTAGAAACAATGTCACAAACTACTTAAACCGTGAGACAAAGCATTGAAAAGTTTCAAGAACTGCTAAAAATTTGTTACGTTAAAACTAAATAATAATTAATACAGACAATAAATAATATACTAAAACCATTTCATATTTACGATAAACATTTATAGGCATCTGTTTCGGTACCCATAGTAAGCGGAGTTTATGTTTCTATGAACTTTTTTATTTCACATAGTCATTATTGTCACCTCTCAGAATATTCTCTTTATCACCTGGGAAACCATGGGCAGTTGCTATATTCGCAAGACGAGTACAGCCGGCAGCAGTTCAGAGACTAAAGTTGGACGCCTTTGAAGCTGTTCCTAAGAGTAAATCCCCTCTAATAACTCCTCAGTATTGCTGGAGTTCAGAAACGCTTGTAGCTGGCAACAGCCAAGGTGGGCGCCTCCCACTTGAACCTGTAGTCCGTCCCCCAATTGACGGCAGGGGAAAGGCAGTTACTTTCCGTGTCGAGTAATGGCAGTCACACCCATCGCTACAGAGTGAGAAAGTGTTTCATTCGCCCGGCCCGGGGGCCCACTAGATGGCCATCGCACTGAACTTTCTCTCTGTTAGTTCTCCATCCGTGGGTCCAAAGAGATTATTATCGGAGGGGAAATTTCCTGCCAGATCCACTCTCTGCGCCTGTTCGAGGCACGCGCTTATTTTCTCATAATTGACGTGAATCACTAACTTTCTCAACTTCACGAATTGTTATGCCGACACCAGTTGTCGATGGAGGGGAGAAGGGGATTAAAGTCTAAGCTCTTTCATATGAAATACGATAGCAGACAGCAGACATCCATAGGAAGAGATAAACATATGGCCCTGCTGGTGATGCTTCTAAACACGTAGGAGCAAGAAAGGTATGGACTGGATGAAAATATTTACATTAGTGAATTAAAACTATGTTCTCTTTCGAGACTCGAACCTGAAACCCTTCCCTTTAGCGGACAAATGATCAACCGACCGAGCAATCCAAGCACGACTCTGTAGAGCGCTCTCCCTTTTTGTTTGTTTCAAATACGCACACACTCTACTGCCAAGTGGAAATCCGTTCTGTCTACATTCTGTTGTACATAATCTGACAATTTATAATAATTTTAAATTAACATCTCAGTAATAGCAAGTATAAAACACAGGGACACAAGGTCAGCTACAATTTGTACAAAAACCAAACTTAAGTTAGAGTCGAATGGCACGAAAAGAAAGCAGTATAGTTGAGAAGGGAATGAGAGAGAATTGTAGCCTATCCCCCATGTTTTTCACTCTTTGCATTGAGCAAGTGGTAAAGGTAAGTAGGGATAAATTTGGAAGAGGAATTACAGTTTAGGGAGAAGGAATAAAAACTTTGGCGTTTGCTATGGTATTGCGATTCAGTCAGAGAAGGCAAACGACTTAAGAGCAGTTGAACACAATAGATAGTGTCTTGAGCAGAGGATGTAACAAGGAATAAAACCTTTGGCGTTTGTCTATGGAATTGTGACTCAGTCAGAGAAGACAAAGGACTTCGAAGAGCATTTGAACAGAATAGATAGTGTCTTGAGCAGAGGATGTAACATTAGACATCAACAAAAGTACAACAAATGTAATGAAATATACTCGGACTAAATCAGATGACTAGATTAGAAAATGAGACACTAAAAGAAGTACATGAGTTTTCTACCTGGTCAGAAAAATAACTAATGATGGCCCAACTAGATACGATATAGAATTCAGACTGGCAGTAGCAAGAGAAAAGTTTCTGAAAAAGAGCAATTTGTAAGCATCGCATGTAAATTTCTGTGTCGCGAAATCTTTTCTGTAAGTATTTGTCTGGAGTGTACCATTGCACGGAAGCGAAACGTGGGCAATATACAGTTCAGACAAGAGGAGAATATGTTATTTTGAAAAGTCCTGGTACTGCAGAATGCTGAAGACTGGATGGGCACACCGTACATCGAAAGGTTCATGAGATTCAGTTCCCTTCGCTCGGAAACTGGCTTAGATGAAACGACGTTTACTGGCAACAGCAGTTCCTGTCCGAATCCCACTGTCACTGAAAGGCACTGACTGTCGTGCTATTTTTACGATCAATGTTCTTGTGGCATATCACGTGGGTACGAGTGGTAAACCATTTCTTGTAGACACGTTGGACAATTCTCATAGACATGCCGAAAACTCGAGGGATTAAATTGAAGATGTGGTCTTGCGCACATTCTTACTGCTATTCTGTCACGTTTCCAAGTAGAGCCATCTTAATGCGCTGATTCCATACAACCGACTGGGGCCATCACATACCATTTCAGTGCCACGACATGCATGAGCAGTGGAGGCTCACGTGACTATGTGGCGCGAGTTATAAACCATTTGCAAGCCTCCAAAGCAACCACTGTGCGACTGCATGGGACTGACTAATGTTTTGGCTGGAGAGCTAAAGCGTTGGTGCATACTAAGTGCGGTTACTGTTTCCACAACCAGCACATGGTTCTCGACATATAAACTTAGGTAAAGACGCGAATTAGGAACTTTTCGTTAGGAAGATCTGTTTTTGGAACCATTTTGTAAAGTTACTGAGGAGGTGTAAACGAGAGACACCTTCACAGTTTCATTCCTTCATTTTCGTACATGCCAGTCACAAATGCCTTTTGTAAACTTCCCTGTTCAAACGAGACAACTACTTAAATGACATAGAGTGTAATGTAAATTTTCTAATAGATTAGGAGAGCACAGGAAGGTCTTCGACAAATAGCACTGTTGAAAGAGGCTCCCTTTGTGATGGGTGGTGAAGTAACTCCTTCATCCAGTGAAAAAATGAGGGAAAGATGGTTTACCACGAAAATGCTTGTTTTTAACGATACATTATATGACCTTAGGAAATAAATTCGGTGGTATAACATGTGTCAAAACTTGTATTAATATGTTTCACAAACGTAGTCACGAATTACGTGAGTTACGCCTGCCACGAATCAATAGCTTCGCCTCCCTTGCCACCCACAGGTCCGTCTCGACTTATCCATTTTTCACCACACAGTCGAACGGTTGCATCAGAATGTGACGTAGCTCTGCGTTGCACTTTGACTTTTCTCTAAGGGAACATCCTCAAGGATTCTTGGAAGGAGACGCTACAGAAGTCGGAGATAGTTTTGCTGGTCGCAAAAGGTCAGCTGATACAATTTCCACAGCTGTTTTTGTCTGAGGTCACGTTAAAAGTGTACTGCATTCCCGTGATACTGTTTGATGGAATGGAATAAGTGCTTGTCATCAATGTTGTAAAGAACTAAATGTACTCGAAAGAGTTCAAAGTTCCCTGCGGAGATGGGTACAATATTGAAAACAGCTGCAAAGTCGAGACACGGGGCATTATTAACAGGCAGCAGTCATGAAAGTCTCAATGATTAAAAGCGACTTGACTTCCATCACAATATCCAATATCTTTTGTTAATCATTGCTAGATATGTTTCATATTTATGACGAAGTTTACAAAGATGAAGTCAACATTGTCTGATAATAATAAAATCGCGGTTGATTCGCAAATGATTTGCTTGAGGGGCCATTTTACTGCGGGGATTTTACTTCTAGTATTTCGCACTGTCAACCCCATAATTTTGCACCATACATTATGGTTTACTGTTTATATTCAAATCCGGTAGTAAGTTTTCTCCAAATAACCTCCAAAAATCTTTGAGTATCTTTGCATAAAAAAATAAACAGCGGAGGAAAGGGATAGTAACCAAACAGTTACGCTTAACTTTTAATAAACGATTCTATCTCAGGAACACAACATCACACCAATATAAGAAAAAAAAGACCCATTCTCATTCGATTACAGTGTTCGCGATAAATCACTTGGAACAGTAAAAAGCATAAAATATCTGAGAATAATAGTCTGGAGCGATCTAAAATGAAAAAGGCAGACAAAAAAAAGGAAGATAGTTGACAGATTGATTGGAAGAATCCTGTAGAAATGTAAGTCACACACAAAGGAAATAGCTAATAGAACACTCGTTCAACAGATTCTTGAGCGGTGTTTGTCATTCTGGGGCCATATCAAGAACAGCTAATAGAAGGGACGGAAATGAACCAAGTAAGAGCAGTGCAAATCGTAACTGATTCGTTATTATGCACGAAAACATAGCGGAGCTGCCCACCTAATTCCAGTGACGGGTCTAAAAGAAAGGCATTGTAAATCTTGGAGAATAATTCCGTTAAAATCCCGAGGGCTTACTTTCCAAAAAGGGTTACAGAGGAATAAATTATTCTCTCATGCCCCTCTCACCCCTCTCGACCATGCCACTCAAAATTATACAAATTATAAGTGAGGCGTAAGTTTACCGCCAGTCACGTCCTGTTCGCGTCTGGAACTGTTAAGTGCGTAAATATAAATGGTACCAAACCTCCGCCACAAGGAGTACAGATGTTGTACCACACACAAGCGCTATGTGTACGGTGAATGTACGTACTGTGTTATTGATGTGACGCACTGAATCTAATTTTCTTCATACTGGTTCATGATGATTGTTTTGACGCAAAAATTTTGTAACTGGGTGAAGTTATAAATAAGGCGCGACACAGAGATAATCTTTTAATGTAATCGTTATTTTATCATAATCTTATACTTGGATTTTACATACTTCAGTTAAAGGAGTGTATTTATGGTACGACGAATTCAGCTCGGGATGAGAAGGTGTTAATGTTTGAGAATAAAAATGATTTCGGGATTCAGCAGTTGAAACTATGCCTGCGGAGGAAACGACTCACGCTAAACTTTAGTGTCCCGTAGACAGCGGTGTCGTTAGATGTGGAGCACAAGCTCAGCTTGACAAAGTTGGGGAAGGATTAGTGCGTGGCTTAAGTCACAGGCACCATCCCAACATTTGCTTGAAGTGGTTTACAAAGTCCACAGAAAATCTGAGTCTGTATGTCCTCATGGTGATATGAACAAGGTTCCTGCAGGACATGAACGCATTACTTCTCCGTAGCGCTGTCTGTTTCGGTTCAACCCCTCCCCCCCCCCCCCCCCCACACACACACATCACTTTCCAGTAAATATTGCTATGCGAATTTTCTTGCACTTTGTGTGACGGGGGGGGGGGGGGGGGGGGGAGCAAAAATTATAAGCAGATATATTTACTGACAAAGCGTGAAACTCTAAAATCGCTGTTCGACAGGGTGAAGATCAGCTCAGCAGACTCAGATTTCAGACTTTCAGCATTTCAATGAGCATTGAGAGAGAAAGGTAGCGTGGCCTGCGCCTAGCGGAAAAGCGCGTGGTTGCAGTCGACTGCTTTCGTGGCGCAGTGCTGCGAGCGTGACGCGGTTCGCCCCACTGCGATTAGCGGTTGCCTCGCTCCACCCATCCTGTTCTCCAATCCTCAGCGAAGCGAAAAACACCCCCTACAATTCTCGTTCCTCTCCTCTCACTCGAACCTGTCAGTTATGCGGTCCCGGTCAGCTCTGACTCCGAAAACTTATTAAAATTACATATCCTGGCAATGAGGACAGTAGTTAACATCACGGAAAGCTCTATTCTCGTTTTTCGCGGCGGACGTTCTAAAATCCTCAGTGGTTACCTTACTGATAAACTCTGTGATGTCATGGAGAAAACGATACTTTGTTTATGTACTCGACACACTCGCACAGTGGCTAACGCATTCTAAAGCGGATCAAAACTCTCGCCAGTTTATCTGTACGCAAACTTTCGTGTATTCAAGTGATGGAGCGGTTCAGAAATCGGTTTTTTTTACTCTTTGGAGAGCATACTCTGTGGTGATTGCATACTTCCGGCTGCTACTCTGGTAATGTTTGTCCCACGAAAGAGAAATATGCACGTTAGAGTCCCTGTTTGGTACCTATAACCCATTTGTAATCCATGATAACGGGCTTGTTTGCCTCACAAGACCGTGGTCGACTCTCATCTCGTCCCTTTCCAACTGAACTAAAATTCCCGCAACAATATTCTCGGCAATATCAACGGAAGATGAAGTTTTCATTTGAAGATAACCTTCTTCTTATTTTATGCATTAGGCTGTAAGGGTGTTTCGTTTCCATGCCTCTTTTTAAGACTTCCTTTGCCTCAACGCCCTGCCGGATTGTAAGCTTTGGCATTTCGCACACTTAAACTTCAAATAATCTTTTACAAGGATTAGTAGATTAATTACTAACGTGCATTGTTGCTAATTTCTATTAAGCTCTTGTAATGATTCTCCATTCTGTGTGTAAGGACGGCGTCTCTGTGTACTGTTTCAGCACTGTTCTAGAATTTGAAGCCCCATCAACTCTTAATAGCAGCTTCTTCTGCTTCTCGGTTTCGTGCAACTAACACAGGAACTACGGGAGACGCAAGAAGGTAGCACTGGGGTCGTTTAAAAACTCTTACTCAAACAACTTCTGCTCTTTTATTTCTCAGTCGGAGTGCTTACTCCAAGAACGAGACGAGTTTCGGGATCGTTGTTTTTAACTAAGGTTAGTGAAAACAACTTTTTAGTATATTATCCTAAGGTTAAAATAATTGGTGAGCTACAGTGATGAACAGTTTGGGAAGGACTAAGATTCTCATTACTAAAATGACAACAAGAATGCTGTGACGTGCCACATATTTGCCGGGTAAACAGCCCAATGAGTTTCGACCTTCAGTCAATCTTAGATTTTAAAATGCAGGTTATACATTTCTACATGTGTTTATAGTATACTATATGTTAACCTTTTTGTTAATAGTACGCACCATTCTGTTCATAATGCTGGATAAAAACCTCATAATTTTGAAAATAAATCTATGCTTCCATTCGAAGCTACACTAAATTCCTGAAACTGCCTAAGATTAAATATCATTCGACGAAATTGTGACTAGGTTTCATTATTTTATCTCATAAATAGATCTGTAATCATTCAGCGTGTTCTTCAGCTTGCGTGCGCAAAATAATATATCAGTGGTGATGGTATTTCTCTCCATCATCTGCTTGCAAGACACTGCAACGTGTCCGCAGAGATATGTACCAGTAGAAATATAATCAACTCCTCTTGCATTCGCGGATAATGTGTCTAAGTCAAGATTTTTGTTCCTCACTGTAGACACCCGAAATAATCAGATTTTATCCTCGTTGTCCTCAGGCAATATATAAGTTCGAGTAAAATGCTTGATGTATTTGAAAGTGGTATTTAAAAATTTTGAGAGTAAGCTCCTTGACAATGCACAACACCTTCTATTACTATAAATTTCCCTCTGGATTTTTCTTACCGTTTCTGTGGTACTGTCACGGTAACAAATCAAATCAGTGTAGAGACAGGCTCTTTTTTTAATCTCTCCTCCCTCTTAAGAGCTCCAGAACGACGGACACTTCTACAGAATCGACTGAATGAGGGTTCTGTAACGATGTTCTACATGGATTGAATACTCTTCTCCTGGGAGTTTGCGTGTTCTTCCAAGGGTCAGAGTTACTGGAATCAGCATACAGTTGTTACATGACTGTGGTAGAAGAACAGTCGAACGATTTCTGAAGAAAGCAACTGGAAAGACCCCTCGCTACTAGAACCACGTGAAAGGTAATAAAGATGTCCTGGAGTGGTGTCCTGCTGAAGACTCACCAAGAGACAATCTCCCACCCACAATGTACTTCCCTACGCTGCTAGAACCGTAAGAATGGTAACGGTAGTTATGTAAGTCTGCAGGCTTTCGTGGCCGTTGTCACTAAAGTTAAAATCTTCTGGGTTGTTAGGCCGTGTCTATTTCCTTATAAAACAATAGACGTTTCGACCCCTCTGCTGGGATCTTTTTCAGGATGTTTAGGTGTCCACTATTGCTAGAACGTCCTGAAGAAGATCCCAGCAGAGGGGTCGAAACGTCGATTATTTTTGAAGGAAATATGACGCGGCCTAGCAACCCAGAATATTTAAGATGTTTCAGTGTCCACTATTGCTAGAACATCCTGAAGAAGATCCCAGCAGAGGGGTCGAAACATCGATTATTTTACAAGGAAATGTGACGCGGCGTAACAACCCAGAAGAGCTTAACTTTAGTAACGGTGTTTGTTTGTAACATCAGTGCTTCTGGAGTATTGCGCTTTAGGAGACTCATCAAAGACCTCTCATGGACTCTCTGCCGTGTTGACAAAGCCTGCTTGTAACAGAAGTGTACTAGAATGGTGCCCTACGGTAGAATCACCAAAAGACGCCCTCTATGTGCTGGCTGATATTGGTAGAATCGTGTGAATGGTGACGGTGACCGTTTGTAATAAAAATGGTCCTAGAGTAGTGCCCTGCGGGAAATTCATTAAATATCCTCTATGTTCCATGCCACAGGCAAGTGGCACCCCGCGTTAGAGTCACCCAAAGACCCCCTACGTACTTCCCCTCACTGCTAGAAGCACGCGATGGCGTCTGTAATAAAAGTGGACCCAGACTGGCACCCCGCGGTAGACTCACCCAAAGACCCTCTATGTACTTCCCGCCCCTGCTAGAAGCACGCGATGGCGTCTGTAATAAAAGTGGTCCCAGAGTGGAGCACTGCGGTAGACTCACCCAAAGACCCTTTATGTACTTCCCGCCCCTGCTAGAAGCACGCGATGGCGTCTGTAACAAAAGAGGTCCAAGAGTGGAGCCCTGCAGTAGACTCACCCAAAGACCCTCTATGTACTTCCCGCCCCTGATAGAAGCACGCGATGCCGTCTGTAACAAAAGTGGTACTAAAGTGGAGCCCTGCAGTAGACTCACCCAAAGACCCCCCTGTGTACTTCCCGCCTGTGCTAGAAGCACGCGACGGCGTCTGTAACAAAAGTGGTCCCAGAGTGGAGCCCTGCGGTAGACTCACCAGTGCTCTGAAGGCCATGGCACAGCGTTGGATCGCGGCTGGTGAGTGCGCTGCTGGCTGCTGCTGGAGAGGAGACGAGTGCCGTGCAGACGCCGGCCGCTGCCGGCTTATATACGGAGGAGCACCGGCAGTCCTTCCCGGGTAAAAGTGAGCGGCGTGTGTGAGCTCCGGCGTCGCGGCTGGGGTGGGGGCTGTGGCGCTCCGAGCCGCCACTGCCGTGACCCGCGACCCAGGCAGACCCCCCAGCTACAGTGGCGAGCCTCTGCTCGCCTTGCACTCTCTCCAAGCTGCGACCTCTGTACAGATCACCGCAGGCTTTTCACCCTTGTTCTGTTCACAGAAATCCCCGTCTGTGAGTCACTGTACGTTGGAGACAAACTGGTCTTCCAGTTTCCTCTTCGTAGGTCGTACATTTGAACTGGTTTTGCCCCATAAGAATTTACCGGAAGACGTCACCTCATATCATTACATCACCAAAGGAATGCACTTGTGAAAACTATTGCACTATTAGTCTGACAGAACACTGTGGTGGTTTTGCGTATCATCAACATGGACAAATGCAATGAACATGGATGATATGATACTCTATGGTATATTGTGGTGTGAATTCACTCTGTTATTTGGCAATTGCATTGTTTTGATTTTGTTAATGTTACTGACAATATTATACACATGTATAATGCATTATTCATACTACAACTTCTCCCGGATAATTATTTTGTTCGGATTACACAAGAATTCCACCTGACGGAGTGTAATAATGTCGACTTTAAGTTGTGTTCATATCAGTAAAATTACAGATCGTACATCAGAGCTTTTATAATGTTTGTCTTCGATGGATTTAATTATTCTTAACAAATTGATCATGAAAAGGAACCACAGAATACCACCCGCACACAACACTGACGTATGCTGCCAGAAATATTTTTTTCCATTATTCGTGCGCAGTTTAATTTTGGCCTCATACATCAGCAATGAAATCTTGTTCAACAATAAATACCATCAGTACTGTTCTTAGAAGATGCAGTCTGATTCGATTATTTTTTTTTTATGAATAGAGTTCAGTACCACCGGTGCACATTTATTTCTTACACATCGGAATGCCGCTGAGATAAAAGTTAAGATGGCGGCCAACAAAAGATAGAGAATTTCTTTTTTAATTAAGAATTTCCTTTGCTCAATAAATAATTAATCATTTAAATTGATGCCACCAAAAAAATTGTTAATATTGTTTTGCAAATTAGTTTAACACAAGCCCTTGATATTTCGACCAGAAGTACAGACGAAGTTTCTATATAATCGCAACTAACAATGGCTGCGCTTCTTGCAGCTATGATAAAACAATTTATACAAAATTATAATTAAATGAGGAAGAGAGTTTTCAATAATTAATCATAAATAGTTTTTGAACATTTTGCTCTGTTTGTTTTTTACCAGCAAATGAACATAAAAGTACAATAATTTTACGTTAAATGTTTTTCGTTCAGCTCACCTCAAATCGAATTGAGACTTGCGTCGGCGACGTACATCAGGCGAAGACGACAAAAGGGTACAAAACGAAAGAAATGAATGACATAGATTAACAAAGATTGTGAGACAAATATTGCCTCTGTTTTACATAATTATCTAATTATCATCTTTTTAAGAAATAATTACATAATTGAATGAATGTTCTTGAGTTACGTAATTTTCCACACGTTCATATATATATAGTGTATGTTATAACACGCTTGTAGAGTATTAGAACGATATGGAGTATTAGAACGATAGACGCACCAAAAGTCCCCCGGACTCTCTGTGTACTTTACCATGTTGCTACAATCGTGTGGAAGGTGACGGTGCTTGGGTGTAATACTATAAGAATCATCTGACCGGACAAATAAGCATTATTCCATATCAGTATCGTTTCGCGAAAGAAAAAGATACCAGAGAAGCAGTTTTGACATACCTTTTACAATTCGAAAGTAGACTGAAGACAAATCAAGATATCATTCCAGCAATTGTGAACGTAGAGAAAGCCTTCGACAACTTGGAAGTGAAATAAGATGTTAACAAGCCTTGAAAGATCGTGGCTAAAGTACAGAGAAAGTCGAATAATCTACAACACTTGTTCAGTATCCTCAAGACAGAATGCCCACTGCGTCTCACTGTACAATCAACCAACTCACTGACCCGTATGTTGATACACCACCTAAATACGAAATTGTCACCTAATTAGAAAGATCGATTATGTAGTGAAGGATTTTATACTTCTAGTGGAATTGCTCCAGATGATAACGATTTCTTCAACAGATATATTGGTGAGTTTTCAAAAAAAAAGTTAAAACAAAAGAAATTCTGTACCTGCTGGAAAAATAAGCATCTCAAAAAATAGTTCAAATGGCTCTAACAGTAAGCAATATGGGAGTTAACATCTGAGCTCATAAGTCCCCTAGACTTAGAACTACCTAAACCTAACTAACCGAAGGACATCACTCACACCCATGCCCGAGGCAGGATTCGAATCTGTGACCGTAGCACGCGCGTGGTTCCGGACTGAAGCGCCTAGAACCTCTCGGCCACCGTGGCAGGCGGCATCTCAAAAAAATTGCCCAGTTAAACACTACCTGTGCTTCAGTTACGCCAAGTGGGAAGAAGAACTTTATTAACAGACGGATCGAGTATCTTTGAGTCCTGTCACCTTTCGCTTCAGATATCTTCACGGAGGCTTATCAGAAAACTGCTCTCCGAGGGACGTTTACAAAACCGTCACTTTGGCTCCGTTATTTGCATGATACGTACATAGAGTGGTCGCATGGGGACAGGAAGCTGCAGGATGTATACAGGTATCTCAACAGCATCAGTGCTAAAATTTCACTGGGAAAAGGGATTGTACTTGCGATCTGCTTTCTGTACCCCGATGTCCTAGTGTACAGAAAATCCGATGGAAAATTAGGATAAGTACCACGACACATTTCTCTGGACGCTGGCAGCAAGTGCGTGTCGTATTAGTGTCGCTGCCAGGTTAAAACAGGAATGATGACAGCCATTAATTAGTTCCCTTGTGAAAAACGTCTTCTGACTGGACCAATTGTTTCCTAATTATTCCTGAGTATTGGAAGGTAGCTCTTCCACTTTCTTTCATTCTTAAATGGTAGTACTGAGGCTCGTTTTATTATATAACTTTTTTATTTTGGCTGTTCGTTAAGAACTTATTGGTTTTTGAAACTGTAGATTGCGATCGCGCAAACCAGATCACCATTAGTCGTCTAATGTGGTCTTCCTAAAAAAATGAAAGTAACGTTTTATTTTCTTCACAGTCTTACTATCTGCAATCTATTGTACCCTGCAAGACAATAATATATTGATGACTGATAAAAGAAAGCGAAGTACGTCGGACATGACGAAAGCAATCGACACTGTTCGGAAAAAGAAGACGGAGTAGAAGAAAGCGTCTTGTCAAGTTGTCTAACAATGAGTGCGGAACACCTAAGGAAACAGTATAAACGAACTGAGGTAGGCTTGTAGTTCTGAGTAAAGATATTGAAGAAGAGATGGTCTGATAGTGTGTTACTGTTGAAACTTCTTTTTTTCTATATTTATACGAGGCGAATCGCGGCTAATCCACACAGCTAAGAGGGGAGACATTAATGCGGCTGTTAGTCCTTTCAAGAACGAAAACGCTGGGAAAAGTGGGTGGCGTAGTCTTTTCATAAAATCCCACGAAGCCACGATTGCTGGAAAGAAAGCTTCTTGGAGCTTCCAACGGCAGGGCTCTTGATTTTAGTGACGAAAACCAACTTAATAACTTTTCATATAATTTTTTGTGTTTGGGTTTTTGTACTAGAGGTCCCTCGAAATGTAATTTTAAAGAAATTACTTCAAAAGTTATTTCTTTGAAACTAATACGTATATTACATATTGCTGTGAAGGATCCACAACAAACTTTGAAAATAACTTTTAACAATATTGAACTAAAAAAGAAATTGAAAACTAAGTGTGGGTTAGAGCATGACTTTTATTTATTTACAATTTTGCCGAACTAGTACAGGGAACTGCTCCCAACTCCTCAGGTTTGCTCACTGACATCGGAACCGAACCAGTTATAACGAAATAAATCTCGGGTGAACAGCCTGATACGAGTGTGCATAGGACATACATCAGCGCACCTGATGATGGCAACGTGGTCGATTGCCGAAATATTGTGTCCTATGCACACACATACCATGCTGTTCACCCGAGATATATTTCGTCATAAAATACGCCTGGAGAAATTGAAGAATCGAACCAGTTATAAACTGACATCTGTATTTTGCTACGATTACTTATCACAGCCTCGTATATTAGAGAATCATTTTCTTTTGCATTTACATATCCATTTGTTTCGTAGCGAATACTCAGCATTTTGATGTTGACAACTGGTTTAACGTCTGCTTTACGTCCCATGTTCGCTTCTTCGCATCACATGCACGGTATGTTTAGTAACACATTCAATGTTTCTTTCCAGTTACGTGTTTTGTTATTGAACCATAGTGCGTCTCCAATTTCTATAGTAATTTATATGAACTTTGAAACATTAATTCCTGACCTGCTTATACGCTTTTTTATTTCTCCTTAGTAGGCTACGTCTCTGACTGAGGACACTCCCGATACATGTCTAATAGAATATCTGCAACTTGTGTAATAATAATATTTTAATATAAATAATGCATAATTCTGATAATGCATAATTCTGATAATGCTTTTACTGCTTGGGATTTGTTTTAAATACCAATTTGTAACAGATTTGATTCTGTCACCTGTTACCACCTGATGGAGAAATCGTGTATGTGGTTTTCGAAACACTTGTCTCTTAGACATCTATCGGTTATTACCGTGAATTATGAGACCACTTGATATTTCTCCGTACTATGAGCATCCAATGGTTGTGTTACCGTGCCTTCGCTAATCTCTGGTTCAAAAGAAAAAAAAAAAAGAAATGGTACAAATGGCTCTGAGCACTAAGCGACTTAACTTCTGAGGTCATCAATCACCTAGAATTTAGAACTAATTAAACTTAACTAACCTAAGGACATCACACACATCCATGCCCGAGACAGGATTCTAACCTGCGACCGTAGCGATCGCTCAGCTCCAGACTGTAGCGCCTAGAACCTCACGGCCACTCCGGCCGGCTAATCTCTGGTTCAAATGATGTGCTATGAGCGGAGATATCTAGGCGTAACTATCCAGAGCGACCTTAAGTGGAATGGCCATATAACATAGATAGCGGGAAAAGCAGACACTAGACTCAGATTCATCGGAAGAATCTTGAGAAAATGTACCTCATCCACAAAAGAAGTGGCCCGATTTTTTAGTATTGTTCATCTATCTGGGATTCCTATCAGGTAGGACTGATAGAGGAGATAGAGAAGATCCAACGAAGAGCGGCTGGCGAGAGAGCGTTACGGAGACGCTAAACAAACTCCAAGGGAGGCGTTGTACATCACGGAGAGATTTCCTACTGAAATTTCGGGACGTTACTTTTCAGGAGGAGCCAGACAACATATTAATCCCCCCCTTCTCCGCTCCCACGTATATATCGCGTATTGACCACCAGGAGAAAATTCGAGAAATTAGAGCCAATACAGAGGCTTACTGGCAATCATTCTTCCCACACACCATTCGCGATTGGAACAAGTACCCTCCGCCACACACCACTAGGTGGCTTGCGCAGTATGATGTAGATGTCGATGCAGATGTACGTGTTTGGTGGTAGGCCATAGAGATACGTTTCCAGAATGAGATTTTCACTCTGCTGCAGAGTGTGCGCTGGTATGACTCTTCCTGGCAGATTAAAACTGTGTGCCGGACCGAGACTCGAACTCGGCACCTTTGTCTAGTGATCTATTGATTTCAGTTGTCCAAGACAGTTTGGCGAATGGTTTGCTGCGCATGTGGCTCATCTGTCTGCTGAAACACCTTTGCCGACGGCATCCCCATCTGCAACAATTTCTTGCCCATGGAAATTAAATGTGGGCGGCGGTTTTCCTCGAAATGCACTCACAGTTTACGGCACGTGCAGAGGTATGTGAAAAGCCGATTGCTTGTATATCTTAGTGATTCATGGTTCACCATTAACAGGGTGTCATATGAAAAGCCCATTGCTTGCACGTTACAGTGGTGGGGTGCCTCATGCGTCAGTATCCATGATGCAACCACAATCAGGTCTAGTGATACCGCTCGCCTTGCCCATCCTGCAGTCGACTGTCACTCCAGCACAAGTACTAGTAATAACAGAAGTTTTACTTATAGTGTGATACTGGACATAAAAGATATAATCAGGAATTTACCTACCTACAAGTCTGCCAAGATGGTACAGTCAGTCGGCCGTGGCCTTATGGTAGCAACTATTCCGGGCATTTGACTGAAGGAATTTAGGGAAACCACAGAAAACCGGAATCAGGATGGCCAGATGGGGATAGGAGCCTCCATTTTTCGAACAGAGGACTGCGATTTGTTTAAAACAGCGCAACAACATTCGGTTTACCCTAGCGTATAATACAGTTTGGTTTACACATTCTTGCAAGTAACTTATTTAATGACATGTGGAATAATCGGGTCTACTGCCGGATGTTTGTGTCGCTCTGGCACAATATTTTGGCCACGTAACTCGTTGCCTTCTTCAGGTGCTACCTGTCTCCGGCCGAAATATTGTGCCAGAGTTACAACTTATTTAATAATGAAACAAAGTACTGCTACAGTGTGCGTTAATTTCTCAACACCAGTCACTTCACATCTCCCCCCCCCCCCCCCCCCCACGCCATGTACACCCAGTACCTGACAACATAACTATGGGAACTTTGTTTGTTTATTACTCACCTGAGAAAACCTCTCCATGATGTTGAAATTCGATAGGGGGTGGTATGTTAACTTTGGTGTGACGGTTTCCAGAAGAAACTCTTGCGATAATGCAGGAATCTCCAAACTATAGCCCGCGGGCCGAAACCGGGGTTCCGGCCCGCCAAATATTTGAGGTGGTACCTGTACTGCCAACAATTGAGTTTTGAGGCCTATCGCGACCAATACACCACGACATTGTCGGAGCTCTATCTTTACAAAGCGGAAGGTCATGGTTAAACTTTTGGCTGGCCATAATAAACAGACAGACCATTCTCCGTGCGATAGTGAAAAAAGAGAAAAAGAACGGTTAATAGACTAGTTTGGCGAAAACATTTTAAGGAAAAAAATTCTTTGCGTTTTATTCTACTCACAAGTCTGGTGCAACTCTTTCAAATGGATTGCACTTCGGCGACTAGCCTTAGTAGTCAATCATTATGGAAGATGCTTCTTAAGCGAGGTTTCACTTTCTTTTGATTACTTTGTAAAATACATACTGTCCACAAATCAAAATTATGTAATTAAATAAAAATCGTAGTTCGTTTCAGTGCTAGCTATTCCCACAACCTTAGATTTTTGCGATTTCATCTTTCCTTTCGGCTTATAGTGATCATGGAGTGCTAGGGTGCTTTAATCCCACTAGGTAGATCTTGGCCCTTATGACTTCGTGGAGGAGCCAATGTGGCCCGCAGCCTAAAAAGTTTGGAGACCCCTGTGATAATGTATTCTGGATAACGAAAGTGTTTCGTAAGTAACTAACTAACTGTTTTAAATTTTTTACCAAGCTCCTACTATTCTGTCTGACTTAATTAATCCTCAGAGTATAGAATTAATTGCTTAACACTTAGCTATAAATTTCCTTTTTAAGCCGCGCGGGATTAGCCGAGCGGTCTGAAGGCGCTGCAGTCATAGACTGCGCGGTTGGTCCCGGCGGAGGTTCGAGTCCTCCCTCGGGCATGGGTGTGTGTATTTGTCCTTAGGTTATTTTAGGTTAAGCAGTGTGTAAGCTTACTAACTGATGACCTTAGCAGTTAAGTCCCATAAGATTTCACACACATTTGAACATTTTCTTTCCTTTTCAACTATTTTTGTGATGGTAATATTGTTTAATCCCTGTAGACGCTTTGTTGTATTATCGTAGTCCTTGGTAGAAAATAGTGATTTGACTTTTATTTTCATACATTCTTAGTAAAGGTAAGTGTAGCCTAGATCTTATTTTATTGTCATTGGCAGAACTGTTTCTGCACTAGTTATCAAGGTTATTTTCGATGTGAAAAACTGACTGGTAAACATAGTCACATGATGTAGATAGAATCTCAAATGTTTCAAACGTATTTTTATAATGAGCCTGATTATTATTTTCCGTTATTATTATAGCCCTTTCCTTCGCCTTAAAGTTTGTTGAGAAATAAGAATTTTTGTAGCGAAGACGTGTGTTGAAATATTATTTCCTCAGTGACCGACTTAGACAGAGCCTAGCTGTCATCTTCGAATTTTCTGGAAATAATATTACTGCGCGTGAATAGCACAACCACAACGAGAGGACTTCCCATTTATAAAACAAATGCGCAACATTGCGTTGACAAGTCAGTTCGATTCACGCACAATAACATTTCCTCCAGAAGATACGAAGATGACAGTTCGACTCTGTCGAAACCAGTCACTGAAAAAATAAAAATATTTCAATAGGCGATCTTGGCTGCAAAAGTTCTTATTCATCACCAGATATCAGATCCCGTCCAATGAAATGTGCAACTTCAAAATTTGTGTTCACAATATGTGCATTTGTTCGCCGGAAAAGAATTCCACAGCTAAGAACTGAATGTCCATGTGAATAGTACGTAGATGAAAGGAACTGGCTGTTATAAAATGATGACAGAGCACTAAGATCATAACATTCTGTCATTCTATTTGCATATTTCTTTGCATGTTCAATCTACTTCAGCTGACATTCAGCAATCATTTCTTGAAATTATGTGTTCGTTACAAGGACTTGCGACAGGTGTGTTCTCTTTTTGTTACAGGAGCTATCCATATACTCATTATTGTATGTCGGTACATATTATATCGACTTAAGGATCCCCCATTAGAAACCTCGCTTACGAGACTCCACTCAAACTTTAGTCAGTATGGTATATTACTGCAGTCGATTTGGCAGTGATTTCAGATTAATATTGTTAGCAGCAGCCGATTGAAATTTAATGATGAGGTTGACAATCTAATTTTCAAAATCTATTTTGAACCTTGCTTCCTCCAGAAATATTTCTGATTCTATGACAATATTATTCTGTTTTCATACTTTCACCGTCCGTTGCCTTGAGCGAATTTTATTTACATTAGTTTTTCTGCAGTAAAGTAACTGACAAAGCATTTTTTGAAAGTGGAAACCGAAATCTTGCAGTGCATTCGTGCTATACTTTAGAATGGACACACAGTAAGATTTGTTTTTCGTTGTACTTTTTATTCTCTAGGCAGAGTGGTTTTGGAATGATGACTCATGACAGAGTCAAGGACTATTCAATCGAATGTCACAGGAGCTGCCAGTTGGGCAAGAGGAATCCCAATAAGGAATATCTGGGAGGCCACATCCAGTGCCGGCGTTTGACTCACAACCAAGGAAACCTCCGAATACCTTTGTTACAACCTTAGGTTTGAAACGATATTTAATTCGACTCTGTGTAGCTATGTCCCAAACTAATAACTAATAAAATAAGCCTATTGCAAGTGTACTTGTTTGTGCATATAAAGAGCAAAATCAATGATTTGTTCGAGATGTGCAGTGTACTAACATGCCATAGCTAATGATAATCAGTTGTATATTAACATTGTTATTTACAACAGTACAACAACGACACATGAGTCACGTGTCTAAGGTTCCGAGTGGAATCTGTATAGCGATACAGCAGTTTTGAAGAGCTTGCACAAAGATATAGCTCACTAAACAAGCCTTCTAAGAAAAAGCAATACAAATTAAGACTACATCTCAGTGCCGGCCCTCTTCTTCACCCGACGGCTGGGCTAAATAACCTGTTCCTGAGTTCGGGACACTCTTGCTTGTAGGTCGTTACTCCAAAGCTTTCACAAGGAGGCATCTCGGCTACACACAGGTTATAAGACCACTGCAGTTCTTTCTGTGCTCTCTTGCGCTGCTCATATCCATTTCTGTCCGTCTACTGCTCAAAGCAATCTCATTTCAGTAAAGTGCGCTCACAAAGCTTCTCCTCTCCTAAGTGTCAGCCTTCCACTATCTTATAAAGAAACTTTGGACATTGTTTTGTAGAAAGTAATCTTCGTTTACTTCCCCGTTTTGCCCATAGATATTTGCTGTTCCAACCATATAGCTAAAATTATAAATCTTTGTCTTGGGGTGGCTGCACTATGTGACCAAATGACTTACAATATCGGTAATGCTGGAATTCAATATGGTGTTGGCCCACCCTTAGCCTTGATGACAGCTTCCACTCTCGCAGGCATGCGTTCAGTAAGGTGCTGGGTTTCCTAAGGAATGGCCACCCATTCTTCACGGAGTGCTGCAGTGAGGAGAGGTATCGATGTCTATCAGTGAGGTCTGGCAAAGAAGTCGGCGTTCAAAAACATCCCAAAGGTGTTTTATAGGATTCAGGTCACGACTCTGTGCAGGCCAGTCCATTACGGGGATGTTATTGTCGTGTAACCACTCCGCCACAGGCCGTGTATTATGAACAGGTGCTCGATAGTGTTGCAGTCGCCATCCCCTAACTACTCTTCAATAGCGGGAAACAAGAAGGTGCTTAAAACATCAATGTAGGCCTGTGCTGTGATAGTGTCACGCAAAACAACAAAGGGTGCAAGCCCCCTCCATGAAAAACATGACCACACCATTACATCACCGCCACCGAATTTTGCTGTTGGCACTACACACGCTGGTAGATGACTTTCACCGGGCATTCGTCATACCCGCCTCCTGTCATCGTATCGCCACATTGTGTACAGCGATTCGTCACTCCACACAATGTTTTTCCACTGTCCAATCGTCCAATTTTTACGCTCCTTACACCAAGCGAGGCGTCGTTTGGGGTTTACCGGCGAGATGTGTGGCTTATGAGCAGCCGCTCGACCATGAAATCCAAGTTTTGTCACCTCCCGCCTAACTGTCACAGTACTTGGAGTGGATCCTGATACAGTTTGGAGTTCTTGTGTGATGGTCTGGATAGATGCCTGCCTAATACACATTACGACCCTCTTCAACTGTCGGCGGTCTCTGTCAGTCCACAGACGAGGTCGACCTGTACGCTTTTGTGCTGTGCGTGCCCCTTCACGTTTCCACTTGACTCTCGCATCGGAAGCAGTGGACTTAGGGATGTTCAGGCGTGTGGAAATCTCGAGTACAGATGTATGACACAAGTGACACTAAATCACCTGCCACGTTCGAAGTCCGTGAGTTCCGCAGAGCGCCTCATTCTGCTCTCCCACGATGTCTAATGACTACTGAGGTTGCCGATATGGAGTACCTGGCAATAGGTGACAGCACAATGCACCTAATATGAAAAACGTGTGTTTTTGAGGGTTTCCGGATATTTTTGATCACATAGTGTATCTCTGCTATGACGTATTTTGCTCCTCGATGTTGCCAGTCGTTGCTACCTCAGCTACGCCATAATTCGCATACTGGATGTTTCCAGTCTGATAATCACTCGAGAGTATGATTGTGGAACATAGTTGTCGAGCACCTGGTGATAACAGTAGTCGAGTCTTACATTCAGACATTATCAGCATATAATTTTGGAAGATAAGAAGTAATTTAGGTACTGCTCTATATAAAACGTTAAGTTCTTTGTGTGACAGTTACGTCACTGGCGTATAAAATAGTATTTAGGATTGCGTCAGAATTTAAAAAGTCCGTTTGCAACGAGAGGTCTTCCAAGGAAAATTAAAACGCTTAGAGAACCCATATATTGTTCTATGTACGTTGTAAATACTTTTGTTAGGTAATTACTCATTCATTAAACTACGGACCTGTTATGGTACAGCCTCTGAGGTAATGTAATTAGGTGACAGAACTACCACCTCTTCTTGATTAGAACATTATCCAAAGCATATTGTAAGCATAAGGGGCGATCAAAATGTTTCCTTTCAAAGGCAGTACAGTAAGAAACGGTACGCCAATTAGGAAAAATCGCAGTGAGCATTGAGGCGATTAACCCCTCGAAGCTCCAGATAAAAGAACACTTAAAAAAAAAAAGAAAAAACGTGTCCTGCAGCGTGAAGAAGTCCGTACCTACCTGCTGCACGTCCTCATCCGACTGGAATCGTCGACCCTTCAAGACCTTTTCCAAGGGACCGAAGGCATGGGGAGAGCTCAGAACTATAGGGTGGGTGCGCGAGTGTTTCCCTCTTTGGATGGCGCAACTTCTGTGTTACGTCATTTTCGACTTGAGGACGTGAGTTAAGATGAAGCTGCAACACCCCTTTTCGCACCATTAGACAGTTGTGGTTTTCGACAGACATTCTGCCCTATACACGTTCTTCATTCTCCGCTGGATGTCTACCGGTCTTTGTCCCACGTCAGCCGAGAAAAGAATAACGGCACGATGGTACTGTTTTTGCCGCATTTGGTAACAACGTATCCATAGTTTACGTTTCCACGTTTACCACGGGGATGTCGGAAAGACACGAATGCCACAGCAATCCCTTGTCTGCGTGTCAGTGCTTGTATACCAGCATCGGAGTCGCTCTACGTTGCATGCAGCTTGCAGCAAGTCCCTCAAAGCGAAAATGTTTGTTCACCCTTTCTATACAGAGCCCATAAGCGTTTTCTAGTCATGGTCTTTTGTTTTTCTGTTACTAGCTTCAATATAAAAACTTCATGTTTGCACGACTTTCAAGTCAAAATCTCAGCCACTATTGCATCATTAGTCATCAGAATGAGATTTTCACTCTGCAGCGGAGTGTGCGCTGATATGAAACTTCCTGGCAGATTAAAACTGTGTGCCCGACCGAGACTCGAACTCGGGACCTTTGCATTTCGCGGGCAAGTGCTCTACCAACTTTTCTTTTTTTTTATAGAAGACAACTTTTTTTTAAGGATGTGGGGCAGGGCGGGGGAGGCAGAGCGATCAGGGGCCATAACCCGAGGCCTGGTCGCAGTGTCCCCCCGTCCGTCAAGGAATCAGGGATGGGAAGGGGAAATCTTTTGTGGGAATTATTATTTAGCTTTATTTACTGTTTGTAATACATTCTTAATGTGGTTTTAATTTATACCACAAGAAAAATAAATGTATCTAGCACCGCATCGCGCTCTGAGAAAAAGAAAACAATATCTCGGCACGTTCCTACACCGAGGTAATGTGAAAAAAAAAAAGTGCTTCATACAGGATGCAGAAGGGTGTGTCGCTACTCTCCTTACGCTTCATCATCCAGGTACGTCTTCACGTATATCATGTTGTTCCACCGAGAATGGGTGTTCACTCAATGGGTATCTTCTCCTACCTGTTGATGATCCAGCTGCGTGGAGGGTCGCGTAGGGCACTCCCTAAGTAATTAGAAAAATACTGTCTGTATTTTGGGTTCCGTACGATCTTGCAATGACGTTCTTGTAGGTAGTTCCAAAGTCTAATACATCTTTAGGTCCATCGTGAAATAAGTAGTGTACCGCATGCGCACGGATCCACGGGACAACATTGGTCTTGGCGCGCGGGAAATACTGTTGATCCGGAAATAGTAGAAACCGAGGTGTAATGTGTTCCGGAGTCACTCGTAGAAAATAAGACAAAATTTGTCGCACCAAGCGCCATACGTCTTCTGCCGCGCCACATGTGAGACGGTGTTCCTCCGTGTCTGGTATCCCGCAGTCTACGCAGAGAGGCGAATCCCCCATGTTTATCTTGTGGAGGCGTGATCGGGTGATCTGTTTACCATTGACTGTGATGTACCATATGGATCGGACGGCTGTGTCCAGTGGAACCGCGTGAATCGTCTTCCACACCACCTTCCAATTAACCTGAAGGCTTTTGGTCTCCACGATGTTCGGTGGGCGTCTCTGCTGTAGGACATGATATACACTCCTGGAAATTGAAATAAGAACACCGTGAATTCATTGTCCCAGGAAGGGCAAACTTTATTGACACATTCCTGGGGTCAGATACATCACATGATCACACTGACAGAACCACAGGCACATAGACACAGGCAACAGAGCATGCACAATGTCGGCACTAGTACAGTGTATATCCACCTTTCGCAGCAATGCACGCTGCTACTCTCCCATGGAGACGATCGTAGAGATGCGGGATGTAGTCCTGTGGAACTGCTTGTCATGCCATTTCCACCTGGCGCCTCAGTTGGACCAGCGTTCGTGCTTGACGTGCAGACCGCGTAAGACGACGCTTCATCCAGTCCCAAACATGCTCAATGGGGGACAGATCCGGAGATCTTGCTGGCCATGGTAGTTGAATTACACCTTCTAGAGCACGTTGGGTGGCACGGGATACATGCGGACGTGCATTGTCCTGTTGGAACAGCAAGTTCCCTTGCCGGTCTAGGAATGGTAGAACGATGGTTTCGATGACGGTTTGGATGTACCGTGCACTATTCAGTGTCCCCTCGACGATCACCAGAGGTGTACGGCCAGTGTAGGAGATCGCTCCCCACACCATGATGCCGGGTGTTGGCCCTGTGTGCCTCGGTCGTATGCAGTCCTCATTGTGGCGCTCACCTGCACGGCGCCAAACACGCATACGACCATCATTGGCACCAAGGCAGAAGCGACTCTCATCGCTGAAGACGACACGTCCCCATACGTCCCTCCATTCACGCCTGTCGCGACACCACTGGAGGCGGGCTGCACGATGTTGGGGCGTGAGCGGAAGACGGCCTAACGGTGTGCGGGACCGTAGCCCAGCTTCATGGAGACGGTTGCGAATGGTCCTCGCCGATACCACAGGAGCAACAGTGTCCCTAATTTGCTGGGAAGTGGCGGTGCGGTCCCCTACGGCACTGCGTAGGATCCTACAGTCTTGGCGTGCATCCGTGCGTCGCTGCGGTCCGGTCCCAGGTCGACGGGCACGTGCACCTTCCGCCGACCACTGGCGACAGCATCGATCTACTGTGGAGACCTCACGCCCCACGTGTTGAGCAATTCGGCGGTACGTCCACCCGGCCTCCCGCATGCCCACTATACGCCCTCGCTCAAAGTCCGTCAACTGCACATACGGTTCACGTCCACACTGTCGCGGCATGCTACCAGTGTTAAACACTGCGATGGAGCTCCGTATGCCACGGCAAACTGGCTGACACTGACGGCGGCGGTGCACAAATGCTGCGCAGCTAGCGCCATTCGACGGCCAACACCGCGGTTCCTGGTGTGTCCGCTGTGCCGTGCGTGTGATCATTGCTTGTACAGCCCTCTCGCAGTGTCCGGAGCAAGTATGGTGGGTCTGACACACCGGTGTCAATGTGTTCTTTTTTCCATTTCCTGGAGTGTATATCCCGCGCCGACACCTGTTTCGTCGGTGGTACTGCGATACGGACATAGCTGTGTTCAATGTAAAAGTTCCCGAAGTAGTAAAAGGGTGGGGGTATGTCTTGCGTCGTCAGTGGGGGCATAAGGGAGGGCGGAGCTAGGGCACCAACAGCAAACCTGTCAAACTTTCAGGGTGGTGGCGCCACAGCTTGATGTGTGAGCTGACGTACGGGGCCACAGCTCTGTCGTGGACATGGACTAGACCAAGACCTCCCCTTTCTGGGGGAAGGGTCAGTGGCTCATAAGTGACTTTGAAGAGCAGTCCTGCACTGACGTAGGCTCTGAATGCCGCTAATAGACTTCGAGCCATCATTAACGGTATTGGGAGAATACGCGCTATGTGTGGAAGGCGCGATGCGAGGTAAACACTGACGAAGTGTGCCCTTTGGAGAATGTCGAGGGTCCGCAGACGAAGGTTGAAGATCTGGACCCGAATTTGTTGTAATAAGCGGCGGTAGTTAAGAGCCGCAGTGCGCCGTATGTCGTCGTGAAACTCTATTCCGAGACATTTGATAATGCCACGAAGCTGTAGGGGTTCGACACACGCTGGGGTCAACCCGTCTCCTATGGCCATGGCGACCGATTTGGCGACGTTCAGACAGCTGCCGGAAGCCACACCGTACGTATTAATCCATTCTAGTGCTCTGTTGACATCGTCGCGATTGCGGAACACGAGAACCAGGTCGCCAACTGAGCTACCGAAGCACGACTCACGCCCGGTACTCACAGCTTTACTTCTGCCAGTATCTCGTCTCCTACAGGAAGTTTCATATCAGCGCAAACTCCGCTGCAGAGTGAAAATCTCATTCTGGAAAACATCCCCTAGTCTGTGGCTAAGCCATGTCTCCGCTATATCCTTTCTTTCAGGAGTGCTAGTTCTGCGAGGTTCGCAGGAGAGCTTCTGTAAAGTTTGGAAGATAGGAGACGAGACACTGGCAGAAGTAAAGCTGTGAGTAGAGGGCGTGAGTCGAGCTTCGGTAGCTCAGTTGGTAGAACACTTGCCCGCGAAATGCAAAGGTCCCAAGTTCGAGTCTCGGTCGGGCACACAGTTTTAATCTGCCAGGAAGTTTCGTATCATTAGTCATTTTACAGCTTTCAGTCTGGAGACAGAAGAGCAAAGTACTGAATCCGTCTACCGTAATTCTTTCGGTGAAGAAGTTATAAAACGATTGTTTCTTTCAATAATCGCACGAAGTGGAAATCATAGCTATTGAGATAACTGTTTGCTGCTTTAGTATCAACTGATTTTGCCTTAACGGAGGAGAGGTCTCTAGACTTCAAGAGAGACCGGCACATGAACGATTCTATTCAGGTTCCCCGAAAGAGCTGTTTTGCTTTCTGTGAGCTGTTTATCGTAGGCCTTTCGAGCACCGAAAGTTACTAACGCGTTAGAAAAAACATAAGTCCTTTCTATTTTCAAGAATGGTTATCGAACGTCCACATATTTTTAGACCTCTATCTTGACGTGAGTCTGTTGTAGAATTATGGAACAGGTATTATGCTCACGTATTGAGTTGTATTCGTCGATGGAGAAATCAGTTTATGAAGCAAGATGGAATGCGCAAATTGTGGTACGGTGAACCTCAACTTGCCCTGGTCGTCCATGGGACCCATAGACAAAGCCTGGGCCCTGCATGGTTCCGAGTTGCTTTACTTTCTTTCGGGAGGTATGCAACACAGTTTGTACTACTTAAAAAGAGGTGCTACAGACTCCAGGTGTCCACTTCTCTTTAAACAGACGTAACGTAAATGTAGAAATTAGTAAGTTATTACCAGTTCGAGGAATAAATGTATGGTGTATGACGTTTCCGTTCAAGTGAAATAATTAGTTTAAAATAGCTTACCCCTGGAGAGCTAAACTTTAATCGGCCAATTAAAAGCAATAATTGTAAAATACCAAAATAGCTCGTCAATTTCCTGAACGTACCCCATGTCTACTTTCGTACCATTAAGTGCGACACCGATGACACAGTTATTTGCAACACTATTGTTAAATTAAACTGCTTCGAGAGTCTTGGTGCGGTATAAATGGCCACAATTTTGGCCATAAGGCGAAGAATTACCAGTATTCCCCATAGCCCGGCGCCAGTGGTACTGAACACAATTTAAGTCCGCTGCTTTCGCCAGGTGATGGGGGGAGCCGCTCAACGGACAGATTTGGACGGTGAAGCTATAAAGCACTAAGTTTCTCGTGGTTTAAGCATGTTGTGCAGTCATCCTCAGTACAACTCTGTCGGCTCCGCTGCGTCAACGTGTGAGCAGTTTTTTCATGAGATGAGTCCGTTTCGTCGTTACTTTGCTTCCATACACTTTCCGCTTTGGTTAGGTCCTGCGCGACTAGCGTAGGGGAGCAATATGCTGTTTCAGTTTTTCTGTGCAATGTGTACGTATCAGTGTGAGTGCTTCATTGGACTGTTTCATTTCATTTCAAGGCGTCCTTTGCCCATATGTAGGGGCTAATGTCAATATAATGAACAGGGTTGCGGATGGAAAGATTCAACTACACTATTGGCCAATAAAATTGCTACACCACGAAGACGACGTGCTACAGACGCGAAATTTAACCGCCAGGAAGAATATGCTGTGATATGCAAATATTTAGCTTTTCAGAGCATTCACACAAGGTTGGCGCCGGTGGCGACACCTACAACGTGCTGACATGAGGAAAGTTTCCAACCGATTTCTCATGCACAATCAGTAGTTGACCTACACTGCCTGGTGAAACGTTGTTGTGATGCCTCGTGTAAGGAGGAGAAATGCGTGCCATCACGTTTCCGACTTTGATAAGGGTCGCATTGTAGCCTATCGCGATTGAGGTTTATCGTATCGCGACATTGCTGCTCGCGTTGGTCAAGATACAATGACTGTTAGCAGAATATGGAATCGGTGGGTTCAGGAGGGCAATACGGAACACCGTGCTGGATTCCAAAGGCCTCGTATCACTAGCAGTCGAGATGACAGGCATCTGATCCGCATGGCTGTAACGGATCGTGCAGCCAAGTCTCGATCCCTGAGTCAACAGATGGGGACGTTAGCAAAACAACAACCATCTGCACGAACAGTTCGACGACGTTTGTAGCAGCATGGACTATCAGCTCGGAGACCATGGCTGCGGTTACCCTTGACGCTGCATCACAGACAGAAGCGCCTGCGATGGTGTACTCAAAGACGAACCTGGGTGCACGAACGGCAAAACGTCATTTTTTCTGATCAATCCAGGTTGTGTTTACAGCATCTTGATGGTCGCATCAGTGTTTGGCGACATCGCGGTGAACGGACATTGGAAGTGTGTATTTGTCATCGCCATACTGGCGTGATGGTATGGGGTGCCATTGGTTACACGTCTCGGTCACCTCTTTTTCGCATTGACGGCGCTTTGAACAGTGGACGTTACATTTCAGATGTGTTACGATCCGTGGCTCTACCCTTCATTCGAATCCTGCGAAACCCCACATTTCAGAAAGAAAATGCACTACCGCTTGTTGCAGGCCCTTACGGGCCTTGCTGGATACAGAAAATGTTTGACTGCTGCCCTGGCCAGCACATTCTCCAGATCTCTCACCAATTGCAAACGTCTGGTCAATGGTGACCGAGCAACTGGCTCGTCACAATACCCCAGTCACTACTCCTGATGAATTGTGGTATCGTGTTGTAGCTCCATTGGCAGCTGTACCTGTACACGCCATTCAAGCTCTGTTTGACTCAATGCCCAGGCGTATCAAGGCCGTTATTACGGCCAGAGTTCGTTGTTCTGGGTACTGATTTCTCAGGATCTATGCACCCAATTTGAGTGAAAATGTAATCATAGGTGAGTTCCAGTATAATACATTTGTTAAATGAATACCAGTTTATCATCTACATTTCTTCTTGGTGTAGCAATTTTAATGGCCAGCAGTGTATATTATTATCATTATTAAAGGTATCAGTAAACGCCTTTTATTTGTTTTTCTCTCATAAAGAAGCCTCGTGCTGTGTTGATTAACGTGGAAAGGAAGTACCTTATCCGTTGCAAGTCACGGTACATAGAAAGTCAACTATCAGCAAAATTTCAGGACAGAGTTCTATCCTGCAAGAAGGCAAAGGCAATTGCTTGTGAAAGGAATAAATTTTATAGTGATTCTACTTAATTCCACACGCACAGCAACATGTACCTGAAATTAAGGGCACCCCGTCAACCGTCCCCAGCCTCACGGCTGCCCCCATCCGTTCACCTCCTCACCCCTTCCTTACCGCGACTTCCGTTCGGTCACTGTCGCTTATTGAACAACACACCACATTACGAATTACTTACATAACCATCTTTGCATTTGGATCAGTACTTAGTTTGTAGACGGAACTCAATACTCCGTTCCCAAAGGCACGAAACCTTCAAATGTAAAAACTACTTCGGGGGTATTTTCAGGGAGTTTGTAGGGTCGCTACTATTTACGATGTAAGTAAAGGGTGTGGCGGACAACGTCACGAGCTCGCGTTTGCTACTGTTGAACATCGCAAAGTGGCAATACGAGAACGCTGTTGAAAAATTCAGTAAGGCTTGCAGTGGATCTTGGGTCAAAAACTGAAGACCCTAAATTTACGTAAAGTACCTGATCAAAAGTATCCATATACTCATTAGTGGGTATTAATATAGGGTACGTCCACACTTCGATGTTATGTCAGGTGGAACTCTGCTGGGAACACTGCCAGTACTGTGTCTGAATGTCTGTGGAGGAATGGTAGCCTATACTTTCTCAAGGGCCGAAAACGGACTAGGTAGTGATGTTGGATGCTGGGCCCTGGAGCGAGGTTGTTGTTATAATTCATTCCAAAAGTGTCCATAGGGTTCATATCGGTACTCCACATAGGCCAGTCCATGTCACGAATGTTGTTGTCCATAATCCGTTCCCTCAAAGGTGTTTATGCACACGTCGTTCCCGAACTGTTCCTTTACTGCTTTAAAATGTGTTCATATCCTTCCGCATTAAAGTTCCATACAGTGACGACCTCCTCACTTGACTGTTGACCCTGCAGATGATAGCAGGTAACTTCTCACGACTTTCTTCACCATCAGAACCTCAGTCGGACTGTCACAGGGCGTAGCGTGATTAATCACTCAAACCACTCTTCCCAGCCATCCCCAGTTCAGCGCCGTCGGTCTCTACGCCTCATCAAAAGCTTCACTTAGTAATGGCTACAGAAATGTGTGGCCTACGAGGAGCTGCTCAACCATTCCACACCATTCCTTTTAAGTTTCTACGCACAGTCAGTGTGCTAGCTGAATAGGTTATAGCATTTTGGTGCTCACGAGTGATTTCTTCTGCTGATTACAAGCGACTTTTGGCAGCCTCCTTCCACAATGCTCGACGGTCTCTGTCCTGTTGTTGAATTTGGCTGTGATTATTCCTCCGTGTTTCCACTTCACAATCACATCATCAGCAGTCGACACCACGACAGGTTTAGAAGAGCTGAAATGTCCCTGACGGCGTTGTTACTGCTGGTAAGTGCAGGTTTGAAGTCTCTGATCTCTTTTCTGCGCTGCCTCTCGTGACATCTTGTGCTCATTTGCTCATTTCCGCTTCACATAGGGATGGCCGGATACTTGTATCAGGTAGTGTATTTAGGAAAGTTGTAACAACGGAAAAAGGGTAGGAAGACCTGCATACGACCGACTCTTGGTACAGCGACAGGTAATGTAACGTATTAGATATAAATAGGCGGAAAGGGCAGCTATTATTTGATTACATTACCGAAAACAGACACAATCTTGAAATGTCATAGGTACTTGTCCGTATCGGCCTAAAGTAGAACGACCACATAAAACAAGTTGTAGGAAGAGAAGTGTCTGACAGAAAGCATCGCTCGTGCGAAACGCAGCTTGCTCTTTTCTCACATGATATACTGCAAACTGTGGATGAAGGGAACAGGGAGGTTTCCGGAAAGCATTCGACACTGTATCCCACTGGAGACTGTTAACAAAGGCATGTTCATACAAAATAGGCTCCCAGGTATGTGACTGACTCGAAGACTTCTTAAGTAATAGAACCCAGTGTGGTTTCCTCGACGGCGAATATTCATCGGAGACGGGTAACATCAGCAGTGTCCCAGGGAAGTCTGACAGGACGCTGTTGTTCTCTATATACATAAATGATTTGGCGGACGGGATGGGCAGCAATCTGCGGTCGTTTGCTGATGCTGCGGTGGTGTGCATACAGGCGTCGAAGATGAGTGACTGTATTTTGATTGAAGATGACCTAGGCAAAATGGCAGCTGGTCTTCAATATAGAAAAATGTAAGTTAATGTCGATGAATAGGAAAAACAAGCCCGTAACGTTCGGAGACATTAGTAGTGCCCTGCTTCACACAGTCACTAAATATGTGGGCGTAACGTTGCGGAGCGATATGAAATGGAACGAGCACGCGAGGATTGTGGTAGGGAGGGCGAATGATCGACTTCGATTTATACGGGGAACTTTTAGGAAAGAATGGTTTATCTGTAAAGGAGACCGTATAAGGACGCTAGTGCGACCCATTCTTGAATGTTGTTCGAGTGTTTGGAATCACCACCAGGTCGGACTGAAAAAATACGTCGAAGTAATTCAGATACGAGCTGCTGCATTTGTTACCGGTAGATTCGATTAGCATGCAAGTGTTACGGATATGCTTCGGCAACTTAAGTGGGAATCCCTGAGGGGAAAGAGACATTCATTTCGAGAACACTACTGAGAAAACAGCTTCTGATGCCTCTGAGCAACAGTCATACAATATTTTTTAAAGCAACACATCGCCGTTTGATTGTTTCACAAAGCAGTCCCATGGTGGTGTGTTCCCTTAGAAAAAAAAAATACTGAGAAACTTTGGAGAACCGGCATTTGAAGCTGACTGCAGAACGATCCCACAGCCGCCAACACACATTTCTCGTCGGAACCACAGAGGTAAGATACGAGAAATTAGGGCTCATACGGAGGCATATAGACAGTCGTTTCTCCTTCGCTTTATCTGTGAGTGGAACAGGAAAGGAAATTACTAGTTGTGGTACAGGATACCCACTGTCACGCTCCGTACTGTAAGTACGTAGATGTAGATGATTCACTGGAAGAACCTTAAGGAAATGTAATTCTGCCACTAAAGGATCGCCTTACAAAACACTTGTTCGACTTGTTCCTGAGTGTTGCTTGTCAGAGTGTTGCTTATAAGATGGGATTAAGAGAGAGGATACGGGGGATCCAACGAGGAGTGGCATTTCCTGTGATGGATTCGCTTAGGGAGCGATAGGTTGCTATGAAACCCCAGTGCCAGACGCTACAAGAGAGGCGTTTTCCCTCAGGAGAGAATTACTATTCAAATTCCGAGAGCGTGCGTTTCCAGATGTCAGGCAACGTAATTACTTCATCACACATGAATGATTACAACGGGGAAAATGAGATAATTTGAAGATCACACTTAGGATTTCCAACACCATTTCTTACCTCTCACCATTGGTGACTGGAAGTCATAGTACCCTACACCATACACCATAACGTGGCTTGCGTACGTGCAACTGTAGAATGACCAGTGCCTCAGATTTTCCTTGACGGAATACGGGTAAGACGATAGTGAACAGCAATTGTGCTAACCCGGAGTACGTCCCTGCAACAGAGAAGACCCCGAACTAAAAAAAGGCGGAGTCAATTTAATTCCAACCTGGGACCAAAACGGGATTTTTTTGTCATTGATTATTTTCAAAACGTCACGACCAGTACATTTTTAATATTATTCACTTCTGTCATGAGTTTCGGTGTAAAGTAATCTCATATGGAAAACAATGAATATGCAAAAGTATCATCACACGTACAAAATTTAATCAGTAAAGTGTACCCTCACTGAGACTGAGGAGTATACTTCGTAATGAGTATTTTAATTTAAAATAAAACCGACACTACGTTATGCTGTCTTCTTCTTTGGCAGTGCGGCAACTCAAATCCCTATTCGACCAACCTGATTTAGGCTTCCCGTGGTTTCGCGAAATCACTTATGAGAACGTGACATTTCTTTAAAACGGGTATGGCCGATATCCTGCCTCCTGCTTCCCTATTCTGAGTTTTACTCTGTCACCAATGGCCCCGTTCTTGATGGGACGATGACATGTACTTTTTCTTTTTTCTCTTCACCAACTCGTTAGATGGCTACATTTATTTGTAAGATTGATGTTATAGCACTGTATCCGGCTATGTAGAACTGTAGTATTGATTTACTAAGCAGTATGTTGCCGTCGAATAGGTGCCTTTGTGGTCGGTCTACGTTTATTTTATACTTAGCTGTAAAATATGTATAGCTGCGATACTCAGATTTCACATACAAAGTATTGTTGACGTCGCTCTAAATTTATGTACTTATACACTGAAGTGCCAAAGAAACTGGTATAGGCGTGCATATTCCAATACAGAGATATGTAAACAGGAAGAATACGGCTCTGCGGTCGGCAACGCCTATATAAGACAAGTGTCTGGCGCAGTTGTTAGATCGGTCAGTGCTGCTACAATGGCAGGTTACCAAGATTTAAGTGAGTTTGAAAGTGCTGTTACAGTCGGCCGTGAATATCAGGAATCCGGTAAAATGGCCGGAAAAGGATCCTTCAAGAACGGGGCCAACGACGAATGAAGAGAATCGTTCAACGTGATTGAAGTGCGACCCTTCCGCAAATTGCTGCAGATTTCAGTGCTAAGCCATCAACAAGTGTCAGCGTGCGAACCATTCAACGAAACATCATCGATATGGGCTGTTGCAGTCGAATACCCTCTCGTGTACCCCTCATGACTGGAGGACACAAAGCTTTACGCCTCGCCTGAGCCCATCAACATCGACATTGGACTGTTGATGACTGGAAATATGTTGCCTGGTCGAGCGAGTCTCGTTTCAAATTGTATCGAGCGGATGGACGTGTGAGGATATGAAAACAACCTCATGAATCCGTGGGCCCCGCATGTCCGCAGGGGACTGTCAAGCTGGTGTAGGCTCTATAATGGTGTGGGCCTGTGAAACTAAGAGTGATGTGCGATCCCTGATACGCCTGGATACAACTCTGACAGGTGACGTAAGCGTCCTGTCTGATCACCAGCATCCATTCATGTCCATTGTGCATTCCGACAGACTTGGGCAATTCAAGCAGGACAATGCGACACCCCACTCGTCCAGTATTGCTACAGAGTGGCTCCAGGAACACTCTTCTGAGTTTAAACACTTTCACTGGCCACCAACTTCCCAGATATGAACATTATTGAGCATGTCTCGGATGCCTTGCAACTTACTGTTCAGAACAGATCTCCACCCCGGATTTATGGACGGTCCTTCAGGATTCATAGTTTCAGTTCCCTCCAGCACTACTTCAGACATTAATCGAGTCCACGCCACGTCGAGTCGCGGCTGTTCTGCGTGCTCGCGGGAGTGCTGCACGATATTAGGTATGTGTCACAGTTTCTTTGGCACTTCGGTGTATAATTTGTATTAGAAGTGAATTTAGGAGGGGACTGAAATGACACTTTTTATTGGGGGATTCTTTGTGATTAATAAACTGGTAATTTTGTGACAACCGAGCGAGGTGACACAGTGATTAGCACACTGGACTCGCATTCGGGGGGGACGACGGTTCAATCCTGATTTAGGTTTTCCGTGATTTCCCTAAATCACTTTAGACAAATGCCGGGATGATTTCTTTGAAAGGTCACGGCCGATTTCCTTCCCAATCCTTCCCTAATCCGAGCTCGTGCTTCGTCTCTAATTACCTCGTTGTCGCCGGGACGTTAAACACTAATCTCGACGGCCGGTGTGGCCATGCGTTTCTAGGCGTTTCAGTCTGTTACCGCGTGACCGCTACAGTCGCAGGTTCGAATCCTGCCTCAGGCATTGATGTGTGTGATGTCTTTAGGTTACTTAGGTTTAAGTAGTTCTAAGTTCTAGGGGACTGATGACCACAAATGTTAAGTCCCATAGGGCTCAGAGCCATTTGTACCATTTTGAACACTTATCTCCTCCTCCATTTTATGACAGATTACTCTTCTACTTGCAGACTGGTAGTTCATCAGTTTTGTGCCTCACCTGCCTGCATGATGAAGCTCTTTGCTTTCTTGGATATAGACAGCTCTCATCTGGTAACGACAGTACGAAACGAGGAGCTTCTAGTAACAACACATTATTGCTGGAGCCAGAAATAACAATACGTAAGTCCTAATAGCAAGTATGTAAGTACTCGCTGTTTTCATTATAATGCACTGCCTCGCAAAAGGAGTGAAATACCCAAAAGGGGAGGAGAAAACGAAGTGAAAGACGGGTCGAAAGTGGATGCGATGTTATTTCAGTTGTTAGAAAATCGAATTAAATTTAGAAAGAATTTGGCAGTATGAACCCACTTATTGTTATAACGTTGAAAACCTTCAGGCCTGCATACGCTGATTCGGTTGGGAGGGGTGTCGTGAAGCTGCTCTCGTGAGGCAAACTGGGTCACAGCTGTTGTCTGTGCTCCATGATGTGCTGGATACAGGCACTGGTGTGAATTTGACGTCGTAGGTGGTCCTGCTTGTGTTCTATCGTGTAAAGGTCTGGGGATCTTACTGGCCACTGGAGTATCTCAGTATCACGCAGACAGACAGGCAGACACGTGTCATGTATGGACGACTATTGTCCTGCTGAAAAATGGCACGGCGATACTGTCGCGTGAGAAGCATCAGTTGAGTACACAGAATGTCCGTGAATTACCTTTGCCCCATCAGTGCTCCTCCATTCACAACCGGCTGTGCCCTGAAGTCAATCACGATGCGTCCCATAACATTACGCCAGGTAACACAGCTGAGCTTCTCTAAAATATTGGAAGAATGGATCGTCTCCCCAGGTTGCCACCATTCTCGGCGACGATGATGTTGGCAGTAGTCCAGAACTCCAATTCATCGTTGAACCGAATTAGACGCCACTCACCAGCAGTCCATACTTTCTGGTCACAGCACCATTCCAAACGCAGCCGTTTGTGTTGTGTTGTGTTAACGGCAGCCTACGCAGGAAGCGGCAGTTCACTATCCACGTTGCTGCTCGTTTCCGACCATTGGTTGCAGGCAGTTCGTTACTTGTTCTCGGATGGCTGGAATAGACGTAAAGGTGTTGTGTTGTGCTAGGTACGCGCTACGGCGATTGGCCTTTGTGGTGGTCAGATGTAGTCGATAGGAACTTTGATGGTGAGAAACCCTGCCCTCACGTTCCCATGCAGCCCAGCACCAGGCCGCTGTCACAACTGAATGCTCCACAAATCTGGATAATACACGATACGAAAATATGACAAAATGGAGATCCTCAGTGAGCCCCCTTTTAAATTTATAATGTACCTCCTTCTACCTAGTTGTTGCTATTGTTCACCAAAGTGCAAAGTCTTTTCTGAAAAGAAGTGAGATTACAATAATTTTTTTAGTTTACTTAACTAAAGGAGTATGTCCCTTTACAAACTCTTGCTGCTGCCGGTCACACTGTCTCACACGAGTTCGTGGCACCTTCATATCCTTCAGCGTTCACGCCACACCTTACGCTGCTCACGCCACCTATGTACTCTCCCACATGTAAGCACGACAACGCTAATGCACTCTGGTGGCCATTGCATCTGTCACAGAGGACTGCAGTCCTTATATTTACACACCCACTGATGGTCTGTACATATAGTTAGTTACGTTGACTTAGCATCTGGTTGCTTCACTTTTTTTGTCAGGCAATGTATACGACTGCTCTCAATGGTATCGGTGTAGTAATAAATAATAGTATTAAAATAGTTTCTTTGGTGGTCCTTAATAAAGATTTTTCTGACATAAAACAGTTCAGCGCATTTTCAATGAAATGTGTATATTTTGTACATCCGTAATTCTCTTTTTAAGTTTTCATTCCAGTTTAAATGAAATTTAATGTATTCTATAAATATGTTGTAATGTTTTATGAAACTTTTTGCAGTTTATATGTAAAGAAAACGCTTTGGTCTGCTAAGAGAAGTATTGTTGTGCAAAATTCTGCTAAGAACGAGCTGACAAACGAAAGCAGTTAGTCGGTGCTGGGACACACACAGTGATGCAATGACGGCTGGAGAAAGGAACGTCACGTAATTAGTGAAAAGAGCGGTAATTTCGAGGAAATCGAGGCAGTTTATTTGCGCTACAAGGAAGTTTTATGTAAAGGAGAGGGATATAGTAATGAGGGGGAGAAAGTAGTTAAACTGTGAAGAGACAAGAGGAACGTAGAAATTTCCGGAAAGCTATTATTGAAGCACTGTTGCAGTGAAACGCTAAAATTCCAGGAGAGGCACGTTTCTGAGATTTCCAACAAAGAGGAAGGAATGCTATTATAGGAAGACTGCCGGAAATAAGACAGCAAGGAAGAAGATCATACTGAGTTAAATACGATGGAGTTCGATACAGAAGGACAGACAAATCAAGACACTGATATATGAGAATGAATAGTCGTCGGCACAAAATGTGAAAATACTACGACTCTGCTGAGACGGAGTACTGAATAGCTATCAGCTTTATTATTTTATGAATACTTGAGAATTTCAGCTGGAGAGCGATCATGAACTGAATGTAAAGAAAGCACCAGATATAAAGTTTAATTGCCTTGATCGCATGTGGGTTTACTGGATTACTACTTTGGGCAGGGCCAAGTTGCCGTTTTCAGATGCTCATTAGAAGCATTATTTCGTAGCCTGTACACTGAAGATTTGAAGACGGCAGCCTAGCCCTGCCGAAACTAGTAATCCAGTGTACCTACATGTGATCAGGGCAATATACCCCTCCGCGAATACCTCGCTGGTCCCAAACTTTTCATCTCAGAGTAGCACTTGCAACCTATGTCCTCAATCATTTGCTGGATGTATTCCAATCTCTGTCTTCCTCTACAGTTTCTGCCTTCTACAGCTCCCTCTTGTGCCATGGAAGTTATTCAATGATGTCTTAACATATTTCCTATCATCCAATCCCTTCTTCTTGCCAGTGTTTTCCATACATTTCTTTTCCCGCCGATTCTGCGGAGAAGGTCCTGGTTACTTATCTTACCAGTCCACCTAATTTTCGACATTCTTCTGTAGCCCCACGTGCCAGGCACTTCGATTCTCTTCTGTTCCGGTTTTCCCACAGTCCGTGTCTCACTGTCATACTGTGAAGTGCTCCAAACGTCCATTGTCACAAATATTTTCCTCAAATTAAGGTCTGTATTTGACACTGTTAGTCTCAGCCAGAAATGCCTTTCGTGACAGTGCTAGTCTGCTTATCATTTCCTCCTTGCTCTGTCCGTCACGCGCTGTTGTAGCTGCCTGAATAGCGGGTTAGGTGAAATGCAAGAGTTGAAAGTCCAAGTCCAATGTTCTTTTCTAAACTAGCTCTAAAAATTCAACAGTGAGAGGTGTACAGTTAAACGGCGCACCGGAGTGACAACCGGAATTATTTTCTTCTTTTAAATTAATTGATTCATTTGCAACATAGTGCCCTGCTACCTAGTCGTTTGCCCTCTGTCCGCAGAACATCCGTCACGGCCAGCCGCGGTGGTCTCGCGGTTCTAGGCGCGCAGTCCGGAACCGTGCGACTGCTACGGTCGCAGGTTCGAATCCTGCCTCGGGCATGGATGTGTCTGATGTCCTTAGGTTAGTTAGGTTTAAGTAGTTCTAGGGGACTGATGACCGCAGCAGTTGAGTCCCATAGTGCTCAGAGCCATCCGTCACGTGACGACTCCAACAAATGTCAGCCAACGCAGATGAGTCCCGGGAAGACAACATCTACGAGACGGATAATGTTTCCACCACTCAGTAAATATTTCTCTCGGAACAGAGCTTTACGTGCGGACATTAACGAAAGCTAGACAAATGTAAAAGACGTTAAAGGTACCTAAATATATTTTATTTCACTTAGACACAGATTTCTCTCGCAGCCAAATGTTGTTCTGACACTTTTAATTTGACACTGAAGTGAACTATGTTCAAATTTTATTGCAAGTGTCAAATACTTCAATTTCAGGCTTGTGAGGTACGCGCGCTGAGTGGGAACTTTGGAAGTCCACATGCTTACATCCATGCTAAATGATATTGACTGATTCAGTCCAATGCCGTACAACAGAAATTTCATCGAAGACACTTCACAAGTTGCCGGCGTCTTGCGATCTATAATTTCACATGGAAGTGGCTCAGTAATTTTGATAATTCATAACCAATTATGCATCTGTAACTTTACTCAAGAAAATTCACCTTCGTTTATACACAACCATTCAGTCGTCAGACAGCCTCATTCCAGTTACGCACAGAGCGCTAATTAAATGATAATAAGTCATAGTAATTTATTCGTTCATAGTTCTTTACAATAAAAGACGTGTGAAATACACTCCTGGAAATAGAAAAAAGAACACATTGACACCGGTGTGTCAGACCCGCCATACTTACTCCGGACACTGCGAGAGGGCTGTACAAGCAATGATCACACGCACGGCACAGCGGACACACCAGGAACCGCGGTGTTGGCCGTCGAATGGCGCTAGCTGCGCAGCATTTGTGCACCGCCGCCGTCAGTGTCAGCCAGTTTGCCGTGGCATACGGAGCTCCATCGGAGTCTTTAACACTGGTAGCATGCCGCGACAGCGTGGACGTGAACCGCAAGTGCAGTTGACGGACTTTTGAGCGAGGGCGTATAGTGGGCATGCGGGAGGCCGGGTGGACGTACCGCCGAATTGCTCAACACGTGGGGCGTGAGGTCTCCACAGTACATCGATGTTGTCGCCAGTGGTCGGCGGAAGGTGCACGTGCCCGTCGACCTGGGACCGGACCGCAGCGACGCACGGATACACGCCAAGACCGTAGGATCATACGCAGTGCCGTAGGGGACCGCACCGCCACTTCCCAGCAAGTTAGGGACACTGTTGCTCCTGGGGTATCGGCGAGGACCATTCTCAACCGTCTCCATGAAGCTGGGCTACGGTCCCGCACACCGTTAGGCCCTCTTCCGCTCACGCCCCAACATCGTGCAGCCCGCCTCCAGTGGTGTAGCGACAGGTGTGAATGGAGGGACGAATGGAGACGTGTCGTCTTCAGCGATGAGAGTCGTTTCTGCCTTGATGCCAATGATGGTCGTATGCGTGTTTGGCGCCGTGCAGGTGAGCGCCACAATCAGGACTGCATACGACCGAGGCACACAGGGCCAACACCCGGCATCATGGTGTGGGGAGCGATCTCCTACACTGGCCGTACACCTCTGGTGATCGTCGAGGGGACACTGAATAGTGCACGGTACATCCAAACCGTCATCGAACCAATCGTTCTACCATTCCTAGACCGGCAAGGGAACTTGCTGTTCCAACAGGACAATGCACGTTCACATGTATCCCGTGCCACCCAACGGGCTGTAGAAGGTGTGAGTCAACTACCCTGGCCAGCAAGATCTCCGGATCTGTCCCCCATTGAGCATGTTTGTGACTGGATGAAGCGTCGTCTCACGCGGTCTGCACGTCCAGCACGAACGCTGGTCCAACTGAGGCGCCAGGTGGAAATGGCATGGCAAGCCGTTCCACAGGACTACATCCAGCATCTCTACGATCGTCTCCATGGGAGAATAGCAGCCTGCATTCCTGCGAAAGGTGGATATACACTGTACTAGTGCCGACATTGTGCATGCTCTGTTGCCTGTGTCTATGTGCCTGTGGTTGTGTCAGTGTGATCATGTGATGTATCTGACCCCAGGAATGTGTCAATAAAGTTTCCCCTTCCTGGGACAATGAATTCACGGTGTTCTTATTTCAATTTCCAGGAGTGTATATTGACACACAGCAATTCGATGAAAACAGTAGAAAAAATGTGTCATTAAATTAATTATATAAATGTCTCTGTAATTTAATATTTGTAACTGTTTTTACGAACGTGTGAATGTGTGCAGGTATGTCTTCTGTCACTTGTCAAAGGCAAGAGAACGTATGAGGCTAGCAGCTATAGGTTCAAAAGAAGACTTAGTCTAGTATTGTATTATTTTAGCGAAACCGTAGCATACAAAGGATGTTGCACTTAGAGAGATCATTATTGACAGTAGACATTCAAACGAGATTCATGTTCTTTAGTCGGTCTTGAACACATTATCTGCCACCTGTGTTATTTAGGCAGTCACTCAGTATCAGTAAAGCCACAGGCAGACTCTCCCACATCTACATTTATTTAATTTCAATAAAACCATTTCATCCTTAAAATGTTTTCTCAAATACCTAAAAGTTGTGGAGCAGTGATTAAAAAATCATACTGATTACCTACTAGAGCGTAAAGTAATAACTGAAGAATATTACCTAAGACTTTTGGACCTACTGGAATAAAACATACCTGATAACAGAAATTGATTGCTAATTAGAAATAAGTCCTCATCGCTTAGAAATAAAATATTGGTTGGGCAAAAGCGAGCAGTAACAATAATATATGGTGTTCACCCTCGGTTGCCATGTACGTACCTCTTCAAGGAACCGGGCATTTTAACTATATCGTCGCAGTACATACATTCGACAATCAAATATGTCATAAATAATCCATCACAATTAAAGAAGAATAGTGATATCAATACCCACAACACTAGAGGGAAAAATCACGTTTATTCTCCATTATGAAATCTGTTCGTGGCTCTGAATAGAGTTCTATATACAGCAACAAAAGTTTTTGATCATTTTATCAACACCATAAAATGTCCGACTAGTAGAAAAACAACATTTAAATCTAACTTAAAATAACTTCTCTTACTAGACAGCAACTTCTATTCCATGGACGAATTTATGTTTAAAAACTGATAGCCTGTAAACAAAAGCCTAGAAAAAACAAATTTTTAAGTGTAGTGGCATGAGTAGGACTAAAAAAATGATTTCTTCATTAATGTTAATGCTAATCACGTACTCTTGCAAACTGAGTCGTTCAGCATCATGTCGATAATATAATCGTTAAAATAAGCAATGAAACAAGTAACTAACTCAGGACAATACACCTGCTGACAGAGGCACATTAGCTGCGTGAAGATGAGGAATGGATCCAGAATGAGATTTTCACTCTGCAGCGGAGTGTGCGCTGATATGAAACTTCCTGGCAGATTAAAAACTGTTTGCCCGACCGAGACTCGAACTCGGGACCTTTGCCTTTCGCGGGCAAGTGCTCTACCAACTGAGCTACCGAAGCACGACTCACGGCCGGTACTCACAGCCTTACTTCTGCCAGTATCCGTCTCCTACCTTCCAAACTTTACAGAAGCTCTTCTGCGAACCTTGCAGAACTAGCACTCCTGAAAGAAAGGATATTGCGGAGACATGGCTTAGCCACAGCCTGGGGGATGTTTCCAGAATGAGATTTTCACTCTGCAGCGGAGTGTGCGCTGATATGAAACTTCCTGGCAGATTAAAACTGTGTGCCCGACCGAGACTCGAACTCGGGACCTTTGCCTTTCGCGGGCAAGTGCTCTACCAACTGAGCTACCGAAGCACGACTCACGGCCGGTACTCACAGCCTTATTTCTGCCAGTATCCGTCTCCTACCTTCCAAACTTTACAGAAGCTCTTCTGCGAACCTTGCAGAACTACGGTAGGTCAGTTGGTAGAGTGACTGAACGTTGGCGAACTGGTGAGGCAGCGCCACGCCGAACTTGCCTTATGCGCATGACAGGGGTTGGTTGGGATTATTGTGGTGCGTCATGAAGGCAGCAACACCTGGAAGCCAGGCCTGGCGTCTAATGGACTGCAGCGGCGTACGAGGCTCTGAATGCGGGGCCGGGCCATGCTGGGCGAGCCATTGGCTCTTGTTGGTCTCCCAAAGTCGCTGACCGAGCGAGGTGGCGCAGTGGTTAGCACACTGGACTCGCATTCGGGAGGACGACGGTTCAATCCCGTCTCCGGCCATCCTGATTTAGGTTTTCCGTGGTCTCCCTAAATCGCTTCAGGCAAATGCCGGGATGGTTCCTTTGAAAGGGCACGGCCGATTTCCTTCCCAATCCTTCCCTAACCCGAGCTTGCGCTCCGTCTCTAATGACCTCGTTGTCGACGGGACGTTAAACACTAACCACCACCACCACCAAAGTCGCTGGCTCTGAGAGTTCGCAGAGCAACGGAGCCTGGCCAGACGGCTGGGAGATAGATAAAGGCAGTCGGTACCACCAGCACTTGATTTATACATTAATCTGGGCTAGCGTTGGGGGAGGGGGAGAGGGTTGCCGTGGGCGGCGGCGGACAAGTCTTGAGTTCGGCGGCGGCGTGGGATGGCATGCCAGCCATGCTTGCCTTTGCTATCAGCTTGCTGGCTAGAGGGTGGACTGCAGTCGTCAGCTGAAGGCTCTGGGACTGCAGCGGTCAACACATGGCGTGACCGGCTGTCAAGCAGACATCGTTTGGCCGTGGCAGCCTACGGTGTTTTCCTTCGTACATCCAGCAACTGGGAGGAATTGTGGAATACAGTTTCAGTTACATAGGTTCTTAGGGCTTAAGAGTAATTCGTATCATTGAGTGTGCCCACCTGTGCTCGTGTACTCTCGTTAGTGTCACAAGGATATGAATTGTGATAACTCAGTGTGGACATATTGCACCTATATTACTACAGTACTGCTTACCTAGTAGTTTTTGGACTGAAAATGCATGGCGACGCCATGGTGTGGTTTTCTATTGTAATTCTTTTCTTCAGGCTATCATCAAAAGCGGATATATGTTTCAGTAAACTCGTGACACAAGGATGCATTAAAACTATTTACTTATTTACTATGAGTTTCGGTAAGCGACCGTCATTTGGTACGAAAAATTGGCATGTGACTTGTACTGGCAAATTTTTCATACCAGATGATGGTCGCTGATTGATGCCGGTAGTAAATAAATAAATTGTTCTAAAGCAGTCTTGTGTCATGAGTTTCCACAACTATATTATAACTGTAATTGAATCGAAAAGCCATGTCGATGCCGTGGTGCGTATAATTGTGTCATAGATAAGCTTCGTAATTATTTCAGTTGTTTATGCTTGACTCTGTCAATGTAGAATGTGTTGTTCATACGAGATCTCAAAGGAAGATCAGCGTTTAATGTCCTATTAACAGCACATTCGTTACAGATGGAGCACCGACTCAGATTCTGAAAGGACGTGGAAGGAAATCTACCACGCGCTTCTTCAATGGGACCATCCCGGCATTTGCCTGGAGTGATTTAGGCAAATCATGGAAAACCTAAATCTGGATGGCCAGACGGGGATTTGAACCGTCATCCTTCCGAAAGCGAGTCCATTGTCCTGACCATTGTGCCTTCTCATATGTGTTTTCTCTCCAGTGTATGGTTGAGGTGTTGGTCGTTGTTGGGCATTATTGCATTTTCGATAAGCTAGTGTTATTGTGCTGAATTCTTTCTGTGGATCTTTCTGTGCGCCGCAGCCATATTTCTTACGAATAATATGTATACGCTGATAAGGCTAAACATTATGAAAACTGCCCACCGCGACGCTGGATGCCGCCTGGTGGTGCTGCGGCACTTCACCAGGAAGCAAAAGTGCGTAAGCGGAGTAGATACGGAACGAGGATCACCCTGTAAGTAGGCTGTTTAGGTTCTTATATTGGTAACTCCGCCGCCACGTAGCGCTCTGTATGAAAATCACTGGCTGTGCTGTGTGCAGTCTGTGGCTGGTTTGCATTGTTGTCTGCCATTGTAGTGTTGGGCAGCGGCAGCTAGATGTGAACAACGCGTAGCGTTGCGCAGTTGGAGGTGATCCGCCAGCAGTGGTGGACGTGGGGAGAGAGATGGCGGAGTTTTGAAATTTGTAACACTGATGTGCATGTTTATTTCTATTCTTTTGTAAAGCCTGTATTACTGCAAATGTTATCTGTACTATTATGTTCTTTAATGATATATTTTGTACCTTTGTCACTGAATTCTCATGTTATAAAATTGTAATTGACACCAGTTCATCAAATTAAGTAACTTGTAAGTTACATTTCACTGCACACGTTTCTGTTGGTCATAGTATATGGACAATATGTGAGAAGTAGGGACTGTTAGTGTTTGCACATATGTTGATAATTTAGCAAGGGACTGGTTAACAGCATTGCTGGTTCTAAGGACAATTCCAAAAACTTTGTGCGTGCACATGTGGTGGTTGATGGACTTGCTATATTCTCCGCTAGACTCTTCGATGGTGATTGTGCACTTGCACAGTCGCAACAGATGGCTGCTGGCCGTCTGTACAAGGGCTACAGTGAGTCTACACCTTCGATGGCCCACCAATACCATTATTTCTACAAGGACTGCAGTGGGTCTGCACCTCTGGTGGCCCACCAATACCCTCTACTAGGACTACAGTGGGTCTGCTCTGTGATGACCAACCTACCAATATTCTTCAAAACTTCGACTGACTCTGCTGTGGATTTGTTCTGTTGTGGCCCGTTACCTGTCTGCATGTCAAGAGTTCCGTTGGAAGGACAACACTACTTCTTCAAGACTGCATGGAAATCCACTACTTCTGTGTCCATTTTCTTTTACTGCTCAGACTTTGAGAAAAACACTGCTATTTTACTGTGATGAATGATCAGGACTGTCTTTATGGACTGTGAGAAAATTTTAGCTTTTGACCAACATTGTATCGATAAGTGTGTGCATTTGATTACCTTGTTATTGTAATTATAATTATGAAAATTTTTTTCAAATCTGTATTGGCCAGTGCCCAAAACAATTTGTAAAATTTTTTGTGGGGAGCATGGGGGCTATGTAAGTAGGCTGTTTAGATTCTTATATTGGTAACTCCGCCGCCACGTAGCTCTCTGTATGAAAATCACTGGCTGTGCTGTGTGCAGTCTGTGGCTGGTTTGCATTGTTCTCTGCCAATGTAGTGTTGGGCAGCGGCAGCTGGATGTGAACAACGCGTAGCGTTGCGCAGTTAGAGGTGAGCCGCCAGCAGTGGTGGACGTGGGGAGAGAGATGGCGGAGTTTTGAAATTTGTAAGACTGGATGTCATGAACTGCTATATGACTACTAAGCTAAATACATAGTTTGTTCTCTATCAAAATCTTTCATTTGCTAACTATGCCTATCAGTAGTTAGTGACTTCAGAAGTTTCAATCTTTTATTTAGCTGGCAGTAGTGGCGCTCGCGGTATTGCAGTAGTTCGAGTAACGAAGATTTTTGTGAGGTAAGTGATTTGTGAAAGGTATATGTTAATTTAGTCAGGGCCATTCCCTTGTAGGGATTATTGAAAGTGAGATTGCGCTGCGCTAAATATATTGTGTGTCAGTTTAAGCACAGTCTTGTATAATTGTTCTAAGGGGACGTTTCAACCCTAGTGGGTTGCAAATTGCGAAAATCCATTGAGACGAGTGACTTTGACAAAAGGCAGATTGTTATTACATAGGCCCTTTGAACGAGTAACTGCAGTGGGCATCTACGGAAAGAGATAGGACAGTGAAACTACCAGTAAATGCTTTACCGTTGGACGTCCACGACTCTTCACAAAACGTGGGTTTCAGAGGCTCGTCTGCTGTGTAAAATAGGATAGATGGTGATCTGTGGCATTCCTACAGAAGGAGCACAATGATGATGCAGGTACCAGTGTTTCGTAGGACACGATTCACCGCACATTGTTGAACAGGGAACTCCGAGCAGACTACCCCCACGTGTCCACATGTTGATCCAACGACAATTACGTTTGCATTGGGCATAGGACCATCGGGATTCGACCGTCGATCAGTGGAAACGTGTTCGCTCTTCAGGTGAATCACATTTTTGCTACCGTAGGTCGATGGTTGTCTCCACAAAACCCATTATCGAGGTGAACGGCGGCTCGAAACATACAGTGCGCCACGGACTCAGGCCGGTGGGAGCAGTATTATGTTGTAGGAGATATTCTCCTGCCCTTGCATAGGACCTGTGCTAGTAATCTAAGACACGTTGACAACTGTGGGCCACCAGAATCCCTTTATGCTTGATGTCTTCTCTGACAGCGATTCATCTTTCAGCAGTGTAACTGACCGTGTCTCCGAGCCAGAATCGTGCTACAGTGGTTTAAGGGGCATTATAGTGAACTCACGTTGACGTCTCACCAACCAAATTCACCTGATGTAAATCCTATGAAACTCATCTGGGTCGCAACCGGGCGCCATCGCGGCGTACGCAAATCAGCAGCCTTTTATTTACGCGAATCACAAGACCTGTGATCAGACTTCTAATGCCACGTACCTCCACAAACCTACCAATTAACTGTCTGATCCCTGATACACAGAATCAGTAATATCTTTCGTTCGAAAGGCGGACAAATAAGCTGTTGAGCAGGTGTTCATAATGTTTTGGCTTCTTATTGTGCATGTGTCTTAGTTTATGTACTGCTATATGTTCTTGGTGCGCCTTTTGAAGCTTTTTGGCTTTTATTACACTAGGGCGAGTATTTACCTTTTGTAAAAATTAGCCGCGCGGGTTTAGCTGAGCGGTCTACGGCGCTCCAGTCATGGACTGTGCGGCTTGTCCCGGCGGAGGTTCGAGTCCTCCCTCGGGCATGTGTGTGTGTGTTTGTTCTTAGGATAATTTAGGTTAAGTAGTGTGTAAGCTTATGGACTGATGACCTTAGCAGTTAAGTCCCGTAACATTTCACACACATTTGTTGTAAAAATTATTGTTTCGTTTAAAGTTAGTTGATTTGATAACTGATTGCAATACTTTGAACTGTTTACGTATGTATGCGCTCTGACATTGTAAATTGCTATTAATAAAATGGAACATTTTGTTAAGAAGCCCACACTCACGCAACTCCCCACCGAAATCTTGTGCCACAAGTGCTAGTATAAAAGAAGTTCGGTTACAGTGTGCTTTTAGTAGCTAAAATTTTTCAGAAACAAAACATAAAATCCTCTAACAAAACAACATCCTCTAACGATACAATCCTTCTTAATATAATTTACGTACTCTACCGAATAAATCAAACGTTCTCGGAAGTCTACAAAGTCTGAAAACCAGTACTGAGTGAGGACTCTGAAAATCTACTACAACTCCTGCTCATCGCTTCCATAGGGATCACGGAAATTAGACTAACGGCATCATGCTCAGGGGCATTTAAGCAATTATTTATGTCATGAGCATCATAGCGGCTTGCAGAATTCAGCAGAGATATATATAGATTCTGTGAAAATTCTGCCATACACAGAGACGTCCAGACACTCAGACAGCCCATCCTGCAGCGCCTTCTGACCAATGAGCAGCCTCAAAGCACTGAAGCCTCGATGTGCATTCGTAGACAGTCGTAGTTAATCTTCTGTGTTGCCAGAATTAAGTGAACATTAACTTTAAAAAACATGAACTGGCACATTAAGATAAATAAATTCTTCCATGAATATTTCACGGCGTTGGTAAGGCTTTCTACGTCAGACCCGTCAATATTGACAAAGCATATTTCACGGTCTTTTTGCAGCTCCTTTCCAGTTAGTGATCGGTACTTTCCCTCACTCTCGGCGTAACGAATGACATCCGTTCCTAAATCGCTACCTGCGGTCTGCCATGCTAATCACTACCTGTTATTCGTAAACACCAATGCCAGTGAAAATTTTGCCAACACCATACTTACATTATTGGATCATAATATTATCTCACGTGGGTGTGAAGGCGCTTCGGTCGACTTATAGTGAGATTTTATCGTCATAATTCAGGAGGACACGCTGAACCACTTGATAGTATATACACAACTGTCCTGCAAGCATTCCCATTCCGATTTGCTTTCCGTAGTAACAACTGAACTTGTTTAATGTAACGCCACCGCATGTTTCCGTTAACGGCCATGCGAGGCCAAGTGCAATAATAATGTGTTCAGCTAGTAACACGTCTGATGCTGTACCCTGATTAGAAAACCAATAAAAATTTCTTTCGTGGTGTAGACAGCATAGTCAACGGTGCCACGTTGTTCAGAGTGCATGAACCCAAGATATGACTTTGAAATCCAAGTGCAGTTTTAGCCTAAAAGACAAAGTCATTCACTAGCAGGCTTCGAATTTATCTTATTGCTCTCATTTCCTTTTATATTCTCATTGACAAGCCAATATGTTGCCAATTGGTGTCTACTACAAGGGAGTTTCAGAGAGCGGTCATGAATAACTCAATGGAATGGCGTTTTTTCTGACTAATCTAGATTCTGCCTACCCTACCACGATGGTAGGATTAGAGTCTGGAGACAAGGTGTTGAGGCTGTTGAAGTATTGCCTTACGCGTCGCCATACTGGCTCTGGACCCAGTATTATGGTTTGGGGTGGTGTTGAATTCCACTCCCGCACCCTCTAGTAAGCATTGCTGATACGCTAACCGTCAGCCTTACATCTCTGAAGTGTTTCAGCCTGTTGTCCTTTCATACCTTCGGAGCCTACCGACGGCCACATTGCAGCAGGATGATGTGCGCCAACATGTGGCACGATATGTTCAATACTTCTGCGTAGCCCATCGGATTTCATTACTGCCTTGGCATCCTTTTTGTTCCGATATGTCGTCTATCGAAAACGATTTTTCGATAATTGTGGAACGACCGGCCTCGGATGCACCACCCGGTGCTATACTAGATCAACTTCAGCAATATGTGGAAGCAACATGGACCGCTAAACGCCAACAACACTTCCAGAGTCTTTTTAATTCAATGCCACGGCCTCCTTGTTCTCTCGTCTATCGAAAACGTCTGGTCGACGACTGCGGATCGACGGGCCGGGATACACTAACTACTGCAGCACCAAATCGTCTTTGGCAATATGTGGAAGCAGCGTGGACTGCTATGTGCCAACAACGCATCCAGAGCCTCTTTGATTCAATACTGAGGCGTGTAGCTGCAGTTATAGCCAGGAATGGCGGCAACATTCATTATTGATTTCATTGCCGTAATTATTTCACATGATGCTGTATTTTCACTCATATATGAGCTCTGCACAAAGTGTTATCTCCCAGATCAATTTGATTGTGACTTCTACGGCCATTCTTGATGTTACATTTTGGATGGTCAGCAAGGTATTATTAAATTCTTATGCGATTTGCGATTATACAGTGTGCGAAATTTATTACACAGGGCTGTCACCTCTGGCAGCAGCAATAGCTTTAACATGATGTATGTATTCATACGGAAGCGTCGAATGAAAATTTTGTACCAATACGGGATTAATTAAAGCTCCTATGTCTGGGTTTCAGGAAGGATCCCCCGTTTCCTTCGATTGTGAGGTGCTATTCCAACACAATCAGAGGACCTCTGCAATGCTACTCGAGTTTACAGGGAATACCAAGTGGGCTGAGGGTTGAATAGAAAGTTATATTTGGAAGGGAGGCGTGCTAGGAAAGTCCGTACATTGCGCCACGTCATTATGCCAGGTTGGCGTAGTCGTTACCGGTTCTCGCTAGTTAGCAGGAGATCCAGTTTTGAAACCTGGCCTTGGTAAAGGTTCGGAGTTTTAGTCCGCATCTCATAGATCTTTGAGACCTGAGAAGTCTCTAGAGCCGTATAGTTTCATTTGATTAATAGCTGTGACCTTGCTGACTATCGACTCACAAATGGGGACGTCATTTCGCGCTGTCTCACATCTGTTCCAGAGTTATCAGTAACAGTGGTTAGGAAGTGGTAGCTTGTCAGTTTCCTAGCAAAATGTTTTCAATGGGTGAGGGATCTGGAGAGTGTGCCAGCCAGGGCAACAGTCGAATGCTCTGTACGAAAGTCAGAGCAAGCAGAGGCTACAAGCGGTTTGCGTTATCTTGGTGAAAGCGTCATCGAGACCTTGAAGACAGACACAGCACCGGACTTAACATTCATAAATGTTATGCCTGCTTCCACATCACCAGCTCTGCTAACCAGAGGTGATGGTGTTGTGTACCCAATGGTACCCGATAGCACCACGCCAGGCGCTGGGCTAGTTTGACGATGATAAATGCAATCTGTAACATACGTGCCATATGGCGCTTCTGGACACGGATAGAAGTTCATCCTGTACGCAGAATCGACACTGGTCTTCAAAGACGTCGTGGTGCTACACCTGGCTCCGTAGTTGTCTTCGAACACAGCGCTCACAGCGTGCCTGTCTCTGATGCCGTGTCAAGGAAAGCCGCAAAACTTGTCTCCATGTTGATGGTCCATGGTGATCTAGACATCAACGCACGTCCATGTGGATCCTTGTCTTGCAGCAAACAAGTCCGTTTCCTGACTGAAGATACGAGTCGTCGTTGTACGATCCTGCACTGCCGATCGGACAAACGTCTGTCCTCTCGGGGGATAGTTGCTTGGGCCGTTGAGATTACCCATGGTGTTAGTCCTTTCACATTCCGCCGTAGTGTATCTACGTCTTAGGAAGACGTCGCAGACGTATCTCGTCATGTAATCATATGGGCCATTTCAGATTGACGTAACTGACGTCCCGTCTAGTCATGATACATAATAATTTTCAGAGCAAACAATATGAATTAAAAATCAGCTGAAAGCCCAACACTTAAGGCTAAAAACATTAATTAAAAAAACCAAGGCCTTACGTAAAACAGTTCTTAATTAGGCAAAACTCAAGCAAAACAGAAATTTAAAAGGCAAAGCCTTATCTTAAAACAGTTCTTTAGTTAGGCTGAAGGCCCAAAGAATCAGACACTTCAAGAGCGAACAAGTTAAATTCAAATCGACTGAAGACCTAACACTTAAAACTCCATAACATTATTTTTTTAAATACCAAAGGACACGTGAAACAGTTCTTTAATTTATGCAGAAGGCCTTAAAGAGCAAAACAACTCAAACTCAGAATCGGCTGAAGGCCCAACACTTAAAGTTCAACAACATTAAAACTTTTTAAATGCCAAAGGTCTTACGTGAAACAGTTCTTTAAATTAGGCTGAAGGCCTAAAGAACCTTACACCTTAAGGGCAAAACAAGCTTAATTAAAAAAAAAAAGAAATCGGCTATAAGCCAAACAAGTACAAACAACAAAAACAAATGTACACCCAAGGGCGCTGAGATGTTCGAGGGTCGGCTTGTAATTCAAACACTAACGCTCGCTTAGGTGAGACAGGCAGTCGGGCCAACCATTCACAATCTGACGACAACCCAACCGACCGACAGTCAACGGACCCACCGACAAGATATCTTCCACTTCTTTTTACTTATAATCCGTCTTGAATGCAAAATTTTTATTCATATGCCCGGTTTCGGTTCATCCAGAAGCATCTTCAGATCTGATATTTCGGTTACAGGAGTAACCCGTCCAAATCCAGCGACTTTCATATGCTGCGTCAAAGCATGTGAAAGACGCTGGATTTGGACGGGTTACTCCTGTAACCGAATTATCAGATCTGAAGATGCTTCTGGGTGAACCGAAACCGGGCATGTGAATAAAAATTTTGCATTCAAGACGGATTATAAGTAAATCGTAAAATCACTGATTGCTGCTACCCTATCAGACATGATGTCTGTTTTTGCAAAATCTTCCACTTCACCCGACCAGGGCACAACAAGGAGTTCAACGGAAGAACGTAGAAGATATTGGCGCCCACGTCAATGGCCATGGCAGATAACTGGAACGTTTACGGCCACAGGGAACAAGATTCCACTGGTGGACTTCAATTCAAATAACCAAATACAGTGAAACTCCACCGGAGGGTGGCTAGAATTTTCCAACTTGAAAACCACGCTGTTGCTAACGGGAATATCCCAACAGCCGACAATGAACTCCAAACGACACAATGTGAACAGTCCCGATTTTCTGGTAGATTAAATGAAAATTCAACTTTCGTGTCCAGGGTCGATGAGCCACGACCCTCGTGATAATGGGAACAGCCCCAAACACCCGACACCACGTAGAGACCGCCAGCGGGCCCCGGCCAAACTGCGTTCCGCGGAAAATTCCTCGCTGCTCCACGCCAACCGACCGACTGGTCGTACGCCGCCCAGATGGAAACTACACTCCTGGAAATGGAAAAAAGAACACATTGACACCGGTGTGTCAGACCCACCATACTTGCTCCGGACACTGCGAGAGGGCTGTACAAGCAATGATCACACGCACGGCACAGCGGACACACCAGGAACCGCGGTGTTGGCCGTCGAATGGCGCTAGCTGCGCAGCATTTGTGCACCGCCGCCGTCAGTGTCAGCCAGTTTGCCGTGGCATACGGAGCTCCATCGCAGTCTTTAACACTGGTAGCATGGCGCGACACCGTGGACGTGAACCGTATGTGCAGTTGACGGACTTTGAGCGAGGGCGTATAGTGGGCATGCGGGAGGCCGGGTGGACGTACCGCCGAATTGCTCAATACGTGGGGCGTGAGGTCTCCACAGTACATCGATGTTGTCGCCAGTGGTCGGCGGAAGGTGCACGTGCCCGTCGACCTGGGACCGGACCGCAGCGACGCACGTATGCACGCCAAGACCGTAGGATCCTACGCAGTGCCGTAGGGGACCGCACCGCCACCTCCCAGCAAATTAGGGACCCTGTTGCTCCTGGGGTATCGGCGAGGACCATTCGCAACCGTCTCCATGAAGCTGGGCTACGGTCCCGGACACCGTTAGGCCGTCTTCCGCTCACGCCCCAACATCGTGCGCCCGCCTCCAGTGGTGTCGCGACAGGCGTGAATGGAAGGACGAATGGAGACGTGTCGTCTTCAGCGATGAGAGTCGCTTCTGCCTTGGTGCCAATGATGGTCGTATGCGTGTTTGGCGCCGTGCAGGTGAGCGCCACAATCAGGACTGCATACGACCGAGGCACACAGGGCCAACACCCGGCATCATGGTGTGGGGAGCGATCTCCTACACTGGCCGTACACCTCTGGTGATCGTCGAGGGGAAACTGAATAGTGCACGGTACATCCAAACCGTCATCGAACCCATCGTTCTACCATTCCTAGACCGGCAAGGGAACTTGCTGTTCCAACAGGACAATGCACGTCCGCATGTATCCCGTGCCACCCAACGTGCTCTAGAAGGTGTAAGTCAACTACCCTGGCCAGCAAGATCTCCGGATCTGTCCCCCATTGAGCATGTTTGGGACTGGATGAAGCGTCGTCTCACGCGGTCTGCACGTCCAGCACGAACGCTGGTCCAACTGAGGCGCCAGGTGGAAATGGCATGGCAAGCCGTTCCACAGGACTACGTCCAGCATCTCTACGATCGTCTCCATGGGAGAATAGCAGCCTGCATTGCTGCGAAAGGTGGATATACACTGTACTAGTGCCGACATTGTGCATGCTCTGTTGCCTGTGTCTATGTGCCTGTGGTTGTGTCAGTGTGATCATGTGATGTATCTGACCCCAGGAATGTGTCAATAAAGTTTCCCCTTCCTGTCACAATGAATTCGCGGTGTTCTTATTTCAATTTCCAGGAGTGTATAAGCGTCAGGTCAAAGATAGTCCAAGGTGCGAATATCGATACACACCACTACTGCCTCCCGCGGAAGGAGAGGGTAACAACATATTCGTGATAACTGCGGAAGACTAAATACAGAATTGAAACGAAGGTATAATCCAGCACATAGCATGGACCAGCCACGGGTCGGTACTGAACGAATATCATTTGTGATCAGTGTATCATAGGTAGGTGTTAGCAATGTGCCGCCACTCTCAGCCCCATCTCGTGGCCGTGCGGTAGCGTTCTCGCTTCCCACGCCCGAGTTCCCGGGTTCGATTCCCAGAGGGGTCAGGGATTTTCTCTGCCTCGTGATGGCTGCGTGTTGTGTGATGTCCATAAGTTAGTTAGTTAGGTTTAAGTAGTTCTAAGTTCTAGGGGACTGATGACCTAAGATGTTAAGTTCCATAGTGCTCAGAGCCATTTGAACCATTTGAATCGCCACTCTCACTGTACGCTTCCTTCAGGAGAGTTAAAGAAATGGACAAATTGGTCTCTTACTGCAGCGTTCGCCTTTGTAGCTGCAGCAGCAGCAGTTCTCTGTGGAAATTTCCAGCATGGGGTGTATGCATCCAGAACATCTCCTGGTGACCTATCTGTTGTAACGTCACTTACTGCACATATGGTTGTGTAGTATTACTGTGGCTTTTATTAATGTATGTACAATGACAAGATTGCATTGCAGTGGCCGAAAGTACAATCTCCACCACTGCCGAAAGAGTTTTCAACAACACGTCTGCACCGACGCGCTCTGTAGGTTGTAAACTCTTTTTCTCATCGTTAAGTTTACGGCGTTGATAGGGACGAATAACGTACTGCTCCAGGAGGAAACTTTCATCTGCCACAATAACTTAGGGAACGGGCACTCCTCCTGTTACTAGTGGCTCGTCTTTCGACATTGCAAGGCTGTACGTAGACATTGTTTTCCTAAGAGTACTGTGTGAAAATGTGATGGAATCGCATTCCTTTCCTTATGATCCCACGTCTACGGTTATAAACTAATAATCAGCATCTACCAAACTCAACAACGCTGTAAAGTGATTTTCTTTGTAAATCATAGGAAGACGATCCTGGCGAAGATGGCGCCTGAATTCTGATGTTCGCCATCTACTTCACTGATGCAGTGAGGGAAATTCCACACTGTGAAATCCTGCAGCACGGTACCTTGCTGCAGGACCACTGTACGCCACAAAGCGTCACACACTGGCTTACAATCAACGGTGCAGTAGTGATACAGACTCTGTAGCTGAAGCTCATAGTAGTGTACGAATCTCCAGTAGCGACAGGCCTAAAAAAATGTTGTTGCAGAGGATGTTAAAAAAAACAGATGAGAAGAAACTGCGAGATGCCCATAGCACCCGGGTTCGATTCCCGGCGGGGTCAGGGATTTTCTCTGCCTCGTGATGGCTGGGTGTTGTGTGATGTATTTAGGTTAGTTAGGTTTAAGTAGTTCTAAGTTCTAGGGGACTGATGACCACAGATGTTAAGTCCAATAGTGCTCAGAGTTTTTTTTTTTTTTTTTTTTTTTTTTTTTTTTTTTTTTTTTTTTTTGCCCATAGGAATGCTCTCTCAAGCAGAGAGACAAGAAGTGGTGAAGTTGCAACAAACTTGAAATCCTGGAAGAATGTGAAGTAACTTGAGTTTTTATTGTCCACATTGCCAGTTCAAAACCCGTAAGTACTTTATTTTTGAACTGATATTTTTAAACAGAATATTATACCAGGTATGCTGGGACCTTTATACATAAATAATTGAAAGGCATATCCTCCAGTATAAAAGTAATTTTTGATTTTATTGTTGAAATTAATTTTTTCAGTCATGACAGTAATATTCCTGACGTTTTAGATGAATCAAGCAAACGGTGTCGACACTGTTAATGCTGAAGTTCCTGTGCTCAAGATAACGGTTAATTTGTCAGCTCTGACCATAATATCAACACAGTCCGGAACAAACCCAAATCAGTCACAAAGTTCTGAATTTTCTGAAAATTAAACCGAAAAACTAACCTTTTCGTTCTGTCCCTGAGGACGCAGATTTGTTTTTGGCAGCATATCATTGTCGGTAAACAAATTGCCTCGAAGATTATAAAACAGAGTAAAGAGAAAAGTTTTAGATGCCGTAAGCCGACATGAAGATGAAAATGACTCATTGACACCAGTAGTGCATCAAATTCGTTCTCCATTGCTGTCTCCAAGTACCCTTTCTGGCAACTCTACATGGTCAGCTAAAAACTATTCCAAAGATCCTTCACCATAAAAATGGTGGATCAGTTACAGAGACTGGCGCATTCCTCCTAGCATTAAAGAAGACAACTAACAGAAACTGGCGCATTGCTCCGATCATTGGAAGAAGACGCAGATACTGATTTGTTAGTGGAAAACTATTCGGGACGAACAACTGAAATCAGATTTCAAACATTTTAAGGGCAAACCTCATGAACTTAAATCTCATACTGAAAATACTTCTTACGTAGATCTTTTTGTGGTTGTCACTTGTTAAAATATTATAGAATTTTTTATATTTTTTCTTATCACCGTAGCCGACAAACATACTCGTGCCGTTTCCTACAGCCTTATAAAACAGGCCACATTTCTGTTTTGACGTTATGGACAAGGAATTCTTATCTTTGACAAGCAGCTAACCGTTCTTCAGGAGGTAGAAGGTAGAGATTCTCTGTAATTTGTGTCCTGTTTTTCAATGTCACTGTGTATGAGGGATAAAACTTTATGGAACTGCATTTCATTAAGCCTAAAATAAGTTTTAAACTTTTTGTCATCAGGCTATAACTCTTGCATTAGGTCGTGGTATTCGCCATACACTGTTTTAACATTTATCGAATGAACTCAGTTGGATGTACCAGATACTGAATATAACAACAACAGTTCATCATCATTGTCGCTACTTGAACTGTACTCCATCCACGACACACTAGAGTTGAGATCTGGCTCACACCAAGGCGACCTGAACGCCAAATCTAGTACCATCTACAAACTGCCTCAACAAATGAGCAAATACCGAGATAAGATAGAAAACGTAGTTCACAACACCTAGCTTTCGGTCTGAAGGGTACATATCTCGAATCAGGGTGCATGCTACGTACTGTGACGTCTTCCAAAGACGGAGCTAGAGATACGCTAAGTCGGTGTGAAAGGACCTTAAGTGTGGCATTCTTGAAAGTATCGATTACATATTCACACTGTCGTGGAATACAACGAGAGTAGCGACATCGCGGCATTGTAAAGCGCAGTCTCAACAGTCCGCCATTATTCCCGCGCTCTGGAATTTCAACACCTGCTCGTAGATGTTACTCCTCCTTATAAGAAGCATGGCAGGTTCTTCTCAGAGACAAACCGACTTTAAAATCCGATACTTGAATGACGAACCACTGCAAAAATGTTTCGCTACGTACTGAATGTAGATGGCGTTATTTCTAATTACTTTCTGCGGTTGCGCTGAAAAGTTAATCATCTGAGTATCCAAGCAACAAGCGACAAGATAAAGGCTCCAGAGAGGCAGTTCTGACATTGTGGTTGATAAGGGAAGTAAGACTGAAGAATAATAAAGACACATTCGTAGGGTATGTCGACCTGCAAAGCGTCAAATGGTGCAAAATGTTAGAAATTGTAAGAAAAATACAGGTAGGCTATAAGGAAAGCAGGGTAATACACAATATGCACAGGACCCAAGAGGGAATAATAAGATTGGAAGACCAAGAACGAAGTGCTCGGATTTAAAAGGGGTAAGGCAGGAGTGTAGTTTTTTTATCGCTACTGTTCAACCTATACATTGAAGAAGAAATGAAGAAAATACAAGAAATATTAAAGTGCATGATAAGAGTCGCTAATAAATTTGTTATCCTCAGTGAAATTCAAGAAGAATTACACGATGTGTTGAATGGAATAAAAAAAAGAAAAAAAACAAAATAAATCGTTCAAATGTCTCTGAGCACGATGGGACTTAACTTCTAAGGTCATCAGTCCCCTAGAACTTAGAACTACTTAAACATAAGTAACCTAAGGACATCACACACATCCATGCCGGAGGTAGGATTCGAACCTGCGATCGTAGCGGTCGCGCGGTTCCAAACTGAAGCGCCTAGAACCGATCGGCCACCCCGGCCGGCGGTATAAACAGTCTAATGAGTACAGAGTACAACTGAAAGTAAATCAAAGAAAGACGGAAGTAATGAGAAATAGCAGAAACGAGAACTGTGAGAAACTTAACATCAGAACTGGGGGTCATGAAGTGGAAGACGTTATAGGAATTCTGATACCTAGGCAGCAAAATAACCCACGATGGACGGAGGAAGAAGGACCCAATAACAGTCTAGCACGGGCAAAATGGCCATTGATGACAAAGAGAAGTCTAGTCTAGTATCCAACGTAGGCCTTAATTTGAAGAAGAAATTGTCGGAATGGACGTTCGGAGCACAGTATTGTGTGATAGTGAGATGTGGACTATGGGAAGACCGGATAAGAAGTGAATCGAAGCGTTTGAGATGTGGTGCTATAGAACAATGTTGAGTATTAGGTGGACTGATAAGTTAAGAAATGAGTAATTTCTCCGCAGAATCGACGAGGAAAGGCATGTATGGAAAACTCTGACAAGACGACTGGCCCGGATGATAGCACATCTATTAAGACATCAGGGAATGCAATTCGTGGTACTAGAGGGAGCTATAGAGGGTAAAAGTTGTAGAGGAAGACAGTTTCGAATAAATACAACAAATAACAGAAGTCATAGGTGCAAGTGCTACTCTGTGATGAAGAGGATGGCACAGGAAAGGAATTAGTGGCGGTCCGCATCCAAGCAGTCAGAAGCCTGGACATTTCATGCCAGGTAGACATTTATTGCATGTTGCATTCATTGTGCCGCAATTTTAATAACTAGTTGCCTTAATAGGATCCTTTCCATTGCTGGCCGTTCGAATAACTTGTTTGCAACACTGAGATACAAATTATACTGAGAAGACAGGTATTCACTTTCCGTCTAGCATGCAACATGTCATGTCACACCTGGTGTTAGCGTGTCTTAAGACCGGCTACCGGCGGCGTCTCCTACGAAGAAAGCTATGCGCCTCAAGGCACCAGGTACGTTAGTAATTGCGAATAGAGGGAAATGATATTCGTGTGAATGGGCTTTTGTGTTATTCGTTTTTCAGTATTTGAAAACAGCGTTGCCTCTTGGGAGTCGTCGTAAGGAAACGCGTAAAAATTAAACATCTTTTAAGTTTAAAGAGTTAAAGCAGCGTTAAACCTGATGCCCAGCACCTAAAAAGGATATGACTTTGCTTTAACTTCAGAATATTTGTTGTTGTCTACTGTCTGCGAAAACTGCAACACGATGACGAATAAACAGAAACAAATTTGTTTCAAAGTTACCGACAATGATATAAAGAAAGCTATTTTAGGTGAGTGCTCCATTATTCACTGTAAGAATTATATCGACTGACTATCGTACGTGGGGGCTGGTTTACACTTTTTATCCCTATTTCCCACGTGGTATTGCGTCGTGAGGCAACTTTGTGGACTGACTGAGAATACTCCTGTTTCAAAGATCGGCGATCATTTCATAACTTTCGTTCAGGCCGTGGTTCAAGCGTCTCTTAACACTTACATCTGTCACCGGTAGAACATGTCTGGGACCAATTCGACGTCAAATCTGTCCCAGCGCCAGTTTCTGTGATATCAAGGACCAGTGTGGGACATTCTCAGGAGAGGTTGAAACGGCTTAATGACGCTGATAAGTGGGCTCATACAACGAAGTTCTTTGCAAGTTTGGCTCTATTTTGTGACGACTGATATGGCATGCACCAGGGGCTCTTCTTGTAATCACGTAACGTCGAGATCTTTCTTTACGAGCGGTATCTGCATGTATCCTCATTGAAAGAGAGCTGTCATGTCGTACATCAAGTGGAAATGCCGTGAAGTTGTTCTGCATTGACTTAAAAATGACCTAGTGTCGACGCTTCTTTGCACATTACGGCATCATCAGTGCTAATAATTGTATCTGTTAAATCGTTTATGTATCTTGTTAGCGCATGTTGCATTTTTGCGCTTCATTGCAGCTTGACAGGTTTAATTTCGTTTCTTTCGTGTTGGCTATACCACATCCAGTGTATCGTAACAACCATAAATTCTTGTAATTAATATATTTCTGTATAAAATCTATACATTCCTTTTTGGCTACCAGTCAGGTATTCAGGTAGAAGGCAAACGAAGGTTTTCAAAGCCTACTTTTAATATGTATAGCACTTCTGTATCTACATACATACTCCGTAAACCATAGTATGGTGCATGGCGGAGGGCACCTTGTACCACTACTAGTCATTTGATTTCTTGTTTCATTCGCAAGTAGACCGTGGAGGCGAGGGGAAAACGATTATCTATACTCCTCCGTACAAGCCCTAATTTCTCTTCTCTACGTGGTCGTTACATGAAATGTGCTTGGCTGCAGTAGAATCGTTCTACAGTCAGCTTCAAAAACCGACTCTCTAAATTTTCTCAACAGCGTTTCGCGAAAAAAAAAGACAGAAATAAAGTCGCCTTCCCCCCAGCGACTCCCACTTCAGTTCACGAAGCCTTTCCGTAGTACTTGCGTGCTGATCGAAACTACCGGTAACAAATGTGGGAGCACACTTCTGAATTATTTCGATGCCTTCTTTCGGTCCTTTCTCGTGAGGACCCAAAAAGCTCGACCAACAATAAAGAATGGGTCGCATTAATGTTCTGTACGTGGTCTTTTTTACAGATGAGCTACACTTGTAACTCAACAACTCTGTGGATTACTAATTTCTTCCTTTCAATTTTGCTGTTACGATGTGTTTTTTTCTGTGGAACAAAGAGGTCGTAAGCAATTGTACTCATATTTTTCTTATGAAACGTTATACTGTTTTTCTGTCCTAAAATTGAATGAATAGGTAAGATAGCTTTATTTAGGCACGCTGACTTAGGGTTACACACTGTTAAAGAGTATAGTGAAGTTGCAATCGCATTATCGCTGGGTGTGCGAGCGCACCAGTTGAACAGTGTAGAGATGTGTACAGTCGAATCGAGTCGTATACGAGAACGGGGGAGAGCGCAACAACGTATCGTGTGTTGAGACATGGTCGTAAGTCAGCGGTGCTAAAATATGTAATGGATCGGCGGAAGTATGGTGTGGCCAAGCACAGTATAAAGCGTTAGTGGGCACTGTACAGTCACTGCAAGAGGATACCCATTAACACGAAAAGTACTGTGGGTCAAATTTCGTTTATTGTGGAGCTGCAAGAAGAACAGCGTGTGCCACTCATTGACAACCAACAATACTTCACATGCATCAACAACGACTCAACAAGAAGTAAGATCTAACCAGTTACTTGATTCGATTTGTATACGACTAGCATTTAATATTGTAACTGAATAACCGCAAGATACTTCAAAGTATTGATTATCAGTTGTACCTCAGACAGTTTATCAAAATAAGTTCCATTCTACTCACAGTTACTAACCCGAGAAAATCCTAATGATTGATAAGCAATTGCAATGTTTTTCTACTTAAGAATTAAGTCAAATAACTAAGCAGTGAGTAACTTTCTGCTATGCTGAAAGAAGTAACAGTTATTAATGTTCCAATTGTTTTTAAGGAAGTATTAACGTAAGTGTCTACGTCTACTAATTCGAAGAGTAATTTCCAAAGCAGTGCTTTAGTAAAATCCAGTAAAAGATATGTTTTGGGATTTTTTTCAAAGGTAAGTTTTCATTTTACGCAGCTGCCATCAGTGAGAAGTGTTTGTTAAATAATGCGCATATAATGGTAGTAATTTACAAAGGGATTTTCAGTAACTGCTAATGAATAATAGTCAAAGCTGAAGTTATTTGAGATCAACAACTCAGTAAAATCATTTCTCGAACTTTGATATACTTTCGCAATTGACACTTAGCTTTGCATATTACGTAATTCTGAATTACTGAACACGGCCCTAATCATTATGATGTTTTCCAATTCCAATGCCAGCATTTGATAAGGATTAAGCATAAATAGGTTTTGCACAAAACTGACACCAGTGAGCATTATCGTGAGTTCCGTCACGCTTTTGCATTTTACGTAACCGTCTGCAGCTAATAAAATTTTGTTGTTCTGTGTTCATTACTGAATTGTTACGTGCTTTATGATTGAATTGAAAAGTATTTGACCACTGTGACGTATCCAGTTGAAGCCGTGCTAACGCAATACTTAACAATTTAGTCTAATTTTCGCCCAATGAAAAAACTGAGTATTCTTACGTAAATTCGCCAATAATACAAATAGTAATTGCAGAATCAGTAATTGTACTCGCGTAGTTTATTCACTAACTAAAGTCAATCATTTTTTTCCAATTTTCTAATAGTTGATTCCAATTCATTCTTTATTTTCATTTTACTTTAACTGAAATTATTTTTTATCTTCATTATTAAAAGCATTGAGTATTGATTATTCGTTCATATCGCCACTGGCATTTATTGTTCGGGATAGATGCCTTTCTCGCACAACAAGGAACTTCAGGTACATGGTTAATTTAAATCGTAGTAGTAGTAGCAGCATCCGAATCCCACTCCAGCTACGGCCGGGTCTGGGTGCTGACACGTCCTCTCCATTTGGCTCCGTCCTCCCACCACTTTTCTTCCTCCACTTGCTGCCAGGTCACTTTTCTCCTTTGCATAATTCTCACTCCCGTTTTCCACCGTGTCCTTGGACGCCTCCTAGGTATTTTTTTAACCATCTCTGCCCACGAATCGTCTTAACATGCCTGTACCATCCCAATCTCTTTTTTCCGATTTCTTCTCTCATACTTTCTTGTTTAAGGTCCTTTATAATATCTACATTCCTTACTCTGTCGACTCTTGCTTTTCCCTTAACTGCTCTGAGAAATATCATTTCCCCTGCTAGCAGTTGGCTCCAGTCCGTTTCTGTCATTGTTCATGTTTCTCCTCCATAGGTGACAATAGGGAAGAAATAACTCTTATGCACAAGGAGTTTCGCTTTTTCTGAAACTTCCTTATTCCAAATCAGGTGTTTTATTGTTTGGTAGAAATTGCCTCCCTTCTGACACCTCCTATTAATTTAGTTGGTTATTCTCGCATCACTAGATATTTCATTCCCTAAATAAGTGAAACTGTCTTCCGCTTTGAGGGTTCTCCATTCAAAGTAATATTCCTAATATTCCCGTTGATCCCTTTGTCTCTTCCAAACACCATTACTTCAATCTTTATTTATTTTAGATAAGAGTGAAGTAATTGTATTTGGAAGAGACAAAGGGATCAATGGGAATATTACTTTGAATGGAGAAGCCTAATTAACGGGAAGTGTAAAGGGGTTCTTAACGCTTTCCTAAGATCATCCCAATAAAGCGATTCGACCATTCGCGTTCCCTACTAGCGAAATTACGTGCTCGTTACACTTCAAATCGCTTTCCAACGTCACGCCGAGGAGTTTAATCGATGTGAATGAGTCAAGCGTAGCACTACTAATGTTGTATTTGATCATTATAGTATTGTTACTCCTAGAAGTCTAGCGCCTTGGCTAACTCCTACTTACTATGTTTATTTTAATGTTTTAGCGTTCTCTGAAAGCTGCAGTGAATTGTTTCAGGTCCAAGTAGTTTTGACTTACACAAACCCTAAAAACAGGAAATAGCAGAAAATCATATTCCCAAACACTGCGTTCTATATCTTCATACATACCCCTCAAGCCACCATACGCTGCGTGGCGGAAGGTCAGTCAGGTGGGAATATTTATTACCTCTACAAAGCTGCAGTTAATATAAAAATAATACTAAACGCTACAATAGCTTGGAGGGAGGCTGGCTCGTCATTGGCTTTCAGAAACACATTTTGTGTGAGTTTGTTCAGAGTTCTGGGTCGTCGTGAGTGGTGGGTGTGCAAATAGTGCTAGAGGTAGGGTTGCGTGTAGTGAGACACAAAGTTTGTGAGATATTCCATAGCCATCACATTGTTCGTTTGGAGTTGTCTCCTTACCTAGGATCAGTTTGTGGCACAGTTATTTCTATCATAAATGATTAGCATAAGACACGTGCTTAATGATGGAAGTTCAGTTGAGTAGCTACTCTTAAGAAAAAGATTAGCGTAGGATTTAACTTATGCTTCATGAATGATTAGTACACGATTTTGCTTGTGCTTCCGTAAAACGATTTTACGAGAGACACAAGTATAGCAATAAGAACTAGTGTCATGTTGTCTCTGATTTTTGTGTTTCCATGTTGGGGTCCAGAGGCTACCTTGGCGCTCTGATAAACGCCACTGTTGTTGTTTGCCTGCTACGGGCAGAGTATTGAGTGTATCTGTTGCACGACAGGCCACAGAGGCGACAGTATGGGTTGGGAACAGTTTTTCTAGGGTAGTATGCAGCAGATCTCGGTCCACAGCATTCACTGTGACGGACACAAAATTCTTACAGGCTTGTATTACAGGGGCTGCTTCGGAGCGACCCACGTACTAAGCAGCAGAGCTGTACAGACATTAGTGAGAACAAAGGATCAGACACACAGAACAATGTGTGGCGTGCTGGTGCTACGGTTCTGAAGCGGCCTTCCGCGCCCTCTGCCGTTATTTCCTTACCTGTTACTCGCTCCGCTCCTTGTGCTTTACGACTTCCTTCTAGGAAGTTCGCCCAGCTTTCTCTACTTTTTCTGTCCTTGAACGACAGCTGTCGAGCCTAGAATGCAGCATTAGTGTGGCGAAGTGAAGATTCATCTTGTACTTTTAATTTAACAATCGAATTACAGTCAGGATTTTTTAAACACTTTCCAAAGCTCTGTCTCCATTAGCAGATAACTTTTGCAAATGATTTTGCAAGCACTTATTAAGACGTACGAGGGTGAGTCAAATGAGAACATTAAATATTTTTTTAATATTATTTATTGTGCTGAAGTGGTACAAATCTGTATCACTTTTCAACATAATCTCCCCCACGCTCAATGCAAGTCCTCCAGAGCTTACAAAGTGCATAAATTCCTTTAGAAAAAAATTCTTTTGGTAGTCCGCGCAACCACTCATGCACCGCGTGGCGTACCCTTTCATCAGAACGGAACTTCTTTCCTCCCACTGCGTCTTTGAATGGTCCAAACATATGGAAATCACTTGGGGGAAGGTCTGGTGAGTATGGTGGATGAGGAAGACACTCAAAATGCAAGTCTGTGATTGTTGCAACTGTCGTACTGGCAGTGTGGGGCCTTGCATTGTCATGTTGCAAAAGGACTCCTGCTGACAGCAATCCACGTCACTTTGATTTGATTGCAGACCCCAGATGATGTTTTAGGAGATCTGTGTGTGATGCAATGGTGACAGTCCCTCTAGGCATGTAATACACTAAAATGACGCATTTTTCGTCCCAAAAGAGAGTCAGCATAACCTTCCCTGCTGATGGTTCTGTTCGAAACTTCTTTGGTTTTGGTGATGAGGAATGGCGCCATTCCTTGCTCGCTCACTTCGTTTCCGGTTGTTGGAAGTGAATCCAGGTTTCTTTCCCAGTAACTAATCTTGCAAGAAAGCCATCTCCTTCTCTTTAAAAGCGCCGATGAAGTTCTTCACAAGCACCAACACGTCGTTCTCTCATTTCAGGAGTCAGCTGCTGTGGCACCCATCTTGCAGACACTTTGTGAAACTGGAGCACATCATGCACCATGTGGTGTGCTGACCCATGACTAATCTCTAAACATGAAGCAGTGTCATTCAGTGTCACTCGGCGGTTTTCCTTCACTATGGCTTCAACTGCTGCAATGTTCTGTGGAGTCACAACTCGTTGTGTCTGACCTGGACGAGGAGCATCTTCCACTGCAGTCACACCATTTGCGAACTTCCTACTCTATTCGTAGACTTGCTGCTGTGACAAACATGCATCACCGTACTGAACCTTCATTCGTCGATGAATTTCAATAGGTTTCACACCTTCACTACGCAAAAACCGAATAACAGAACGCTGTTCTCCCCTGGTGCAAGTCGCAAGTGGGATGGCCATCTTTATACTGATACTGCGACGGTATGTGTGCATTTGCACTATGCTGCCACCTGCAGGCCATTCTGCACGCTGTTTGTAGCACGCTTACCAACCTACAGGATAACGGCGCGAATTTTCGATTTGTTATTACAAATTTAAGGTTTTCATTTGACTCACCCTCGTATAAGTTACAACAAAAACTTGCAAAGGTTTGCTTCCGCAAGTCGCTTGGCCAAGGAAATTGTTGAAAGTGTTTGTAGAAGTGTTTTCACCAGAGTAGCGTAGTGAGAAAGACAAGGGAAGTTTAGTGTCGGCCTAGAAACAGAGGAGCCGCCACCGTTGTTGCATTATTATTATTGAAGGAAAATCGTGACGAAAAGCAAAAGTTTAAGAAAAAAGAAATGTGCGGGCGAATAAATGGATACAGAGGCGCACATATTTATCAAGAAAAGCTATTGAATGATCTAGAATCACAGGACTTTACACATATTAAAAACTACCCGAGAACGTCGTATGCTATATAACCCTCCTACCTCTCCGGCTAATTAGGCTTTTCTATACAACCGTGTACCTAAAGTACCTAATCTGAGGGAAAAGGCATCTACTCCGAAGAGTAATGCAAAACTGAGAGAAGTAGAAGAAGTTAAAACCTAATCGCCACTGCTCAGACCGATTAGAAACAAAGTTTGGTTAACTTTATATATTTTTATTACGTAAACTAGTTTTTAATTAACAGTAGTTACTGAGCAATTTGGAAAACAGGTTTTCAAAGTATGTCATTAATGAAAATAACTAACGGTCGCCGACATTATTTATACTATAAAGAAAGATTTCATTATTACGTAATTGTCCAAAAGTTGGAAAAGTTACGTTTTGATAATCGAATAAATTAATATCCACTTCATTTTCAGTTAATTTTCTGATTATCTCAATTCGTACAAAGAGATGGGATGGATACTACTTGGATAATGTCTTAGGAAAATTTTTTACGTGACAATATGCACGACAACAATATCATTGCCGGCCGCGGTGGCCGAGGGGTTCTAGGCGCTTCAGTCTGGAACCTCGCGACCGCTACGGTCGCAGGGTCGAATTCCTGCTTTGGGCATGGATGTGTGTGATATCCTTAGGTTAGTTAGGTTTAAACAGTTCTACGTTCTAGGGGACTGATGACCTCAGATGTTAAGTCCCATAGTGCTCAGAGCCATCTGAACCAATTTTGAACAATGTTATTAAAGCAATAAAATTCCAACTACGCTGGTCAGCCTATTACAATTTTAGTTATAAAATGTCTAGATCTTACTTCAATTTATGATGCCGTTGGTTTGTCGAGTAGCTTCATTTAGCGGTAAAATAGTGCACACATTGATCTTCTTGCCATATCATAGCCAATAACAAGGGCCCACAGTACTCGATGTTATGTGAATTACTCTTGCTGCATTTGTACTGTACCCAGTAAGAGCCATAGTTTGCCCATATTAAACATCCGCCAAATCAACCACTTCAGTTTTCACTGCCCCGCACTTCGGAAACAGACTTTTTATCTCCGCACTTTTGCATAGCCACACCGCCGAATACACACAATCGAAGACACCCACGTCTCCTGAGGATACGATTCTAGAAGTCAGCCAAGCGGGAGGGGCGGGGGGGGGGGGTGTTCCTAATGGGGGGGAAGGGGTTTGGGGGAATGGAATATAGCTTAACAAAAGGAGAGTTGGGGTCCTCTACCGACAAATTGGTAAATTTTGTTGTTGCTTAAAGTAGTTTTTGGTACAAAATGTGTATTAATAAATAATAAGACGCCTATTTTTAGGTAAATGATATCTGTTGGTTTAGGTAGTAAGCTATTTGCCGCTTTCTTTTGTTAAAATGTGTTCGGAATGCATTGCAACATATATTGCTACACAATTATAAAAAATTGATTGAATCTGTTGGAGTAATACATTCGCTGATTTCTGAAGTCATTTTATCCAGTGTAATATGATACTCCCTCTTTGACAATATCTTTCCCCTGACTGGGCCAGCGTGTCCATGCGTATTCTCTTTCTTAAATAACAAATAGCGTTTGTAACTTGACAACATGTTTACAACAATAATATTCAGCACACGTAATAAAACAAACTTCACAAAACACGTAGCAAATGTATGATCATCCACAGAGTTGCGGTGTTATAGCAAGTTCCGATTTTAACAAAAGAATAAGCGCTTCAAATAGCTTACTACCTAAACCAATAAATATCATTTAACTTAAAATAGGCGTCTTTGTATTATAAGTCAAAGATGGATACAAAAAATTCCATGAGCCCCATCACCAAGAGATCGCCATTTAATTCTGCTGGGTCTTACAAACAATATTTGTAATTTTTATTATAAACTAGCTGAGTACCCAGTGTTGCGTGGGTATGTGTTTATTTCAGTTATAGCAGTCCATCTCTTTCCTCCCCCCTCTCTCTGTCCATTTTCTTTCGCCCCTCGGTCTACCCATCTGCTACTCCCCCCTCTCGGGTTCATCTTCTCCTCCCCCTCTCTGTCCGCTTCCTTCTCTTTTCTTTCTATCTGCTTTTCCTCCTCCCCCTGTCCATGTCTCCCCGTCCTTTACTCTGTTTCCTACTCTCCGCCCTCTTTGTCGTACAGTGACATAATTTTGTAGGTACATCGGCGGCATATGTAGATACTGTCTGCAAAACGTGTTGCGAAAAGAGTTAGTGGCAAAGAAGTAATAAATAAACGTCATACAAAACATGGAAATTTCTCACGCACCTCTGTGCTTATGACACATCTCTTGAACTATGTATAATCTCGTGATATAATTTAATTGGTGCATTTAGCGGCATGTGTGGATACTGTCTGCGAAACTTCTTGCGAATAGAATTCGTAGCATAGGAGCAACAAATTTAAACGCCATGCATAATTTCATGATGCAGCAAGCAGTTTCTCACACATCGGTTATAACGTCATATCTTCTTGACTATGATAGGTATAGATGGTTATTACCCCTACAGTGATTTTTGCTTGAGACTAAGGGATATGTGTACGAAGCTCTGAAATGGCTTCTGTGATTTAGGAGATGTGGAACAACAAACACACACACACACACACACACACACACACACACACACACACATATATATATATATATATATATATATATATATATATATATATATATACGTAAATATTTTAATATGTTATTCTACAAGCAAAACTAAAGAAAAAAATTCAAATAAACATAGGTCTGCAAATTTTTCGTTACGGAGTTATGGCTACTAAAATATTTTGCCTGAAATTTAGCAATTTCGCTGATTTGAAGCCATCGCAAAACTTTACGAGGTTAAATTAAAGCACTATTTACATTTATTTTATTGTTACTGGTCTGGTGAATCTAATAAAATATTTCCCACACGTGTATCTGCAGTAGTTTTCTAGAACATCCAGAGAAGACATGATTATTATACAAGTAATTTTTTTATATTTTCCATTAAGAATGTAGAAACATTTGTCATTGTTGGAAACCGTTAGTGAGTTGTTTCTGTCGTTTCCTAACCTTAATACGAGTTAATCCTCTGTATTGTTCAGTCAAAGAACATAATAACAAGTGCATTTAAGTGAAACCACATAGTAACTGTTGTAGTTTGTAGATTATTTATGAATAGGGATGCCCTTCAAATTTACGACAGAGGATATGGTGTTTATTTATGGCAAATGTGATTGTAATGCTACGAATGCAGCTAACGAATAGCATGTACGTTACACAACTCGGAGGATTCCGAATGGGCGAACCGTTAGTGGAGTATTTTGAATGTTACGGGAGACAGGTTCTCTACCTAGCTTCGAGTGACTGAATTTCTTCTGTGGGAAGTTCGGGCTTAGATTAATTTCCGGTATTAGGTTTGTGGGCTTGGAAAGTTTTCCCATTTTAACTAGTGAACTCTTAACTCTGAACAGTAAATAGCCAGCGGAAGTCATCTGGAGACTTGGGCTCTGAACCAGAACTACGATTAATGGCTCTAGAATGACATTAACCTGAGGCTCAATCGCTCATGTATTTGCTTTTCAGATACACACGTCTTAAGTAAAGTTTTGATACGAAATTTCACTTCTTCTACATCAGTGTTAATCGATATCTTGCGGGGAGTAACAAATATTTAGAGAGTTAATAACAAGAAAGAGTTTTGTTTACTGAACTTCATCTGTGTTGGAATACGTTAGCTACATTCTGTCTGCACTTAAATGACAGTTATAGTCATTTATACCAGAACCTTGGAGTAGGCCTATGTGACAGACGTGCACTTGGACCCCTAGACACCGTATGTAGCCAATAGCCAGTCTTGATTTTTATATTAAACCCGAACGAGCTCTCCACTAACACACAGAGCGTATCTATCACAACATCATTCAATAATTTCTTAGTACCATAACAAGCACTGAATTCGAACCATTTAGAAACAAAAACAATGTAGTAACGTCGTTAACTATTGCTAATACTACCCTTGCAGTCTTCAGTTTACAGCAAACACGAGCCAGTTTTTGATGTTTAAGTGGAAACGTCATCAACTGATATAGAGGTGCCATAAATATCAAATATTTCCAAGTGTTTTTGATACCTGCTGTTGAACATATTTTAACAAAATATTAATTCGCAATCGAAGAATATCATAAGAGACACGCCATCAACATCTTTCCGATAGCTAAAACATGTATGTGTAACATAAATGTGAAATAACAGCCTCGGTAAAATCGCACTACTACAAAAGACAGTTCACATTATTGCATCACATTCTTTTACTCCTGTTATTGTGATGTAATACATAAAACGTTTCGGTATTAAACAAGTTTACAAAAAGTCCTTAGTCGGCCTGGGCCTAGGACTTTTTTGTCAGTTGTCACTTCTGCCATCTCTGGATATGAACTGTTTACGTGAGAAATACCAAGTTTCAGCGTGGCTCAGAGCTAACATTAATATGTCGCCTTCCCCTTTAAGTAGGTCACTTGCGAGGTCAGAGGAAATCAAGGAGAATATTACAGGAAGGTGATATCTACAGTGAGACTGTGATGCTCCAACCAAGGGCAGTTGTACCTTACAAAACTTAGTAATTCCATTGAAATGATAAATACTACTCTAGCCAACAAAATTTTACTTTCTTGTATCTGGGATGAAAACAGCTAATCTTTGTATCCTGTGCAGATAATGAAAATGTTAAAGCAAATGCAAGTTAGCTCTTGTTTTGAAGTTATAGTTCCCTACGTTATTGTTTATAAAAGCTTGGTGTTAACCCTCGGGGAATGACTAAAGGCGCAACCACTTTGCCTGGTGCTTGTAGTTTTCTACTGGTGATTCACTGATTAGCGTCCGGCAGTAATCGGTTAACGTTGATGCACTCCACTTTTCCTCTTATCTCATTTCCAAGTCCGAAATTTGCTGATGGAAGCGTTTTTCGTGGTCGTCGGTTACAGCACCACAATTTTCTGGAAAGAAGTCAAAGTGGAATCTAGGAAACGTAACTTTAAGGACATTTCGCACCCCAGTCTATTGTAGCAGTGCAGAAGATTTGCCCCCAAGATCCTTATAGTTTTCTTACCTCTTATTTCATGTACCGTTCGTTAACACTTGAACAAAGGTATCTCAAGCTAACATTTCATCACCTATCAGGATTGTGTTGAAACGCTCATCTTTGCATAATTTGACTATCTGGGGAGCCACGAAAATCGCTTTTATTTTTGCTTCCTTAAGACGAGGAAATTTCCCGTGCAAATAGAGAAATGCTTCCCCAGTTTTGTCCAAGGCCTGAACGAAGTTTTCAATTAGGCCCAATAATATGAAGAGCAGGGAAAATGCTTCGTGCATAACTGACGCTTAGGTCAATCTTTCATCTTATAATGGAGTGCATGGACCCGGCTATCCCAAATGCGCAGGAAATAACAGAATTTGGTGTAGCCGTGTCGTAGCCCAAATAATTTGCCTATGACTATCATATTCCCGGAAATCTGCCATCTAAACTTGTCATAATTCAATCGCAAAACAATTGTTTCATTTTATCATATGTTTCTATCGTGTAAGGTGCATACCAAATCGAAATCGATGGTAACACGTCTCTATTAAGCAGTAGCACACACCTGAGGTTTGCTTTGGAGGAGTCGAACAACCTCCACTGATTTATAGTAAATGCCCGTATCTGCTGTTATGCCCTGTACATTACTACAAAACACCAAGTTCTTTTCACTTTCGAAAATGGAGGGAATGGCATATGGTTTGTAGGGAACGCAGTCACATTTAGCGTCTTATCAAGACAATTCCACTGTTATAGTCTCGACGCCAACAGTTCAGCTTCACATTTCGGCAGTTCGAAATGTCTCACTAGGTCATTAAGTCAACACTATGCTGTTTTGTGAATCTCTGTGCACTCATGGTTACGCACCAAATCAGGATCTTTCGAAGAACTTGGTTTTGAAGGTGATGGTGCAGCACTAGTTTCGGTACCGCCTCGTTACCATCAAAATAAGGCAGGACAGAAACACACCGTCCGTTTCCGTGAGGCATAAGTCGTATGACCGGCGGTATGCTAGGATATGTCAAGGAAGACTTTTTCTTCTTGTAAATACCATGTGTTATTGGAGTCGTCACACAAAAGTAACAATCATTAGCATTATTTGACGGTTCTCGCCAAATGATGGGATTAGCAAAGTCCATGGAAGATGTTTCACGATTCAGCCACGAATGAAGAATCGAGACACAAGATTCGGATTTCACAGCCAAAGTACACTCTGTGCGTCTTCCTAATATACGGCGTTGTTGGCCTTCCTTACGGTTTCAATGTAGTCTTCCGCAAATGTGGCAAAAATTGTCAGCACTGTTAACGCATTTGCGAGGCATATTGAATTATAGGAATTACAATGACCACACGCACTAACTACACTACGGTAACACGCTCTCCCAGCACACGAATAGAGCACAGCTTGGGACAGACTGAAACTACGCTTGAATGGAACATGCTCCACTCCTCTCTTCCTCTTCTCCTTCTCCTTCTTGCTGCGAGGCCGGGCTAAAAATAATGACAAGATACACTCAGCTTTTTTTTTTTTTGTCATCAGTCTACCGACTGGTTTGATGCGGCCCGCCACGAATTCCTTTCCTGTGCTAACCTTTTCATCTCAGAGTAGTACTTGCAACCTACGTCCTCAATTATTTGCTTGACGTATTCCAATCTCTGTCTTCCTCTACAGTTTTTGCCCTCTACAGCTCCCTCTAGTACCATAGAAGTCATTCCCTCATGTCTTAGCAGATGTCCTATCATCCTGTCCCTTCTCCTTATCAGTGTTTTCCATATATTCTTTTCCTTTCCGATTCTGCACAGAACCTCCTCATTCCTTACCTTATCAGTCCACCTAATTTTCAACATGTTTTGAACTTCAGCCTACTCTTCATCACTACTATAATGTGATCTGAGTCTATATCTGCTCCTGGGTACGCCTTACAATCCAATATCTGATTTCGGAATCTCTGTCTGACCATGATGTAATCTAATTCAAATCTTCCCGTATCTCCCGGCCTTTTCAAAGTATACCTCCTCCTCTTGTGATTCTTGAACAAGGTATTCGCTATTACTAGCTGAAACTTGTTACAGAACTCAATTAGTCTTTCTCCTCTTTCATTCCTTGTCCCAAGACCATATTCTCCTGCAACCTTTTCTTCTACTCCTTCCCCTACAACTGCATTCCAGTCGCCCATGACTATTAGATTTTCGTCCCCCTTTACATACTGCATTACCCTTTCAATATCCTCATACACTTTCTCTATCTGTTCATCTTCAGCTTACGACGTCGGCATGTATACCTGAACTATCGTTGTCGGTGTTGGTCTGCTGTCGATTCTGATTAGAACAACCCGGTCACTGAACTGTTCACAGTAACACACCCTCTGCCCTACCTTCCTATTCATAACGAATCCTACACCTGTTATACCATTTTCTGCTGCTGTTGATATTACCCGATACTCATCTGACCAGAAATCCTTGTCTTCCTTCCACTTCACTTCACTGACCCCTACTATATCTAGATTGAGCCTTTGCATTTCCCTTTTCAGATTTTGTAGTTTCCCTACCACGTTCAAGCTTCTGACATTCCACGCCCCGACTCGTGGAACATTATCCTTTCGTTGATTATTGAATCTTTTTCTCATGGTAACCTCCCCCTTGGCAGTCCCCTCCCGGAGATCCGAATGGGGGACTATTCCGGAATCTTTTGCCAATGGAGAGATCATCATGACACTTCTTCAAGTACAGGCCACATGTCCTGTGGATACACGTTACGTGTCTTTAATGCAGTGGTTTCCATTGCCTTCTGCATCCTCATATCGTTGATCATTGCTGATTCTTCCACCTTTAGGGGCAATTTCCCACCCCTAGGACAAGAGAGTGCCCTGAACCTCTATCCGCTCCTCTGCCCTCTCTGACAAGGCCGTTGGCAGAATGAGGCTGACTTCTTATGCCGGAAGTCTTCGGCCGCCAATGCTGATTATTTATCAAAATTTAGGCAGTGGCGGGGATCGAACCCGGGACCGAAGACGGTTTTGATTATGAATCAAAGACGCTACCCTTTTTTTTTTGCATCTGCTCGGGGCGGACGTCATAAGACATCCATTTATGTTCGTTGTTGATCGATTGACTCAGTTTTTTACTACAGAGGGCACGTAACCCTCTGACAGAGCACGCTGAGCTACCGTGCCGGCTAACCCCTAGACCACTCAGCTATTGTTGGTTGAAACTTCATCAGTCTGCCTACGATCAGCAGGACTTAGAAGCCTACATGGGAAGCGATTGGCAATGAATGTTAATAAACTATAATCAAATGTATCCCCCCACCCTTTAACTTGGAATCGAAAGCTGCATCAAGTTTTTCGTTATCGTTTTCGTTATCAGCGTGGTCGATATAGTTAACAAACATTTCAGACATTTACTTTATCCCACTTATATTTTCACTTTTGGCTAGTGTTATTTATCAGAATGTTTGTTACCTTTGTGAACTCCGTTTCATTTAACTTTTAATGTTTATATGTGCGTTATCTAATATGCATGTAATTAAAATCAATAACTGACACTTAAAGGTCAAAGGAGAAAGATTTAAAAGTGAGACTCTGCAAAAGACAGACAGGGATGGATTAACTGAAGTCGGCCGGTGTGGCCGAGCGGTTCTAGGCGCTACAGTCTGAAACCGCGCGACCGCTACGGCCGCAGGTTCGAATCCTGCCTCGGGCATGGATGTGTTGATGTCCTTAGGTTAGATAGGTTTAAGTAGTTCTAAGTTCTAGGGGCCTGATGACCTTAGAAGGTGACTCCCATAGTGATCAGTGCCATTTGCACCATTTCTGAAGCGCTTAGAACCGCTCGGCCTCACCGGCCGTCTGCTAAAGGATTGATCGGTTGAGCAGATACATAGTGATCAGACTCACATGAGTTAGAGATTAGACAGAAATGGATAGGATGGGGCAGTGAGCAGTGAGAGGTATCAGCACACACAGCCTTCAGACTTTTTGAGTCTGATAGATACATTCATTCAGATTTTCTCACTTCTTGACATACTCATTTTTGCTCGATGTTGAATGGACGAATCATTGCACTCCGATGCACGAATATTTAAGCATCCAATTGCACTTCATTGTCTAACCTCATCCTCCAAATACTATGCTGGCGCAGCTCTTGTGAGATAATACCACAGACAACGATTGCAGAGAGTACAAACCTAGGAACACCGTGTCAGCTACAGGTGCGCTAGGCCAGAGGGGATTAAACAGGCCACACAAACAATAAGGGTGGTCAACATGTGGTGTCAACCCAGCAGCTGTAGCACAGAATTTCAAGCAAAACTCTTTTGAAACAAATCATCCCCACCCCCAACTTGCCCAATTTCTCAGTAACTAATTAATTAATGTTATGCTTAATCAAATCGACCCTGAGTTACATCTATATTGATGACAGAATAATGTAGATAAAAGGTTCCTGCTTTAATCCTTCAATTTGTTTCACAATATTTTTGTCGCCCAGGCGATCGTATTTGTCATTTCATACATCATTTTTTCCATTTAATTAAATTTTTTCTTTCCAGTGAGGGACAATTACTGCAGACAGTAGTCGCCAACAGAGCAGTTCCAGGAACACCGTCAGCGAGGGGCGTACCATACCATATGAGATGCCGTTGGCCAGAGTGGAAGAGGTAGTGAGTTAACCCACACAGGGTGTCAGAGTAGAATCTCGGAATACGTAAGATACTGACATGAACTGCCTGGCACACAAAGAGCAAGAGGTTATCATTGCCCCGCGATGGTCTTGGATCTGGCACAAAAACTGTAAGGAAAAGCTGAGTGCCGCGAGGAGTGTACCATATCACGAATTGCGCGGCCTCTCCACGTGAGGTTCGAGTCCTCACTCACGCATGAGTGAGTGTGCTGTTCTTAGCGTAAGTTAGTTTAAGTAGTGTCTAAGTCTAGGGACCGATGACCTCAGCAGTTTGGTACCTTGGGAATTCACGCAAATTTGAGCTCTTTTTTTTTTTTTTTTTTTTTTTTTTTTTTAAACTGACTTCCTTGCGTGGCGAGATGAGGCTATTCATTCCTTCCCTTCCCCCATTTGGCCAATCACCGAGACGCCTCTATTCCTAGTCAAATCATCTCTGAGTTGCACATACTGATGTTATAACAACAAACATTAATCTATCCGTTTTTAATTCTTCAATTTCTATTTTAATTTGACTACATTTTCCGTTCATGGTTAGTGTGCACAAATGGCTCCAGTGACTCGTCAACCAACTACTCTTACAGAACTATGTGAACACTCGAGGAGGCGCAGCATAATTGATTCCTGAACTGCCTGTGGAGGCTACAGCAAGTACTGATACGAATGTCTCAGCACGGGTCGATAATTGAGACACCTCATAACGGCTTGTATTATTGACCTGTAAATGTAATCATTTCATGTACTCCACACGCACTGTTGCAGCAATAAATCTTGAGTGCACTGGAAACCTCTAAAAGGGTGTACTAATTTTCTTTGTCAGTGTAGACAGAGTTACCCGAGAAAACAATATCTCCTTTTATATAAGAACTGTTTTATTCATTCTCGAATTATGACTGTTGTTTCTTCTTTATAGATGACATGAAAGCTGATGGCAGTGATACAAGGTGTATGGTATACACTGAGATAATCCTGCTAACAGGGGAGAGGAGCACCGGTGTCTCCACACAGGCTTTCAGCCAGCCAAAGCCACCCAGACACACCAAACATTACCCATAGTGTGGGGGTGAAACGTCTCTGAAAATTCCACATAGTTTGCTCCATCGCTGACAAACCAGAAACTGGCCCATCGGAAACGGTGCCGGATGAAGTAATACCAACCTCTGTTCTGGCACTGTTGAGTAAGGGTTCAGAGCGTAGTGCTTGCCGCATCTTGCTTGAAACTGCGGTCAGCCGTACATCAATAACGAGAATTTTCACCTCAGGTAAATGGCACCTTTCGAAAATGCATATGTTACAGCATGTCATAGAGGGGTTCAATTTCAGAATAGGTGACACGCTAACTGGACAACAGCTGTCGTTTTTCCTATTACGTACTGTTTACAGATAAGTCTGATTTTATTTGAGAGGTCAATGAAGTCTCATAACCCAGCGTGGGTCGCGACATACTTGTCCAGAAGCTAATTCTCAAAACCGAGCTGACGTGGGATTTTGAGGTCGTCTGTTCCTCGGTGTTGTTGTTGTCTTCAGTCCTGAGACTGGTTTGATGCAGCTCTCCATGCTACTCTATCCTGTGCAAGCCGCTTCATCTTCCAGTACCTACTGCAACCTACATCCTTCTGAACCTGCTTAATGTATTCATCTCTTGGTCTCCCTCTACGATTTTAACCCTCCACGCTGTGTTTCTCGGCACACGAGCGATTGTGTACACGAGTGAAACGGCGACAGGATCAGTCTAAGACTTTTCAGGTCTCTGTGGATGAAGACAGTACAGAAAGTTTTGGATATCGGGGTACAGCACCTAGAATCGCACGGCCACACCGGCCGGCTCAATAACCTTAGCCCAGAGGTTGTAAATTCTTCTTAGTGCACAAAGTTAATTAACTCTGACAGGTCATTTACATAGTATGTGCTATAGGCATGTTCATCTGAGGCTGCTGTCGTTCACTGGAACTCTCGAACTCTGGCAAACTCCAATTCGTTTGGCGCCCGAAGGCCTCTATACACTGTGTTTGAGGCTGTTTAGTTACCGATGATACGTGACTGCGTCGCTTTTTACCTCCAATTGGCAATAAATGAGTATGAAATCTTAATGCACTGACGAGAGCGACTTTCACTGGACGTCTCTTCCTAAAAAGGTACATAGCTTACAGCTAACACTGATACTTCCAGAGTTTTTCTCTTTTCTTTGGCAAACTTTTATGTTTCGGTCATTACACCTCCCTTATCGAGGGACGATTCACCTTAGAATTTTAGACTCTAATTTATACTGTTTGCTTATACAAGTAACAATGGTGTGTATATACACATACATAAATACATGGGTTTTATCCTTTATAAATACATATAAATATATATACATAGATTTTTGCATTGATACGATTAGCTTTGAGGGATGAAATAGTGAAGGCAGCAGAGGATCAAATAGGTAAAAAGACGAGGGCTAGTAGAAACCCTTGGGTAACAGAAGAAATATTGAATTTAATTGATGAAAGGAGAAAATATAAAAATGCAGTAAGTGAAGCAGGCAAAAATTAATACAAACGGCTCAAAAATGATATCGACAGGAAGTGCAAAATGGCTAAGCAGGGTTGGCTAAAGGACAAATGTAAGGATGTAGAGGCTTATCTCACTAGGGGTAAGATAGATACTGCCTACAGGAAAATTAAAGAGACCTTTGGAAAACGGAGAACCACTTGTATGAATATCAAGAGCTTTGATGGAAACACAGTTCTAAGCAAAGAAGGGAAAACAGAAAGGTGGAACGAGTATATATAGGGTCTGTACAAGGGTGGTGTACTTAGGGCAATATTAATGAAATGAAAGAGGATGTAGAAGAAGATGAAATGGAAGGTACGATACTCTGTGAAGAGTTTGACAGAGCACTGAAAGACCTGAGACGAAACAAGGCCCCCGGAGTAGACAATATTCCATTAGAACTACTGACAGCCTTGGGAGAGCCAGTCCTGACAAAACTCCACCATCTGTTGAGCAAGATGTATGAGACAGGCGAAATACCCTCAGACTTCAAGGAGAACATAATAATTCCAATCTCAAAGAAAGCAGGTGATGATAGATGTGAAATTACCGCACTATCAGTTTAATAGGTCACAGCTGCAAAATACTAACGCGAATTCTTGAATTCTTTACAGACGAATGGAAAAACTAGTAGAAGCCGACCTCGAGGAAGATCAGTTTGGATTCCGTAGAAATGTTGGTACACGTGAGGCAATACCGACCCTACAACGTATCTTAGATGAAATATTAAGGAAAGGCAAACCTACGTTACTAGCATTTGTACTCTTAGAGAAAGCGTTTGACAATGTTGATTGGAATACTCTCTTTCAAATTCTAAATCATACTAACCGCTGCTTCTCTCCACAACCATGTTGTCCAAAAAGCAAGTCATCTCTTTAGGGGCCTTACAGTGGCTGTATTTTTGTCCCATGATCTCCAGTGAAGAGAAGTTTTCCAATTTTCCCACAGTCCACGATAAACTTCCTCACAATGCTGTGTTCTACAGATGTGTTATCAGAAGTTTCCTTCTCAAATTAATTCCGACATTTGATACTAGTACACTTCCGGTCAGGACTCTGTCCTATGCTAGTCTGCTTCTTATGTTGTCTTTACTTGGGCATTCATGTGTTGTTTTGCTTTCAAAATAGCAGAATTCCCTTACTTCGTCTACTTGATGGTCTCGAAGTTTGATGTCAAATTTATAGCTAATCCTACATCTGCTGTTCCTCATTACTTTCGTCTTTCTTCGATTTTTTTCCTCAGCCCATAGTGTTTGCTCATTAGACTGTCCATTTCACTAAATAGGCCCTATAATTTTTTCTACCTTTCCCTGAAGGTACATGACTATTGCCGTAGTCCTGTATATGGTCATAGTTTCATGCGTAACCTAAAGTGCGTGGCGTCGTACCCTAACTGGAAAGCCTTGTTTTCTTGGTGGCTTTGATGGTGCGGCCACAGAAGAAATCACTTGACTCTTCACTACTGAAGAAACCATACCATCCAGAACCACATCCTCACTATGGGGCACGGAATCAACTGATCAACCCGTGTATCCTTGACTACAGTGCATCAAATGGTCCAGAGACACTGCCTGAATATTGCTCAACAGTGTGGGATCCGTACCAGATAGGGTTGATAGAAGAGGTACAGAAGATCCAACAGAGAGCAGCGCGCTTCGTTACAGGACCATTTAGTTATCGCGAAAGCGTTACGGAGATGATAGAGAAACTCCAATGGAGGACTCTGCAGGAGAGACGCTCAGTAGCTCGGTACGGGCTTTTGTTGAAGTTTCGAGAACATACCTTCACTGAAGAGTCAAACAGTATGTTGCTCCCTCCTACGTATATCTCGCGAAGAGACCATGAGGATAAAATCAGAGAGATTAGAGCCGACACAGAGGCATACCGAAAATCTTCCTTTCCACGAACAATACGAGACTGGATTAGAAGGGAGAACCGATAGAGGTACTCAAAGTACCCTCCGCCACACACCGTCAGGTGGCTTGCGGAGTATGGCTGTAGATGTAGATGTAGACAAACACGGGCATATATCAGAAACACGGTATCGGTTGAGAGTACCATCAAAAACTATATGAGGCGATGGACCCCACTTCCCAACAAGGCGTCATTCAACAAAAAATTACCGAGTGAGATGGCGCAGTGGTTACGACACTGGACTCGCAGTCGGGAGGACGACGGTTGAAACCCGCGTTCAGCCATTCTGATTTAAGTTTTCTGTGATTTCCCTAAATCGCTTCAGGCACTTTCCGGGATGGTTCCTTTGAAAGGGCACGGCCGGTTTCCTTCCCCATCCTTCCCTAATCCGATGGGACCGATGACCTCGCTCTTTGGACCCTCACCCAAAAGAAACCAAACAACCAAAAAATTTTGGCAGGTGGCTGGGCAGTCACTCCATAGGTCGACAAGGTTTTCGGTTTCGATTAGTCAATATCACGACTCATTGCACCCTTTATATCGCTGAAATTTATTTCTGCTCGTTACCACGAAGGTGTCTGCCACCAGTTGCTCCTAGGAGTAGCTCCACCGCATCGCCTGTCTACCATAAAGCGCAGCCCGGTTTAACAAGTGGAGCTCAACGGACGCCTGTGTCCAGCGCAGCGCCAGCCTTTGAGTGCCACCAGAGCGAGCCTAACGAGTTTGGGTGGCAGGGCCAGAGAATGGACTGCGCGAAGCGTGACTGACTGATGACTTCCGTCGAGTGGAGAATGGAGAACTTGGAACTAACGTGCCGGACGCTCTTGTAGCAGATCCAAAGGTAATCGCACACATAAGGAAAATTTCAAAACAATCCAAACGCTCTATACTACTACACACTGTGTGTGTTCGAATACAAGAGTTATTTTACCCGTGGGGGCTTTATTATCGGTTGCGTTTCCGGTTGGTTCGACAATGAACGAATCCATTTGTGTATTGAATAAGACCAATGGAACAAAATGTACTCTGTACAACGAAATACCAGTTGCAAATTTTACTTTTTTTATTCACTCGATGGGTGCCATTTTCAAATCATCATAATGGGCAAAAAAGCAAATTTACCCTCATGCATAATACAGGTATTACCAAATTTTAAGTACATGCCAAAAATACAGAGCATATGTTTCGAGACTTACGTAACATAGTAAAAAATCGTATTTTCGAAAATGCAAAAACCACGTCAGAAATGTGCAAACGAACAGTTGCAGCGAATACCTCGGGAAGAGGGCGCCCTAGCAGGAAACCTTTCGTATTTATTAAAACGTTCTCCAACTATCAAGAATACATTGTGTTAGTTGTTTTATTCTTGATGGTTGATGATTAACAGAAGTTGCTGGTCCACAGCCATTCCAGCATGCTTGATGTTCGTAAAATAATGTACTCTTATACCGATATACCAACATACGTTTCTGGCCTGTTATTTCAGGAAAAGTTACAAGGGGACTGGTTCTGCTAACTACCGAATCTTGACAATATCCGAAAGTCTTAATATGTCGTTGTAGTAACCAGTACCAAAATTTACTGGAAAGGAGGTTATCGCATTATTTTGT